>NC_137345.1:34706055-35306055 GCF_965287045.1 Carcharhinus amblyrhynchos | reverse complement strand
ATGCTGCCACTGTCCTTTTTAGTCCACGGGCTTATCTTTATTCAGACAAAGTCAACATGGATTTACAAAGAGGAAATTATGGTTGATGATTTTGAAATTCTTTGAGGATGTAACTAGGAGAGTTGACCAAGGAGAATCGGTGGATGTGGTCTATTTAGATTTTCAGAAAGCTTTCGACAAGCTCTCTCATAGTTTGCTATGTAAAGTTAAAGCACATGGAATTGAGGGTCATGTCTTGAGATGGACACAAAGCTGGTTAGCAGATACGAAGCAAAGAATTGGCATAAGTAGGTATTTTTCTGAATAGCAGGCAATGATTGACTAGCGGGATGCTGCAGGGATCTGTGCTAGGATGCCAATAGGTCACGTTATATATTGATGATTTGGATGAGGGAACAAAATGTATTATCTTCAAATCTGAAGATGATCCAAAGTTGGGTGTGAGGAGAACGCAGAGATACTTCAGTGTGATTTGAACAGGCTGTGTGAGTGGGCATTTGCATAGCAGGTGAGGTATAACGCGGATAAATCTGACATTATTCACATTGGGAGCAAAAATAGGAAGGTAGGTTATTATTTGAATGGGTGTAAATTGAGAGAGGTGGATACTCAACGAGACCTTGGTGTCGTCATGCATTAGTCACAACGAGCTGCGCAGATACAGCAGGCAGTAAAGGTGGCAAACAGCATGTTGGCCTTCATAGCACGAGGATTTGAGTACAGGAATAGGAATATTTTATTACAATTGTACAGGGTGTTGATGAAGCCACACCTGAAGTATTGTGTAGTTTTGGTATCCTTATCTGAGGAACGATGTGCTTGCTATAGAGGGAGTGCAGCAAAGGTTTACCAGGCTGATTCCTGGAATGGTAGGTCTGTCATGAAGAGACACGAAGGGCCTGATTTTATCATTTTCATTCTAAATGCTGAATCTGGCTTAATTCGGATCCGATTTAGAAATCTGCTTTTAGGCGTTCCCAGATGCACTCAGCCTGAAAAAAAAATTCGCGGGTCCCATTCGTGCTGTGGACAGGCATGGCACGACCAAAACAACTGGAGTTCTGAAGTGCGTGCAGAGTTGAAAAAAATTTTAAAAAGCACGCCCATCTCAGATAGCTCCCAGGCCGCAGAAAACAGACTCCCCTGCACCACGCCCCCCCCAAACAAAGGCCTGGCCTCACTACCCACCCCCCCCCACAAAAAACAACAATCTCGCCTCACTCATCCCTCCCCCCATCCAGAACATCTGACCCGCATTCTCCTCCCTCCCCACCAGACAACAATCTTCCCTCCCCACCCACCCAATGAAACTTCCACCCCCCCCCCCACAAGACAATGATCTGGCCTCACTCCCCTTCCCACCCCTCCAAGAATATGATTTAACCCGCCTCCCTCCTCTCCACCACTGATCTGAGTCAGAGAGAACCACTGGAAATGCTGAACTTGCTCTTCAGCAGCTGAAGCGCCCGATTCAGACTCTTATTCAGCAAGTTCATTTTGGTGCTATTCCAGATCAGTGAACATGGTGGTAAAGGGGGAAATGCTGATAAAGTTGGGCGGGCAGTTCATTAATTCAATTAAAATGCATGCAAATGCATTTAATTGCTGCTGCACCCGTTTTGGGCACGAATCAGATTGTTGCCATTCCCGGATTTCGGTAAAGTGGCCAACGGTGCGGGCACGGATCACATTAATGGCCTCACACCTGACTTTACCACGTTTTTGCACCTGCATTGGTAAAATAGGGCCCAAAGTTGGTTAGGATTGCATTCATTGGAATTTAGGAGAGGGGGAAATCTCAGAAACTTATAAAATTCTAACAGCATTAGACAGGGTAGATTCAGAAAGAATGTTCCTGATAGTGAGGAGTCCAGAACTGTGGGGTCATAGTTTGAGGATAAGGGGTAAAATCTTTTAAGACTGAGGTAATTTCTTCACCCAAAGTGTGAAATTGTGCAATTCACTACCACAGAAAGTAGATGAAGCCAAAATATTGACAGATTTCAAGAAGAAATTCAATGTAGCTGTTGCAGCTAAAGGGGATATATGGGAGGAAGATGGGATCAGGGTATTGAATCTGATGATCAAAATGAATGGCGGAGCTGGCTCGAAGGGCAGTATGGTCTACACCTGCTTCTATTCCTACATGTCACTGCTTCTGTTCACCCCCACTGTCAATGAAAGAAAGTGTGGCAGAATTGCATGGGGCATCACATCCTCCTCAGTAGTAGTGAAGGCACCTTATTTCACAAAGCTTGAATAGGAGGCCTCAAGCTTTCTACCCCATTCTAGTTTTGGGCCCTCTGTTTTCATAAGGTACTGCTTATAATGACTTGGGAATCACAAAAGGTTATATTCGGTTATATTAAATAAAAATAAGTGAGCTCCTCCTACCTGTGGAAAGTGAATCACAGCCATGGTCAAATAGCTCTCCAAGAGGACTACTGCTATTGGTTCTTCTAGCCTGCTTCCCATCTATAGCATCGAGCGTCTGGTAAATAAACAGACCCAGTGCACAGGCGAGGTAAGCCCAGAGAGGTGCCTGCAGAGTACAGAATTCACAGCATAAGCCCAAAGGCAGCAGCAGATCAACACACCATGAGCACAGTGAAGGATGAATGAAAAGATCACACATGAAACACACTGACAGAACTATAAAGTGACATTAGTTTAAATGAGTTTTCTCTATATTGTTAACAATGAACCGGATCACAACAAACTGTGCGTACAGAAACAACAAAAGTTATGCCATTGTAACTGTGCTCCACTGACTATAAAGCATTTTGGGATGTGCTGAGGTCTCAAAAGGTGCCGTACAAATGTAGGTCAGTCTATCATTAATTAAATGACTCCACTCAACAACGTACTTACTTCCAATTCAAGTGTCCGAGGCCATGCCTAACAACAGGGACGGGAAGGATAATGTTACTCCCACCCTAACCCAGGAGCTATATACAGTGGCACTACCGAAATCTGAAGTTCACTGAGGGGAGAAATCGTAGGCCTAATGAGATGTGCCACAAGGTTTATATCTTTGAGGAATTTGGAAATTAAGAAGGTGATGGAGGAAGGCAGGAGTATAGACCATAATACATAAGGACAGAAGGAGGCCATTCAGCCCATCAAGTCTGCTCTGTCTGACTTGAGTTATGAAGACAACAGAGACAACATGGAGCGCCTGATGCAAAGCTTGAGCAGGACAGGGTAGACAACAAAATATAAAAACCATTTACAGGAAATAGTCAATCAACAATCCAGGATTCCAACCAATTCAAGTCAACCAACATATCAAATCTCGAGAAATAAAACAAAATGCTGGATAAACTCAGCAGGTGTAGCAGCAGCATCATGGCGAGAAACAGAGTTAACATTTCCACTCCAATATGACACTACTTTGGAACATTATTGCAGATTTCCCTCATCTACAGCATTTTGCTTTCATTTTAATCAAATCTCAAGATATCAGGCATGACTGTGGATTGGAGAATAGGAGCCAGAGGCTGCTTTTCAGCTCCTTGAGTCTCCTCTACATGTAGACTACAAACCTAACCTCGATACAGAACAAAAGCCCATGCATCTGGGGTATGGCAATATTGTGGTTTCGTTACTGGCCTAGCAATCCTGAGGCCTCGACCAATGATCCAGAGATACGAATCACTGAGGAATATAAATTTGTTACTTAAATCCAGAATAAAAGGCTAACAGTACCAATGAAGTAACTGGATTGTCATAAAACATCCATTGGTTCACTAATATGCTTTAGGGAAGGAAATCTAGCATAAGTGTAAAAGGCAAAGCTGAATTTTTCACAACCAGAAGTGCCAAGAAGCTAACCTAACTGTCCTCCCAAAGATCCATCATTACGAAAGCCAGTCTTCAGCCAATTCAATTCACTCCATATGATAAAGTAGTGTTGGAGCTGGATATAGCAAAGATTGTGGATGCTAAAGGTACCCCAGCTTTAGTGGTGGAATACTTGTGCTGAGAATTAGCTATTTAGCTACAACTGCCCAGTTGTGTGCTGTCCACAAGAGAAAGACAAATCCAATCTGGCTAATCATCTCCCCTGAAATCTGCTCTCATTCAAAGTGCTGGAAGCTGAAATGGGCAGTCTGACACGAACTCATTAAGAATCTACTACCAGATGTTGAGTTTGGATTCTGCTAGGAACATTCAGTGCCAGACCTCATTGCAGATTTGATTCAAACCTGGGCAGGAGGATTGAATTCAAGAGGCGAAACAAGGGGAAAGGACACTCAATGTCAAGGCCGAGTGTGGCATTAGGGAGTGCTAATAAAATTGAAATTAATGGAAATTATGGAACTCTCCAGCACTTGAAGTCATACCTAGCACCAAGAAAGATTGTCACATTTGTTAGAGATTAATCATCTGAGTATCAAGGCAAGAGATCCTCATGGCAGATATGGATAACATTCAGACTTGGGCTGATAAATGGTAAGTAACATACCTGCTATACAAGCGTTAGACAATGCCACCCCTCCAACAGGGAATCGAATTACGTCCTGTGACAGTCAATGGGATTATCTGATTTAGAACTGTATCATTCCTTCACCATCACGGAGTTAAATGCTGGAACTCCCTCCCTAGCTCTGTGGGTGTACCTACATCAGTTCAGGAAAGCAACTCATCATCGCCTGCTCAAGGGAATTAGGGATGGGCAATAAATATTGGCCTTGCTAGTGACACTGACATCCAATGCATGAATTTTTAAAAAAAAAATTCTTGAAATGTTTAGTTGGCCCACAACATCCACAAACTTTCACAGCAAGGGGATCTTTCCCATATTTCCACTCCACTTGAGAAAAATCACAACCCAATTACACTACAAACTGTCCAGGCTGTAACTCTGAATTTAAGGCCTTTTGTTGTGGCTTTCCCCTATTGAATCCATTTGACATCTTAAACACCTCAATTAGACTGTTCAATTTTCTAAACTCAAGGGAACTCATTTTCCTTGTTATCTAAACCTCTTAGCCTAAGTTACATTCAAGACTCTATGCTGTGTTGTATCCTTCCCGAGATATATTAGAACTGAACACAGACAGGATCTGACCTAGAACTGAAACATTAACTTTCATAGAAGGACTTTCATAGAATTCTACAGTGCAAAAGGAGACTGTTCAGCCCATTGAATCTACATTGACCACAATCCCACCCAGGCCCTATTCCCATAAACCCACATATTACCCTGCTAATCCCCTAGCATGGCCAATCAACCTAATCCGCATATCTTTAGGGGTGGAGCTGGAGCAGGAGCACCCAGAGGAAACCCACATAGACACAGGGAGAATGTGCAAACTCCACACAGACAGTCACCCGGAATTCATAAGAACATAAGAAATAGGAGCAGGAGTAGGCCATCTAGCCCTTCGAGCCTGCCCCGCCATTCAACACGGGTACCTTGCGCTTTGAAGCAGCAGTGCTAACTATTGTGCTATAGTGCCGCTTAATTTCTCTATGGCCTCTTCCTCTCCTTTACATTCTAAGCACATCGAGGTAAAGGAGATCTGGAACACTGACACTGATCAATCACACTGAATGGCAGATTATTCTCAAGGAGCTGAATGGCCTGAACCCACTGTAAGTGCATCATCTATGGGTGAGATGGGTCACATGAAAATCTGCATTTGCTGTGTCCCCATTTACCTTGCAAGAAACCACTGCTGCCCAGTATGATCCGTGCCCTGGCCAGAGTTTGCCTCCAATTTACTGCTAGGTGACTGAGTGCCAGCAGGGTCACCAGATGTGTCTATCATCCTGGAAACCTGGTCCAGCTCAGAACAGCTTCAGAATGAAATAAAATGCTGCCTGGCTCTAGGGACGGTTAGAAGCACTAAACTACTTGCTGAAATGATCTGTGCACAGTCTCCAGGTTCTTGTTTTCCACATAGCTTTAGTGTTTTTCTAGGCTGGAGTAGGGAGGGAGAAATCATTTTTTTTGCAATAAAATTGCTAATGGTGAGGTTGATAAGCAACCCTGAATAGACTGGAGGCAGTGATTGCATTTCACTGCAAACCACAATCTCATCTATTGAAAACACCGCAGAAACTCTTTGGCAGTGCCCCCAAACAACTGATAAAAACAACCAAAGGTTGAGAAGCTGAGATATGATTCATGATCCTCAAATATTTTAAGCAACTTTCAGGTTTCGTAAACACTGGCTGGGAATCTTCTGAGCTGCTCCTGTTTTGTTGCATTTAGACAGTGACTTTAAAGTAGTGAAATATCACAAACAGTTGCACATGTAGTCTGATGATACCATAATAACTCCATGTCAGGGAACATAACCACGATCTTGCTCAAAAAGATACGGCCGGGGGGAGAGAGAGAGAGAGAGAGAGAGAAGGAAGGAAGGAAGGAATGAGGCTTCTAGAGCCTAGAGCACCGAAGGAACAACCACTAATGGTGAACACATTGAAATCAAGAGGACAGAATTGAAGGGACAGAAACGTTGGCAGAAACTTCACACATAGGGACGGGCTGAGAAATTAGAAAACAAGAATGGGGATTTTAAAAAATTGGGGCACTACTTAAGCAGGAGTCCAGGAGGTGGTTAGCAAGCACTGGAAGAGATGGACCATTTGGACAAAGGAACCAAGACTAAGAGCAGTAGCGTTTTGAATGTTTTGAAGTTTAATGAGGGTACGCTTCTAACGTGCGTGCAGGGACAGAGGGGCCTAGGAGCTCATGTGTATAGATCTCTGAAGGTGGCAGGACATATTGGGAGAGTAACTGGTAAATAGGACCTTGGGCTTCATACAGCGATCCAGAGTACAAAAGCAGAACCTTGACATTGATCTGTATGGCACAGTAGCACAGTGGTTAGCACTGCTGCTTCACAGCTCCAGGGACCTGGGTTCAAATCCTGGCTTGGGTCAATGTCTGTGTGGAGTTTTCACATTCTCCCTGTGTCTGCGTGGGTTTCCTCCAGGTGCTTCGGTTTCCTCCCACAGTCCAAAGGTGTGCGGGCTAGGTTGACTGGCCATTCAAAATTGTCCCTAAGTGTCCTGGGATGCACAGGTTAGAGGGATTAGTTGGTAGATATGGGGATATGGCCTGGGCAGGATTGTGGTTGGTGTGGACTCAATGGGCCAAATGGCCTCTTCCTGCACATTCTATCTATTCTATGATTGCTTTGTTAGGCCGCAACTAGAATACAGCATGAGTTTAGTTTCTTAAACTACATTTTAGGAAGGATGTGATCACAAGTTCTTGACAGGATGCTGAGATTTCCTAGTGTAGTTCCAGGATGAGGGATTTTGGCTACAAGGTGAGCTTGGACAAGCTGGGGGTTCCCTTTGGAGTAAAATAGATTGAGGGGCAATTTGATAGAGGTATACAAGATTATGACAGGTAGAGATAAAGTACACTGTTCCCATTAGTTTTTTTTTAGTTTATTTATGTGTGTCACTAAGTACGCTTACATTAACACTGCAATGAAATTACTATGAAAATCCCATTAGTTGATGGTACTTGAATATGAGCTGGAACTCATTTTTCATGAGAGTCGTTGAAATGAAAATCATTGACAAATTTACAAGGAAATTGGATGGGCACTGGAGGGAAATAAATTTGTATGACTAGAAGGATTAAGTGGAGGAATGAGACTGACAAAGAGCTAGGACAGATTTGAAGGGCAGAATGAACTTTGACGTTATGGAAAGATGTGAAGCTGGTGAACTCATGGTGCTGGAGCCAGAGCAACTGCCAGTTAATTACTGCCTTTTTGTGTGGGAACAAACTCACTTTGACTCCGACTGCTTTCCCTCCCCTTTCAACAATTCAAAGGAACCATCCCCTCTGCAACACACTGCTCTCCACCTAACAGCCCCTCCTCAATGAGGGGGCAGGAAATGGAACAGCTGCCGTTAATCCACTAACTGTCCAAACAGTCCATCCAAGTAAAGCTGCAATTTACTGTTTTTAAGATACTGTATTTCCTCCTTTTGATGTGGTCTCCTCTGCTTTTGGAAGACCAAATGCAGACTGGTTTCCTGCTTTCCAGAACGGCCCCATTTGGTCCACAAGCATGATGAAAAGTCACTTACACTTGAAACATTGGCTCTATTCTCTCTCCACAGATGCTGTCAGACTTGCTGAGATTTTCCAGCATTTTTCTGTTTTTGCTTCAGATTCTAGTGTCTGCAATATTTTGCTTTTATTGTAGTATAGTCAGAATAACAGATACTGTACTCTGCAGCCGAGAGCACAAGTCCAAAAGGCTGTGCTGCCTGCCCAGTGCCAGGGTTCAGGACATCTCAGGCAAGTTATTGTGGTTCAGTTTTAAAATTCTAAGTCAGAGTTTCACTGCTAATCTATATTATAGCTTGAGAAACACATACCAGAGAGATCCCCACCTGTACCAAATTTTCAAGTTAGCACTTATACTTTAAGGTGGGAACCAATGACATAGAAAAAACCAAGAAAAAGGTTCTGTTGTGGTAGCACAAGTAGCTCAGGACAAAATTAAAAAGCAGAATCAAAGGTAAGAATCCTTAGATTGCTAGCTGAGCCACAAACCAAATTTATGTAAGGTAATTAAAATCAGAGATGAATACATGGCTTAAAGATTGTGTTTGATTCAGGGGGCACTGGCACCAGTACTGGGGAAAGAGGAAGCTTTACTGTTGGGATGGCATTTACTTGAACCACGCTGGGACCAGTATATTATTGAAGGGTAAAACAAGACTGTAGAAGGGACAATAAAGTCAAATGTGGTGGGGCGGGGGCAGGCTGGTATTGTTACACGAAGGGAAATTGGTAAAATTTAAAGAGAAAGGTGAAAGCAATAATGCAGGTTAGAGATATAGATAGAGATATAGGTAAGGGTAGTAAGGGCATGGAATGCTCTGTCTGCAGTTGTGGACTCGCCAACTTTAAGGGCGTTCAAATGGTCAGTGGATAGGCATATGGATAACATTGGAATAGTTTAGGTTCGAGGGTCATTAGGTTGGTTCCACTGGTCGGCGCAACATCGAGGGCCAAAGGGCCTGTACTGTGCTGTAATGTTCTATGTTCTATAACTACCGTGAGACACACAGGCAGAGCACACAAACGTAAGAGTTCATCAGCAAATAAGATCACAGTAGGGAGAAATGGTAAAAAGAGTTAAAGGGTCTTTATATGAATGCTCACATCATTCATAAGATAGTGGATGAATTAAAAGCACAAGTAGAAATAAATGAACGTGGGGATGAACCTTCAAAGTTGCCAACACCTCCAATACCTTATCCTTTCCTATGTCAATTTGCTCAAGAACTCCTCAATCTCTCTCTCCCTGCTGAATTCCATACCATCGTCCTCGCTCTCTTGGGTGAAGATAAAATTGAAGCATTCATTCAACACACTTCCAATGTCCTCTGGCTCCACCCACATATTGCCCCCCGGTCTCTAATGGGCCTTACTCTTTCCCTGGTTATCCTCTTCCCATTGATATACTTATAGAATATAAGAATATAAGAAATAGGAGCAGTAGGCCATCTAGCCCCTCGAGCCTGCCCCGCCATTCAATACGATCATGGCTGATCTGTCGTATCTCAGTTCCACATTCCCGCCCTCGCCCCATAACCTTTAATCCCCTCGCTTATCAAAAACCCATCAACCCGCGTCTTATAAATATTGAGCGAGGCAGCCTCCACCACTTCAACGGGCAGAGAATTCCAGAGATTCACCACCCTTTGAGTGAAGAAGTTCCTCCTCAACTCCGTTCTAAACCGCCCCCCCTTTATCTTGAGGCTGTGCCCCCTAGTCCTACTGTCCTTTCTGAGTGGGAAGTGTCTCTCCACCTCTATCCTATCCATCCCATTCATCATCTTATACGTCTCAATGAGATCTCCCCTCATTCTTCTAAACTCTAACGAGTACAAGCCTAGTTTATTCAGCCTCTCCTCATAGCTCAACCCCCTCAACTCCGGTATCAGCCTAGTAAACCTCCTCTGCACTCCCTCCAAGGCCAAAATATCCTTGCATAAGTACGGCGACCAAAACTGCACACAGTACTCCAGCTGCGGCCTCACCAATGCCCTATACAGCCGCAGCAAGACCTCCCTACTTTTATATTCAATCCCCCTCGCTATGAAGGCCAGCATCCCATTCGCCTTCCTGACCACCTGCTGCACCTGCAGGCTGGGTTTTTGCGACTCGTGCACAAGGACCCCGAGGTCCCTCTGCACCGTCGCCTGCTGCAGTTTTTCGCCACGTAAGTAATAGTCCTTCCTACCATTATTCCTACCAAAGTGGACCACCTTGCACTTGCCAACATTAAATTCCATTTGCCATTTCCTGGCCCATTCGCCCAGCCTATCTAGATCCTTCTGCAGACTCTCCACACCCTCCGCGCAATTTGCCGTTCCCCCAATCTTGGTGTCATCAGCAAATTTCGACACCAAACACTCGGTTCCCTCCTCCAGATCATCTATCTTGGGATTTTCCCTATTTTGTGAAGATAACAATCTCATACAGCAGAGACAATTGCTGGAAAGCCAGAGCATTCTCATATCTCCTCTTTGCATTCCTAATTGCTTTAAGCTCCCCCCTGCACTTTCTATACCTATAGATTGGACAAATAAAAGCAGCAACAATAGCTTGGAAGACATGTTCATAGACTCTACTCAGGAATTTTCTTAGAACATATGCTAGAACCTACCAGGAAACAAGTTATGTTAGACCTGATAATGTGTAATAAAGGTTAATGACCTCATAGTAAAGGATCTTCGAAGTTAGAGGCCCAAACATGAAATTTTAATTTGAGGGTGAGAAATTTGGATCTGAAACCAGAGTCTTAAATAAATGTAATTACAAAAGTATGAAGACAGCTTGCTAAAATGGGCAGGGAAAAATCAGTAAAAAAAGTAACAGTTAAGTAGAGGCAGATATTTGAGGAGATATTGCACAACTCTCGACAAAAATAACAAAAAACAACATTAGAAAGAAAGATGCCCGGGGGAAGACTGCGCCATTCATGGCTAATGAAATTAAAATGAATGAACGAACAATGCTGCAAAAATTTCACACCCACCAGTTCCTCACCCCAGTGTTATACAGCTTCATATGCCAATTTAGGGAGGACAAAATCTACAGCTACTTGATGACTACTTGCAGTTCAACCAACTACAAAAAGTAAATTACTGTTAAACAAAACTTAATTGACAACAACGTAAATCAGGAAAAGCTTTGTTGATAAACAATTACTATAAAGTCTAAGAAGATAGAATTTACTGAGTGACAAAACCAAGTCAATCTCACTCCATATAACGATCACACCAGCAGCTCCCACATAGAGCTAACTCCTAGCAGATCCACAAGAACAAGTTTCTTACATGGTCCATTAGACTGACACAGGTACCTAGCAGTGACATTTGAATAGAGTCTTAGTCTCTCCCAAAAGAGGAAACAACCTTTCAGCACCCACCCTGTCAAGTCCCTTCAGCATCTTGCATGTTTTAACAAGATGACCTCTCATTCTTCTAAACTCCAATGAGTACAGGTCCAACCTGCTTATACTTTCCTAAAACAACACCTTCATCCCAGAAATCAGTCTAGTGAGCTACAAACATAAAGGAAGAAGCTTTACTACAGCTATACAAAACCCTACCTAGTACCATGTACTTTTCTGGAAGGATATATTAATCTGAGTGCAGTACAGAAAGACTTGCATTTATAAAGCACTCTTCATAACAATCAGCCTTCTCAAAGCACTTTACAACCAATTAAGCACTTTCTGAAATGTATTCACTGTTGTAATGTTGAAAAATTTAAGTTAATTTGTATATCAAACTTCCACAAACAGCACTGCGATATAGATCTGATAATTTGAGAGATACTGATTGAAGGATAAATATTGGCCAAGGTACCAGCAATAACTGTCCCGCTGTTCTTCAAATAGTGCCATGGGTTCTTTGACATCCAACTGAAGAGCAGCCTGGGCCTTGGTTAAAAAGTCTCATCCAAAAGATTCACCAGGTTGTCAGACTGAGACACCTTTCTCCAATTACAGTAGATGCAAAGTTATAAACTTACTATCAAGACAGGTTATTCAGGACAGCAGTTACAAAACACTCCTTCACAAAAACAGTGACAGAAGTGTGGATGGCTGTCTCTCACAAAATGCTAACCCAATTGTTCATTTTTAAATCTTTGACAGATACATTTTCACTAACCAAAAGTACAAAATGGATATGGAGCCAAGCCAGATGGACAGAGTTGGTGTAAAGATCAGCCAGTGAAGGTGAGATAAATGGTGGACCAGGCACAAAGGAACAAAAACACCTCAATTTGATATTTCCACTTTGTAATAGCCAGGTCATATATCCAAATATTCTACACATTTACAAATTCAGTCATTAGACACTGGGTTATAGCCTAGATTCTGTAAGAGTACCTGTTCAATCTCAGATTATGTACAGTAACTTACACTGAGGTACATCTTATGGATTCCATAGGGGTTTACCTGTTCAGTGGCAGTTGGGCAGTAACCTATAGACTGTGGTGTCCTATGGATTCCATAGGGGGGTTATCTTCAGTGATGGTCTGGTAGTAACCTATAGACTATGTGGTGTCTTATAGACAGTGCAAACTGTCCTATGGATTCCATAGGGGACTCTGTTCAGTGGCAGTCAGGCAATCTATAGGTTGTGTGGTGTCCTCTATAGATTCCATGGGGGTGGGTGGGGGGTTACCTGTTCAGTGGCAGTTGGGTAGTAACCTACAGACAGTACAATGTGTCCTGTGGATTGCATAGGGGGTTACCTGTTCAGTGGCATCAGGCAGTAATCTACAGACAGTATCATATGCCCTATGGATTCCATAGGGGGTTACCTATTCAGTGGCAGTCAGATAGTAACCTATAGACAATGCCATACGTCCTATGGATTCCATAGGGGGTTGGTTACCTGTTCAGTGGTCAGGCAGTAAGCTATAGACAGTTCCATACGTCCTATGGATTCCATTGGGGGTTACCTGTTCAGTAGCATTCAGGCAGTAACCTATAGACAGTGCGGTGTCCTATGGATTGCATAGGAGGGGTTACCTGTTCAGTGGCAGTTGGGCAGTACACCATGAGGATGAGGGTGGTGCATACATTGAGAGCCAGCCCGGTGATGGTGATAGCATTGGGAGCTATCCAGAGAGGCAGGCGGCGGACCAGCCACTCCCACCAGGACTGCATCAGGGGCTCGAGTAGCGAGGCGCCGGCGCTGCGGTAGCGGTGCTCCTCTAGCCGCTTCAGCTGCTGCCGGGACAGAGGCTGCTGGAGGAGCCAGCCGAGGCTTGGCCCGAGGACCCGGCTGCCGCCCATCCCCGCGCTGCCGCGGCCCAGCCGGGAGGCAGCAGGCGGCCGGCTCAGGCACAGCCCCAACCCCGAGCCAGGGCTCAGCTCCCCCGCATCGCTCCTGCGCGCCGGCCGCCGCTGTGCGCTCATGGAGCCGCCGCTCGGTGCCTGTGTGTGTCCCAGGCCTGAACCTTCCGCTGCCGCCGCTCTGAGTGAGTGACTGAGTCCGCCCGGCTCCAGCTCCACAGCCGGAAACACTCCTACTCACTGCCGGGTCAACGTCCACCGAGCGTCAACCTCGCCCAGCGTCAACCCCGCCCCGCCCCCGCGTCAACCCCGCCCCGCCCCCGCGTCAACCACGCCCCGCCCCCGCGTCAACCACGCCCCGCCCCCGCGTCAGCCACGCCCAGAGCGGCTGATAGAGCGCGGGGGAGGGACACAGAGAGATTGAAGAGGAGGGGGGAGAAAAGTTGAATTTATTTATTTAGTGTCACAATTAGGCTTACATTAACACTGTAAAACAGGGCAGCACGGTGGCTTTCACTACTGCCTTATAGCGCCAGGGACATGAATTCAATTCTGGCCTTGGGTCACTGTGTGACGCCTGCATGCTCTCCCCGTGTCTGCATGGGTTTCATCCGTGTGATCGGGTTTCCTTCCACAGTGCAAAGATGTGCAGGTTAGCTGGATTGGCCAATGATAAATTGACCCCTAGTGCTCGGGTAGATCGGTTTAGCACCGTAGATATGTGGGGTTATGGGGATAAGATTTGAGTGGGATTGTGGTTGATGCAGGCTCGATGGGCCAAATGGCCTCCTTATGCACTTTAGGGATTCTATTTTTCTATGACTGGGGGTAGTATTGGGATCTTGGGGGAGTATTGTTATTTGTTTACAGGATGTGAGCATCACTGGCTGGGCCAGCTTTCATTGCCCATCTCTAATCCCCATTGAGAAAGTGGTGAGCTGCCATCTTGCACCACTGCATCATGTGGTGTAGGTACACCCACAGTGCTGTTAGGGAGGTTGTTCCAGAATTTTGACCCAGTGATGGTGAAAGATCAGCAATACAAGCATTACACAAGGAACAAGAATGGGCTATTCAGCCCCTCAAGCCTGCTCCACCATTAAATCAAGTCACAGGTGATATGATGGTAACCTCAAATTTGCATCCCGCTTATCCTGATAACCTGTCACGCCCTGGCTTATCGTGAATTTATCCATTTTAAAATGTTCAAACATGAATTAGAAGCAGGAGTATGCCATTCAGCCCCTCGAGCTTGTCCACATTCAATGCTATCATGGCTGATCTGACTGTAACTTCAACCCTACATTCCTGCCTACCCCAATAACCTTTCAGCCCCTTGTTAATAAAGAATCTATCAGGCTCCGCTTTAGAAATATTCAAAGATTCTGCTTCCACAGCTATTTCAGGAAGATGAACAAAGAACAACACAGCACAGGAAACAGGCCGTTCGGCCCAATGAGCCCGTGCCGCCATTTTAACATTGTGAGTGCCCTCCTCTACCCATGACCTTTGTCTACACCTATTGGGGAAGATTGAGGGAAGACTAATTTAGGGACAATTTGTTACACCAATCAGCCTAAGAGCACGTTTTTGGGATGTGGGAGGAAACCGGAGCACCCGAAGAAAACTCACGCAATCATGGGAAGAATGTGCAAACTCCCACAGACACTGGCCCAAATCCATGTATCTGCACAGCAGTGGTAGTCACTGAGCTGTTGTGGTGCCCGTCAGATGGTCCAGTTTAAGTGTACACTAATGACATGAAGCACTAGGCAACTCTCGAAGCAACATCCAAGAGCAGCCGTGGCACGACCCACCGTGTGTATGCCCCTTGTTGGTCAACAAGGCGAACCAAAGTTTCTCTCCATTTTTGTCTTAAATGGGCAGCCCCTTATTTTTAAACAGTGACCCTGGTTCTAGGTTCTCTGACTATAGGAAACATCCTTCCCACATCCACCTTGTCAATATCCCTCAGGGCAGCATTGTGACACAGCTTTTAGCATTGCTGCCTCACAGGAAAAGGGACCCTGGTTCGTTTCTGGCCTTGGGTCACTGTGTGGAGTTTGCATGTTCTTCCCATGCGTGTTTGGGTTTCCCCAGGTGCTTCAGTTTCCTCACACAGTCCATAGATGTGCAGGTTAATTTGATTGGCAGTGCTAAATTGCCCCTTAGTATCAGAGGGATTAGCAGGGTAAATATGTGAGGTTATGGGGATAAAGCCTGGGTGGCACAGGCTTGCTGGGCCTCCTGCACTGTAGGGATTCTATGATCTTCAAGGTTTTGATCAAATAGACTCTTACTCTTCTAAATTGTAGTGGAAACAAACCTAACCTCTTTAATCATCCACTTAAGACAACCAACCCGCCCCCCACCATTCCTGGTATTAGTATAATCAATCTTCTCTGAACTTTTTCTTATGCCCTTACATTTTTCCTTAGATAAGGAGACCAGTACTGTCCATCCTATTCCACATGTGGTCTCACCAAAGACTCTGCTGCATCACTCTAACCCTAAACCTCTAATTTTAGGTTGGTTCTCAATTGTATTTTCTACCTGACACCTGTCATATGCACATGTTTTCTTCTTTAATTTCTATCTCCCTTTTCGCCAGAGAGCTAGGAATTTGTTAGCCCTACCTTTTCCTTTTCAAGGCAATATAACTTGATTGTGTCCAGACCATTTCTGTTTTGAGGGTTGTCCATTGTTCAGCTGCATGTTTTCCCACTGACCTTTCATCCCAGTCTATCTGGCCCAGCTCCATTCTTGTCCATTGAGATTAATTCTCCTTCAGTTAATTATTCTTATCTGGATGTCTGTTGTCATCTTTCAAGGTCAAACTAAATAGACAAACTCAGAGTAAAAGGGGCAGCTCCCCAAAAGGAAGGGGAACAGCCCAAACAAAAGCAAAAGCACAAAGGAAACTTAAGACACGTCAAATGAAAATGTGACTGTCGGGATCTATAACGCACCCCAGCCCTTGCGGTGCCCAGCGGGCATGGAAGGTGTCAACTGTGCCCGCGGACACCGCATACTCCCTCTCCAGGGACACCTGGCTGCGAATGTAGCCGTAGTAGAGGGTCTGGATGTCTATTGTCTTTTATTAATCATCATCCTAAATCTTATGACACAATGATCACTGTCTTCAAAATATTGCCCCACTGACACTTGATCTACCTGGCACACCTCAATTCCAAGAACCAGATCCAACAGTGTATCCTTTCTTGTTGAACTGGCACATACTACTGTAGAAAATTCTCCTGGCAAACCTTGCCTGAACTCCTTCCAATGCATTTACATCTTTCAATGTCTATTACTGACAGGAGGGGGTCAGTTTAAACTGTCCTGATTTCCAGAAACAGAAAGCTGTTTTTTTTTCTGATTTCCTCCTTTATAAAGGGAGGCATATTTGCCCCAGTTCTTAAATTTGGAGAGTTTCAATCCTCTATGAATAATTTGCACAGCAAACTTGAATTAAGATGAAACAAAAAGGTTTATTTTTCATGCGTGAGAAGGGTTTCACATTCTCCACCCCTTTCACACTCACACGGTAAACAGGAAGTAAGGGAAAAGGAAGAGGGTTGAGGGCCCGACTAACATAAAATAAAATTTAAGGTTTCACATGTGACCAGAAATGATGAAAGATTTCATCATTTAATGAAAGATTTCTTCCGAGGAGAGACTAACTGATTGTAGGGTAATTATCGAGTGAGACATCCAAAATGGGAGAAAGCATATAGAGTGAATTAGTCTGGAGGCACGAGTTCAAAGGTTCCAGCAGTTTATAGTTTCTAATGAGGGCCAGAGTTCTTTCTGCTGCCAGCAGCTTGATGGTAAGAGGGTGTTGCCTGGAGCTGCAGTTTCCTCCAGGGATCCAACACTGACTGAACATAAGGTCAGTTGATTATATAATTAAAGAAATGCAGATAGCCAAGTCTTGGTCATGTGATCCTGGTGTCAGGTTAATAAATGAGGATCTCTTGTTGAAAGTATTTGTTAGAACATTTAATGCTTAGACCATTAGCACCATTATTGGAGATTAGGATCTAGAACATAGAACACTACAGTACAAACAGGCCCTTTGGCCCACAAGTTGCACAGATCATATCCCTACCTACCAGGCCGATCTATAACCCTCTATCCCATGAAATCCCATGTACTCATTCAGAAGTCTCTTAAAAGACCCCAACAAGTTCGCCTCCACCACCACCAACGGCAGCCGATTCTACTCACTCACCACCCTCTGAGTGAAAAACTTACCCCTGACATCTCCTCTGTGAAGGGTTGTCTTTGTTTGAAGCAGACCTGCCGCCTACTGGGCCATTATGTTGCTGGGCTGGAATGCTATGCTTTGCCAGGAGTGTAACATTCCAGACATTTGAGGAGTTGGCCTTTGTTATCATTGAAATTTTTGGAAGCCAGACTGTCAGCTCAGCAATTGCCCATTTTAAAAAGTATAATAAAGGGCTTTATAAAGTATTCCAGCTAACGAATATGTACAATGTATATATACATGTATATTTTCCTTCACATCTCAACTGTGACAAATTTGACTTTTCCATTCTATTCAAAATCTCCCGTGACTCGCTGTGCCTTTCTGACAAGTTCCCATTATTTCTTCCCTTATGCTCCATGTGGTTATTTTTCGAGGGCCTGTACATACATCCCACAAGTGAGAATGGTATCAATCCCTCTGACTACACTGTCCCTGTTACCGCTTCAAAAATTATTCCAGGACTTCAGAGGTTAAGTTACAAGGAGAGGCAAGACACTCCCGCCTGTACTGACTTTTGTCCTGGGTTCCTGGTATTTAGACTCACAGGACCGTAGTTCCAGCTGTGGTCACCACTCCTAATGGTCTATTAGGATTAGAAACCTGCCAACTAATCTGATTACAGTAAGAAGTCTCACAATACCAGGTTAAAGTCCAACAGGTTTATTTGGTAGCAAATGCCACTAGCTTTCGGAGCACTGCTCCTTCGTCAGGTGAGTGGGGAGTTTTGATCACAAACAGGGCATATAAAGGCACACATAGTTTACAGAGTACTGATTAGAATGTGAGTCTTTACAGCTAATCAAGTCTTAAGGATGCAGACAATGTGAGTGGAGATAGTATTAAGCATAGGTTAAAGGGATGTATATTGTCTCCAGTCAGGACAGTAAGTGAGATGTTGTAAGCCCAGGCAAGTCATGGGGGTTACAAATAGTGTGACATGAACCCAAGGTCCTGGTTGAGGCCGTCCTCATGTGTGGGAAATTGGCAATCAGTCTCCGCTCAGCGACTCTGCGCTGTCATGTGTTGTGAAGGCCGCCTTGGAGAGAACGTTTACCCGACAATCAGGCCGAATGCCCGTGACCACTGAAGTGTTCGCCAACAGGAAGAGAACGCTCTTGCCTGGTGATTGTCAAACGGTGTTCATTCATCCGTTGTCATAGCATCTACATAGCCTCCCAAATGTACCATGCCTTAGGACATCCTTTCTTGCAGCGTATCAGGTAGACAACATTGGCCGAGTTGCAAGAGTATGTACCACGTATCTGGTGAACGGCATTCTGACGTGAGTTGATGGCATCTGTGTCAATGATCTGGCATGTCTTGCAGAGGTTGCTGTGGCAGGGTTGTGTGGTGTCGTGATCACTGTTCTCCTGAAGGCTAAGCAGCGACTGATAGCAGCAGAGACAGATATTTACAATCTACATTAATGACTCAGGTAAAAAAAACAGGAAGTAATGTATCTAAGTTTGCTGAAGATACAAAGCCAGAAGGGAATGCAAGCTGTGAGGAGGACACAGAAGTTGCAAAGAGATCAGGTAGGTGGGCAACAAGTTGCAGATGGATTAGAATGTGGAGAAATGTGACATTATTGACTTTGGTTATAAGAATAGCAAAGCAGAATACTGTTTAAAAGGTTCAAAATTTGGAAATGACGGTGTTCAGAGAGATTTGGCCATACTCACACAAGGAGTTAGTTTAAAGGTACAGTAAGCAATTAGGAAGGCCTTTATTGCAAGAGCATTAGAGCGCACGAATAAAGAATTAAGCTATAATTGTAGAGAGGTTTGGCGAGACTGTATCTGGAGTATTGTGTGCAGTGGTACAACAAATGGTTCACTAGATTGGTCCCTGGGTTGTTGGGTTATCCTATGATGAGGTTGAATAAATTGGGTGTATATTCTCTGGAGTTCAGAAGAGTGAGAAATGATATCATTGAGACATTCAAGATTCTGAAAAGGCTTGACAGTGTGGATACTGATAGATAGTTTCTCCTGATGGAGAGTCTAAAACAAAGGGACACAGTTCCAGGATAACGGGGCAGTCATTTAGGACAAAGGTGAGAAATTTCTTTACTCAAAGGGTTGAAATTTTCATGGAATTTTTCTTTATTTATTCTGCCTTGGGATGTGGACATTGCTGGCAAGTCCAGTATTTGCTCTCCATCCCTAATTGTCCTAACTGCTGAAAAAGGTACACAAAACTGCAGAGTTTACAGAATGGTGCCACTTACCAGTTAGGGTGGGAACCTGTAGCCAGACTTGGTACCAAAACCACCAAAGCAGACTCAAAGTGGGAAACAATTTCAACTAAAACAGTAAGGTACAGAATGGACAATCAGACAGTAATGCTCAAAGAGGAATGTTACTGGTGTGGAGGTAACCCCACTCCTGATTCGTGTCAGTTTAAGGAGGCTGAGTATATGGAGTATAACGTTAGCAAGTGTGAGGTTATCCACTTTGGCAGGAATAATAGTAGGAGGGATTACTATTTAAAGGGCGAAAAGCTGCAGCATGCTACGGGGCAGAGGGACCTGGGGGTCCTTGTGCATGAGTCACAAAAACCCAGTCTGCAGGCGCAGCAGGTGATCAAGAAGGCGAATGGAATGTTGGCCTTTATCGCGAGGGGGATAGAATACAAAAGCAGGGAGGTCTTGCTGCAACTGTACAGGGCACTGGTGAGGCTGCAGCTGGAGTACTGTGTGCAGTTTTGGTCGCCGCACTTACGCAAGGATATATTGGCCTTGGAGGGAGTGCAGATGAGGTTCACGAGGCTGATACCAGAGATGAGGGGGTTGGACTATGAAGAGAGACTAAATAGACTGGGTCTGTACTCGTTGGAGTTTAGAAGGGTGAGGGGGGATCTTATAGAGACGTATAATGATATAAGATAATGAAAGGGATGGATAGGATAGAGGTAGAGAGATTCTTCCTGCTTAGAAAGGATAGCAGGACTAGAGGGCACAGCCTCAAGATAAGGGGGGGGCAGTTTAGATAGGAGTTGAGGAGGAACTTATTCACTCAAAGGGTGGTGAATCTCTGGAATTCTCTGTCCGTTGAAGTGGTGGAGGCTACCTCGCTAAATATATTTAAGTCACGGGTAGATAGGTTTCTGATAGACAGGGGAATTAAGGGTTATGGGGAGAAAGTGGGAAAGTGGAACTGATCCACTTCAAATCAGCAATGATCTTATTGAATGGCGGGGCAGGCTCGAGGGGCTAGATGGCCAACTCCTGCTCCTATTTCTTATGTTCTTATGTTCTTATGAGTGTTTTTATTGTCACAAAAGAGGACATTTGATAAAGCAGTGCAGAGCAAAGTCTAAATCGCCGATTAATCAACCAGGATGTGACAAGTGTACAATGTGGATGAGCCTGGCATCTGTGATTCTGGTATTCAATTTCTGTTTGAACTAAAATCAGGCAATTTGGACCCTATTATTGTTATGTTATCTCTTCAGATGAAAGTGGATACAGGGCATCAGCCATTGTGCTGGCTGTGCATACATTTCAGTACCTAAGAGAGGGAGTCCAATCATTCAACTTGAAGATCACTTCTGCCAAGTTGAAGACTTATACGGGAGAAGTAATAGAAATAAAAAACACCACAATGTTATCTGTAAACTTTGGATAACAACCTACCCAGCTCCTAGTGATAATAGTGTTGGGCAAAAGCCCAAGCCTTCTCAACATGATTGGCTTAAAGATATCAAGTTGAATTGGGCCAGGATTTTTCAAGTGCAGGAAGGAGTAATTGCCCGAACTGATAAGAAAATACGAGAGCATCTTCTATGATGAATTAGGCAAAATTGAAGGACTACAAGCTAAGATTTATGGGGATCCAAATGTGACTCCATGGTCCTTTAGGACAAGACCCTATGTGCCTCACAAGAGAAAGTGGATACTGAGTTAAACAGGTTGGAACAACTAATCATTATCCAGCCAGTTGAGTTCTCGCAATGGGCAGCACCTATAGTCCCCATCTTGAAACTGGACAAGATCATTAGCATTTGTGGTGATTATAAGCTAGCAGTTAATCAGGTCACCAAGCTGGGTAAATATTTAATCTCGAGAATTGAAGACCTGTCAGCTGTATGCAAAGCTGGCAGGAAGTCAACCTTACACAAAGCTGGATATGAATCATGCCAAGCAGCAACTCAAATTAGATGATGCTTCCTGGAGTATGTCACGATAAACACACACAAACTTCTATTCCAGTACACGCATAGGGTCGTAGAAGTTTACAGCATGGAAACAGGCCCTTTGGTCCAACATGTCCATGCTGCCCAGTTCATAAAGCAACTGTTTAGAACTGTTTGTAACTGAATTACAGTGTTCATCTTGCCGTCACTAAGGTGAAGGTGCTTGCCAGGAGTTGTGTAGTGGCCTGGTATTGATGCTGCTATCAAGGAACTAGTCAAGCACTGTCAACAGTGCCAGCTTCACAGAGGTTGCCTGCTGCAGCCCTATTGCACCCTGGGAATGTCCTGTCAGCCTTGGTATGAATCCATATCGGTCATGTGGTTCATGCCTGGGCACAATGTTTTTGCTTGTGATGATGCACACTCTAAATGGATGGACATTTTTGAGCTGAAGTCACCTGCATCGCATGCTACCATTGAAAGATTACATCATTGCTTTTCAACTCACAGATTATTTGAAGTCATGATATCAGATAATGGAACCATATTCACAAGTGCTGAGTTCCAAAGCTTCATTGCTCTCATTGAGATTAAACACATTAGAATTGTGCCTTACCAACCAGCAACAAACAGACTAGATGAGAGAGCTGTCTAAACTTTCAGTCTGGCCAAAAGAAACTGTCAGGAGGAACAGTGGCACAGTGGTTAGTACTGCTGCCTCATAGTACCAGGGACCCGGGTTTGATTCCCAGCTTGGGTAAATTTGTGTGAAGTTTGCACATTCTCCTCGTGTGTGTGTGGGTTTCCTTTGGGCGCTCCAGTTTCCTCCCACAGTCACAAATGTATAGGTTAGGTTGATTGGTCAAACTAATCTACCCTTAGTGTCTCAGGCTATGTAGATTAGGGGGATTGGCCATGGTAAATGTGTGGGGTTACAGGGTTAGGCTGGGAGGGGAGGGCCTTGGGTAGGCTGCTCTGTCAGAAAATCAGTGCAGATTGATGGGCTGAATGTCCTCTTTCTGCTCATGATTTCTACTCAGTTATCACACCAGTCTATATCAACAACAGGAGTTGCACCAACAGAATACTAATGAAACATGAGTCTCAGAATGAGACTGAGCCTCGTGTTTCCAAATTTGCCAGGGAGGATAGAAGCAGGCAGAGTAACCAGAAAGCAAGCCATGATTCACATAGTGCTGCCCGATTATTTTTGGTAAATGAAGCCGTACACGTGAGAAACTTCAGATCAAGTTGGATCCCCAGATTTATTGTCTCTAAAATCGGATCCCATTTATATCAATTGGAGGGATAGATTGTTCGTAAGCACCTGAACCACTTGAGGAATAGAGAGACATTCTGGCAGTCAGTATTGTTATCTATAAATATTTTTGAAACCGTCAAGCACTGAAGTACTTGATCGACCTGTAACCGACATAACTGATGTCTCCATGGAAGCAAATAGTGAGTAAATCACCCATGTTAGAAGAGGTATCCATTATTTGCAGTTCCTGTTAGTGTCAATCCTGTGGAAGAATCTCAGGCATCAGAATTACACTACTTTATAAGATACAGAAAACCCCCTTAAAGATTTGACTTGTATTTGTCCAACGATGCTATAATGTTTAGTTAGTAGTTAGGAAGGAGTAAATTAGTTATTGAAGATTGTATAAAGGAGTTAAAGAGGAGGGATGTAGTGACTGTCCCTCTAAGGGCAACACAACAAAGCAAGTATCACCTGACCTTGATGACCAAGTGTGGAATCACCCCATGGGTAAGAGAGGCTCCTAGGCAGACACATTTTGGGAGCTGGCTACAGCCATGCAATTGCTATACAATTCTTATTAATATATTCCTTTTGTGTTCACTAATGAAGTCTGTGAAAATGCATCTTTATAGCCTCCTAATTCTGGACCACCCAACAGAGGAAATGTCCTTTCCACATCTACCTAGTCAATACTTCAATCAAGTCACCCCTCATTCTTCTAAACTTGAGTGAAAACAAACCCAACCTTTCTTCATAAAACACCCATTCATTTCAAATATCAATCTAGTAAAACCTGCTCTGAACTGCCTCCAACACATTGACATCCTTCCTTAAATAACAAGACCAAAACGCACACTGTAGTTGAAATGTGGTCTCACTAATGCCCCATATACCTGAAGCGTAACATCATTACTTGCATGTCCAATTCTTCTCATAATAAAAGATAGCATTCCATTAGCCTTGATTACATACTTCACCTGCAAACTGGTTTACTGTGACTCTTGCAAGAGAACACCTAGATCCCTCAGTACCCCAACATTCTACCGTTGTTCCCCATTTAAATACTTCTCCTGCCAAAGTGAACATCTTCATAGTTTTCCACATTACACTCAAACTGCCAAATTTCTGTCCACTCACTCACCCGAGCTAAATCCATCTGCAAACTCCATGGCTGCGATTTTACCAGCTCGACCCTCCACACATCAAATGGGTGAGTGAGTTGGTAAAATCATGCAAGAGCAGAGAAAGCAGGATCGCGCCCGACTTAGTGGCTCTCGCGATCTTACCGGCACCAGATTTCTGGCACGGTCAGCCTCTCTCCCATTTCTGGTGAGAGGCTGAGTATATTATTTAAATTTATTTAAATGATCATTTTCACCTGTTTAGTGAACCTGGCACTCAATTTCCAGGCTCACTTGCCTTTATGGCCTCACTGGGGGAGATTCTTGCCAGCCAAGGAAAACACCTGCTTCCTACGAACGGGGGACAGTTGCATTGGCCTTGCCGGTAAAACTGGAGGCCATTAAGGCCCCCTCCGAAGTGGCCAAGAGCAAGGGGGTGTGCTCCCTAGACAGTGCCAGGCTGGCATCTAGACTGTGCCCACTGAGCAGTGCCAAAGAGTGGGGCCTGAAAAGAGCAGTGCTGATGGGGACAGGGCCTGAAGGGGTGAAGCCTATGGGGGCCTTAAGGGCCAGGACCTGAAGGGGACGAGGCCAAGCCATGGCAGCCCAATCCTGGAAGGATGGGGGGGTGGTTGTGGGGGGGGGGGGGGGTGCGGTGTGGGGGGAAGTGGTGGTGGCACTGCACTCTCCGCCTGTGATTGGTTGTGGGAGGGAAGGGGACGTTACTGCTCTATGTGTGATCAGTGGAGGGCGGGAGGGGGTCCCCTGATGCTCTGAATGTGATCAGTTGGGGGGGGGGCGGGGGGGGGGGCGGCCTATATTTACAGGCAGTGTAGGGCCACGATCGGATGTGAGCTGTGGGCTGCAGGGGAGGGAAAGCTGAGTTGAGGCAGGCTGCAACAGCAGAGGCCTGACAGGTCTCTCTCTCTGGCAGGCCTCAGCTGTTGGAATTGGGCATGTGCAGCCACAGGTGTCTGCATATGTGCAATAGCTCCCTCTTCTGGTTGATCAAGCTGGCTGGTGAGTTGAGCTCCACTGCTTCTAGTAGCTTTAAACAGTCCAGCCCATTTTTCTTTCAAGCACCATGTGCATAAGATTGGGAGTAAAATCTCACCCAAAAAATGGATCTGCACCTCCCCATTTTCACACTAGGTGGACATTTAGAATTTTTCTCTTAAAATTCCACCCCATATGTCTTCTTCAGAGCATACTTTTCTACCTTTTTTTGTCAGCTGTTCTTTAGTTCCCATGCCTTCGCTCCCCTCATCTAAGTCATTGATTTAAATTGTAAAATTTTGATGCCCCAGTTCAGACCCATGTGGGTCTCCACTCATCATATCCTGTCAAAGACCCATTTATGCATACTCTCTGTTTTGTGCTTGCCATGATGTGGGTATGCCGGCGTTGGACTGGCGTAAACACAGTAAAAAGTCTGACAACACCAGGTTTTAGTCCAACCTATTTATTTGATAATATTCTCACTAGCTTTCGAGGCGACAGCCTCTTCGTCACCTGACGAAGAGGCTGTCGCCTCGAAAGCTAGTGAGAATATTATCAAATAAATAGGTTGGACTAAAACCTGGTGTTGTCAGACTTTTTATTGTGCTTGCCAGCCAGCCAGCCAGCAAATTATCAATCCAGGCTAATATGTTACCCTCCAATAACATAATCTTTTATTTTTTTGCAATAACCTTTGATGTTGCACCTTATTAAATTATTTGGGAGTTTAAGGAATGCAAGGGACCATTATATTATTCAGGGACTGAAACATTTACTGTGATTTTTTAAGTAAGTTGCTCAGTGTTCTCATCCTGTGAGCTCTATGAAATTACACCCCTTTCATTATTCAACTGAGAGGGAGTGAAGAAAGTTCAAGAAATTGATATTAGTCATTCTGTCCATCATCAATAATGCTGAATGGTCACTCAGCCAATCACCAATCGCACTGAATAGCCATTCTGCCCACTGTGCTGGTGGAGCCTATCACAATAGTACTAATCTTTCCTGTCCCAATGGTTTGGGTACAGACTGGGTGTGGGTACAGATACTATCTTATATCAAAATGTTATATAATGTACTGTGGCCATTTGGTCCATTGTTTCTACATTGGCTGATAAGGAACTATTCACGTTTCAGCACTTTGCTAGGATGGAGTCTGACCCACTGTCCCAGAAATATCGCTCCAAATTCTGTTCACCCATCACCCCAAAATCACTGAACTAGACTAGCTTCCTGTTCAGCACGGCCTTGATTTTAAACTTCCCAATTCTTGTTTGCAACTCCCAGTCTAATCTTATCCATCCTTATCTCGCTCCCCAACATCACTGTGGGTGCACCTATACCACATGGACTACAGTGGTTCAAGAAGGCAGCTAACCACCTCTCAAAAAGGTAATAAGGGATGGATAATAAATGCTGGCCTAGCCAGTGACACCTACATCATGTGAATGAATTATTTTTAAATAAACCTCCTCCAGCTCCACAACCCTCTGAGATCTCTGCAGCTCTCCTGTTCTGAAGTTTCTGTTTTCCATCACTGTGTCTGGGACCTAGGCTCTTAAATTTTATCCCTAAATCTTTCTACATTTCTGTTCTCTGTCCTCTTTAAGATGCTCTTTAAAACCCACCTCTTTGACCCAACCTTTAACCGTTAGTCCAGATGTTTACATACTACTCATCGGTGTCAAACCTGGTTGGAAAATGATCCTGTAAAGCTCCTATGGGATATTTTACTTTGCTGAAGCTGCTACGTAAATACAAGTTGTTGTCACTGTCCACTCTGTGTTATTAGCAGTTTTCAATTAAATAACGACACAGCCAGACCTGTGTATAGCTTTTATTTGCATAGTGGAAAGTTCCATTGTCACTCCTCTACTAATATCACACACGATTTAAGATATCATTTCAGGGGAACAGAGGGGTGAAGGAAGATTTACCCCAGTGGGGTTCACAGATACATAAAACTCTCAATAAATGTTATTAAATTTCAGCTGAGTTCAGCACCAGACTCAGGACAGCTGGAATATGTCCTCCAGGTCTTCAAGGCAAGAGGGCGATGACGTTAATCGTGCATCTGTGATAACAAACAGAAGCACAGGTCAGGCCTAGACACCAAGATGGAACCTTACAATCAGTAAGCTGATGAAACAGAAAACAGACTGCACACTCTTTGCTCTTCTTAAAGTGATGTTGGTGGAGTTGAAATGTGCAATAGGCTGGTAACATGCTCATGCAGAGTCTCTTTAAAACCATCCCCTCAAAAAGAGTGGAGAACCTCAAAAAAACAGAGAAGTAGGCAGATAGTAGCAGATGAAATTCAGTACAGAGAAATGTGAAATGATTCATTTTGGTAGGAAGAACATGGAGGCACAATATAAACAAAAGCATATAATTGTAAAGGGAATGCAGGAGCAGAGGTGCCTGGGTGTATACGTGCATAAATCATTCAAGGTGGCAGAACAGGTGGAGAGAGCAGTTAATAAAACATACTGCCTCCAATAATAGAGCAAGGAGGATGTGTTGAACTTGTATAAGAGACTAGTTTGGCTTTGGATGCATTATTGCATACAGTTCCAAGCGGCATACTTTAGAAAGGAAGTGAAGGCATTGGAGAGAATGCAGAAAAGATTCACAAGAATGGTTCCAGGGATGAGGAATTTCACTTATGAGGATAGATTGAAGAAGCTGGAGTTATTCTCCTTGGAGAAGGGAAGGCTGAGAGGAGATGTGAGAGCAATGGTTTGATCATGAGGGGGTTGGGCAGAGTGGGTAGGGAACTATAGGAGGCCATTCGACCCTTTGTGTCAGCACTGGCCCTCCAAATGAGCAGTTCACTTTGTGCCATTCCCCTGCCCTCTCCTTGTAATCCTGCATTCCTATTTAGATAACAATCTAATTTCCTCTTGAATACTTTAATTGAACCTGCCTTCACGACACTCTCAGGCAGTGCATTCCAAGCCCTAAAAACTAGTGTGAAAGGGTTTTTCCTCGTATTTGTTCTCCCCTCTCCATGCCTAAAATTGTTCTTGACCCTTTTATGATGGGGAACAGTTCCTCCCTATCCATTCTGTCCAGCCCCCTCATGATTTAGAACATCTCTTATCAGATCTCCTCTTGGCCTTCTTCACTCCAAGAAGAACAGTCCCAACCTCTCCAATCTATCCTCATAACTAACATTCCTCATCCCTAGAACCATTCCTCATGAACCTTTTTTGGACTCTCTCCAATGCTTTCACATCCTTCAGAAAGAGTGGTATCCACACGTAGATGGAGTACTCCAGTTGAGGCTGAACAAGTCTTATACAAGTTCAACATACTGCCTTGCTCTTCTACTCTTTGCTCCTGTTAAAAGTCCAGGGTTCTGAAAGACAGAGTGTTGAAAAAGCTCAGCAGGGCTGGCATTTGCAGACAGAGAAACAGAGATACCATTTCAAATCAATATCACTTCTTCAGAACTGAGCACCACTGTTTCCAATCACCAGGCAATTTACTATCCATGTTGGTATTGTCCCTTTCAATACACGAGCTTTAACTTTGCTTAGAAGATGTTCACACACCCTACGTCCTGCCATCTAATATACACTGACATTAACATACCCACCATCCTGCCATCTAATATACAATGACATTAACACAGCCGGCATCCTGCCATCTAATAAACACTAATATTCACACATCCAGCATCCTGCCATCTAATATACACTAATATTCATACACCCAGCATCCTGCCATCCAATGAATACTGACATTCACACACCCACCATCCCGCCATCTAATATACACTGATGTTAACACACATGGCATCCTGTCATCTAATATACACTAACATTCACACACCCAGCATCCTGTTATCTAATATACACTGACATTAACACACCCAGCATCCTGCCATCAAATTATACACTGATATTAACACACCCTACATCCTGCCATCTAATATACACTGACATTACATACGATAAGTTATTGTGGTGGAAGAATCACTTCACACTGTATTTAGGTTCAAGTTATTTTATTGTATACCTCTTCCTCAAAGCCACAGGCCGACAAGTAGCTCAATCGCTGAAAGTTAACCCGCAGGTACAGCAGGTAGTAAAGAAAGCAAATCGTATGTTTTAGTAGAAGTAGAGAAGGAGGTAGAAGGGGGGGAGGGGTAGCATTATTGGTCAGGGATTGTATTACAGTGTCAGAGAGGAGGTTTGATGAGGACTTGTCTGTTGAGGTAGTATGGGCGGAGATTAGAAATAGGAGAGGAGAGGTCACCCTGTTGGGAGTCTTTTATAGACCTCCTAAAAGTTCTAGAGAGGTTGAGGAAAGGATTGCGGAGACGATCCTGGTTAGGAGTGAAAGTAATAGGGTAATTGTTATGGGGGATTTTAACTTTACTAATATTGATTGGAATTGTTATAGCTCTAGCTCGTTAGAGGGGTCAGTTTTTGTGCAAAGTGTGCAGGAAGGTTTTTTGACTCAGTATGTAGATAGGCCAACTAGAGGTGAGGCTATATTGGATTTGGTGCTGGGAAATGAGCCAGATCAGGTGTTGGATTTGGAAGTTGGTGTGCATTTTGGTGATAGTGACCACAATTCGGTTACGTTCACCTTAGTGATGGAAAGGGATAGGCATGAACCTCGGGCCAGTGGTTTTAGCTGGGGAAGGGTAATTATGAGGCTATTAGGAGAGAATTAGGAAACATAGGTTGGACTAGGAGATTACAGGGATTGGGAACGTCCGAAATGTGGAGTTTTTTCAAGGAGCAGCTACTGCGAGTCTGTGATAGGTATGTCCCTGTCAGGCAAGGTGGAATTGGTAAGGCTAGGGAACCGTGGTGCACCAAAAAAGTTGATTCGTTGGTTAAAAAGAAAAAGGAGGCTTATGTTCGGATGAGATGTGAGCACTCGGGTAGTGCACTAGAGAGCTTTAGATTGGCTAGGAGGGAGTTGAAGAGCGAGCTAAGAAGGGCTAAAAGAGGACATGAGAAGACTTTGGCTGATAGGGTTAAGGAGAATCCTAAGGCGTTCTATAGGTATGTCAAGAACAGAAGGTTGGTTAGGGCAAGGTTAGGGCCAGTTATAGACGGAAGAGGGAAGTTATGTGTGGAACCGGAGGAGATTGGTGAAGCATTGAACCAATATTTCTCTTCGGTGTTCACGCAGGGGGACATGGATATAGCTGAGGAGGACACTGGGTTGCAGGGGAGTAGAATTGACAGCGTTACAGTTGATAAGGAGGATGTGCTGGATATTCTGGAGGGGCTGAAAATAGATAAGTCCCCTGGTCCGGATGGGATTTACCCCAGGATTCTCTGGGAGGCAAGAGAAGTGATTGCAGAGCCTCTGGCTCTGATCTTCAGGTCGTCGTTGGCCTCTGGTATAGTACCAGATGATTGGAGGTTAGCGAATGTTGTCCCATTGTTTAAGAAGGGGAACAGAGACTTCCCCGGGAATTATAGACCGGTGAGTCTCACTTCTGTTGTGGGCAAGGTTTTGGAAAAAATTATTAGGGATAGGATTTATAGTTATTTGGAGAGTAATGAGTTGATTGGAGATAGTCAGCATGGTTTTGTGGCGGGTAGGTCGTGCCTTACTAACCTTATTGAGTTTTTTGAGAAAGTGACCAAAGAGGTGGATGGGGGTAAGGCAGTGGACGTGGTGTATATGGATTTTAGTAAGGCGTTTGATAAGGTTCACCATGGTAGGCTTCTGCACAAAATGCAGATGTATGGGATTGGGGGTGATCTAAGGAACTGGATTAGGAATTGGCTAGCGGATAGGAGACAGAGGGTAGTGGTTGACGGTAAATATTCATCATGGAGTTCGGTTACAAGTGGTGTGCCTCAGGGATCTGTGTTGGGGCCACTGCTGTTTGTGATTTTTATTAATGATCTGGATGAGGGTATAGTTGGGTGGATCAGTAAATTTGCTGATGACACCAAAGTCGGAGGTGTGGTAGATAGTGAGGAAGGGTGTCATAGTTTGCAGGAAGACTTAGACAGGTTGCAGAGCTGGGCCGCGAGGTGGCGGATGGAGTTTAATGCAGAGAAATGTGAGGTAATTCACTTTGGTAGGAATAACAGATGTGTTGAGTATAGGGCTAACGGGAAGACTTTGAATAGTGTGGAGGAGCAGAGGGATCTAGGTGTATGTGTACATAGATCCCTGAAAGTTGGGAATCAAGTAGATAAGGTTGTTAAGAAGGCATACAGTGTCTTGGCGTTTATTGGTAGGGGGATTGAATTTAGGAGTCGTAGCGTTATGTTGCAACTGTACACAACTCTGGTGCGGCCACACTTGGAGTATTGTGTGCAGTTCTGGTCCCCACATTACAGGAAGGATGTGGAGGCTTTGGAGAGGGTGCAGAGGAGGTTTACCAGGATGTTGCCTGGTATGGAGGGGAGATCCTATGAGGAGAGGCTGAGGGATTTGGGGTTGTTTTCGCTGGAAAGAAGGCGGCTAAGAGGGGATCTTATTGAAACATATAAGATGATTAGAGGTTTAGATAGGGTGGATAGTGATAGCCTTTTTCCTCTGATGGAAAAATCTAGCACGAGGGGGCATGGCTTTAAACTAAGGGGGGGTAGTTATAGGACAGATGTCAGGGGTAGGTTCTTTACCCAGAGGGTGGTGAGGGATTGGAATGCCCTGCCTGCTGCAGTTGTAAATGCGCCTAGTTTGGGGGCGTTTAAGAGGTCTGTGGACAGGTTTATGGACGAAAAGGGATTGGTTTAGGTTAGTGGGTCATTGTTGTTGTTTTTTTTTAACTGGTCGGCGCAACATCGTGGGCCGAAGGGCCTGTTCTGCGCTGTAATGTTCTATGTTCTATGTTCTATGTTGGCCTTCATAGTAAGAGGATTTGAATATAGGTACAAGGATGCAATTGTATAGGGCATTGATGAGGCCACATCTGGAATATTGTGTGCAATTTTGGTGTCCTTATCTGAGGGAAGGATGTCCTTGCTATAGAGGGATTACACTGAAGCTTTACCAGGCTGATTCCTGGCATGGTAGGTCTTTCATAAGAGGACAGACTTAACTGGTTGGATTATATTCACTGGTGTTTAGAAGAGCGAGAGAAATTTATAAAATTCTAACAGGGTTAGACAGGGTAAATTCAGAAAGAATATTCCTAGTGTTAGGGGAGTCCAAAATTAGGGGTCATGGTTTGAGGATAAGGGGTAAACCTTTTAGAACTGAGGTGAGGAGAAATTTCTTCACCCAGAGGGTGGCGAATGTGTGGAATTCACTACCACAGAAAGTAGTTGAGGCCAAAACGTTGTCTGAATTCAAGAAGAAATTAAATATATCTTTTGGGGCTAAAGGGATCAAGGGATACTGGGGGAAGGGGAGACCAGGATATTGAATTCAATGATCAGGCATGGTCAAAATGAATTGCTGAGCAGGCTCGAAGGGCCAAACGGCCTACTCCTGCTTCCAGTTTTTATGTTTCCCCATGTAACCCCAAAATGTTGCAGCTGTCTCTATTTACAGCATAATCATACATCACGATGGCACACTGGTTAGCAATGCTGTCTCAGAGTGCTGGGTTCAATTCCCGGCTTGGGTTACCATTTGTGTGGAGTTTGCATGTTCTCCACGGGTCTAAGTTTCCTCTGGGTGCTCCAGTTTCCTCCCACAGTCCAAAAGATGTGCTAGTTAGGTGCATTGGCCATGCTAAATTCTCCCTCAATGTGCTTGCTATAGAGGGAGTACACTGAAGGTTTACCAGGCTGATTCCTGGGATGGCAGGTCTATTATAAGAGGTCTGTCATAGAGTCACAGACTCTACGATTTAAAATTTATTTATTAGCGTCACTCCAGCGCCTATTCTAGTACACTAAGGGAGAATTTAGCATGGCCAATGCACCTAACTAGTATGTCTTTCAGACCGTGGGAGGAAACTGAAGCACCCGGAGGAAATCCATACCAACACGGGGAGAACATGCAAACTCTGCACAAACTGTGACTCAAGCCCGGAATTGAACCCATTGCTCTGAGACAGCATTGCTACCAGAACAGGCGCTGGAATGTGGCGACTAGGGGATTTTCACAGTAACTTCACTGCAGTGTTAATGTAAGCCTACTTGTGACACTAATAAATAAATTTTAAATGTCAGAGGTTTTATTGGCAATTTTTTGATTGAGATCATTGCCACTCTGATCTGTAGTATATTGACAGATTCCCTTTTTTGAATTTAAATAGAAATAAATGATCTCAGATTTTCACATCTATGAATCCCATAACTCCTTTATCAAATACACATAAGCCATTACATGAACAGAAATTAGTTTTTTATTTCATCATTATAATATTAGACAGCCCTTTTCTAAGGTATTCAGTAATTTCTTAGAGCAGGCACTTCTTTTTGTAAAACAGTCAGACAGTTGGTTACTTGTGTCAACTCATTGTATTTAGAGATTTCCCTTCACTCTAATATTTCCTTTATGCTGGCTAATCCATTCTTAGCTTTTTCTCAATTACATTCTTTGTTGAATGACCATTGGCTCAAAGAGACTGGTTGCCTTTGTAACATTTTTTTCCTGCATTCCCCCTTATATGAAATCTTTGACAATATATTGTTCAGGTAAAGCCCCATATCCAGTGCTTGTACCAATGCCAATGTCTCAGCAGCGAATGGGCTTTTTACAACTGTTTATTTTCTTGGCCTCCCAAGCCATGGACAGCACTATTTCCCACCAGGAATATGATATACCCTGCTGAGCTAGAACATCCACGTAGGAGATTAGCATGTGCAGTATCACTAAAAATAACCAACCTCATATCGCTGACTCACCCAAGGCTAAGAACCTGAGCACACATCTTTCCCGATGTGGCTTTTTTCATTAAATCTAATAATAGAATCCCTACTTTGCAAAAAACCATTCGGTCATTGAACCCACATAGACAATAATCCAGCTGAGGCCCTATCTCTGTAACACCATGTATTTACCCTGATAATCCCCCAACACTAAGGAGCAATTTAGAATGGCCAGTCAATCTAAAGGTTAGGAGGAAACCAGAGCATCTGGAGGAAACCTGCACAGACACAGGGAGAACATGCGAACTCCATACAGATAGTGACCCAAGGCCAGAATTGAACCCGGGACTCCAGTGCTGCGAACAGCAGTACCAACCACTGTGCTACTGTGCTCTTAGAATTTCCTCAGCTGAAGCATGTTTCATCATGGTGCATAGATTTAACACAATTATAGCCACAAGTCTAGTCTGAGTGCACAACCCAGTTCAATTGCCCAAACAAACTTCTCCAACCAGTTCAACCGTCCTATCAAACTCTCAGTTATTCTTTTTCTTCCTTGGTAGCTCGATTCTCTTTTTGTGGGGATCTAACGTGAGGTATAGGGATATGATTGATATTTTCTAGACAAGACTGCTGATTCAATGTCATTCCTAACTTGTTTTGCTTGTTATCTGAACCTATGTATTTAAAGCCCCCGAAACTTGACTTCTTAGCTTAAATCTCTTCTTCATCTTCTCAATTACCCCTTGCACAAATTCAGCAGAGCCTCCCCAAATGAAATCATCAATATGCATGATGATAAATCAGCTGTTTCTCCTTATGGCAAGAGTGGAACATTGCAGAATCCACCTTTAACTGAACGCAACCAGCTTTCAATAGGATAGGCCTAATGGAAAAACATTATGTCATTCAACACTTGTTCAATTTCCATAGCTTTCCTTCTATATCATTAGTTTCTCTGGGCAGTCTCAAAAAAACTTCAAACTTCAAACATTTCACTTTGTAAAAATGCAACCTTCATGTCAATTGATTTATACTTCCAGGAATACGAAGCCAAACGTACTTTCCCTGCAGTAGGCTAGTCCACTCTGATATCCTGATTCCCTAATCTCTCTTCAAAGTCTTGGCCTACTAATGGCTCTTTGGCCTTATATGTGCCATCAGGCAGTATCTCTTCTGTACAGATCCACCAGTGAGATAGAGCTGGCTGTCCCCTGTTAGGTATTTCAGTAAATACTCTAAATTCATTCCAACTTCCTAACACACTGTTTGGCATTCTTTATAAGACCATAAGGTATAGGAGCAACTCTCCAACTAATGGAAACATCTTCTCCACATCCACTCTATCCAGGCCTTTCAGTATTCTGTAAGTTTCAATGAGATCCCCCCACCTCATCCTTCTAAACTCCATTGAGTACAGACCCAGAGTCCTCAAAAGCTCCTCATACATCAAGATTTTCATTCCTGGGATCATTCTCGTGAAATTCCTCTGGATCCTCTCCAATGCCAGTACATCTTTCCTAAGATACGATTGCTCACAATATTCCAAATGCAGTCTGACCAGAGCCTTCTGAAGCTTCAGCAGCACATCCCTGTTTTTGCATTCTGATTCTCTCACAATGAGTGCTAACATAGCATTTGCCTTCCTAACTACCAACTCAAGCTGCAAGTTAAACTTAAGAGAATCCTGAACTGGGACTCCCAAGTCCCTTTGTGCTTCCAATTTCAGAATTCTCTCCCCATTTAGAAAATAGGCTATCTCTCTATTCTTTCTACCTCACACTTTTCCATATTGTATTCCATTTGCCATTTCTTTGTCCACTCTCCTAACCTGTCCAAGTCTTTCTATAGCCTCCAGTGCCTGGGGCCAGCATTTGTGCAGGAAATATCTCCAGGTGCACCATCTAGAAACCCCTGTTTCAGAACTGGAGCAGCAGGTGGGGACACTGTGGAGCATCTGTGAGGTGGAGAGTGTCATGGATAGTGCATATAGAAAGGTAGTTACACCACAGGCTCAGATTCCACAGGCAGGAAGGAAATGGGTGACCACCAGGCAGAGCACGAGGGCTAGGCAGGCAGTGCAGGAATCTCCAATGGCTACTCCCCCTGCAAAACAGGTACACCACTTTGGATACTACTGTTTAGAGGAATGACCTCTCAGAGGATAACAACAGCAGCTAAATTCATAGCATCATGGTTGGCTCTGCTGCACGGGGAGGAGTAAAAGGTGTGAGAATGCAATAGTAATAGGGGATTAAATTGTAAGGAGAATAGATAGGTATTTCTGTGCTGCAAAAGGGATTCCAGGATGGTATGTTGCCTCCCTAGTGCTAGAGTCAAAGATGTCTCAAAGTGATTGCAGGACATTCTGATGTGGAGGGCGAACAGCCAGTGGTCGCGATACACATTGATACAAATGACATAGGTAAAATAAGCGATGAGGTCCTAAAGACAGATTATAGGGAGCAAGTAAGTTGAAAAGTAGGACCTCAAAGGAAGTGATCTCAGGAGTATTACTTGTGCCTCGTGCTAGTCAGAGTAGAAACAACAGATGTATCAGATGAATACTTGGTGAAGCGATGGGAAAGGGGGATGGTTTCAGATCCCTGGGACATTGGGACCAGTTCTGGGAGAAGTGGGACCACTACAAACTGGGTGATTTATACCTGGGTAGGATCAGGACTGATGTCCAAGAAGGAATATTTGCTGGAGTGGTTGGGGAGAGTTTAAACTAAAATGGCAGTGGATGGGAACCTGTGTAAGGAATCAGAGGAGGCAGAATCAAGGACAAGAACAAAAGAGAGAAAGGGGAATAAGAAAAGTGATAGGCAGAGAAATTAAGGGCCGGAATCAAACTGTAATGTTAAAAAGACAAGCCTTGAGGCTTTGTGCCTTAATATGGAAGCATTCACAATAAAGCAAATAAATTAATCACACAAATAGATGTAAACAGGCATGATGTAGTCCGGATTACCGAGACAATGTTTCAGGGTGACCAGGGATAGGAACTGAACATCCAGGGGTATTCAGCATTTAGGAAAGATAGACAAAAGGTAAAGGCGGTGGAGTTGCATTGTTGGTTAAAGAGGAAATTAATGCAACAGTGAGGAAAGATACGAGCTCTGACAATATGGAATCTCTCTAGGTAGAGCTGAGAAACATGAAGGGGCAAAAAATATTAGTGGAAGTTGTACATAGACCCCCTAACTGTAGTGGAGATGTAGAGAATGGTATTAAATAGAAAATTAGAGGTGCATGTGATTAGGGAACATTTGTAATTATGAGTGACTTTAATCTGCAGAAAGATTGGGCAAATCAAATTAGTCACAATATTGTAGAGGAGGAATTCGTGGAGTGTATACGGGATGGTTTACTGGACCAATACATTGAGGATCCAACTAGAGAACAGGCCATCCTAGAGTGGGTATTGTTTAATGAGAAAGAAATACTTGGCAATCTAGTTGTGTGAGGCCCTTTGTGGATTAGTGACCATAATATGCTAGAATTCTTCATCAAGATGGAGAATGACATAGTTGATTCTGAGACTAGGGCCTGAATAAAGGAAACTAGGATGGTATGAGATGCAAGTTGGCTATGATGGAATGGAAAACATTACTTAAAGTGATGATGTTGAATTGGCAATGGCAAACATTCAAAGAGTGCGTAGGTGAACTGCAATAATTGTTCATTCATGTCTGGTGCAAAAGTAAAATGGGAAAGGTGTTCAAACCCTAGTCTACAAGGAGATTAGAGATTGTATGCAATCCAAATAGAGGCATACAAATTGGCCATAGGAAAAAACAGACCTGAGGGTTGGGAGTAGTTTAAAATTCATCAAACAAGGACCAAGAGATTGACTAAGAAGGGAAAAATAGAGTTTGAGAGTAAGCATGCAGGAAACATAAAAGGACTTGAAAAACAGTGGCAGGATTGGACACAGTCAGCATGGATTTACAAAAGGGAAATAATGCTTGATAAATCTATTGGAATTCTTCAGGATGTAACTAATAGAGTTGATGAGGAGGAACCAATGGATGTGATTTATTTGGACTTTCAAAAGGCTTTTGACAAAGTCCCACATTGGAGATTAGTGTGTAAAATTAAAGCACATGGGATTGGGTTTAGTATATGATGGATAGAAAACTGGTCGGCAGACAGGAAACAAAGACTAGGAATAAGGGCCTGTTCTGCGCTGTAATGTTCTATGTTCTATGTTCTATACTGGTTCAGTGCAGTGACCCAAACAGGTGCCAAAGTGTGGCAACTAGGTGAATTTCACAGTAACTTTATTGCAGTGTTAATGTGAGCCTTACTTGTGACTAGTAAATAAACTTTACTCTAAAATCTGATTATCTAACCTTTTTAAATGTACTCTTTGTGGAGATTGTTTGTGTGCAAATTGGCTGCACAGTAAAATCCAAGTGTGAACCAGTTTGTGGTCTAAATAACAATGGATTTATTTATTTGGTTAGAATGCAGTGTGTGACACCCTGGAGATGTGATCAATTGAGAGATGAATGCCAATTCTTCCTTTCAGTAATTCCTGTGACTGATTGTTCCTCCACACTCTGTGTGAAAAGTGAACTTGGGGGAGAATTCAGTTTTGTGGAACATGTTGAACCTCACCTGTCCAGAGGAGCTAGTTTCAATGGTTCCAATCTTCACTGGGCCACAGGGACAGCTGCAGAGAGCACAGAACAACAGAATCAGAGTGGAAAGAAAGGAGAAAAAGAGGGAAATGGATAAAGAGACAGAGGGCCCAATTTTACCACATTAATTCTAAGTGCTAGGCGGACTTGAAACTGGGAGTGTTTCAGATCTGACTTTTAAACCCATTCTCAGGCACCCCCTTACGCACTCTGCCTGCAAAAATACCAGGAATTCCAAATTGCGCTGCAGAAGCCTGTGGGAGGGCCTATCACGCCCAAAATCCTGCAGCTCCTATCGGCACCTCCAACTCCGCATGCGCAGGGATAAAATGATAGAGTACAGCTCCCCTGCCACATCAGTCACAGGCTGGATAATGCCTTCTCCTGGCCCCCACAGACATTGACCCACTCCCACAACATTGCTGACCCCCTTATACCCCAACCCGCTCCACCACCCAGACTGATCTTGGGCCCCTCTCCCCTGCTGCCCCACCGATCTAAGGCAGAGTAGCAGCAGATCCCCCCTTCTCCCCCACTGATCTCAGGCAGAGTGGCAGCGGACCCCTCTTGTCCCCTACTGATCTCAGGCAGAATGGCTGTCGTGTCCGTTTTTGGTGAATCCCGATTGCAGCCACTTTTGGGCCTTGGTAAAGGGGGAACCAGCACACAAGCAGGCGTGGATCACGTTACTCGCGTTGTGCCAACTTTACCAAGCTTTTGCGCCCAAAAACAGATGCACTGTGATGGTAAACTCAGGTCCATAGTGTAAAATTCTCCCCCCAAAAAAACTAAGTGCCCAACAGCGCGAAAATGGGAATGTTTCCCGCCTTTTTTTTGGGTGTACTTATCAGAACAGACCACAAAGCAGAGTGCCTCAGCAGTATTCCTTCTGGTAAGTAGAGGGTGGGGCCTATTCCCGCTCGGGAGGCCGGCAGCATAGTGCTGAGTGGGCCACTGCACATGTGCCGAGCTGTCAATGTGAAGATCAGCACATGCGCAGTGGCATCTCCATGCTGGCCTCCCGCTGATCCCCAACGGATCTTGCAATAAGTTGCTGGCCAGCCCCACAACCCCACTGATCGCTAGCCTTTCAGACCCACCCACTCTCAATTGCTGGCCTATCAGATCTCCATGGACCAGCTCGATGTCCCCCCCACTCATGTGACCAGCCCTGATTCCCAACACCACCAGCCGCGGTTTCCCCCCCACCTGCATGACCAGCTTCAACCACTCCCTCACCTCACCCTGATGACCAGGCCCGATCGTCCTCCTCCCTCCCTCTCCCAATGCTCCAAGTGCTGAGTGGCAGCCGTCCCCCACCCCACCTCCACCTATTGCCCCCCCTCCCCCTAGTCGGTCCTGCCCCCAGTATGCTCCATTCTACTGGCACGGCCCCTTTGGCACTGGCTGGTGTCCCTTGAGCAATGCCAGGGTGCCAGGTTGGCATTGCCGGACTCTAGTGGGCCTGGAGAATAGTGGGCCAGGACCAGTAATCACATAGAAATTGCACTAAAAACATTGCTGGTGTCTCCCAGCCAAATAGTTAGAGGGTGTTATTTGGGTAATAGAAGGGAATTTCCTGTGTCTGGACTAATTTTTGATCCTTCATCAACACCAATAAATAGATGATCTGGTCGTAGCATATTGCTGTTTGTGGGAAGCTGCTGTGAGCCAACTACCTCATTTCCCTTCATTATTGCACACTTAAAATGCTTCATTGGGCTGTAAATCACTTTGAGACAGTCTGAGGACATCAATTGTTCATATATCAGCCCCAATACTATCACTCTGCTCAAACACTGAAGGATAAACCTGGTCGAATAATTCTCGAGATGTTGGGTCAACATGAGTGCCATCAAAAGTATGTGGTTCTGCTAGTAAATGAGCTGAGACACGACAGGCTAGGAAGGCTAGGCGTTCAGAGCACCAACAGGGAATTGCAATTAGTCTTAGTGCCAGGGTTGGACAGGAGAAGGTGAAAGACAGGAGTTCTTCAGGCAGGTTCTTATGAGAGATAACCTTGATAATAAAGGCATGTCAGCCTGGGCCCTGGGTCGGGACCGGCCTCAGCCTGGGCCCTGGGTCGGGACCCAGCCTCAGCCTGGGCCCTGCATCAGGATCCGGCCTCAGCCTGGGCCCTGAGTCAGGACCCAGCCTCAGCCTGGGCCCTGGGTTGGGATCCGGCCTCAGCCTGGGCCCTGAGTCAGGACCCGGCCTCAGCCTGGGCCCTGGGCCAGGATTCGGCCTCGGCCTGGGCCCTGGGTTGGGATCCGGCCTCAGCCTGGGCCCTGAGTCAGGATCCGGCCTTGGCCTGGGCCCTGAGTCAGGACCCGGCCTCGGCCTGGGCCCTGGGTCAGGATTCGGCCTCGGCCTGGGCCCTGGGTCAGGATTCGGCCTCGGCCTGGGCCCTGGGTCAGGATTCGGCCTCGGCCTGGGCCCTGGGTCAGGATTCGGCCTCAGCCTAGGCCCTGGGTCAGGATCCAGCCTCAGCCTGGACTCTAGGTCAGGACCCGGCCTCGGCCTGGGCCCTGGGTCAGGATTCGGCCTCGGCCTGGGCCCTGGGTCAGGATTCGGCCTCGGCCTGGGCCCTGGGTCAGGATCCAGCCTCAGCCTGGGCCCTGGGTCAGGATCCAGCCTCAGCCTGGGCCCTGGGTCAGGATCCAGCCTCAGCCTGGGCCCTGGGTCAGGATCCAGCCTCAGCCTAGGCCCTGGGTCAGGATCTGGCCTTTGCTCAGGTTCTGGATTAGGATCCAGATTGGACCTGGATCAGGATTCATGCCAGAGATTGGGTTTGAGATCTGACTTTGAACCAGAATCAGGATAAGGGTTTGTAATTCAAATCAGGACCACGTTCTGCATTGATCTCAGGAATGAGCTTGATTTCAGGAAGCAGTTGGGATTAGGATTAGGCTTAGAATCACGTTTAGAATTGAGGTCAGTGCTCTGAGGGTCTAAGTGCAGCAATGCTGAGTGGCTGTTTGGATAAGTTAATGATGAGGCCTACGCCATGTGACTGAAGAGCGGCAGAGTCAGCATTTGGTGGGGTGGTCAGGATAGAGAAATCACAGTGTGGCACAAACAGTCTGAGACAGGGCTCTGAACCTGCAATGTGTGAAGCAGCAGCCCCAGGTCAAATAGCAGCTTCTAATGGGCTGCTAATTCCTCTCGGGACATTCCTGATGGTATTTGGCAAAGATTCTGGGATTATTTTAGCACCCAGATGGAATACAACCAGATGGAACATGGTCCTTTCCACAGTAAACAATTCAGCACTGGCACAGACCCAGATTCAAAGAGAAATGACTGGTATTTAGGACATGTTCTTCATTACCATTCTCTCCATTTCTGCTCCTGCCAGTAGGGACATTCTGATCCTGTTCAATGACAAGCTAATTTATGAAGGGCTATAAACCTACTTGTGAAAATGTTTCTTCACTTTGTAAACTGTTCCCCAGGATGTTTGTGGGAGGAAGGTGACTTTCCCTGTGGTGTGAAGTTAGTGACTGTGCCATCTTGGAACAGTATCTGCCAGTGTGAATGGTTCCTGTCCAAGGTGGAGAGGATGCTAGGATCCCAGGATTGTCTGAAGTCCAGAAGAAGGCCATTCAGCCCATTGTATCTGCATTCTGCCAATCTCCTACCTTCTCCCCATATCCCTGCACCTTCTTCTCTTTCAGATAACAATCTAACTCCCTTTAAATGCTACAACTGGCCCTGCCTCCATCGCACTCTCTGGCAGTGTATTCCAGATCCTAACCACTCGCTGTGTGACTCTGTCTACAACAAAATTTTAGACATTATGTTCTGATCCTAACCACTCGCTATGTTAGAAGGTTTTTCCTCGTGTCACTTTTCCTTCTTTTTACAATTTATTTTATATCAATGCTCTCTTTCATTTATGAGCAGCAACAGTTTCTGTCTATCTACTCTGTCCAGCATTCCCATGATTTTGAACATGTCTATCAAATCTCCTCTCAGCCTTCATTTCTCCAAGGAGATCAGTCCTGACCTCTCCAATCTATCCTCATAACTGAAGTTTCTCATCCCTGGAACCAACCTTGTAAACCTTTTTTGCACTCTCTCCAATGTGTTTAAATCCTTCCTAAAGTGAGGTGCCCAGAACTGTACACAATATTCCAGCTGGTACAAATGCCACAGGTCAGAATTCAGGACGCTGGGCAGGAAATTAGCATGTAGGGCTTTAAAAGTAATAATCTCCTGATTACTCCCATTGCCACACACAAGAACAGAAACAGGAAGATAAGGTAAATGACCGCATGGCTGGAAAGATGGGCAGGGGTGGGTGGAGTGGGGGGAGGTTGTTTAGACTCCTGGATCACTGGGACCAGCCCTGGTGGAGAGGAGCCTACAGTTCAGGCTAGACAGATTTTACCAAAACAGAACCAGGATGGAGTTCCTTGCTCATTTCGCTGTTGCTTTTGGAGAGGAATTAAACTAACTCAGCAGGGGCATGGGAACCAGGAAATAATATCAGCGAGGAATACCAAGGGATACAGAATATTTGGGAGGGGTAAAGAACACTAGAGTAGGAAACAGTATCTATAAAGTGGGGGTCAGAGTAAAGGAGAAACAGTCAGGATTACTGTGCATGTATGTGAAAGAATGGGATATAGAAGTAAGACTGGTAAATTACAGACTCAGATAATTATGTGGAATTATGTATGAAGTTGTGGTGATAAGAGAGACCTGGCTTGAGGAAGAGCAGGACTGAATGCTAAATATTCCTGGCAATAAGCTGTTCAGAAAAGTTAGGCACTCCTGCACTGCCTGCCTGCTGTCTGGTGGTCAACCCTTCCCTCTCTTCCTGCATATCTTTAAGCTGCACAACGACCAGATCTGTAAACATACTATCCACAAAGTTCTCACCCTTACAGGGTGCTGCTTCTCAATCTCCAAAACCCAGAGCTCAAACTGCCTCAACTCTATCTATTAATTAATTACAGCTAATAAACCTTCCTAATCGTAACAAACTTTACTAATATCAATAAACACTACTGTTAGTAAACCTTATTAATACTGATAAATCTTATTGATACTTAATACACCTCAGTGATGTATTAAACTTAAAAATGGAAGATAAGATTCCACAGCTACTCGCTTGTTATCTGTTGTTAATATTTTTAACGATTGTTAAACCCCCAGTTGTTGAGATTCAGTCTTGAAGCAGCAATACCATAAGACCATAAGATGTAGGAGAATTAGGTCATTCGACCAAATGAGTCTGGTTCACGATTCAATCAAGGCTGATACAATTCTCATCTCCCTTCTCCCCATAATCCCCTTATTGATCAAGGACCTATCTAATTCTGTCTTAAAGACACTCAATGACCTGACCTCCACAGCCCTCCGTGGCAGTGAGTTCCACAGATTCACCACCCTCTAGCTGAAGAAATTCCTCCTCATTTCAGTTGTAAAGAAATGTCCCTTCATTCTGAGGTTGTGCCCTCGAGTTCTAGTCTCTCCCACTATTGGAAATATCCTCTCCACGTCCACTTTATCTAGGCTTCTCAGTATTCTGTAAGTTTCAATTAGATCCCCCCCTCATCCTTCTAAACTCAAAGAACAAAGAAAATTACAACACAAGAACATATCCTTCAGCCCTTCAAGCCTGCACCGATCATGCTGCCTGGCTGAACTAAAACCCCCTCCCCTTTCGGGAACCATATCCCTCCATTCCCATCCTATTCATGTATTTGTCAAGATGCCCCTTAAAAGCCGCTATCATATCTGCTTCCATTACCTTCCCTGTCAGTGAGTTCAGACACCCACCACCCAGTGTAAAAAAACTTGCCTTGTACATCTCTTTTAAACTTTTCCCCTCGATCCTTAAACCTATGTCCCCTGATGATTGACTCTTCCACCCTAGGAAAAAGCTTCTGACTATCCACTGTCTCCGTGCCCCTCATAATCTTGTAGACTTCTATCAGGCTGCCCCTCAACCTCCGTCGTTCCAGTGAGAACAAACAAAGTTTCTCCAACCTCTCCTCATAGCTAATGCCCTCCATACCAGGCAACATCCTGGTAAATCTTTTCTATACCCTCTCTAAAGCCTCCATATCCTTCTAGTTTTGTGGCGACCAGAATTGAACACTATCTTCCAAGTGTGGCCTAACTATGGTTCTATAAAGCTGCAACATGACTTGCCAATTTTTAAACTGAATGTTCAGACCGATGAAGGCAAGCATGCCGTATGCCCTCTTGACCATCTTCTCCACCTGTGTTACCACTTTCAGTGACCTGACTACTTGTACACCTAGATCCCTCTGCCTATCAATACTCTTTACTCTACATTTCCCATATGTAATAGACCTTCCAGAATACATTACCTCACATTGCACAACTCCATTGAGTATAGCCCCAGACTGCTCAACTGCTCCTCATGTGACAAACCCTTCATTCCTGGGATCATCCTTGTGAACGTCCTCTGGACCCCCTCCAAGGCCAGCACATTCTTCCTTAGATATGCATACAGTATTCCACATGGAATCTGATCAGAGCCTTATACAGTCTCAGCTGTACATCCCTGCTCTTATTTTCTAGTCCTTTAGAAATGAATGCTAACATTGAATTTGCTTTCCTAACTGCCAACGGAACCTGCATGTTAACCTGAAGTATCCTGAACCAGAACTCCCAAGTCCCTTTGTGCTTCAGATTTCCAAAGCCTTTCCCCATTTAAAAAACATTCTATGCCTCTATTCTTCCTACCAAAGTGTCTAACACTGGTAAATCAACTTAAAACTTTTAAGTCATCTCCTTTCTTTGTTCACTCTGATGGCACTCCAGGACTTCTCTCTGCCTCTCTCCCTAAAGGTAAGTCATGTAGGTCTCACTCTTTGGGCTTTATTTATTGGCTCCCTGGTCTGTACATCTTCTGTTGGTTCGCCCCTCACCGCCTTCTCCCCGAAGGTCAGAGATGACTCCTGTTAATGGGTAGAATTCTCTCATTGTGCGTGCCCCAAGACTGGAAATTCCCACCTGAGCTCAATGGACCTTTAAGTGGTCCACCAAATCTTCTGTCTCGCCTGCTACCATTCCCGAGGCGGGTGAGTTGGGAGAATTTCGGCCAACATATCTAACTGTCAGCACATGTCTGAACTGTTCGAGCTGCTTCAATATTGGATCATCCTGGATTATCCAATGCTTTTGTTCCTTAGCCACCAACACCTCACCTCTCACTGGCCACTTCCTGAGGGTATATCAGGCAATTGAGGCGACGGTGCAGAGGGACCTCGGGGTCCTTGTGCATGAGTCGCAAAAACCCAGCCTGCAGGTGCAGCAGGTGGTCAGGAAGGTTAATGGGATGCTGGCCTTCATAGCGAGGGGGATTGAATATAAAAGTAGGGAGGTCTTGCTGCGGTTGTATAGGGCATTGGTGAGGCCGCAGCTGGAGTACTGTGTGCAGTTTTGGGCGCCGTACTTATGCAAGGATATTTTGGCCTTGGAGGGAGTGCAGAGGAGGTTTACTAGGCTGATGCTGGAGTTGAAGGGGTTGAGCTATGAGGAGAGGCTGAATAAACTAGGCTTGTACTCGTTAGAGTTTAGAAGAATGAGGGGAGATCTCATTGAGATATATAAGATGATGAATGGGATGGATAGGATAGAGGTGGAGAGACTCTTCCCACTCAGAAAGGACAGTAGGACTAGGCAGCACAGCCTCAAGATAAAGGGGGGGCGGTTTAGAATGGAGTTGAGGAAGAACTTCTTCACTCAAAGGGTGGTGAATCTCTGGAATTCTCTGCCCGTTGAAGTGGTGGAGGCTACCTCGCTAAATATTTTTAAGACGCGGGTTGATGGGTTTTTGATAAGAGAGGGGATTAAGGGTTATGGGGAGAGGGCGGGAATGTGGAACTGAGACACGACAGATCAGCCATGATCTTATTGAATGGCGGGGCAGGCTAAAAGGGCTAGATGGCCTACTCCTGCTCCTATTTCTTATGTTCTTATGTAATTATGACACCCTAACTGACTGCATAGAGCTATCAATCTTCCCTTCATTCCATCACAAAGATTTCCACCTCTGGAACAATGCCTGATTTATTACATGCCTTCACTCAAACCTTCATTAATGCTATTGTTACCTCCAGGCCTGACTCTAATGTGTTCCTGGCTAGTTTCCCACATTCTACCCTTTGTAAACTTGAGGTCATCCAAAACCCTACTGCCTGTGTCCTTACTAACACCAAGTCTGTTCATCTATCTTCCAGTTTCTCACTGACCAACATTGGCCCCTGTTTAAGCAATACCTCTGTATTAACAATTTTGTCCAGGTTTTCTGCCCTCCCAGGTACTTCATTCCTGCAGTGGGATGGGAGGAGAGATGGGATGTTTGGTGGGAGAGAGTACAGTGGGGAGAGGACTAAAAGGTGAGAAGAAGGGACAGAGGCTGGGGAGAGAAGGGAGACAGGGCAGGAGACAGTCCAAAGATGTGCAAGTTAGGTGGATTGGCCACACTAAATTGCCCCCTTGTGTCCCAAGATGTGTAGATTAGATGGATTAGCCAGAGTAAACATGTGGGGTTATGGAGCTAAGGTGGGGAGAGGGTCTGGGTAAGATATGCTTTCAGAGCGTCGGTGCAGATTCGATGGGTCAAGTGGCCTACTACACTGTAGGGATTCTATGATTCTGTTCTATGATTGGGCTGTAGGTTAGCAGGATCACTGATAGGGAAGAGTGACATTGTGATCGAGAGTGTGGTAGCCCCTGTATAATTGCAGCAAGGCATCCCTGCTTCTGCACTCAAATCCCTTTGCTATGAAGGCCAACATCTTATTTACTACCTGTGGCACCTGCATGTTTACTCTCAATGACTGGCGTATGAGGACACCCAGGTCTTGTTTTGCACATTCACCTCTCTTAATTTGTGGCCATTCAGATAATAATCTGCCTTCCTATTTTTGCTACCAAAGTGGATAACCTCACATTTATTCCACCTAATACTGCATCTGCCTTGCATTTGCCCACTCACTCAACTTGTCAAAATCACACTGAAGTATCTCTGTATCCTTCTTTTAGCTCACTCTCCCACCCAGCTTTATGTCATCTGCAAACTTGGAGACATTACATTTAGTTCCCTCTTCCAAATCATTAATATATCTTATGAATAGCTGGAGCCCTAGCACTGATCCCTGCAGTACCCTACTAGTTCCTGCCTGCCATTTGGAAAAAGACCTATCTATTCCTACTCTTTGTTTCCTGTCTGCCAACCAGTTTTCTATCTATCTCAATACACTAAACCCAATCCCATGTGCTTTAATTTTACACACTAATCTCTCACATGGGACTTTGTCAAAACAGCAAACATTCATTGATAAGGATGATGAAGACTGATGGAGATCGATCACATATCAGCAGCAGATTTAATATCAACTGGTGTTGTCCAGTATTTTGGTCACAGTGACAATTGACCTCTGAATTCTTACCAACATGTTGGGCCGAAGGGCCTGTTTCCCGTGCTGTGTTGTTCTTTGTTCTTTGTTCTTTAAAACACTGGACAATACAGGTGATATTGGTCTCAGTCACAATTAACCTCTGAACTCTTACCAACATGAATGGAGAAATGTAAGCTCTTGGATGAGAGAGGTGTGGAGGGATATGGTTCAAGTGCAGGTCAGTGGGACTAGGCAAAAAATGGTTCAGCACAGACAAGAAGGGCCAAAAGGCCTGTTTCTGGGCTGTAATTTTCTATGGTTTCTATGGAGTCCCTGAACAACCTGAGACCCCATCACTTGTAACCTTTATCCCAGATATCCCACCCCCCTGCACCAGTAGGAATTACACCACCTTGAACCCAGAATGCCTAGAAACCTATCAGCCTGAATCCTGCAACCTCCCTCAACACCACATTACTTTATCACTGTATCAATCTTAAATGAGTTTCACTGGTCGATTCTACTCATAATGCAGTATTAATTGCCCAGCATTTCTATCACATCTTTCGTGATGGCCAGACATCTTAAAGCACTTCAGAGTTAATGAAGAAAACGTGAAGTATACCTTACAATAATGTAGCAGTTGATTGGTGCACAGCAAGCTCCCTCAAAAAGCAACAGCTAGCATCTCTATTACAATGATATTGGCCAGGACACTGGGGAAAATAGTGTCCATGAACCCTCACATTCACCCTCATGACTTCAAATATGTTTATCAGATCTCCTCTCAGCCTTCTTTTGTCCAAGGAAAACTGTCCCAATATTTCCAGTTTATCTTTTTAACTGAAGTTGCTCATCCTTGGAACCATTCTAATGAATCTTTTCTGCATTCTCTTTAGTGTCTTCACATAACCTTCTTGCGGTTGTACTCGATCAATAAAGTCCGATATATCAGGAGAAACAAGATATATCAAGATATTCTCCTGTATATCAGGAGAAACAAGAGTCCCAACACTGCTCAAAGCCTTAAATTTGTTCTCCCATGTTCATGGACGAATAACTAATGCAAAAAGTATTTTGCTGTTTACCTTAATGAAATCTGCTATAATATCATACACCTCAATCAGATCTCCCTCAATTTTCTTTGCTCCAAGGGAAACAGTTACTCTTTGTAATTAAATTCCTTCATCCCTGGGACCATTCTGGTAAATCCCCTCTGCACCCTCTCAAGGACCCTTACATTTGGTGCGGTGACAATAATCTCTCCCTCAATATCAACAAAACAAAGGAGATTGTCATTGACTTCAGGAAGCATAGAGGAGATCATGCCCCTGTCCACATCAATGGAGATGAAGTAAAAAGGGTTGTAAGCTTCAAGTTTTCAGGTGTCCAGATCACCAACAACCTGTCCTGGTTCCCCCCATGCCAACATATAGTTAAGAAAGCCCACCAATGCCTCTACTTTCTCAGAAGACTAAGAAAATTTAGCCTGTCAGCCATAACTCTCACCAACCTTTGCAGATGCACCACAGAAAACATTCTGGTTGTATCACAGCTTGGTATGGCTTCTGCTCTGCCCAAGACCGCAAGAAACTACAAAAGGTCATGAATGTAGCCCAATCCATCACCCAAACTAGCCTCCCATCCACTGACTCTCTCTACACTTACTGCTGCCTTGGCAAAGCAATCAGCATAATTAAAGACCCCACGCATCTAGATACAAAAGTCTGAGGTCACGTACCAACTGACTCAAGAACAGCTTCTTCCCTGCGGCCATCAGACTTTTGATTGGACCTACCTTGCATTAAGATGATCTTTTTCTACACCCTAGCTGTGACTGTAACACTACATTCTGCACTCTCTCGTTTCCTTCTCTATGAATGATATGCTTTGTATGTATAGCGCAAGAAACAATACTTTTCACTGTATGTTTAATTATTTCACACGTGACAATAATAAACCAAACCAAATCAAAATCAAAACCTTCCTGAAGTGCAATGGCCAGAGCTGTCTGCATTACTCTAGTTGTGATCTAACCAGAGATTTATAAAAATTCATCATAAATTCCCTGCTTTTGTACTCAATCATTAATGTTGTTGGCTGTCCCTTGATTAGAGGGTGAAATCAACTCAGTGTTGTGAGTTTCTGCTATGTGTCCTTATGTGAATAGGACGATTTTCAACTCGCAGGTCTTCGAACACCTGGGGCAAGATATCCCATAATGCAGTGAGATCTGGATGCAAGATTTGATTCCTTTTCCTTCTTTCCGTTGCTGCTCTGCCTCATAGAATCACAGAATCCCTACAGTGCAGAAAGAGGCCATTCGGCCCATCTACCCTGCACCAACTTTCCGACAGAGCACCTCACCCAGGCCCTTTCACCATAGCCCCACACATATATGCTCCACTAATCCCTCTAACCTACACATCTTGTACACTAAGGGGCATTTCAGCATGGCCAATCAACCTGTCGCTCACATCTTTGCATTGTGTAAGGAAATGAGCACCCAGAGGAAACCCTCGGGGAGAACGTGCAAACTGCATGCAGAGAGTGACCCAAGCCAGAAATTGAACACAGGTGCTGTGAGGCAGTAATGCTAACCACTGTGCCACTCTAATCATTAAGATGTTTGGATACAAATGTGAAGTGGCCTGACGGACAAGTTGTCACCACTCTGAATGATTGGTAGAAAGCTCCTTCCAGTTATTAGTGTCAATACCATCACACTTCAAAGAGAGCTTCAGTGAATCTTTATAATAGTTTCTTGGTCCTTTTCAGAATGCTGGCCATTTGAAAGTTAAGAAAATGGGATCTGACAAATGTCGTGAACCCCAGGAACCCTGCATTGCATTCACTATCCTGACCAAAGCATTTGACTCAGTCAATTGTGAGGCTCTGTTGTTTGTCCAAAAAAAAAACTTCCTCACAGCCCTGCAACTGCTTCATGATGACATATCTCGACTATCCTGAGTGGGAGCTCTGAAACTGACACCTTCAAAATCTGGACTGATGTCAAGCAATGCTGTGTGATAGCTCCCATATATTTACAACCTCTCTAACATCACCTCATCAAAGATCAACTGCCCACTGGTGTGAATATTAAATACCGCCTGGATGGAAAACTCTTTAACCGCAATCACCTCTGTGCCAAAATGAAACTGATCACCATGAATGTACATAATCAACAGTTTTCAGATGGGCAGTGTTGTTACCCACACTGACCCTTGGGGAACGTCACTGTAAACACTCCCTCAGTCTGAAAAATAACCATTTACTATGCCTTCCTGTTCCTGCAATTTATCATGCATCTACTTGGTTTAACACTCCGTGCCCCTCATCAGTCAGGTAGCCCTGCATTTGGTCTCTTTACATTTCATTCTTGTTGGAATGTTAATATTCTGCACCTAAAACATCTTCCACTTCAACATCACCCATTGTTTGGCCCCAATTTCTCCTGCCAGTCTTTGATTCCATTTTAACTCTGGCTAGTTCCCCTCTCATTCCATTGAAGTAAGCCCTCTTCGACTTTAGAAATTCCAGTTAACATTATTCCTTGTTCTTCTCCATTACCAAATCTTACGATACAACAATCACTCTTTCCCCACAGACACTAGGATTCGCTTGACCCACACCATTCCCCAGCACCAGATAAAGAAATCCGTCCTCCAGCTCTGTAAAAGGGTCATATGGACTCAAAGTGTTAGCTCTGGCTGGAATTTTATCGACATGCTGGCCCCAGTTCCAAGGGCGTGTGAGGCTTGGAAAACGGCATTCTCCGTTGGCCTCGGGCTGGATTGTACGAACCTCGGGCAGATGTGCCGGTAAAATTCCACCCTCTGTTTCTGTATTCACAGATGCTGCCAGACCTGCTAAGTTTATCCAGCATTTTCTGTTTTCATTTCAGATTTCCACACAATTTTGCTTTTATTTATACCTCCTTCCTAGTTGAAATGAGAACATACCAATCAAGGAATGCTCCTGGATTCTTTCAAAAGTTCCTCCCTCCACCCTACCCTTTACTTTAACATTTAAACTATAGAACCCTACAGTGCAGAAAGAGGCCCTTCGGCCCATCGAGTCTGCACCAAACATAATCCCACCCAGGCCCTACCCATTATACCCACTAATCTCTCTAACCTCCACTACCCTGGGCACTAAGGGGCAATTTCTTAGCATGGCCAATCAACCTAACCCGCACATCTTTGGACTGTGGGAGGAAACCAGAGCACCTGGAGGAAACCCACGCAGACACGAGGAGAATGTGCAAACTCCACACAGATAGTGACCCGAGCCAAGAACCCAGGACCCTAGAGCTGTGAAGCAGCAGTGCTAACCACTGTGCTACCGTGCCGCCCAATTTAGGTAATCAATATTTGGATAATTAAAGTATCTCAAAGTTGCCACTCTATCAGTCTTGTACATCTCTGTGATTTCCCTGTAGCTTTACTTCTCTCACTATTTGGAGATCTATAGAATGTCCCCAGTCACATGATCATACCTTTCTTGCTTTACAGCTTTAACCAAATAGATTCTGCCCTTGGTCCCTCAAGGATATCATTTCATCCATACATGACAATGACTTCCCTAGGCAGCACTGCCACCCCATATACCTTTATTCTTCCCGATGTAAATGACATTCTCATGCTGACAAAGATGCTCAACACTGTGTCATTATAACAAACACCGTCTTCAGCCAGAAGGACAAATACAAAACCGCATGGAGGCACTCTATATCAAAGCATTGGCATATCCTAGATTGTGCATTCCGCAGGTCAAAGAACCAAGTGATGTCTGTATCACTCGATCCACATGGAGACAGATCATTGACGTTTGATTCAAGATGATCATCCTCATAGCGACAAAACATCAGAAGACCCAAAGCTCAAAGAGGAAGATGATCAATGTCTGACCAAAGAGAGGAATTCCTCCAAAGAGAGTCAGCCTTCACCGTCTGGCAGAATAACCCAAGATGACAAGTCAAGGTGGCAACATTCCACCAGCCCAAGGCTGACCTCCAAAGATAAAATGGCCCGTGTCTTGATTTCCACTTTAAATACTTTTTCAATCTCTCTTCAGGTAACTTGTGACACCTTCTGGATTGGGAGGGTTTCCAACAACTTATGAGTGACTGCAGTCAAATTCTGGTAGCTGTCTTCAAAAATTGCTTTATTTACATAACAAACACTCCAGGATTCTAGGTAAGTCCATCTCCCTCTTGGATACACTATTCCATCTTCTTTTCTACATGACTGCCAATGTCACTGTTACAGCATGATACACTATCTCATTACCATAACTATTACACATTATTCTACAGAAAAGATATGTGGTTGGAAGAGAAAGCCTGAGATCTAACAATTTGCTGACCATCCTGACATGCAAGGTTTTTTTGAAGCCATCTGTAGAGCAAAATCAAATGGACAAAGTCCCCTTCGCTCATTGAATGATCTTTCTCTTCTCAAAAGTAACAATGCCACAGGTCATTCCCAACAACTCAAGTGTGAACTCACTGTGACAGCTGATACTCTCCAGGCTACACTCCCAGTCCCTGTGATAAAATCCATGGGTGACCATCATCAATGGGAGAGTTACAACAAACAATCAAAAGGATGAAGACTAACAAAGCTTGCGATCAGAATGGCATTCCAGCTCAGGTCTTCAAAGCTGCAGAGTCTGAGCTTACAACGAGATTCCATGCACTCATCCCATCGATTTAGGAGGAAAAAGCCCATCTTGGCTTCAGGAATGCGCCAATTGTGACTATCTTCAAGAAGAGAGATAAACCCTGCTATGGAAACTATCGAGGTATTCCCACTTGTCCATAGCAGGAAAAATCCTGACAAACATTCTCTTGAATCACTTATTTCCTGTGGCTGAGGAAATCCTGTAAGAAGTCTCACAACACCAGGTTAAAGTCCATCAGGTTTATTTGGTAGCACAAGCCACAAGCTTTCAGAACGCTGCTCCTTCATCAGGTGAGTGGGGAGTTCTGTTCACAAACAGAACATATAAAGACACAAACTCAATTTACAAAATAATGGTTGGAATGCGAGTCTTTACAGGTAATTAAGTCTTAAAGGTACAGGCAAGGTGAGTGGAGAAAGGGTTAAGCACAGGTTAAAGAGATGTCTATTGGCTCCAGCCAGGACAGTTAGTGAGATTTTGCAAGCCCAGTTGCAAGTTCATGTCACAGTTAGTGTGACATGAACCCAAGATCCTGGTTGAGGCTGTCCTCATGTGTGTGGAACTTGGCTATCAGTTTCTGCTCAGCGGTTCTACATTGTCATGTGTCATGAAGGCTGCCTTGGAGAACGTGTACCCGAAGATTAAAGGCTAAATGCCCGTGACTGCTGAGGCATTCCCCAACAGGAAGAGAACACTCCTGCCTGGTGATTGTCGAGCAGTGTTCATTCATCTGTTGTCGTAGTGTCTGCATGGTCTTTCCAATGTATCATGCCTCGGGACATCCTTTCATGCAGCGTATCAGGTAGACAACGTTGGCCAAGTTGCAAGAGTATGTACCGTGTACCTGGTGGATGGTGTTCTCACGTGAGATGATGGCATTCGCGTCGATGATCCGACACATCTTGCAGAGGTTGCTGTGGCAGGGTTGTGTGGTATTGTGGTCACTGTTCCCCTGAAGGCTGGGTAATCTGCTGCGGACAATGGTCTGTTTGAGGTTATGCGGTTGTTTAAATGCAAGAAGTGGGGGTGTGGGGATGGCCTTGTGAAGGCAAGAAATGGGGGTGTGAGGGTGGCCTTGTGAAGACAAGAAGTGGGGGCATGGGGATGGCCTGCCAGAGACAAAAGGCCGAATTCTCCATTTTGATGGCCAGAATGGTGGGAACTCATGCCCAGTTCTGCACTTGAAGCCTTATTAGCTATGGCCAATTGAGTATCTTTTGGAATCACCTGGCAGATCGGGAGCTGATTCATCCACCTGTCCTCAGGTGTTGGGTTCAAAGGCCCCAGCACCATAAATGCCAGTCCAGCAGCCCCACATTGCGCTCTCCAGCCTAGCTGTCTTCATCAGTCCATTCAGGATTTCAGCAACTCAGAGTGAAAAGTCTAGCAGCCTCAAGAAGAAGTCAGCACCATGATTCAACCACCATGCCCTTGACTCAAGGAGATTGGGCACAGAGACATGTTCTCTACCCCCAGGGAGACTCCAGGAAGCACAACCCCACCTCTCCAGCCTGGGAGGTCATTGCCCAGAGATTAGTCTGACTAGCAACTGTCCAGAGGGACAATGCAATGCAGGGAATGAATGAATGATCTCCTTCACCACACCAGGGTAAGTCCTCTCTCAGCTTGCTCCACTTTTAAACTCTTAGCATGGCGTCATGTACTCAAATAGGCACTCTCATCACGGGTCTCCCACATCCATTAGCGGGGCACGCATATCGGCATTCAGAATCTCATGGACACATGAGGTGAATCTCACATCACTATCATCCCATCTACTATGCTGTTCCATGTCATCCTCTGGCCTTTCTGGAAGGACTGACCACACACGGGGACATGCAACGTCTGATCAGACGCCTTTCTTTTGTCTTTATACAGGTCAAGCATGTGCACATAATGAGCGAGAATGAGCTTAGTGAATGCCTCTGCACCCCCTCCACTGCCAGTATATCCTTTCTCAAGTAAGGACAGCAAAACTGCACACCTTATACAGTTGCAACATAACCTCACTGTTTTTAAACTCCATCCCTCTAGCAATGAAGGGCAAAATTTCATTTGCCTTTTTAATTACCTGCTGCCCCTACAAACCAACTCCTTGAGATTCCTGCACGAGGACACCCAGGTCCCTCTGCAGAGCAGCATGCTGCAATTTTTTACCATTTAAATAATAGTCCATTTTGTTGTCATTCCTACCAAAATGAACAGCCTCACATTTACCAACATTGTACTCCATCTGCCAGACCCTCGCCAACTCACTTAGATTACATACATCTCTTTGCAGACTTTCAGTGTTCTCTGCACACTTTGCTCTACCACTCATCTTAGTGTCATCTGTGAACTTTGACACACTACGCTTGGTCCCCAATTCCAAAAAGCAGGCTCGAAGGGCTAGATGGCCTATTCCTGCTCCTATTTCTTATGTTCTTATGTTCTTATGTTCAAATCATTTATATAAATGATAAACAATTGCAGTCCCAACACTGATCCCTGAGGCACACCACTAGTCACTGATCGCCAATCAGAAAAACCCCCATTTACCCCCACTCTTTGCTTTCTATTAGTTAACCAATGCTCTATCCATGCCAATATATTACACGTAACATCATGCACCTTTACATTATGCAGCAACCTTTGGTGCGACACCTTGTTGAATGCCTTTTGGGAATTCAGATAAAGCACATTCACTGGTTCCCCTTTGCCACCGCGCTCGTAATATCCTTAAAGAATTCCAGTAAATTAGTTAAACATGACTTGCCTTTTATGAACCCATGCTGCGTCTGCCCAATGGGACAATTCCTATCCAAATGTCTTACTATTTCTTCTTTAATGATGAAGCATTTTCTCGACTACAGGAATTAAGCTAACCAGCCTGTTGTTACCCGCCTTTTGTCTACCTCCTTTTTTAAACAGTGGTGTCACATTTAGATCCCATGGGACTATGTGAAAGATAAGCAGGAAAATTCTCCCACGTCCTAGCCAATATCTAACATTCAATCAACATCACTGAAACAGATTATCTGATCACTGCAGTTTTAGGATCTTGTAGTGTGCAAATAGGTCACACCTTCATCATATTGAAAGTTTGGAAGTTTTGGGACACTCTAAGGTTGTGAAATGCCAATTCATTCTAACTTACCTTTCACATCAAGCCTACAGTCTGCTATTGCTTCTCCAAATGCATTGACTGCTTTACATGTATAAACTCCTCCATCGAAGGGGCTTGGCTTCCGGATCTCCAGCGTACAGATCCCCTCAATGGTCAGAATTCTGAACTTGGGGTCTTGGTCAAGTAACATCTGGTTCTTCAGCCAACTGATTTTGGGCTGCAAGAGACCATAATAAAGAATTTTTGTGATGTGAAGCACTATAATCGATTACACTGGGGGAAACATTTTCTATCCAATTGTAGTAAAACAGGCTTATTGCATATTAATGGTATTCAGTTGGATTCAAGTAGTGGGCATTTATTTTGGATTCAGTTGAACCCCTTATCAATAGACACAGAGTAAAGCTGTGGTTATTGGGTGAGGAGGTACGTCTTTATGACGTGTACCTCTGTACATAAATATAAACATGTGTAAAGATCTACTCCAGTTCTAAACTTCATTAACTGGCTTTCTGGATTAAGGAATTGCAGTAAAGGATGGTTATCCAAAGATCATGATTAGGTTTATAAGATGATGAGGGGGATAGATAGATAGATAGATAGATAGTGGATGTGCAGAGACAATTCCTCAGGTGGATGTAGCTGTTACTAGGAGGCATAACTATAAGGTTCATGGTGGGAGATATAGGAGGGATATCCAAGGTAGGTTCTTCTTTCAGAGAGTGGTGGGGGTGTGGAATGGACTGCCTGCTGTGATAGTGGAGTCAGACACTTTAGGAACTTTCAAGCGGTTATTGGATAGGCACATGGAGCACACCAGAATGATAGGGAGTGGGATAGCTTGATCTTGGGTTTGGACATAACTCAGCGCAACATCGAGGGCTGAAGGGTCTGTACTGTTCTGTGTTTGCATAAAGGTCCGAAGTTCAATTAATAAAAACCAGACAGAAATTCAGTGACTATTGTAAAAATTGGCAGATGGCACGTGGAAATTGTTGGGGTGGGATTCCACTCGAAATCATGTTTTGAGTGGAAGAATGAAGGGAATATGTGGATACAGATTACATCCCTACCAAAGACTATAGACTTCTGAGCCTACAGCAGATTTCGTGATATGGATAGTGATGAGGGAAGAAGTGAGAGAGAGCGTGTGAATGAGAGAGAGCGTGAGTGAGAGAGCGAGCATGACAGTGACAGAGAGCATGAGAGAGAGGGTGAATGAGAGAGTGCGTGAGAGAGAGTGTGCATGACAGAGAGTGGTGAGTGAGAGCGTGAGTGAGAGAGAGAGTGAGAGAGAGTGTGAGAGAGAGAGAGAGCATGAGTGAGAGAGAGAGCGTAAGAGAGAGTGTGAGTGAGAGAGTGAGTGAGCGTGTGAGAGAAAGCGTGAGAGTGAGAGAGAGAGCATGAGTGAGAGAGAGTGAGTGAGAGAGTGTAACTGAGAGAGAGTGTGAGTAAGAGAGAGTGTGACTGAGAGAGAGAGCATGAGAGAGAGTGTGACTGAGAGAGAGTGTGAGTAAGAGAGAGTGTGACTGAGAGAGAGAGCATGAGTGAGAGAGAGTGTGAGTGAGAGCGTGAGAGACAGCGTGAGTGCGACAGAGAGCGTGAGTGAGAGAGAGCATGAGTCAGAGAGAGAATGTGAGTCAGAGAGAGAATGTGAGTGAGAGAGAGAATGTGAGTGAGAGAGCAAGCGAGTGATTTCTGACCTTGGGATTTCCTCGAACGCTGCAGAATAGTTTGGTGGTGAATCCCACAGTTGCAGTCTTGTCCGCTGGGGGCTGTGTGAATTTTGGGGCTTCGGTGAAGTCTTTCGCTTGGTACACAGGAGGTTTGTACTGGGTACCTACAGACAGAAATAAACATTGAGATTGCAGTTGTTGGTGGAGCGAGACATGAGCAGGTGAACCTATGAATCACACAAACTATTGCTGCTGAATTGTGCTGACCAGGAAATGATAGCATCCCATTCCTAGATATTGCCTGCTGATGATGCAGAGTACAGTGCTCATCAAATCCTGGACTAGGGAAAGGAACACATGCACGCGTATGCGCGCACGCAGTGTGGATGCTGTTTGTTCAGCAGTGCTGTCAAGCTGTCATCGCCTTTCCAGTTCTCTGGTTACCCTCACGACTCTGAGTCTCTGCCTCTCCAGGAAGAGAAGCTTGAGAGATGAAGCAGGATTTTCAGAAATATGGCTTTCTCACAGCTCCCATTGAATTTGGTGAATTTTTAAAGGTTTCTTACCTTTAGAGCCAGGCAGCTGGACAGGCTAGGAAAACTGGCAGAGAACAGTACCAGGGAAGGTGGTCGTTAAGGGGGAGAAGCAGGATATATAGGAGGGAGTCAGATGGTGTAAGGGGAGGAGTGGAGTAGACAATGATGAAATAGGAAGCACACGAGACTCGGGGAAATGGGAAGTTGTACATAGAACATAGAACATTCCAGCGCAGTACAGGCCCTTTGGCCCTCGATGTTACGCCAACCAGTGGAACCAATCTAATGACCCTCTAACCTAAACTATTCCAATGTTATCCATATGCCTATCCACTGACCATTTGAACACCCTTAAAGTTGGTGAGTCCACAACTGCTGCAGGCAGGGCATTCCACACCCTTACTACCTTCTGAGTAAAGAATCTACCTCTGACATCTGTCCTATAATTACTACCCCTTAATTTAAAGCTATGTCCCCTTGTGTTAGCCATCACCATCCAAGGAAAAAGGCTCTCACTGTCCACCCTATCTAACCCTCTAATCATCTTGTATGCTTCAATTAGGTCACCTCATAACCTTCTTCTCTCCAATGAAAATAACCTCAAGTCCCTCAGCCTTTCCTCATAAGACCTTCCCACCATACCAGGCAACATCCTGGTAAACCTCCTCTGCACCCTTTCTAATGCCTCCACATCTTTCTTATAATGCGGCGACCAGAACTGTACGCAATACTCATGGGTCCGAAATTCAATCCCTCTACCCATAAAAGCTAACACACCGTACGCCTTCTTAACAAACTTATCAACCTGGGTGCCAACTTTCAGGGAGCTATGCACATGTACACCGAGATCTCTCTGCTCGTCAACACTACTAAGAGTCCTTCCATTAGCCCTATATTCTGTATTCCTGTTACTCTTACCAAAGTGAATCACCTCACACTTTTCCGTATTAAACTCCATTTGCCACTTCTCGGCCCAGCTCTGCAGCTTATCTATATCCCTCTGCAAACTGTAACATCCATCCCCACTGTCTACAACTGCTCCGACTTTGGTGTCGTCAACAAATTTACTAACCCATCCTTGTACATCCTCATCTAGTTCATTTATAAAAATAACAAACAGCAGTGGCCCCAAAGCAGATCCCTGAGGTACACCACTTGTAACTGAACTCCAGGTTGAATATTTCCCATCAACCACCACCTATCAGCTAGCCAATTCCTGATCCAAACTGCTAAATCACCCTCAATCCCATGCATCTGTATTTTCTGCAGTAGCAGTAGTGTAGTCACACAGTGTGAGTTGGGTGGCATGGGGGTGGTTATCAGTCAATGTTGTAGTCTGACAGTGAGGAGAGGATGATTGTACATTGCAGAGAATTGTCAGATAATGGGAGAAGCTGGTAGCTGGAATGAGGGATGGGTGGGTGGGAGGTAGGACATTACAGTGTTCCACAAATAGTGCAGTAAGGCTCCTACCAAATATGCTCAGCTTCTCAACTCCTTCTACCAGCCACGATTTCTGTTCTCCATGAATTCAAAATAAAACTTTAACTGACACAGAGGGTACCTCTTTCAACGACTGGGCTGCCTTCTCAGTTTATCAGCTCACCCTCCTGTACTGAAATCAGAAGTGAGCCCCGTTTCCCAATTTTCAATTACCCTTTTGACTCAGTTACCCCTTTAAATGACACTTGATCAGGCTGTCATTGCTGAGCCCCTGGAGGGCACCAGTTTGTTTGACAGTGGGTGAGCTCTCACTTGTTTTGGGGACAAAGGCTGTGTCCTTGCACAGTGCTGCTGCCTCACTGAGTCCACACATATTTTCGGAGAAGACTCGGAAGTTATAGCGATTGCCCATCACCAGGTTAGAGACTGTGTAGGAACAGGGATGGCACTTCTCCACCACGGTGAACCATTCCTGTCAAAAACAGAAGAGAAGGACCAAATATGAACATCAGACTCCCACACACTGATAATGGTGCAACTAAGTGGTTAGGCTGCAGGAACTGGTGTTATTCTCCTTAAGCAGAGAAGGTTAAGAGAAAATTTGATTGAGCTGTTGAAGATTATAAAGGTTTTTCATAAAGGACCAGGAATTGTTTTCATTGGTAAACATTATTGGTTGATTAAAGAAGCCGAGTTAACGGGAGGAAATAAACATAAAATAGTGTAGATACTGGAAAACTGAAAAACAAACAGACAGTGCTGGAAATACTCAGCAGATCAGGCAGCATTTGTGGAGAGAGAAACAGGATTAACATTTCAGGTCCTTCAGAACTGTGGGATGAGGAAAGATTCTTTTTTAAAAAGTGAGTGGTAGTGAAGTGGAAGGTGCTGCCTGAAAGGACAGTGGAAACAGATCCAATAATAATTTTCAAAAGAGAATTGGATACATACTGGAAAGGGAAGGATCTGCAGACAGAAGGGAAAGAATAACAACACCATGGTGCATTTTTATAACACCTTTAACATAACCAAATGTTCCAAGGTACTTCATAAGGGCATCACAAAACAAATTTGACACCGAGCCACATAAAGATATCAGGATAGGTGAACAAATTTTGATAGGTTTTAATGAGTATGTTAAAGCCGAAAAGTGAAGTGGAAAGATCTGGTGCTCAAACAAAGAGTTGCCAAATGGATGGATCTCTTGTGGTGAGATTACAGCACATAGTCTATCAGTTCCCTGTATGGAACAGTGCATCAAAAGGACAGGGTTAGCATAGGTGGCACAGTGAGTCCAAAAAAACTCCATCATATAATGGGTACTAGCAATTTATACAAAGTCATTGGGAAGTATCCTGAAGTTTTCCACAGAAGCCTTGGGAAGATTAGAGGTGCTAGGGCCAAGATCTCCGTGGACCTAGAGGCCTGACCAAAATACTTAAAGGTAGGACCAATCCCCTATGCCTTTTGTGCCAAAGTAGAGGCCAAATTATCGAGAGGAACTTGGCATTATACATATGCCAAGTACAATTTGCTGAGTGGGCTGAGCCAGTAGTCCCAGTTTTAAAACACGACAATTTGGCCCGTCTCTATGGGGATTAAAAGTTGACAGTCAACAGAGCCTCCCGCTTAGACAAATACCCTATGCCACGCATGGAAGACTTGTATGTGAAGCTGGTTGGGAAGATCATGTATTTTCCAAATTAGACATGAGCCACTGGAGCTTGAGGTCTCATCTAGAAAGCATGTTACCATAAATACTCACAAAGGGCCGAGTATACTCATTTGCCCTTTGGGGTGTCGTCAGCTTGTGCCATTTTCAAAGGATAATGAAGACCATCCTTTAAGAGACACCCTGAGTGGTACTCTATTTGGATGACATTTTAATCTCAGGAATTACTGCAAATGAACATTTGGAGAGTTTGGAGGAGATCTTACAGTGTTTTTCTCATGCTGGTGTTTGATTAAAAAATGTGTTCCAGGTAAATGAGGTAACATACCTCAGGTAAAGAGTTGACAAGGATGGATTACAACCTGTTGGAGAGAAGGTGAAGGCCTGAAAATGGGCTCTGACTCCCAAGGAACAAGTCTTTCCTAGGTCTCATAAATTACTATGGAAAATTCATACCAAACTTGGTAACCCTGCTGATACTTCTCCACATTCTGTTAAAAAAAATTCAGAAATTGCAAATGCCACAATGAAGACCTCAAAGAAACACGTAAATCACCTCCATCACAGGCAACCCTATGAAAAGGCAACTGTTTCTAACTGTTTCATCGGCATCCTCCACACTAGCCTGTGGACAGGAAACTCTGCTCTCTAAAAACTCAAGAGCCAATCATCTGGTCAATGAAGATTCTGGCTCGGATATGGTGACAGAAGCGATGGACACCCAGTTAGAGGTCATCACTGAGGACAAGCCCCTTTTAGTGGGTAATAACTGATTGATCTCCCTGTGGTTTGTGAGTATGCATTCCCCTGGAAACAGGCAGTGGAATGAGCTGGAACTCATTACCTGATCTTTTTATAAGGCAGGCCCATGACTGGGCCTGCTGAACTGTAATTTTAGGCAGGGACTACTGTATCTACACCAGGGCAGTGGTTTTACTTAGCATTCTTTAATAAACTATGTTCCTTTCCAGCTGGGCTTCCTGAGTCATTACAGACCTTGTGTAATCAGTCCTTCTTGTGCTTTTTGGAATATTGCTGTGGGGGCTTTCCAAATCCACCTGAGGGTAGGCCGACCTCAGATTCATGTCTTATCTGAAATGGATCATTGCAGCACTCTCTCTGTACAGCTGCATGGAGCATTGCTGGATTCTGTGTTAAAATCTTTGATATACAACTTTAACCCTTGATATCCTCTCTCTGAGATATGAGAGTTACTCATCAACTTTCAGTATTAACCAGATTAGCCTGAAGAAATAAAATCAGGATAGTTGATGGGACTTCTGAGGATGAAATTGTCGGTTGGAATTGAAAACATCATCTAATTGTGATAAATCTATTGTGCTGATCTATTAATGCAATTAGTAAGTACTTTGTGCTGGTCAAGTTGTTCCTCCCACCACTCACCCCTGTTTTTTTGTCAGCTTTCTGAATTGTGTAGCCAGTGATCTCAGCATTTCCATTGTCTTTGGGTGGTTTCCACTCCAATGCCACGTTAAATCCCCAAACATCCAACATCTTCAAGTTTTGTGGAGGTCCAGGCTTCTCTGTAAAATTAATGAAAGTTGCCTGGTCAGCGAAGTGCTTTGGAACATGTTTCCTCGGGGGGGCTAATTGGATCCCTTTGGGAGGAGAGGGGACAGAAATTGGGATGGAATCTTTTTCCACCAGTTTCCCCCCCCAACATCTCATTGGCTCCTACACCAGCTTGTGACTGTAAAGGTAAGGATCCTGGTGGATACCCTCCTGGTGACACTCTCTCAGTCCAGTCAGTGAGAGATGTGATTCACAGAGCTTGTGAATATGATAAAGAGCCAGGGATCAGAGCAGTCCATTCCTGGTGGAACTCGGCGTCTTTCATTTACTGAGAAGAGTTTGGTACCAGTCTCACAAATTCGCCAGGTGCTAAGTAGGCCATTGCCAATGGGGTGTGTGGAGGTTTAGTCACCCTCACTGCTGGCCCACCTGGCATTGTTTCCTTTATCCAATCTCATGCAAAGTGTGGTATGCCGGCTTCAAGAAATCTTCCAGTATATGGGCTAATCTGGCATAATCATCTCAGACAGGCACCCCAGGGTGTCAGCTGGTGTAACCATCACCTTATACTGATTTCACCAGACTTTAATCTGATGTGCATCAGGAGGTCATTCAGCTCTTCAGATCTGTTCTGCATTACCTAGACCATGGCCAATCTGTATCCAACTACATTTACTCACTTTACTTCTGTTACTATTCGTGTTTGATGAAGATGAGTGTTTGGGAAAAGGAAGGAAAAATATAAAAAACACATTTTTAAAAGCACTTTACACCCTGTCTGAACATCCCAAATCACTTCACAGCCACCAAAATATTTCTGACATGTAGTCACTGTCTAATTTAGAAAACACAACAGCCAATTTGTACACAGCAGGATCCCCAAAGCAGCAATGAGATACTGACCAGACCATACCACAGAATCACAGTATTGTTACAGTGTCTGCACTGACTCTCCCAATGACCAATTTCCTCAGTGCCATTCTCCCACCTTCTACCTGTAACCCCACACATTCTTCTTCTTCAGATACTAATTCCCTTTTGAATGTTTCAATTGACTCTGCTTCCACCACACTCTCAGATAGTGGCCAGAATTTTACTATTCCGCCGCAAGGTCTGTTGTCCTTGGGTGGGATTTTACGGTTTCGGAACGACCTGGGCTGAGAATCAAACCCAGGGCCCTGGAGCTGTGAAGCAGCAGTGCTAACCACTGTGCTACCGTGCCACCCATTTGATGGGCCAAATGGCCTCCTTCTGGACTGTAGGGATTCTATGCTAATATGTCCTCCTCTACGCCATGGGCTCTTATTTTACATAGTAACCTTTGGTCTAGCATTTCCTCAAATGCCTTCTGGAAATCTCAGTACACCACATCCACGGGTTCCCCTTTATCTAAGCTGTGTGTTACTTCCTCACAGAATTTCAATAAATTAGTCCTTTATTATTTCCCTTTAACAAGACTACATCGTTGATATTGCAATTTTCTAAGTACTGTGCTATGACCTCTTTAATAATGGATTCAAGCATTTTCCCTGTGACAAGTTAATCTATTTAGTCGTTGTTTCCTGCTTCCAGTCTTCCTCCTATCCTGAATTAAGGGATCACATTTCACTGTTTTCCAATCCGATGGGATTCTTCCAGAATCTAGGGAATTTTGGAAGATTAAAACCATTGTATCCACTATCTCAGCAGCCACTTCTTTCAAAATCCTAGGATGAAATCCATCAGAACTTGGGACTTGTCAGCTTTTAGTTCCAATAATTTTCTCAATAGCTTTTCCCGGGCGATAGGCATTTTTTAAAGTTTCTCTCTTTCACCTCTTGATTCATAATTATTTCTGGGATTTTTTTGTATCCTCGACAGTGAAGATAGATACAAAATGTCTGTTCAATTTATCCACCAATTCCTTATTTTCCATTTGTGGAAACCTTATATGTTGATGTACATTTAGGTTTGTAAATTCGGAACCTTCTGTTCCTTGTCACATATCGTAATGATAAGAATAAAATATTGCAGATGCCGGAAATCTGAAATAAAACAGAAAATGCTGGAAAGACTCAGCAGGTTTGGCAGCATCTGTGGAGAGAGAGATAAAGTTAATGTTCCAAGTCTAATGTGACTCTTCTTCCATAATGATTTTGGTTGAGGGACAATGTTGGCCAGGAGACTGGGGAGAGGTTATCCACTCATTTACATCCACAAGAGAGACAAACAGAGGGGCTTTAGTGTGACATTCATCCAAAAGTACTGCACTGTCTCAGTTCCTTGCTGGATGGCGACCTGCAATTTGTGCTTAGACCCCTGGAGTGAGACTTGAGCCCACAAAGCTTCTGGCTCAGAAGCAAGTATGGTACCATTGAACTGACACTACAATTTCCCTGTGTCTGCCTGTATTTAATACCAACACATTTATAATGACTATATTTCAACGCAGACTCACAGCTCATATTTCTGAGTATCAGACGTTTGCTTACCTATAACTTGGATGTCCATGACCACTTCATCCACCAGAGCTTCTGTCTGGGCTCTCAGCTTGTACTTCCCCGAATCCTTTCTCTCTAGTTTCCTGATGAATAAGATTGTGTCCCGGGGGCTATTGCGGATATTGACACGGGCTGTGTCCACAGGCTGCTCATCCTTCATCCAGCTTATGGAAGGTTGGGGATTGCCCTGAGCACATTGGACAAGAAATATTCTTAAAGTGAGGAAAGGTGCAGCTGCTGTGGATGGACTAGTCACTGTATGTTCATTCAGATTGTTTTGTAGGAGAGCAGTGATCATAGCATTCTCATCACCAGCCTCAGCAACAAGAATAGTTGTTCAGAGACCTCGGGAGTGCAGTGATCCTCAGGAGAGCTCTGAGGTTTGAAAATGGCAGTGATGTCAGACTCAACAGAATAGAAAATAAACACAGAGGGAATTTGTGAAAGCAGTGAATAAACATGGAGGAGGAAGTCATCACAAAGTGAGGCAGTGGCAGTGAGTTACAGTTAAATATTAATTTAATCAAAACATTCTCCTGGATGGTGTCAAGATTGAGTGTTGTTGGAGCTGCGCTCATCCAGGAATGTGGGGATTATTCCACCGCACTCTTGTCTTGTGCCATGTAGATGGTGGACAGACTGTGGAAATTCAGGAGGTTAGTTACCCGCTGCAGGATTTCCGGTCTCTGACCTGCCCTGCAGGCCACAGTATTTATATGGCTAGTCCAATTCTGTTTCTGGTCAATAGTAACCCCCAGAATGTTGATACCGGGAATTCACTGATGGCAAAGCCATTGAAGGTCAAGGGGTGAAAGTTGGATTCTCTCTTGTTGAGAACTTAGGAAGTAAGAGCAGCAGTTGCTATTAAGCCTCTGGAGCCTACTCTAACGTTCAACTAGATCGTGGCTGATCTTTCACCTCAATGCCATTTTCCCACAATATCCCCGTAATGTTTTTAATATGTAGAAATCTATTGGTCTCTATGTTGAATATACCCAATGACTGAACCTCTATAGCACTCAAGGACTGAGAATTTAAACAATTCACCACTCTCCAAGTGAAGAATTTCCTCCTCATCTCATTCCTAAATAGCCTGCCCTTGGGGATAGTCATTTCCTGGCACTTGTATGGTGTGAATGTCACTTGCCACTAATCAGCTCAAACCTACTTATGTCTAGGTTTTGCTGCATATTGGCATGGACTGCTTCAGTGCCTGAGGAGTTGCAGATTGTGATTGAGTATAATTGTGCTACTTCTGATGGCCCGCAACGCCTCATTGATGCCAGTTTTGAGCTGCTTGATTTGTTCTGAATTTTGACCCAATCTTTGCCACCCAGGTTCATCTGTTTTTGAACCCTCCAGCCTTCCACCCCACCACCTTGTTCCATTCTTTGACTGTCCCTCCATATTGGTCCATTCTCTGAGCCCCCCCATGTTGACCCAGTCTTGATCCACCCCCATGATGATCCACTCTCTGAACCATCCTGCACTGAGTTACTCTGCCCAGCAGCACCCCCCTCTCCCCCCATGTTGATCCACTTTTTGATGACACAGTGACTATCATGTTTGTCATTGCAAGAGGGTTTAATGTAAAATTTAATTCAAATTAAAAATTAATGGTAAAACCCTTGCTTAAAGTTTCACCACAGTAATGTGACTCTGAGCAAAATAACTGCTGATGTAACCTTACCTTTCATTGGGTTGAAAAACACAATGGCTTAAAATACCTTATTCCTTGAAACACACTCAGCCCTCATACTGGAGGGCAGGTTACATTCTGATGTACTTCAATCTGCTGTATGAACAAGTGACAATATTCATTCACCTGTTATATTTTCTATGTATTTAAATTAAATTCTCTCTGTTCAAGTTGCCCTCACTGCAAATTGTGCATTCAAACAAGTAATATTCATGTATTTAAATTAAATTCTCTCTGATCAGATTGGCCTCATTGCAATTTGTGCATTCAAGTATTTATAATACATTCCTAGCCTGTTCTCTTGGTAACTATTCACTTTGGAACTGCAAGGTGCCATGATTTTATGGTAGTGTGAGGAAGTAGGCTCTCAGTCAGTATGGATTGAATACCTGCTTCACCATTCAATAAGATCACGGCGGACTCTCTAACTGAATGCTATACTCCCGTCCCTCCCCAAACTGCTTGATGCCTTTAGAATCTAGAAAAGTCTAATTCCTTCTTAGATATATTGAGTGACTTGGCTTCCACAGCCTTCTGTGGTAGAGAATTCCATAGATTCACCCATCCTCTGAGTGAAGTTTCTCTAACATATATTCTTTGAATATGTTTTTCTGTTTAGAAAAGATTATTACATTTTCTCCTCCGGCAGTCCCAAGCATCACAGCTGTCAGTCTTCAGCCAATTCAATTCACTCCACATGATATCAAGAAATGGCTGAAGGCACTGGATACTACAAAGGCAATGGGCCCTGATAATATTCCAACAATAGCACTGAAGGTTTGTGCTCTAGAACTTGCCACATCCCTAGCCAAGCTAGGGATCCAGTATTGCTACAACTGGCACCTACCTGACAATGTGGAAAATTCCCTAGGTATATCCTCTACACAAAAAATGGGGCAAATCCAACTTGGTTAATTACTGCCCCACCAATCTATTCTTAATTAAAAACAAAAAATGCTGGAAAATCTCAGAATGTCTGAAAGCATCTGTGGAAAGAGAATAGAGCCAATGTTTTGAGTCTGAATAATCCTTCGTCAGAGCTGAAGACAAAGAAAATAGGACAAAACTCATACAGCAAGGGTGGGGAGGGTGTAGTTGTCAAAAATGTCATAGACAAAACGATAAAGGGATGGAAAATGATGGTAGTAAAGGCTGAGAATGGTGCTAATAGCAGCCCATTAAGAGATTGGAATGTGTAAATGCAGAACAAAAGTGCAGAGTATTAAAGGACAACCAACCAAAGAGTCCACTCTTGATCATCTGTAAAGTGATGGAAGAGGTCATCAATGGTGCTATCAAGAAGCATTTACTCAACAATAACTTGCTCACTGATTCTCAAGTTTGGATTTCAGCAGGGTGACCTGCCTCATTACAGCCTTGGTTCGAACAAGGATAAAACAGTTGAATGCAAGAGGTGAGGTGAGAAGACTGCCCTTAACATCAAGGCCACGTTTCACCGAGTATGGCATCAAGGACCCTAGCAACATTAGAGCAAACTCCCCACTGGTTGGAGGTACAAAGGAAACAACCATCTTCAGCTGCTTCATCAATGACCTCCTTCCATCATAAGGTCAGAAGTGGGGCTGGTCACTGATGACTGCACAATGTTCAACACCAATCATGGCTCCTTAGATACCGAACCAATCCATATACAAATGTGCAAGATCTGGACAATATCCTGGCTTGGACTGACAAGTGGCAAGTAATATTCATGCCACACAAGTGTCAGGCAATGACTATCTCAAACAAAAGGGAATTTATCACCCCTTGGCATTTAATGGCATTACATCATTGAACCCCCTGCTGTCAAAATCCTGAGAGTTACAATTGACCAGAAAGTGAACTGAATCAGCCATGTAAATACAAGCAGGTTGTATTTGACAAGAACGGGTCAGAGGCTGGGAATCTTGCAGAGAGTAACTCATATTCTGACTCTCCAAAGCCGTTCCTTCACTGTCGCTGGGTCAAAATCCTGGAATTCCCTCCTCAACAGCACTGTGGGTGTATCATGGACTGGTGTGGTTCAAGAAAGTGGCTCACCACAACCTTCTCAAGAGCAACTAGGGATGGGCAACAAATGTCCGCCATCTAAGGAGTGTAATGGAATACTCTCCAATGACGTGAAAGAAGGGGCTGAAGGGTGGGTTAGTAAATTTGCTGATGACACCAAGATTGGTGGAGTAGTGGATGAGGTGGAGGGCTCTTGCAGGCTGCAAAGAGACATTGATAGGATGCAGAGCTGGGCCAAAAAGTGGCAGATGGAGTTTAACCCTGTTAAGTGTGAGGTGGTTCACTTTGGTAGGACAAACTTGAATGCAGGTTACAGGGTCAATGGCAGGGTTCTAAGGAATGTGGAGGAACAGAGAGATCTTGGGGTTCATATCCACAGATCTCTGGAGGTTGCCACTCAAGTGGATAGAGCCGTGAAGAAGGCTTATAATGTGTTAGCGTTTATTAACAGGGGGTTTGAGTTTAAGAGCTGTGGGGTTATGCAGCAACTATACCGGGCATTGATGAGACTACATTTGGAATATTGTGTTCAGTTCTGGTCACCTCATTATAAGAAAGATGTGGAAGCATTGAAGAGACTGCAGAGGAGATTTACCAGGATGCTGCCTGGTTTGGAGGGTAGGTCTTATGAGAAAAGGTTGAGTGAGCTGGGGCTTTTCTGTTTGGAGTGGAGGAGGACGAGAGGCGACTTAATAGAGGTTTATAAGATGATGAGAGGGATTGATAGAGTGGACGTGCAGAGACTATTTCCTAGGGTGGATGTCGCTGTCACTAGGGAGCAGAACTATAAGGTTCATGGCGGGAAATATAGCAGGGATGTCCGAGGTAGATTCTTTACTCAGAGAGTGGTTGGGGTGTGGAATAGACTGCCTGCTGTGATAGTGGAATCAGACACTTTAGGGACTTTCAAGCGGTTATTGGATAGGCACATGGAGCGCACCAGGATTATAGGGAGGGGATAGCTTGATCTTGGGATTGGACATAGCTCGGTACAACATTGAGGGCTGAAGGGCTTGTACTGTGCTGTAATGTTCTATGTTTCTATGTCTCCACTTGCCTTGATGTGTGCGGCTTCAACAATACTCATTGAGTTCGATTCCATCCAGGACAAAGCAACTCACTTGATTGGCAACCCATCCGCAAACATTCACTCCCTTCAGCACCAATGCACAGTGGCAGTCATGTGTACTATCTACAGGATGCACTGTAGGAAGTCACCAAAGTTAGATATCAACTTCCAAACTAACAACCAGTGCCATCTAGAAGGACAAGGGTAGCAGATACATGAGAACAGCACCACAAGGAGATTCCCCTCCAAGTGACTCACCAACCTGACTTGGAAATATATTGCCGTTCCTTCACTGTCGCTGGGTTAAAATCATGGAACTCCCTCCCCAGCAGCATTGTAGGTGTATCATGGACTGTAGTGGTTCAAGAAAGTGGCTCACCGCAACCTTCTCAAGAGCAACTAGGGATGGGCAACAAACGTTGGTCTAGCCAGTGACACCCACATCCCATGAATGAATAATAATAAAAAAAAGCCTTTGATCAAGGTTTCGTGAAGCATATTGCCAGTCTGGGCTAATGCTAATATTTAGCTGAGCCCAAGAAATGTGTGCGGGCTGCGCTGTGAACTCAGCATGAGGATTCAGCACCCAATGCTAGTCACTCACCTGGATAGGTATGGAGAGGTTTAATGGCTGTCCAACCTTCCTAATAAAGGTCTCCCTCAAGTTGCGAGGCAAACGAATTTTGGGAGCATCTGTGAGAAGAAAGAATAAAGCACTGAATCAAAATTGAAGCTGAGAATTCAAAAGAGAGTAAATATTGTAGGTCTGTTGCAATTTCCATCACCTGAGAGCATCCCAAATCACTTCACAGCCAATTTGCTATTTCCAAGTGTTGTTGCTATTGTGATGTAGGAAACTCGGCAGCTAATTTATGCATAGCAAGCTCCCACAAATAGTGATGAAATAATATGGTCTGCGTTGGTGATTCTGGTTGAAGAATAAATATTGGATGGACACTGGGGAAAACTGCTCTGCAACTTAATACACCCACGTGAGGCTGGGCCACTCAAAAAAATGGCACCTCTGACAATGCAGCCCTCACCTGTTCTGCTTTGGTGTGTTGGCCTTGATCATGCATCCAGGTCCCTGGGGTATATCAGGTAGCAAACTAAACATTAATACATTGACATACACTGGTGTACAAAATATCTGCCTGTAAATAGGATTAACACAGCATCGTATTTGTGTTTGAAGTGCAGCCAACTGTCTAAATCTCCCTTGGAGCTGTCAAGTGTAATGGGAGCGGTACTTAATTAGAAATCTCAGATAACTGGAAATCAAATTGCGCTGTGGTAATTTATATTCAGTCTTTTAAAAAATCTTCAAAGTAAGAAGAATTGCCAATGAAGCTGTCACAATGTGGTTAGAATTGGTTCACTGAATGTGAAGTGAAATACTTGAGATAATCTGAATTACTGAATGGTGATGTGGGAAACTGAATTGGGATGTACAGAATAGCAAGTTAATCAATGCGCTGTCAGTTACAAAATGTTAATGCGAATTCCTGTTGGTAATATAGATCACTAGCTGGGCAGTCTGTGGGCCACTGAGTGGAAACAGGTACTGTATGTAACTGAGAGATAATTGCAAAATGACAGTCAGTCCTATACTGAACACATAACCGTTGATGATCCAGATGTCTTCAGGGACAGCTGAAATTACATGTTTTCCCTGAGTCAGGAATCTGTCACAGAATCTTTTCTTCATACCAACACTTGTCACTATCAGTCTGCTGGGAATGGGGAAATGTGACACCCTCCCACTCCTTCTGCTCAAGAATCTTTTTAAGTCAAACTCTGTAACAGAATTATGAGTTAACTCCTTCCTCACTTACCAATGGGCCTCTTGATTAGCACTTGCTCTGGAAATTCAGTAGTGCCAATACCACCATCACCATGAACTGCTTTAACCCGAGCCTGAACCTTGTCACCTTCAGCCAGGTTTTTAATCACCAGGACAGTTTTTGTAGTCACTTCCTTATTAACAGCAAGCCAGGCTTCAGCTTAAAGAAAGAATCAATAAATTAACTCAGCTTTGTGTCAGAAGCTTAGGGTAGAAAATAACATCGAGATATTTCTGTGAAACCTCATTCTCCTTTTCTGAGAATGTACAAACATATTGAGGGAGTAATCAGTGAATAATGGTTACACTTGGCTAGAGTTCAGTTACAGACTTCAGACGTTCATTGAATTTACAGTCATTGATTGGTGCCAGTTACTGAGGAACATTCAAACAGGAGTTTAGCATGTTGAGCCTCTTCCCATTCAGTGAGATCAAAAATGATTTGCATCGTAACTCTGTCTAACTGCTTTGACTCTGTAATCCTTATTATTCTTGCCTAGAAATGAATATAACAATCTCAGATTTGAAATTTTCAATTGACCACCGCCCCCCCCCCCTGCCAAGTATCAATAGGCCTTTAGAAAGAAAGAGTGTCCAGGTCCTCACTATCATTGTGGAAACTGTGCTTCCTGACATATCCGCCAAACAGTCTGCTTCTAATCTTAATGTGCTCTTGATCTGGTCTTCTTCACAAATTTCTCTCTACACACCCTATTGATACCACAAATCACCATAAACACCTCCATAAGGATGCTTAAAGCTTCATCACTTCAAGAAATAAAAGCCTAATCTAATGAATCAGTCCTCAGAACGTCACCCTTTTTACCCAGAGACATTTTGGTGAATCTAAAATCAACATCTGCTGGCTGAACTGTGATGGTCAGAAGCCTCCATGGGGCTCAGACTGACTTTTATATAACAGCAGTCTAACTTTATATTCCAGCCTCCTTAAGATGAAGGCAACCAATCCATTTGCTTTTAAATTTATTGTTGAACTGGTCCACTAACTTTCTGTATTTGAACTCCAAAATTTCTCTTTTGTTAAAGTTCCTACTTATTCACCATTAAAAAATGAATTAAACCAACTTTCTTAGGTGCCAAATAATGTCCTCGCAATCCCCACATGGCTGTAATTTTATCAGGGTAGGTGAGGCTTGTAGAACACTATTCTCTGTTGGCTTTGGATGGGATCTTAATGTGCTTCAGGTTGGCGAGGAGATAAAATTCCTACCTTATTTCTCCTTTCATTTACACTATTGACTGTCACCTAACTTAGTATCATCGGCAACATGAATACATGCCTTGTTATTCCTTTGCCTAAGTCATTTATGAATAGTGTGCAAACCAAAGTCCCAGAATCCTAAGGGTCACTATTAGTCGGGTGCTGCCAATTGGAGTTTATAGACATTATCCTAAATTTCTGTCTCCTAGCTGCTAACCAGTTCCCTGTGAATAATTGCTACCATTTCCATAAGCAATCCTTTTTGTGAAGTTGCTTAAGTGGAAATTAGTTCAATACCTTCTGGATGCTGAGACAAAGAATATTCCTTATCACGCCCTTATCTACCATGTTAGTTACCTCCTCAAAAATTTAAATTGTGTTCATTGCACCTGACCTCCCCTTTACAAATCCATACTGCTGCTATCTCTCTGATGAGAGAGTTTATAGCTGTCTAAGTGTGGAGGCAGTCCCTGATAATACCTTCTAGTAACTTCCCTACATCTCTTGTACTCTTCTTCGACAATAGAGTGATAGATTAATGTCCAATCTAAGGGTTCAATTCCTCAACCAAGAAAGTTTTGAAAGATCACAACTAATACATCAATAATTTCCTAACCTACTTAATATCTTGAGGTGGAGACCATCAAGTCCTGGAGATTTGTCTATTTTTAATCTCATTAATTTCTCTATCCCACAGTTTTAAGTAAACTAAATCTAGTTAATTCCTTCTCTTGATTTCAGTAAGAAGTCTCACAACACCAAGTTAAAGTCCAACAGATTTATTTGGAATCACAGGTTTTTGGAGCACTGCTCCTTCATCAGGTGAGTGATTTTCTTGACTTGGTTTAGTTTTTCTTGTGTCTCATACATTTTTTCCACATCATTAACCGTGCTGTCTGCCATTTCCTGCTATCCAGTTACAATATCACCTATCTGTTATCTAAGGCCCACAATCTTTCTCTTAACATACTTGTCTTTGATATCCTGCTACCATTTTCCCTATATCCTATTGCTGGTCTTTAAATCTCCCAGTCTACATGATCTCTGAAACAAGAATGCTGGAAAAACCCAACAGACCTGACAGTATCTGTAAGAAGAGAAAACATAGTTTATGGGCAGGGTTTTATGTTTGTCCTGAAACTGTAAAATCCCATCCGAGGTCAACAGACCTTTCCATTGACTGCCCCCTCTGACTCCCGTGGCAGGCAGAGCGGTAAAATTCCAGTCAATGTTTCATTAGAAATGAAATTAATTAGAAAATGTGTTATTTTATAAAACTGTAGCTGGGCAAGATTGCCGCAAGATATAGCAAACTTAGAGACAGATGGCCTGGCTGGGGGTGGGAGAAGAAGATTTTTGCATTGAGCCAATAAATGAGTGGGATATTTAACCAAGGATTTAAGATGGAGGAGAGAGTTCACAATCTAAAGTTGTTGAACTCAATGTTGAGTCCAGAGGCTGTAACATGCCTAATTGGAAGATGAGATGCTGTTCCTCCAATTTGCATGGGACTTTAGTGAAACAGACCAAGAATGGACATGTGGACATGAGAACTAGGTCCTGAGTTAGAATAGCATGTGACAGGAAGGTTGGGGTCATGCAAACTGAGCAAAGGTGTTAAGCAAAGTGGGCATCCAGTCTGCATTTATTCTCCCAGTTTAGAAACCACCACATTAGGAGCAACAAATACAGAGCTAATTGAAAGAGATACCAATGAAATGTTGCTTCACTTGAAAGGAGTGCTTTGGATCTTGGACAGTGACTGGAATGAGGTAAAGGGGCAGGTGTTGTACCCTTCTGTGATTGTAAGAGAAGGTGTCATGTGCAGGGACTGAGGTGTTGGGGGTAATGGAGGAGTAGACCAGGGTATCCCAGAGGGAATGGTCCCTGCAGAGTGTTGACATGGTGAGTGATGGAAAGATGTGTTTGGTAGTGGCTTCATGCTGGAGTTGGTAGAAATGGCAGAAGATGGTGGGGTGAAAGTACACAGAACATGGAACACTACAGCACAAACAGGCCCTTTGGCCCACAAGTTGCACCGATCACATCTATACTTACCAAGCCATAGAACTAGCTGTAACTCCCAATCCCATTAGATCCCATATACTCATCCAGAAGTCTTTTAAAAGACCCCAGCGAGTTCGCCTCTACCACCACCGACGGCAGCCGATTCCACTCACTCACCATCCTCTGAGTGAAAAGCTTACCCCTAACATCTCCTCTGTACTTGCTTCCCAGCACCTTAAACCTGTGTCCTCTTGTAGCGACCATTTCAGCCCTGGGAAATAGCCTCCGAGAATCCACCCTATCTATTCCTCTCAACATTTTATAAACCTCTATCAGGTCGCCTCTCAACCTTCATCTCTCCAGGGAGAAGAGACCTAGCTCCCTCAACCTATCTTCATAAGGCATGCCTCCCAATCCAGGCAACATCCTTGTAAATCTCCTTTGCACCCTCTCAATAGCTTCCACATCCTCCCTGTAGTGAGGTGACCAGAACTGCACACAGTACTCCAAGTGGGGTCTGACAAGGGTCTTATAAAGTTGCAGCATTACCTCCCGACTCCTAAACTCAATCCCTCGATTAATGAAAGTAAGGACAAGGGGAACTGTGTTCTGGGAGGCAGGGGGAGGAGTGAGGGCAGAGATGTGGGAGAGGGGTCAGACCCAGTTGAGTGCTCTGTCTCCCATAGTGGGGGGAACCTTGGTTCAGGAAAAAAAAAACACATGTCAGAAGCGCCATATTTGAATGTGGCATCATCAGAACAGACAATTTGGGAGAATGGAATGGAATTCTTGCAAGTAGGAGGGCATAAGGAGGTATGGTTGAGGTAGCTGTGGGAGTTGGGGGGATCCTACAGGATCTCTGTTACTATTTAACTTTTACAATATCTCACTTCTCTTGCTGACCAAGACTATTTAATGGTGCAAGCAGCACTGTCTTTTAGGTGGTCTTTTAATATTTCTGCCTAGTATATTGTGGTCAATTCTTTCCTGAACCTTTCAACACTGACCTTATTTAAATATAAAACCTTGGTTGGTGACTCATCATCTCCATCTCAAATCGAATATGGAACTCAATTGTGTCACTTACTGTTCGCTAACTGACTAACTCTTGTTTATTACTCACCACAAAATCCCATACTCTTGTTTAAATACAAGGAACTGTCTGAACATTCCCCAGAATGTCTCCTGTCTTTAAATCTCCTGTTATTCTGTTTCCATCAGTCAATGTGAAAATTATAGCCACTCAACCTTTCCAACCCACCATCCCCACGTCTATATATTCTGCTACTTCCCCACTCTCATCAGGACATCAGTAGATAACTTCCCCCAACGCATCAACATCTTTAGTTTTGGGTCAATTGTACCTGAATGTTTTCTATTGCCTGCTCAAATTTACTGATGTCTCTTGGAGCACTTTTTATCAATGTTTATTCTCATCCTTTCTGAAATTCAATGTATTTTCTAAACACTTATAAGCTATATGGCATTTATCCTCCAATCATGTGCAGCTTGTAGCTGAGTCTCAGTGAGAGCCTTTAAGTTGAATTTGTGCTTCTTGGTTTACACATCATATAGAACTCTTCATTAGACAACTGATTAATACCAGGAACAAATAAAAAATGGTGGTGCTTGTTGGAAGCCAATCATCTTAGTTCCAGCACGTTCTCAGGGTAGTATCCTAGGCCCAACCATCTTTAGCTGCTTCATCAATGACCTCCCTTCCATCATAACATCAGAAGTTTGGTGATGACTGCACAATATTCAACCCCGACTCCCCAAAGCCTGTCCACCATCAACAAGACATAAGCAAGGAGTGTGATGGAATACTCTGCACTTGCCTGGACGGGTGCAGCTCCAACAACATTCAAGAAGTTCAACACCATCCAGGACAAAGCAGCCCGCTTGATTGCTCCCTTTCCACAAACATCCACATCCTCCACCACCAACATACAGTAGCAGCCATGTGTACCATCTATAAGATGCATTACAGGAACTCACCAAGACTCCTTCAACAACACCCTCCAAACTCAGGATCGCTACCACTTAGAAATACAAGGGCAGCTGATGCATGGGAACACCACCACTTGCAAGTTCCTATCTAAGCTACGCCCCATCCTGACTTGAAAATACATTGGCCATTCTGTCACTGCTCCTGGGTCCATATCCTTGGAACTCCCTAACAGCACTGTGGGTGCACCTACAACTCATGAACTACAGCAGTTCAAGATGACATCTCACTAGCACCTTCTCAAGGGCAAATAGGGTTGGGCAATAAACTGGACAGCATGATGGCACTGCTGCCTCACAGCGCCAGGGACCTGAGTTTGATTGTTGGCTTGGGTCACTACCTGTGTGGAGTTTGCACATTCTCCTCATATCTGTGTGGGTTTTCTCCGGGTGCTCCAGAGTCCTCCCACAGTCCAAAGATATGCAGGTTAGGTGAATTGGCCGTGCTAAATTGCCCCTTAGTGTCTCAAGATATATAGGTTAGGGGGATTAGCGGGGTAAATGCATGGATTTACGGAGATAGGGCGGGGAAGTGGTCTGAGTGGAATGCTCTGTCTGAGAGCCGGAGCAGACTCGATGGGCCAAATGACCTACTTCTGCATTGTATGAATTCTATGAAATGCTGGCCAAACAGCGACACCCATATCCTATGAAAGCTTGTTGTACAGACACTCTCGCATTACAAATGGAAACTCAAAGTCAGTCAAATTCTTTACCACCTTCTTCCCTTGGGAAAAGATACAAAAATCTGAGAACACGTATTAACTGACTCAAGAACAACTTCTTCCCAGCCACTATCAGACATTTGAACAGATCTACCAGGATTGAGTTGATCTTTCTCTACACCCTAGCTATAAACATAACACTACATTCTGCACTCTCTCCCTTCCTTCTCCCCTTTATATTCTATGTTTTGTCTGTATAGCTTACAAGAAACAATACTTTTCACTGTATGTCAAGACATTTGACAATAATAAATCAAATCAAAAACCAAATCAAAATCCTAATCTGAATTAATCGTAAACTCACACCATCACTATCCAATCTTAGAGAATGTTGCTAAACTAGTTCAGATTCCTGGCATGAATGTATGTAACTCAGCTTATGAACAAAAGGTGATTGTAATATTAATATTTGTAGTTGATTTTCCTGGTCATAGTTACTGTGATGATTTACTTTAAACGTTTGTCCTTCATATCTGAGAGGGGTCAGGATACAAGTATGAGATGACTCAGGGGAGGAATCCTCATTCTACAGATGAGATCTCTGCTCTCTCAATCATTATCTAAAAGTAGCTAGTGATGTGTTTAACCCATTACTGAACTGTGTTCTGAGCCAATGCTCTGAGTAAAGCCTTTGTCAGCGGTTTAAAGATTTGGATCTATTTCTGTGATGAGTTAAGTGTGATCCCTGTTTAGTCCTGTTCTGCATGATACTGACCCTGGTATCCAACTGACCAACTGAAATGTGCAGGCGATACAGAATCAATCAATGGATTTAAAAAAAGAGATGGATAAACATTTGATCAAAGGTGGGATAAGGGCTATGGGGATAAAGGGCTATGAGGACAAAGGATTGAGGGAACAAAGGGCTGTGGGGACAAAGGGCTATGAGGATAAAGATATGTGGAGATAAAGGGCTGAGGGGAAAATGAGTTAGGATGAAATAGAGATTAGCCTTATGTAGAGTGGCAGTGAATGAAATATCCCTCCAATCACCTTCCACAGGAGCAGGCTCACTCCATCCTTTCCCTCCCCACCAATCCCAGTCCCTGCCTTACCCCACCCCCTCACCCTGACCCCCTCTCCCCCTCACTCCCCCTCTCCATCTCTCCCCCTACTCCCCCTCTACCCCCACCCCCTCCCTCATCCCAACCCCAATCTCTCCATCACCCCAACCCCAACCTCTCCCTCACCCCATCTCCCCTTACTCTAACCCCACTGCCTCCTTACTCTAACCTCACCCCTCCTCACTGTAGCCCCCCCCCCCCCCACCTTCCCCATCCCCACCCACCCAGTTGGCCTGCGGGCCTGAAGCGTTTGCCTGCCCTTACTGTCATGAGGCATGTGAGCGTGTCTTGAGCAGGTGCTCCCACTGTCAGTTGGTGCACGGGGGGTGGGGGTTGGTGGGGAGAGTGACTCACAGCTCTCTGTGCGATATTCCACCATGTATCCCGCTAGTCCACAGGAACCAATGTACTTGGGGGGATTCCACCGGAGAGTGAGTGAGCTGCCAGTCACATCTTCCACTGCCAGCTCAGTGGGCTGGCCCTCGGGCACTGCAGAGGGAAAGGGAGAGGACAATATGGTTAGTGCACTGGAATTCACCTAGAGCTTACACATTTATATTTCATATCACAACAAAACAGCCAGTCACAGAAGATAAGGATAGAGGGAACACATGGAAATGTAGTGTCAGTTTCGGTAAAGGGAGGTTTAGAGAAATTCTAGATAGGTAGAAATTGAGTCAGCTAGACACAGGGAGACAGACAGACAGACAGATAGATAGACAGACAGACAGATAGGTAGATAGACAGACAGCTACCAGAAAGAAATACCGGGAGAGCGATCGGAATAAAGTTATATGAGGGACAATAGTTCAATACCCTCACAGGTAACTACACGGAGCAGTAACTGATCTGCGGCAGAATCACTGCACCTCTGGTCACTCACTTACCCTCCTTAGGAGTCTCTGGTTCCGAAGACATGGCTGGACAGTCCGGGGGTGAGGCTGGACAGTCCGGGGAGACGCTGGACAGTCCGGGGGAGAAGCTGGACAGTCCGAGGGGGAGATTCCGACAGTACCGGGAGAATGTGGACAGTCAGTGATTTATATAGAGATTGAGGATCCGCCCCCACAGGGGCAGAGACTGAGCAACCAGTGGCAGACCGGGGGTGGGAGCTGTCCCTGCCTCGCTGTCTCCCACCCCCACCGCCCCCTGCACTCTCACCCCCCCCGAAACACTCTCACCAACCCACCCCCCACACTCTTACCCTCCCCAACACTCTCACCCCCACTCTCACACTCCCCCTAACTGTCATCTCCCCGCACTCTCACACTCCCCCCGCACTCTCACACTCCCTCTGCACTCTCACCCTGCACTCTCACACTCCCCCCGCACTCTCACACTCCCTCTATCTTCACACATATATACCCACCCTTACTCACGCATATTCCCATCTCCATTCTCCCTGATCCACATCCTGGGTGAGGAGCTTTATTTACTTTCCATACTGCTGCTTTGGATTGATACAAATCACTCTCCAATTTTGAAATTCCCGCATATTAAGATCACTCTTCTCTGAAGAACTTTTCACAATGAGGTTACTAATTAACCCATTCTCCTTATTATGGCTGACCTGAGTGCAGCCTTAACTCCATTTTCATTTCTGACCCCCAGAACCCTTGAGCCCCTTGTCAGTCAAAAATTTGTCAAATGCAATGACCCAGCCTCCACTGCTCCCTGGCAAGAGAAGTCTAAAAACTATGGAACCTTGAGAGAAGAAACTCCTCCCTATCTCCATCTGAACTAGAAAATGCCTTACTAATAAATTTGCCTCATAGTTCTAAATTCCCCAATGAGAGGAAAGATCCTCTGAATAACTATCCTTTCAAACCCCCTCTTCCACTTTTCAGTAAGATCATGTCTCGTTCTACATAGCTCCAGTGAGTATCGGCCCATCCTGCTCACCATTTCATGAAAAAACAACCCCTTCATTCTAAGAATCCGACTGGTGAATATCCTCTGAACTATTTCCAATGACAGTATAAAGTGAGGAGACCAAAACTACACTCAATTCCAGGTTTGGTCTCACCAATGCCCTGTGCAGTTGTGGCACAATCTCCAGACTTTTATACTCCATTCCCCTTGCAATACAGGCCACCATTGCATTTGTCTCCCCAATTACTTGCTGTGCCTGCAATGCTGATTTTTTGTGTTTGATGTATAAGGACACCCAGATCCCTCCGTATCACAGCGTTCTGCAGTCTCTCCTTTTAAGTAGTGTTCTGTTTTTCTATTCTTCCTGCCAAAGTGAACAACATCATATTTTTCCAGATTATACTACATGTGCCATTTTTCCCCACTCACCGACCCTGTCTATATCACTTTATATAGTCTTTGTATCCTCCTCACAACTTGCTTTCTCACCTAGTTTTGTATCACTGGTAAACTTGGCTACAATACAATCTGTCCCTTCATTCAGCCATCAATAATAAAAATAGTTGAGTCCCCAGCACTGATCTGTGTGGATATTCACTAGTAACAGTTTGCTAACCTGAAAATGACCCATTTATCCCAACTCTGCTTCCTGCTAGCCAAATCTCTCTCCATGCTAAAATTATAACCCAACATCATCTTACACAGCAACCATTTACATGGCACCTTATTGAAAACCTTTTGGAGCTCCAAATTGTTATGTTGTGGCATGCTCTGGCATTGCTAAGAAGTTTCAGATTTTGTTTGGAACAAAAGTTATTTATTGATAAGAGGAACTTGGTGCAGGAGGGTTGCAGCTCCAATCTGCCCCGGAGCAGTCTTTACATGCTTCCAACATGGCTTCCAGATAATTTTCCTTGAGATAATTCCACACTCTGGGGTGATCACTTACTGTTCCCATTAGTCCCTCAAGTCAGGTGACACTTCGACTGTACTGACTTAAACTGTCTTTAACTGTCTCAGACTCCACATACCAGCATCCTTTTCCCTTTAACTTTCTTATACAATCTTCAAAATCAATTTATTCAACCCATATTCTAAATAAACATTATATACACAAGTTAGACATTTGTAAATTGGTATAGTAATTGTTCAGTGGAGGGATCTTGAGCTTTGCATTTAACGTAACATTTCTAGAAAGCTTCAACTACGCACAGTTCCAAATATGGTCCTGCATGGGATCATTCATACGAGCTTGCTGCTTTCTGAGTTCTGTCCTAGACTCTATGCTGACTAAGGACTGCATACCTTATTCTGTGGTTGGTGTCGCTCTTCAATTCGTTGTTGATCCATAGAATCCTGACTGTGCAGAAGAAGGCCATTCGACTCATCAAGTGTGCACCGACTGCAATCCCACCCAGACCCAATTCCCGTAATCCCATATATTTTACTCTGCTAATCTCCCTAGGTCAATTTAACATGGCCACATCTTTGGACTGTGAGAGGAAACTGGAGCACCCAGGGGAAACCCACACATACATGGGGAGAACATGCAAACTCTGCACAGTCACCCGAGGCCGGAATTGAACCTGGGTCCCTGGTGCTCTGAGGCAGCAATGCTAACCACTGTGCCATTATGTGCTCCTCCAAAGATGTGCAGGTTAGGTTGATTGGCCATGCTAAATTGCCCCTTTGTTTCAGGGGGACTAGCTAGGGTGAATGCATGGGGTTATGCAGCTAGGCCCTGGGTGGGATTGTAGTCAGTACAGACTCGATGGGCCGAATGACCTCCTTCTGCACTGTAGTAATCTATGATCCTTTTCTCTGTCAGGGGCCTTACTCCACATGCACACAGCTCCCATCATTACAATACCACACAGTCTTAAATCCTGACAGCTCATACACAAACTCAATTTGTCACTTATGAAGGAAAAAGTCATGCTATTCTGTTTCTGGTACTTATGTTGTGTGATAAAGTTCCTTCTCTTCCTAGCTTTTCTATTCATCTTGTTTGCTAACGACAATATTGTCATTTTGGTTCTTGTGCATTTCCATTGTCAGGACGATTTCAGCAGAACCTCATTCTGACATATAGGCAGGAATTCTCCAGCCATTCAAACCATGGCACTGCCAGTGAGAACAGAGAATTTTGCACTCTACCAAATCTCCATTCATTGCAGCAGGACTGGAGAAACCCAGCTGCAGGCGAGGTTGGAGAACCTAGACAGCAATCTCAGTTACCTTTTCTGCTTGAATTTGCTGAATTGCTAGTTTTCTTTAACACATTTCCGAGGCAACAGGAAGTGTGGACAGAGTCTATAATGAATGGGAGGCTGGTTTGCGTGATGGACTAGGCTTCTTAGGCAGAGAAGGAGCCATGCCAAGCTGTGATACAACCAGAAAGAATGCTTCTTATGGCGCATCTGTAAAGGTTGGTGAGAGTCATAGATGACATGACAAATTTCCTTAGCTTCCTGAAGAAGTAGAGGCACTGGTAGGCTTTCTTAACTATCATGTGGAGGTGGGTGAAATGGGGGGTCCAGGACAGGTTACTGGTGATCTGGACACTATAAACTTGAAGCACTGCACCATTTCTACTTCATTCCCATTGATGTAGATAGGGCATGTTTTCCACTACACTTCCTGAAGCCGACAACTATCTTCTTCATTATGTTGAAATCAGGGGAGAGATTATTGTCACCACACCAGTTCACCAGACTCTCTATCTCATTCCTGTACTCTGCCTCGTCTTGATATCCGACTCATTACAGTGGTGTCATCAGCAAACTTGAAAATCGAGTTGGAGGGGAACTTGGCCGCACAGTCATAGGTGTAGAAAGAGCCTAGTAGAGGGCTGAGAACACAGTCTTGTTGGGCACTGGTGTTGAGGATGATTGTGGAGGATAATGTTTGTCAAACATGATTTCCCTTTCAGAAACCATGTTGACTCTGCTTGATTATATTCTGAGCTTTTTAAATGGAATGCTAATACCTCCTTAATAATGGACCTTAGATTTTCCCCATGACGGATGTTAGGCTATCCAGCTTACAGATTCCTGCTTTATCTCCCCTCCTTTCTTGAACAGAGGTGTTACATTCGCTGTTTTCCAATCCGCAGGTACCTTTACAAAATCTAGGGAATTTTGGAAAATTGCAACCAATATATCACTATCTCTGCAGCCTCTTCTTTTAAGATTTGCATATGAGGATGCAAATCATCAAGTCCTGGGGACTTGTCAGCTTTTAGTCCCACTGGTTTTCCAAGTACTTATTCTCTAGACATTGCTATAAGTTCCTTGCTCCCTTCCCCTCGTTTTCTCACTATTTGGATTTTTTTCATCTTTTTCACTATGAAGGCAGATACAAAATACTTGTTCAAAGCCTCTGCCATTTCTTTGCTTCCCAATTCCTGAGTCCCATTCTCAACCGACCAACACTTATTGTCACTCTTCCTTTTATATACCTACAAAAGCTTTCATCAACATTTTTATATTTCTTACTCATTTTCTCTCATACTCCAAATCCTCCCTCATTATTAATTTTTAATGGTCCTTTTCAAAAAATCTTTCCAATCTCCTGGGCTTAACTTGCAGCATTGTACATTTTTTCTTTCAATTTGATACCGTCCTCAACTTCCTTAGTTGTCTGTGAATGGAGAATCCTTTTCACAGAGTATTTCTGTTTCAATAGAATATATTTTTCTGGGGAGTTATGAAATATCTCCTTAACTATCTGTTACTCTTCCTCCACTGTCTTACCTTTTCACCTATTTGCCCCATCTACTTTAGCAAACTCTGTTTTCATACCCTTGCAATTGTTTTTCAGGTAAATAAAACACTCAATGGGATTGAAAAAGTAAATGTTAACCAAACGTTTCTCCTTCTGGAGCAGTCCAGGCCAAAAGGACATAGTTGTAGAGTAAGAAAGGGGAGGTTCAAGATAGAGATAGGGAGAAGCTACTTTTCAGAGGGTTATGAGTCTATGGAACTCACTGCCCCAGAGTGCAGTGGATGCGGTATCAATCAATGGATTCAAAAAAGAGACAGATAAATATTTGACCAAAGGCAGGATAAAGGGTATGGGGAAAAGGCAGAGAAGTGGAGTTAGGCTGAGTTGGAAGTCAGCCATGATCATATAGAATGATGGAGCAGGCTCAAGGGGCTGAATTGACAATTCTCGTTCCTAATTCCTACGTTCCCATGTTTTTATTTCAGTTTAAAGCTGTAGTTTCAGATCCAAATTTCTCACCCTCAAACTGAATGTGAAATTCTACCATGTTATGGTTACTCCTGTGACCGTAGAGGATCTTTTACTATAAGGTATTTCAATGATCTTGATTTATTACATGCTACCAGTCTAAAATAATGTGTTCCCTAGTTTGTTTCAGAAAATATATTAAGAAACAATACGGAATATTTCAAGCTACCTTTGCCAATTTTATTTATCCAATCTATATGAAAATTAAAATCTCCAATAATCAATGCAGTACATTTCTACACACATAGGAGACTGTTAAATAAGTTAAATGCCCATGGCCTTAAGGGTAAGATCCTGGCATGGATAGAGGATTGGCTAACTGGCAGAAGGCAGAGAGTGGGGATAAAGGGGTCTTTTTCAGGATGGCAGCCAGTGACTTGTGGTGTGCCTCAGGGGTCAGTGCTGGAACCACAACGTTTCACGATATACATTAATGATTTGGGGAAAGGAACTGAAGGCACTGTTGTTAAGTTTGTAGATGATACAAAGATATGTAGAGGCACTGGTAGTATTGAGGAAGCAGGGGGGCTGCAGAAGGACTTGAACAGGTTAGGAGAGTGGGCAAAGAAGCGGCAAATGGAATACAACATGGAAAAGTGTGAGGTTATGCACTTTGGAAGGAGAAATGGAGACATAGACTATTTTCTAAATGGGAAAATGCTTAGGAAACCAGAAACACAAAGGGACTTAGGAGTCATTGTTCAAGATTCTCTTAAGGTTAATGTGCAGGTTCAGTAGGCAGTTAGGAAAGCAAATGCAATGTTAGCATTCATATCAAGAGGGCTAGAATACAAGAGCAGACCTCTTGTATTCCTGAGGCTGTATAAGACTCTGGTCAGATCCCATTTGGAATATTGTGAGCAGTTTTGGGCCACATATTTAAGGAAAGATATGCTGGCCTTGGAAAGGGTCTGAGGAGGTTCACAAGAATGATCCCTGGAATGAAGAGTTTGTCATGTGAGGAGTGACTGAGGACTCTGGTCTGTACTTGTTGGAGTTTAGAAGGATGAGGGGGGACCTTATTGAAACTTACAGGATACTGCCAGGCCTGGATAGAGTGAACATGGAGAAGATGTTTCCATTAGTAGGAAAAACTAGAACCAGAGGGCACAACCTCAGGCTAAAGGAACGATCATTTAAAACAGGGATGAGGAAGAATTTCCTCAGCCAGAGAGCTGAATCTGTGGAACCCTTTGCTGCAGAAAGCTGTAGTGGCCAGGTCATTGAGTGTCTTTAAGACAGAGATAGATAGGTTCTTGATTAATAAGGAGGTCAGAGGTTATCCAGAAAAGGCAAGAGAATGGGAATGAGAAAAATACCAACCACGATTGAATGGCGGAGCAGACTCGATAAACCAAGTGGCCTAATTCTGCTCCTATGTCTTATGGTCTTATTCCATAATCTTGTCCTCCAAACTGTGTTTGTTGATTTAATTTGTCCAATGTTTATGAAGATTGAAATTCCTACAATTGGTTAATTGCCTTTGTTATCAGTTGCTCTTATGTTTAATAATGAGCTAGTGAGGTCTTTGCAATCAATGAGGTACGTGCAGTCAATTAAATGCATACAGTCAATGGAACTTGTACAAGCAATGTGATGTCATCTACTGCCAACAACTTTCCACAGCCAGTGAATATGCAAGGGGTTCTGTACAGCTAGAGAGATGTGTGCGGCTGTAGATATTTGCAGCCTGTGCAACATAAGTTTTTTTTATTCTTTCATAACACGTGGTTGTTGCTGGTACGGCTGTCATTTCATTGCCCTTTCAGAGGTCATGTGACATGTATCTTTAAGCCGTGTGTTGTGGATACACAATCTGTGCTATTAGGAAGGGGGATCCACATTTAAGACCCAGTGACAGTGCAGAAATGATGATACAGTTCCAAATCAAGGTGGTGAGTGACTTGGAGGGGAATTTGCAGATTATGGTGTTCCCATGTATGTGCTTCCTTTCCTCTCGGTGGTTGAAGTAATAGATTTGGAAGGTACTGCTGCAGTGTATTGCTGCAGTGCATTTTGTAGATGGTACGCACTGCTGCTACTAAACGTCAGTGGTAGAGGGAGTGAATGTGGTGCCAATGCACCTGGATGGTGTCAAGCTTCTTGAGTATTTTTGGAGCTGTACTTATCCAGGCAAGTGGGAAGCATTCCATCACACTCGTGACTTGTGCCTTGTAGGTGGTGGACAGGCTTTGAGAGGTCAGGAGGTGAGTTACTGTCTGCAGGATTCCCAGCCTCCAAGCTGCTGTGGTAGCCACGGTATTTGTATGGCTTGTCCAATTCAGTTTCTGGCCAATGGTAGCATCCAGGATGTTGATGGGGGATTCAGTGATGGTAATGCTGTTAACATCAAGAAGAGATGGATAGATTCTCTTTTGTTGAAGATGGTCATTGCCTGGCACTTGTGATTTATCAGTCCCAGGCCTAAGTGAATTTTGTCCAGAGCTTGCTGCATTTGGACATGGACTGCTTCAGTATCTGAGGAGTCGTGACTAGTGCCGAACATTGTGCAGTCATCAGTGAACACCCCCACCATTGATCTTATGATGAAGGACAGATCATTGATGAAGCAACTGGAGATTGTTGGGCCTCAGACACTACCCTGAGGGACTCCTGCAGAGACATCCTGGATCTCCAACTATTGATTTCCAATCACTTTGTGCCAAGTATGACTCCAACCAGTGGAAGCTTTCCTCCTGATTCCCATTGACTCCAGTTTTGCTAGGGCTCCATGATTCAACATTCAACCAAGTGCTGCCTTAATGTGAGGGGAAATTGTTCTCATCTCACCACCACAATTCAGTTCTTTGCCCATATCTGAGAATGAGGTCTGGAGCCAAGTGGCCCTGACACAACCTAACTGAGCATTGATGAATAGGTTATTGTTGCTAAGCAATCTGCATTTAATAGCACAGTTGATAACACCTTCCATCACTTTGCTGTTGATCAAAAATAGGCTGACAGTGGTAATGAGCTGGATTGGATTTATTCTGTTTGTATGGACAGGACATAGCCTGGCAATTTTCCAACTGTAAGGTAGAAACTAATGTGGTAGTTGTGTTGGAATAGCTACCCTGGATCTCGGAAGGTTCAAGAGAACAAGTCGACAGTAATACGGCCAGAATGAAAGCAGAGCTGGCTGAAGTGAATTGGAAATTAGGTTAAAGGATAGAGATACAGTGACAAATATTTAGGGGATATTTTGGAATGAACAGAATAGACACATTCCAATGGTTAGGACAAAGCACAAAGGACAGATACACCAACCATGGTTAACTAGAAAGATTAAAGTCAGCATCAAATTGAAAGAAAAAGCACATAATAGTGCAAAGTCAGGTGGCAGGTCAGAAGATTGGCACAATAATAGGAACAGCAAAAGATGACACAAAGATTAATAAGGAGAAAAAAATTAGATTACAAGAGAAAACTACCCAGAAATGTAAAAACAGGTAGTAGGAGTTTCTATAAATATCTAAAAAAGAAAAGTTAACAATGTGAGCGTTGGTCCTAAAGGAAATGAGCCTGGAGAATAAATAAGGAAAACAAGGAGATGGTAGATAAAGAACAAAGAACAAAGAACAAAATCAGCCCAGGAAACAGGCCCTTCGGCCCAACGAGCCCGCGCCACCATCTCAACACCACCAGTCCACCTCTCTACCCATGACCCCTGTCTAATGTTTTATGGCCATCCAGATTGAGAGAAACTGATTTAGGGACAATTTATTCCTGCCAATCAGCCTAACAGCACATCTTTGGGGTGTGGGAGGAAACCGGACCCCACCCGTTTACCACTTAACGGTTTCACGACTTCTTGAACTCTCTCTTCAAAGTTCTTTTCAACTTTCCCTTACGGTACTTGTTGACTATCAGTCTTGTGCCAGTATTTAGATGAATGGAACAGGTATCTTGCATCAGTCTTCACTACAGGGAATACAAGTAACATCCCAGAAGCAGCTAGAAACCAGGAACTGGAAGAGAGGGACTCAGAAAAATTACAGTCACCAGAGAGGTAATACTGAGTAAATTGTTGGACTCGCAGCTGAAAAGAGCCCAAGTGCTGACGGACTTCATTCTAGGGTCTTAAAAGAAATTATTAGTGAAATGATGCATTGGATTAAATTTTCCAAAACATCACAGATTGGGGGAAGGTTCATTAGATAGGAAGGTAGCAAATGTAACTCCTTTATTCAAAAAGGGAGCCAGAAAGTGAGAAACTACAGGCCAGTTAGAAACATAGAAAGTAGGTGTAGGAGTCGGCCATTCAGCCCTTTGAGCCTGGACTACCATTCGATATGATCATGGCTGATCATGACTTTCAGTATCCCACTACTGCTTTCTCTCGTACCCTTTGATTGCTTTAGCCACAAGGGCCACGTCCAGCTCCCTCTTGAACGTATCTAATGAACTGACCCCAACAGTTTTCTAAGGTAGAGAATTCCACAGGTTCACAACTCTTGTGAAGAAGTTCTTCCTCATCTCAGTCCTGAATGCCTTACCCCTTACTCTTAGACCGTGACCCATAGTTCTGGACTTCCCCAACATCGGGAATATTCTTCCCTCATCTAGCCTATCCAGTGCCATCAGGGTTTTATATGTTTGTTTGAGATCCTCTCTCATTCTTCTAAATTCCAGGGAATACAAGCTCAGTCGATCCAATTTTTCTTCATATGTCAGTCCTACTATTGCGGGAATCATCCTGGTGAACCTTCGCCGGACTCCTTCAGTAGTAAGCATGTCCTTCCTCAGACTAGGAGACGAAAGCTGCACACGATACTTAAGGTGTGGCCTCACCAAGGTCCTGTAAACTGCAGCAAGACTCCTTTACTCTAATCTTCCTGCCCTGAAGGCCAGCATGCCATTAGCTTTCCTCATCACCTGCTATACCTGCCTGCCAACCTTCAGCGATTGTTCCACCAAGACACCCAGGTCAAGATGCACTTCCCCTTTTCCTAAACTGTCACCATTCAGATAATAATCTTCCTTCCTGTTTGATTTGATTTATTATTGTCATATGTATTAGCATACAGTGAAAAGTATTGTTTCTTGCGTGCTTTACAAAGGATACCATTCATAGAGAAGAAAACGAGAGAATGCAGAATGTAGTATTACATTAATAGGTAGGGTGTGGAGAAAGATCAACTAATGCAAGGTAGGTCCATTCAAAACTCTGATGTCAGCAGGGAAGAAGCTATTCTTGAGTCGGTTGGTACATGTCCTCAGACTTTTATATCTTTTTCCTGACGAAGAATGTGGAAGAATGTGGAATGTTCACTAGGTTCACTAGGCTGATACTGGAGATGAGGGGGTTGGCCCATGAAGAGAGACTAAATAGACTGGATCTGTACTCGTTGGAGTTTAGAAGGATGAGGGGGGATCTTATAGAGACGTATAAGATAATGAAGGGGATGGATAGGGTAGAGGTAGAGAGATTCTTCCCGCTCAGAAAAGACAGCAGGACTAGAGGGCACAGCCTCAAGATAAGGGGGGGGGGCAGTTTAGATCAGAGTTGAGGAGGAACTTCTTCACTCAAAGGGTGGTGAATCTCTGGAATTCTCTGCCCATTGAAGTGGTGGAGGCTACCTCGCTAAATATATTTAAGTCACGGGTAGATAGGTTTCTGATAGACAGGGGAATTAAGGGTTATGGGGAGAAAGCGGGAAAGTGGAATTGATCCACTTCAGATCAGCCATGATCTTATTGAATGGCGGGGCAGGCTCGAAGGGCTAGATGGCCTACTCTTGCTCCTATTTCTTATGTTCTTATGTTCTTAAGAGAAAATGTCTGGGGTGTGTGGTATCCTTAATTATGCTGGCTGCTTTGCTGAGGCAGTGGGAAGTCTAGACAGGCTCAATGGATGAGAGGCTGGTTTGCGTGATGGTTTGAGCTACCTTCACAACCCTTTGTAGTTTCTTGCAGTCTTGGGCAAAGCAGAAGACATACCAAGCTCTGATACAATCAGAAAGAATGCTTTCTATGGTGTATCTCTAAAAGTTGGTGACAGTCGTAGTTGACATGCCAAATTTCCTTAGTCTCCTGAGAAAGTAGAGGGGTTGGTGGGCTTTCTTAACTATAGTGTCAACGTGGGGGGGGACCAGGACATGTTGTTGGTGATCCGGACCTCTAAAAATTTGAAGCTCTCGACCCTTTCTACTTCATCCCTATTGATGTAGACAGGGGTATGGTTAATTCATCCACCTTATTACAAATGCTCCTCACATTGGGACATGGAGCCGTCAGGCTTGTTTTTTTGGCATTTAATGCCCTCTTAAAATGATGATATAATGTGGCCCTTTTTAATTTTTGTCTTTGGTTTCTCGGCCTTCCAGTTTTTCCCTTACTCCCTCTTGTTTTTGTTCCCACTTTATTTCCCTCTAACTTCCTCCATTGGTTCCCGTCTCACACCACATTAGTTTAAACCCTCCTCAACAGCACTAGCAAACACTCCCCCAAGGACGTTAGTTCCAATCCTGCCCAGGTGCAGACCATCCAATTTGACTGGTGCCACCTGCCCTGAACCAGTTCCAATGTCCCAGGAATTTGAATCTCTCCCTCTTGCACCATCCCTCAAATCACATATTCATCTCAGCTATCCTGACATTCCTACTCTCACTAGCCCGTGGCACTGGTAGCAATCCTGAGATTACTATTTTTGAGGTCCTACTTTTCAGTTTAACTCCTAACTCCCTATGTTTAACTTGTAGGACCTCATCCCATTTTTTTACCTATATTGTTGGAGGCTTAATGACAGCTGGCTGTTCACTCTCACCCTCCAGAATGCCCTGCAGCATTCCGAGACATCCTTGACCTTTGCACCATGGAGGGAACATACCATTCTGGAGTCTCATTTGCATCCGCAGAAATGTCCCTTACAATTAAGTCATCCATTACTATAGCTCTGCCACTCTTTTTCCTGCCCTCCTGTACAGCTGAACCAGCCACAGTGCCACAAACTTGTCTACTGCCACTTTCCCCGAGTGAGTTATCTTCCCCCAGTTTTGGAAGGAGGTGACTGCAGGGACCCCTGCACTGCCTTCCTACTCTTCCTTTGCTGGTGGTCACCCATCACCTGTTTCTCTCAGTACATTTTATCTGCGGTGTAAACAACTCACTGAAAATGCTATCAATGACTTCCTCAGCATTGCTGTGAATCTACCCACAGCTCTAGAACCTTCAAGTGATCTAACAGGAGCTGCAATTGGACACACTTCCTGCTCATGGAGGAACCAGGGACACTGGAAGGATCCCTGAATTCCCACATCGCACAGGAGGTGCATGCCCCAGGTCTGGGATCTCCTGCCATGACTTAACCCTTAAGTTAACTACAATGCCACGAGAAAATAAATGAGGAAAAATAAAAGAAAAACTACTTAGCAGTCATCAGCCAATTACTTACTATTTCTAAGATTCTTGGTTATCAAAGGAGTGAAAGGTTATTGGGGTTGGTAGGTGTAATAATTCTTGTTCACCAGTTAAGAGTGAAACAGTGACACACTTAATAACAGATAAAGATTATACAGAAGTTCACAGGCTCTTGACTGCAGCCAGCTCCCACATTCTGGAACAGAAACCCCTGCTTACCTCCAACCTGGTCCCCAGTTGATTTCTGGGGTCATGTGACTCTTACAGAGACAATCACCAAAACCCTCCCCCTTAAGTTCTTTTATGTAATTGATAACAATCAATTTACTCAGTCCCCAATAATTGAACAATAAACATATGAATCCAGTTCATTATAAATGAAGGGGGCGATTCTCTCAGCCTGGGTCGGGAGACATCAGCGGAGGCCATTTAACAAGCCCCCCCATTGGGCTCCACTGTCTTCATGTGTCTCTGGACACAGGATTTCTGGAATAGCAGTCCCATGACTGAAGACCCCTCCGCCTCCTCCCGCCAGGAGTGCTTCACACCAGCGGGGTTTACAACAGCTCCCCACTAATGGTGGTCAATCCCACTGAAGCATAAAGCCATGGAGCTCCCCTCCCCCCCAAAGAGATTGGATATAAAGGCGCTGGCCCCGGGCATTGACAACCTGCAGTGCCAGCCTGCCTCTGGCACTGCCCAAGGGGCAGAGTGGCACTGCCCACCAGGCATCAGACAGTGCCAAGGGGGCAAGGCCAGAAGGGGTGATTGGTGGTGATGGGGGATGGAATCCTGTCGCCAGTCCACATTTGGGATTGTTGGATCGTGGGCAGAGGAAAGGAAGTGGGTGGTCGTGGGCTGGCCATGTGGGTTGGGGGGAAGGCGTGGGTGGGTGGGGGAGGCAGCTGGGGCAGCCAGACGGTCAGGGCTATAATGGCTGCAATACACAGCTTCATCTACTGAAAACCACCATGTTGGAGCAGAACGTGGAATCGTTGTGGGTGGAGATTAGGAACAGCAAAGGGAGGAAGACGCTGGTGGGTGTCGTCTATAGGCCCCCGAATAATGATCTGGAGGTGGGGCGGGCTGTTAACGCGCAAATAAGTGCGGCGTGCAGGAATGGGACGGCAGTAGTTATGGGGGATTTCAATCTGCATATTGATTGGTCGACCCATGTTGGACGCAGTGGGCTCGAGGAGGAGTTCTTGGAATGCTGCCGGGATAGTTTCCTGGAACAGTGTGTGTTGGAGCCGACGAGGGAGCGAGCTATCTTGGATCTGGTGCTATGTAATGAGGCGGGTAGAATTAGGGACCTTGAGGTGAAGGATCCTCTTGGGGAGAGTGATCATTGTATGGTGGAGTTTCTGGTGCAGATGGAGGAGGAGAAAGTGGGTTCCCGGACACGCGTCCTTTGTTTGAACAGAGGGGAGTACGGTAGGATGAGAGAAGAATTGGCGAATGTTGACTGGGGGAGCGCGTTGGAGGGAGGGTCTGCTGAGGAGCAGCGGAGGATCTTTAAGGAGATCTTTCTTGGTGCTCAACGGAAATTTATTCCGATGGTCAAAAAGGACCGTAGGAGGAGAGGTAATAAGCCATGGATAACGAAGGAGGTGAAGGAAAGTGTTAAATTAAAAGCGGAGGAATTTAGAGTAGCTAAGAGTAGTGGGCGAGAAGAGGATTGGGAGAGGTTTAAATGTCAACAAAGATTGACAAAGAAGTTGATAAAGAAGGGTAGGAGAAACTATGAAGCTGGGCTAGCGCTTAATATAAAAAAGGATAGCAAGAGTTTTTATAAGTATATAAAAAGGAAGAGGCTGGCTAGGGTGAACGTTGGTCCCTTAGAGGATGAGAAAGGGGACCTAGTGGTAGGGGATGGGGATATGGCTAAGGTATTGAATAACTTTTTTGTTTCTGTCTTCACGGAGGAGGACGTGAATAATTTGCCGGGTGTTAGCGATGGAAAGGTGGTAGGACTGGAGGGTCTTAATGACATTACTGTTACGAGAGAGGCGGTGCTCGACAGACTGGAGGGGCTGATTGTGGACAAGTCCCCAGGACCGGATGGAATGCATCCGAGGGTTCTGAAAGAAATGGCGGAGGTGATAGTGGATGCCTTGGTGGTTATTTTCCAGACGTCGCTGGATTCTGGGGAAGTGCCGGAAGATTGGAAAACGGCTAATGTTACGCCATTGTTTAAGAAGGGTGCCAGGCAAAAGGCGGGGAATTATAGGCCGGTTAGTTTAACGTCTGTGGTAGGTAAAATGTTAGAATCTGTCATTAAGGAGGAAATTGCGAGGCATCTTGAAGGGAATTGCTTGATAGAGCAGACGCAGCACGGTTTCATTAAAGGGAAGTCGTGTCTGACAAATTTACTGGAGTTCTATGAGGATGTGTCTAGGGCAGTGGATAGAGGAGAGCCGGTGGATGTGGTCTTTCTAGATTTTCAGAAGGCGTTTGACAAAGTACCTCACAAGAGGTTATTTCAGAAGGTCGAGGGACATGGAGTTGGGGGTAGGGTGTTAGCGTGGATAGAGGACTGGTTGTCAAATAGGAGGCAGAGAGTGGGGGTCAACGGGTGCTATTCGGATTGGCGGATGGTGACTAGTGGAGTGCCCCAGGGGTCGGTGCTGGGGCCTCAGCTTTTTACCATTTATATAGATGATCTGGAGGAGGGAACCGAGTGTAAGGTGTCGAAATTTGCTGATGACACCAAGATTGGGGGAACGGCAAATTGTGCGGAGGGTGTGGAGAGTCTGCAGAAGGATCTAGACAGGCTGGGAGAATGGGCCAGGAAATGGCAAATGGAATTTAATGTTGGCAAGTGTGAGGTGGTCCACTTTGGTAGGAATAATGGTAGGAAGGACTATTACTTACGTGGCGAAAAACTGCAGCAGGCGACGGTGCAGAGGGACCTTGGGGTCCTTGTGCATGAGTCGCAAAAACCCAGCTTGCAGGTGCAGCAGGTGGTCAGGAAGGCGAATGGGATGCTGGCCTTCATAGCGAGGGGCATTGAATATAAAAGTAGGGAGGTCTTGCTGCGGCTGTATAGGGCATTGGTGAGGCCGCAGCTGGAGTACTGCGTGCAGTTTTGGGCGCCGCACCTGCGCAAAGATATTTTGGCCTTGGAGGGAGTGCAGAGGAGGTTTACTAGGCTGATACCGGAGTTGAGGGGGTTGAGCTATGAGGAGAGGCTGAATAAACTAGGCTTGTACTCGTTAGAGTTTAGAAGAATGAGGGGAGATCTCATTGAGACGTATAAGATGATGAATGGGATGGATAGGATAGAGGTGGAGATACTCTTCCCGCTCAAAAAAGACAGTAGGACTAGGGGGCACAGCCTCAAGATAAAGGGGGGGTGGTTTAGAACGGAGTTGAGGAGGAACTTCTTCACTCAAAGGGTGGTGAATCTCTGGAATTCTCTGCCCGTTGAAGTGGTGGAGGCTGCCTCGCTAAATATTTTTAAGACGCGGGTTGATGGGTTTTTGATAAGAGAGGGGATTAAGGGTTATGGGGAGAGGGCAGGAAAGTGGAACTGAGCCACGACAGATCAGCCATGATCTTATTGAATGGTGGGGCAGGCTCGAAGGGCTAGATGGCCTACTCCTGCTCCTATTTCTTATGTTCTTATGTTCTTATGAATCATTGTTCGTCTTCTGACTGCTTTGGCTGGCCACTATATCCCCGGCAAATTTGGAAACATGAGTCTGAGTCTCGTTCTGAGGCAATGGTTCATTACAACTCTGCTGGTGAAACCCCCATTGTTGCAAGTGGAGTGGTTCAATAGCCCAGAAGGCATCATGAGATCCTGGTCTCCAGGGTCCCTCCTGACTGCTTCTTTAGGCTAGACTTTGTGGCTCATTCAGCTAGTCCATTTATCAAATGGGCAGTGTTGGGGGATAACAAATATAAAGGTTGAGGCTTTAATAGGATTGTGAAGTTAGGTTTAAGAATGAATAATTAATCAGAAAATGATAGAGAAGTGGCTACAGAGTTCTTTGTTACAGAAAACCAGCTTTGTTGTAAAGGTTAGCATCTTTGTACAACTTAAAGTCTGCAGAATTTATCTTGCAGAACTAAACAAGCTGACCTTTTTTTTAGCAATAACAACATTTTGAGTCAGACAACAGGAACAGTGTTAGAAATAAAGAGAAGAGAGGGTTGACCAAGTTAATTTAGAAATCTCTGCAATGAATTCAACAGTAAATACGTGCCTATTTGATAAATGGACTAGTACAAGACATGCCTGTTTTTGGTAAAACCTATTGTTCAATCAAAAATTAAACAGTATCAAGGTGTGGTATTAATATATGCAGTTTTCCTGTAAACCTCAGAATCTGCATCAGAGGTCTTTGTCTGAAGTAGTGCTCTCCCTGAATACAAGAATAAAATGATTGTAATCTGCTCTGAGTCTCCTGCGGTTAGTTCGTCAGAAATCGGGTGTAGTCAGCAGGATACCTGCACTGGACCCTCTGGAAGACTCTGCAAAGGGGTAAATATATTTATCCACCACCCATAGTCAGTACTACCTGGGAATAATCTGGTTGAGTATCAAAACGAATAAATTTGTTTGTTAACAGGAAGAAAGGGGTTAATAAAGGAAAACTCAAAACAGGCTGAGACAGATAGAGAGGGGCCACGGGAGGAGACAGAGCCATGAAGGCAGCTATTGTTAGCAAGATGACAAGCAGTGCAGATTGGGCAGGACCCCTCACTGCCAGAAAGGTGGAAATAAGTTTGCAAATCATGAGCACAGAGAATGGTCATGCAAAAGAATTCCAGAGAATGCCATGATAAGAGAAGGGTATAGAACAACTCCAGGGACTCAACTTGATCCACTTTGTCGTGGTTGTGATGGGCAGAGGAAACTGATTAATTAAATAAAAAAATTAGGTTGGCCAAGCTATAAATAAAATACCAGCTTCTTTCAAACACTTCTCTTTCAGTGAAGGAGCATTTTGCAAACCCCAATCAGAGGCCACTGAGAGCTGCACGCAAGTTGATAGGGAAAAGTACAGCTCTTTAGGTGATTACGAGGGGAGAAGCTGTCCTCAGTCTAACCCCAAGTCATGAAATAGAATCCAGCTTTGAGTCCAATGTGAAGTCTCTCTAGGTCACATAAACATTCAGCCATGTATTCCCCCTTTCCTTGTACAAGTGAGTTATCAACAGTCAATGTTAACTTGTTCATTGTGAGACATGCTGGTAAGAGTTTAGTTTATTGTCTTATTTAGTCAGCTAGGGGAAAAACTGTAGAATTAGTTTCGATAGGAAACAAACTTCATTTAATTTGAAACTGCTGTGAATTTCTGTTCAGCAGAAACTCAAACTGTGTTTGAATCTGAAAGACCAACTTGTTCTCAAAACATAAGCGATAACACCTGCAGTTTGGCAACAGTCCAATTTGAACTTTCCAAAGTATTTGAATTTTAAAACACGCTGCGACTAACAACACAGTTCACAAAGCATTTCTTTCAAATTTGGTTCTGCAGCAAACATTGGGAATTGAAATTAGTTCAAAGAAGAAAAAGAATTGAGAAAATAAATTCAATTTGAGCAAACTTGATGATGGAGAAATAGTTTTAAATTATATAAAATGACACAATTGCATTCCAAGTTTTCTCTGCCTATTACCTGTCCTTATAGGTCTGTAGAAAAGTTAATTATTAAACAGATTGTTGATTTGCTGATATATTGCTTGGAGAGTGAGTGTCTATGATAATGTATGTGCCTAAATTATAAGATTAGTTGAGGATTTGTGGAAACTCAATGATAATAGACTATTTTAAGCATAGTCTGGAGAAATTTGGAATAAGTGTGAGAATTTTGTCATGTTGTTACATCACTTCTAGATAAAGAACAAACATCTTGCAGCTGGTAATGTGCTTGGGTGAGATCGTGTTTGAGATTTTAAATCAACAAAGAATAGGTGATATCTATAAAGTCAGACATTGGAATAAGTTGTTATAATGAAGGAGAATGGAGGATCTTTTTTTTTAATTTTAATTAAGGGATTAAGAATTTGATTTATTATTGTCACATGTATTACATAGTGAAAAATATTGTTTCTTGTGCACTATAGAGACAAAGCATATTGGGGGAAAGGAAAGGATTGGGTGCTGAATATAATTTTACAATTACAGGTAGGGAGAAGAGAAAGGGTGGCATGGTGGCACAGTGCTTAGTATTTCTGCCTCACAGTGCCAGGGATTGGGGTTTAATTCCTGGCTTGGGTCACTGTCTTTGTGGAATTTGCACATTCTCCCCATGTCTGTGCAGGTTTGCTCCAGGTGCTCTGTTTTCCTTCCACTGTCTGAAAAACATGCTGGTTAGGTGCATTGGCAATGCTAAATTCTCCCTCAGTGTACCCGAACAGGCGCTAGAGTGTGGCGATTAGGGGATTTTCACAGTAACTTCATTGCAGTGTAAGCCTACTTATGATTAATTAATAAATAATATAAAGATCAGCTTAATATAAGGTAGGTCCATTCAAAAGTCCGATGACAGCAGGGAAAAAGCTGTTCTTGGTTGGTACGTGACCTCAGACTTTTGTATCTTTTTCCCGACGGAAGAAGCTGGAAGAGAGAATGTCTGGGATGCGTGGGCTCCTTGATTGAGTTTGTAGTGTTCTGTCACTTCCAAAAGCTATAGCTGCGAAAGAATGCTGAGAATTAACTGTTTGAAATTATGAGCTGTGAGAATCTGTCTGTTTCATTTGTTTGATTTGGATGTTCATAAATATGTGTTAGCTTTGTTTTGGGCTTATCTTTCTGAGGAATTAACCTTCTCACGAGTTTTAATTGCAGGCATTTTGAAAGTTTAAAAACAGAATCAATAATTCATTTTGGTTATCAGGTTATCAAAGGAAAGCTAAAAATAACTTCTGGACCATATTCTTGTTAGATTAAAACAACAAGGTGGTAATGGGGCGACATGGTAACACAGTGGTTAGCACTGCTGCCTCACAGAGCCAGGGACCCGGGTTCAATTCCAGCTTCAGGTCACTGTATGGCATTTGCACATTCTGCCATGTCAGCATAGGTTTCCTCTGGGTGCTCCGGTTTCCTCCCACCTGCCAAAGATCTGTGGGTTATGTTGATTGGCCGTGCTAAATTGACCCTCGTGGCAGAGATTAGCAGGGTAAGTACGTAGGGTTGTGAGAATAGGGCCTGGGTGGGATTGTGGTTAGTGCAGACCCGATGGGCTAAATGGCCTCTTTCTGCACTGTAGGGAATCTACAGTTCTATGTAATGTGGGGAATGCACAATCCTGAGGGGTAATTACATGATAATTGAATTATTCAAAATCTCACAGCTATAAGTATACTGACATATTTTCTATTTATGAAGTCCCTCAATCATAAATAACACACAGCCATTGAGATTTAGAGTAATATTTCTTGAACCATGTAGATGGAGCTAGTTAGCTATGCTTCTGCTCCCAGTGACGTGCAGCTCCCAGTGTAATGTCAGTACGGGCAGGAAGATATTACAATTTAACAGAAAAACTGTATTCCTTTGAAAGTGGGCTCTGATGAACTGTTGAGTGGCTGCCAAAGGGGTCAGGTGACTTCTGCAACTTCAACAGATCCTGTTTTGTGAAAATTTCAAATTGGATCGTAATGGCTGGGGTTCTTTCCCTTGTGTGACCATGCTTACACAGCATTCCTCTGTGGAATTTCACATGTGCTATTGTTGATGCTTACTCCAAATTGCACAGACAATCGACCCCTGGACTCTAAGACCCCAGATTTGCCATGTAGCTCAGGAAAGTTAGACCAGCTATCCAAATAAAGTGTGAAAGATCACCATTTTCCTCCCAACAAATACCAATGGCATTGATCCTGTGACCGAAACTACCTTATACCAGGAGACCACGGTCTTTCCTCTAGTGTCCCTCAATAGCCATTGATCATGTGACTGAAATTGGTCTCTCTTACCAAAATCCTTTTATCCAAAAAATTAAACAGACCTACGCAGTCCGCAGACCAACATCAACAGTATCGCAGAGAAAGGCTCTGCCATCTTTTCAACAACCACGAGATGCAAAAATAAAAGCCTCTTGCAGCCTGTTTCCGAAAAGCTCCAAATTCACCTGTAAAGAAATTGGACCTCAGGTTACGACAACTATCAGCACCTGTTCACAGGAGCTGCTGAACAGTTTGTCCTTTGAAGGAATCCTGCAGTTAACCCAGATCTGATCTCAGCCATCTCAACTTAAGTGAACTTTCATTTCAGAGTGGAAAAGTTTCCTCTTTCACAGAACTCTCAAAGACATGTCAACTGCTAATTATTCTGTTTAGGTTTATTACTTGTGGAAGTGCACTGCCTTCTTTAATTGTATCTTTATCGGGTGAGTGTTATGTTATTAATATGGCATTTAGCCTTTCTGGATTGAGCAAGTGACAATAAACAATTGTTCTTGTTGAAGTCCACAAAAATTCTCAGTCCATTCTAGTACATTCCCCTTGATTCCCTTGCAATTATACCATTGCCAAAGTTCTATTCCGCACTTCTTTTAAACATACAAACTTTTTTTTGAAGACTCCTTAGACATTCCCATAACTGCAACAAGTTTTCCTTTAAGCTTTCAACAATTTGTTTTTACATGTCCCAGCTTGCCACAACGAAAACATATAGATTTCTTTACATCAACGTTTTTCCTTTAATATTATCATCCTTATTAATCACAATAAGCCCAGCCTTCCTTTTAAAACCAGAATATTTTTCTCCTGCTTCAACTGTGTTTACTAATCTCCTGTGTGGAATCTTACTGAAACCCTTCTGAAAATCTAATACACCACATCCACTGGTTCTCCTTTATCTATAAGTAACACCCTCAAAAAACTAACTGGTTTGTCAAACAGGATTTCCTTTTCATAAATACCTGTTGACTCTGCCTAATCATTTCATTATTTTCTGTATGTCTATTATCACATCATTTACATCAGGTTCCAACATTTTCCTTACTATCAATATCTACTATCCCAACCCTCCACATTTTCATCTATATCATTTATGTATATAACAAACAATGAGAGTTCCTGTACTGAACCTTATGGTATACACTGGACACTGGCCTTCAGTCACTCAAACAGCCTTCTAACACCACCCTTTTTGTCCAATTACTATGCCAGTTTCTGATCTATCTCGCCAAGTTTCCCTGAATTCCACGTATTATAACCTTCTCAATTAGTCTCCCATGTGGGACCTTCTCAAACGCTTTGCAAAAAGTCCATATAAATTACATCAACTGCGCTTCCTTCATCCACACACTTAAATCACAATCAAGTTTGTTAGGCATGGCCTCCCTCTGACAAAGCCATGCTGACAATCCCTGATTAACCCATGCTTTTCCACTTAGACATTAGTTCTCCCCTTCAGAATTTTCTCCAGTAGTTTCCCTACCACTGATGTGAGACTCACCAGTCTGTGATTTCCTGGTTCATCTCCACCACTCTTAAAAAGTTGAACCACATTCGCTGTCCTCCAGTCCTCTGGCATTCTCCCCGTGGCCAGAGAGGAATTAAAAATTGGTGTCAGAGCCCCAGCAATTTCCTGCCTTGTCATCCACTGAAGCCAAAGGAACCTGTGTGTCTTGTTCATCAGTCACTAAGAGCTAGCATGCAGATGCAGCAAACAATAAAATGTTGGCCTTCATTGGGAGACGATTTGAGGTCAGGAGTAAAGATGTCTTACTGCAATTGCATTAAACCATAGTGAAATCTCACTTGGAGCTTTGTGCAGAGTTTTGTTCCCCTTATCTAATGAGGAATATACTTGCCATAGAGGGAGCGTAATGGCTCCTCCAGATTAATTCCTGGGATGGCAGAATAATGACGAGAGATTGAAGGGACTAGTTTGTACCCTCCAGAGTTTCATAGAATGAGAGGTGACCCCAATGAAACTTACAAAATTCTTACTGGGTGTGACAGGGTGAATGTAAATAAGATGTTTCCTCTGTGTTGGTGAGTTTAAAACCAGGGCACATTAAGAGCATAAGAACATAAGAAATAGGAGCAGGAGTAGGCCATCTAGCCCTTCGAGCCTGCCCCGCCATTCAATAAGATCATGGCTGATCTGAAGTGGATCAGTTCCACTTTCCCGCTTTCTCCCCATAACCCTTCATTCCCTTGTCTATCAGAAATCTATCTACCCATGACTTAAATATATTCAGCGAGGTAGCCTCCACCACTTCAACGGGCAGAGATTTCTAGAGATTCACCACCCTTTGAGTGAAGAAGTTCCTCCTCAATTCCAATCTAAACTGCACCACCCCCCCCGCTTATCTTGAGGCTGTGCCCTCTAGTCCTGCTATCCTTTCTAAGCAGGAAGAATCTCTCTACCTCTACCCTATCTAGCCTCTTCATTATCTTATATGTCTCTAAGATCCCCCCTCAGCCTTCTAAACTCCAACTCCAATTAATAGAATTAGGGGCAGGCCATTGAAAATGGAGATGGGGAGGAATTTTTTTCTATCATAGGATTGTAAATCTTTGGAATTCTCTACCCCAGAGGAAACCCAATGTGTTTGAAAACAGAAATTGATAGATTTCTGGAGACCAATGTCACCAAGGGATATGGAGATAGGATGGGTGAAGTGGCCGTGAGATAGAAGATTAACCATGAACTAATAGAATAGCAGAGCAGGCTGGAGGGACCAAATGGCCTTCTTCTGTTTCTATATTCCTAATTTATCTTTCCACAGACCATCTGGAAGATAAACTATCAGCAACCACCATCAGCGATGGAATTGATCCAATGTCTCTTAAAATATTAATTTGTTTACTTAATTCATTAGAGGAGTAAGAGAACACTTTTCCCTTAGAAATAAAGCTATTAGGCCCTCCAGTAGCTTGTCTAATTTCTTCGGTACACAAGGAAGAACCTCCCTGAAAATCCTGGGCAATTCCAACTACCACTGCAATAGGTTCTGAAGGAACCCTTGCAATTATACCACTGCCAAAGTTCTATTCTGCACTTCTTTTAAACATACAAACTTTTTTTGAAGACTCCTTAGACACTCCCATAACTGCAACAGGTTTTCCTTTAAGCTTTCAACAATTTGTTTTTACATGTCCCAGCTTGCCACAACGAAAACTTTACATCAACGTTTTTCCTTTAATATTACCATCCTTACTAATCACAATAACCCCAGCCTACCTTTTAAAACCAGAATATTCTTCTCCTGCATTCTTGTGGTTTCAGAAATGGAGATTTAAATGTTCATAGCTTTCTATGTGAGATATCCTATCCAGCAGCTAAAACTGCAGCTTCTCTTGTTTTAGAAATTCTCTAGTGCTCCAAATGAGACCTAATAGTTGTTCCTAAATTCCTCCAGGACCATGAATTTTGTAATGATTCCTATTCACCAGTTAGGTAAGTAACAACTGCAACATTTATTTACATATAATGATAGTGCAGAGACTTGCAGCCTCATGGTTGCCAGTCAGCCTCCAGGATCAAACGGAGACAGAAACCCATGGTTGTTAGGGTGATCCCTCACTCTGGTCCCTGATTAGTTACCAGGCCATGTACCCTGTCAGCCGATCACCCCTTAAAGAGGACAACTGTCACAAATCCCTCACATTTTCAAAAATCTCAGCTAATTTTACTGAATGACACCATCTATCTCACAAATCTTTCTCTCTAACAAATTCCACAAATGTCTGATTTGACTTTTTTCCTGATAGCCTAACATCTCGATTGACTTGCCTCGGGAACCAGTTCATATGCATCCAATGCTACATTTGTAACTGTCTCGTAATCTAAAGACAGACCTCGCAAAAGATTTGAAAAAACATCCATTGCCTTACCCTCCAAAGCAGTCTGCAAAATAAGAGTCCAGATATCCTGAACCCACCTTAACTTTTTTGTCACTGTCTCAAACGAGACAGAAGACCTGTTCTCCAACCTCTCGCAAAACCAGGATTCTCCAATCCCTTGCAGTGAATAGAGATTTGGCTGAGCACCAAGTTTCTGTGCTCACTGGCATTGGCAGTGGGGTGTGAGCAGCTGGAGAATTCAGCCATGTCTGTCCTCAGTGAATTTAGGCATTAGTTGAAGATTTTCTATTAAATAAAAACCCAGAGTGGAGCTTGACTCATCATTTGAACTTTTAGTTTCTCTTTCACTCTGTAATACAAGCTGTCCTTGAGCCAGTTGATATTCTCTGACTGCTTCCTCTCTGAAACTCTCTGTTCTCCTTTCCTGCTTTTGCTCTTTAAGCCTCTATTTCAATTTATCAAAAGTTCCATTTGCTGCTCTTACTGTGCTTACCCTAGTCCAACACCAGCACCTCCACATCAGGGAGAGTCTAGGACCAGAGGGCATCACCTCAGAGTAAGGGGACGCCCATTGAAGACAGTGCTGAGAAGGCAGTGATGACGAGGAATTTCTTCTCTCAGAGGGGAGTGAATCTGTGGAATTCTGTACCATAGACGGCTGTAGAGGCTGGGTCATTCAATATGTTCAAGGCTGAGATTTGTAATCAAGAAGGGAATCCCGGGTTATGGGAGTAGGGCAGGAAAGTGGAGTTGAGGATTATATCAGATCTGCCATTGAATGGCAAGCAGACTCGATGAGCTGAATGGCCATTTGTGCTCTCACCCATCATGGTCTACTCCTCCCCCCACAAGTCCAGCAGCAAACATGGCAGAAATTGCTTATCATTCCTGTTTGGCAAGCTCCTACCCACCACGCCCCCCCATTCCCTCCTGCCCCACCCATCCCTGCAGTCTAGTGGGCATTCATTTGCTGTTAATGGCCATCAATGGGCCATTCCATCCTAGATTTAACTGAGGCAGAGTTGGCAGGGCAGTGCGCTCATCACCTGCCACACCCCTGTCTGATTAAATACCCCCCAACACCAACCTCACTCGGAGGAGGGCATTAAACTCTAGCCTCCATTTATTTTATTGGCTCACATCTCTCCCCCTGCTCCTCATCACTGTCACACTCCAGCACTCTGTCTCTCCTTCATCCTCACCATCTCTCTCTCCCTCTCCCTGTCACTCAGTTTGTCTTTCCCCTTTCTCTCTCTGCACCTCTCTCTCTTTGTCTGGATTGATTGGCAGGGATTGAACGGTGAATCCTCTTCACAGCTGTTGTTTGCATCTCTTGTGGGATCTTCCTTGTCCTGTGAGGGTAGGAAAATGTGACCGCAGTGGGTTTGTCTTTGATTTCAATTACCAAACAAATACATGAATATAAATTGATTAAGTGCCTATCCCACTTTGCTTACCTGACCAGGGCACTGCAGGGGAAAGAGTGCAGAGTGTTTCAGGCCAGGTAAGGCAGTAGTTATTGTTAGAGTATCCTGACGTTCCAGTGGGTTTTTCTGACAATCTGACGCCAGCATTTTTATTTCTAGATTCTCAATCAGCAGTGTTGGAACGTGCAGACATTTAATCTCTGGATGATTATCTGGCTCACATCAGCTTTCCTCCGATGTAACCGTTGTCCTTGTAGGGATTTAAACAGCAGTCCCCCCGTTACAGGGCTGATAACACCAGGACCTGGAGTATGTGACCTGTCCTCTGGGATGTCCTGACTCTACAAGCTCAACCCGAGGAACAGCTGGAAGCTGAGATGTTGTCAAGCCAAAGACTGGGCCAACCTAGAAATGTAGCTGAGAGGTTAAATAGAGGCCTTTGACCTGCAGCCAAATTTCCATATAAGGCCCTTATCTCAGACACTCAGGTGGTGGTGATGGTGGTGAGGTGGGCTGAATCCCAGCATCCTCCCAAAATAAAAGAGATGGACAGTGCGATAGATGGGCAAAGTGCGGTGCCATCATTCTCACTAATCAACCTGACGCCCATCTTCATATCTTGCCAAACTTGGTGGGGGAGGGGGCTGCACTACAGGCCATCAGCTGATAGAACCCCCATATAACCAGCAGAACAACTCCTATATAACCAGCAGAACAACTTCCATATAACCAGCAGAACAACTCCCATATAACCAGCAGAACAACTCCCATATAACCAGCAGAACAACTCCCATATAACCAGCAGAATAACTCCCATATAACCAGCAGAACAACTCCCATATAACCAGCAGAATAACTCCCATATAACCAGCAGAACAACTCCCATATAACCAGCAGAACAACTCCCATGTAACCAGCAGAACAACTCCCATGTAACCAGCAGAACAACTCCCATATAACCAGCAGAACAACTCCCATATAACCAGCAGAACAACTTCCATATAACCAGCAGAACAACTCCCATATAACCAGCAGAACAACCCCCATATAACCAGCAGAACAACTCCCATATAACCAGCAGAACAACTCCCATATAACCAGCAGAACAACTCCCATATAACCAGCAGAACAACTCCCATATAACCAGCAGAACAACTCCCATGTAACCAGCAGAATAACTCCCATATAACCAGCAGAACAACTCCCATATAACCAGCAGAACAACTTCCATATAACCAGCAGAACAACTCCCATATAACCAGCAGAACAAATCCCATATAACCAGCAGAACAACTCCCATATAACCAGCAGAACAACTTCCATATAACCAGCAGAACAACTCCCATGTAACCAGCAGAATAACTCCCATATAACCAGCAGAACAATGTCCATATAACCAGCAGAACAACTCCCATATAACCAGCAGAACAACTTCCATATAATCAGCAGAACTACTCCCATATAACCAGCAGAACAACTCCCATATAACCAGCAGAACAACTCCCATATAACCAGCAGAACAACTCCCATATAATCAGCAGAACTACTCCCATATAACCAGCAGAACAACTCCCATATAACCAGCAGAGCAGCTCCAGGATAGTGGGCAGGCTGAGCTTTCTGAGATTCCATCCACTCTGCACCAACACATGCTGAGGTTTAAGTATAACAAAAACAGAAAATGCTGGAAAATCTCAACAAGTCTGACAGCAAGTACAGATGCTGTGTTTTTATTTCAGGTTCCAGCCTCCACAGTATTTTGCTTTTAATCCAGGTTTAAGTATATCTCCATGATACAACCGGAAGTGGCCAGTTGTCATGTCTTTGTGGTGATTACTGATCTAAACAATCACTCCCCTTGAAGGACAATTACAGCAGATACATGGGAACACCACCACCTGCACGTTCCTCTCTAAGCCACTCACCATCCTGGTTTGGAAAGATATTGGATGCTCCTTCAGCATCGCTGGGTCGATGTCCTGAAACTCCCTCCCTAACAGCATTGTGGGTGTACCTACACCTCAGGGACTGCAGCGGTTCAAGCTCACCTACTCAAGCCAGGAATAAAGACTCTACAATCTAGGTTTATATTCTCTGGGGTTTAGAAGTTTACAGGATGCTTTGATGAATAATTTTGAGATATAAATATAATTGAGAAGGAAGATTGGGATAAACTGCTTCCAATGGTTAGGAGTCTAAAATTCCGAGCTAAACCATTATTTCGCAATAAATTTCAGAAACTTCTGAATCTAATCTGTGGGAGCAGTTTGGAAAGTCTCATTTGCAAATGGCAATAGATTCTGAATCCAATGATAATTTTAAAATGGATTTTCAGATTTTTGTTTAAGGGATTAAGGGGTATGGAGTAAGGTTCCAAATCAGACATGCGCATGTTTTATTGTACCATTTAGGTGCCATTTAGAGCAACACCACGACAACACAGGATGTACCATTTAGGTGGATTGGCCATGCTAAATTGCCCCTTAGAGTCCCAAGATGTGTAGGTTAGGGGGATTAGTGGGGTAAATACGTGGAATTACAGGCATAGGACCTGAGTAAAATGTTCTGTTGGAGGGTTGATGCAGACTCGAAGGGTTGAATGGCCTCCTGCAGAGTAGGGATTCTTTGATTCTATGTTCTCATTGATTAGTGGTACAGGCCTGAGGCAGTGAATGGTCTCCTGTTCCTATATTTTGTTAGAGATATTGGGCTAAATGCTGGCCTTATCTTCAATCCTGAAACCCTGAATTTTTAAAATAATTTACAGTAGAGATTGCTGGGAATTCTCCCCCACTCCATGTTGACAGGGCCCCTACAATGTCTGACCCATTTCCCACACTTTTGATCTCACTCTTTTCCCCTCCCTTCCAGAACTACGAGAAGATTCCCCTTGGCCTCAATTTCCACCCCACCATCCTCCACATTGAGAGGATCACCCTCCACCATTCCTGCCACCTCCAAAACGATGCCGCTATTAAACCCTTTCAACAATCCCATGGGGCTGTAACTTCCATAACGTCCTGGTCCACTCCGCTACCACCCCTAACACCTCAACTCCTTCCCAATCCAGTGGTAGGAGGGGTAATACCTGTCCTTTTCCCCTCTTCCCCCCTCAACCTCCATTGCCCCAAGTGAGGCAGTGATTCATTGTACATCTTTCACTTTAGTCTACTCTATTCCCTCTTCTCTACCGGGGAGACCAAATGCTATTGGGTGACTGTTTTGTGAAACATCTTCACTCAGTCCACATGACTCCAACATTCCGGTTCTTGCTATTTCAATTCACCATCTTGCCCTTGTGCACAGATTTCTGTTATCAGCCTGCTACACAATTCCAGTGAAACCCAACTCAAACTGCAGTTATAGCACCTCATCTTCCAGTGACGGATTTTGTAGCCTTTGGGATTTAGCATCAATTTTAACAACTTTTTACTTTTTTACGCTATCCATAAGCCAATGTTCAGAATGAATCGAGCAGACCCAAGTCCATATCCTTGCTAACTCCAAAAAACAAATTCAAATTGAATCCAATTCATGGTGCCCACAAGTGAGACAAACTCGATCCAAGCTGACAAGAAAAGGTATTGCTTCCCGTCTTGGGCTTGAGCTGAAGCTTAATCTTAGCCCAAAGGCCGAGAAGCCGTGGGTTTAATAACTTCAGGCCATGAACTCTGACCCCAGTTTGATTCTGTTTTCTACCATATGCCGGTCGGAATCTAGTTTATCTTGTTTTTGGCTTTTGTACAGAGCTGTCCATTCACACACCGTCTGGATAAATAATTCTTTACAGCAACCATTCCACACCTCCTGCCTTTTGTTCCATGTTATTTAATCGCTCCTACTCTTGACCCCCCATCCCAGAGTTTCTCTTTTGTTCTTCCAACCCCTTCCCCTTTCCAATGTTATAAAACACATCACATTTCTCGCTTCCTTCAATATTAAAGAAGATTCATATTTAACTCTGTTATTCTCTCTGCAGATGCTGCCAGATGATTTCCAACACTTTTGGTTTTTATTTCCTCACCATTTGTTGTCTTCACTCTCAGGCTATGTGAAGGGAACTGGTCATTCTCTCATGCCAGCCTGGCAGAGGGTCCTCATTCCTTCACCTTGCTGCCTGTTCATTAAACTGGGGACGAGAAATGGTTCGCTTACCTCAGTGATAACTCTATCTGAGCTGGTAGAGATGGTTATGAGAATCCATGTTAGAAATGCTACCTCTATTTTCCTGCTGCCCTATCCTTTTCCACTCGCACCACCATTATTCACACCATTATTACAAAACTCATCTCTAAACTGTTCAGCTCATCCCACTGCACTGGATCCTAAACTTCCTAGCCCTCAGACTGCAATCAACACCTTCTCCGTGATTATCCTCAATACCGATGCCACACAAGGCTGTGTCCACAGTCCCCCACGATACTCCTTATATACCTATGACTGCGTGGCCAAATTCCCTTCCAACTCCATTTTCAAGTTTGCTGATGACACCACCATAGTGGATCAGATCTCAAACAGTGATGAGACGGAGTACGGGAATGAGAGAGAGAATCTAGTGAACGGGTGTGACAACAATAATCTCTCCCTCAATGTCAACAAAATAGAGGATATAGTCATCGACTTCAGGAAGCCCACTTAAAGGACGTGCTCCTGTCTATATCAATGGGGATGAAATGGAAATGGTCGAAAGCTTCAAGTTTTTAGGTGTCTAGATCACCAAAAACCTGGCCCGGTCCCTTTACACCAATACTATAGTTAAGAAAGCCCAGCAACAACTCTATTTTCTCAGGAGGCTAAGGAAATTCAGCATATTCTCTACAACTCTCACCAACTTTTACAGGTCCACCACAGAAAGAATTCTCCCTGGTTGTACACAGCTTTGGATAGCTCCTGCTCTGACCAAGACCGCAAGAAACTACAAAGGGTTATGAACGAAACCCAGTCCATCACTCAAACCAGCCTCCAATCTTCTGACTCTGTGTACACTTCTTGCTGCCTCGGAAAAGCAGCTAGCATAACCAAGGACCTCATACACCCAGGATATTCTCTCTTCCACTTTCCTCCGCCGGGAAAACATATAAGATCAGGTACCAGCCGACTCAAGAACAGCTTCTTCTCTGCTGTAATCAGACTTTTGAATAGACCTACCATGCATTAAGTTGATTTTTTCTACGCTCTAACTATGATTGTAACACTACATTCTGCACTCTCTCGTTTCATTCTCTATGAACGGTTTGCTTTGTCTGTGTAGTGTGCAAGAAACAATACTTTTCATACTAATACATGTGACAATAATAAATCAAATCAAATCACACAAAGTGTGGGCTGAAGAGTCAGAGCAGATCGCGATGATTTTTGCAAGTGAAGGCCATGGTTGGCGGTGTGGGCCCTCAAAAGGGTGAATGTTCTTGAGGCTACCACACAGAGGATGATCCTGCCCTTAGTCTGTGTAAAGCACCCCTCCCCCACTTTCACCACTGCGGATAGGAGGGGGTGATGTGGGGGCCAAGCATGTTTTCAATCCCGCTGGGCTTCAGGGAGTCAGCTGGCAACAAGGCTCTCACAGCAGCTCCAGGTTGAAATGGCACAGCAGGAGAATGTTGCTGGAGGACAACCTGTGTGTCCATCATGAACCCTGTACCACATTTCACTGTCAAAAGCTGTAGGCAGTGGATGTTGGGATGATCCATTATCTAACCTGTATCTTCAGAGGATAGGAGTGCCCCATGCCTGCTCAAGTGAGTGCCCACTCAGACTGGCAGAGTCACTTGTAGGTAGTCCAAAGTTCCTGAGGCTGAGGCCCAGGGAATGGCCTGGCCTAGTGAGAACAGTCAGTATGTTAAGATCCACTTTCAGAAACTCCATAAATAAACACAAAAAGGGTTTATTAATTAAAATGATACAGCAACTTCATGGCTATAGATAGCTCCCAAAATGTCTCTGACTAAGAGGATTCCACCCCTTGTGATGAATCCCCATTGGTCACCCAGGTCTTACTCTACTATCCTTTTAAAGGGACAATCACCACATCCCTCCTCCTTTAACTCCTTTGTACAATCTTCAGAAACTAATTTACTTAGTCCTAAATTCTAATGATAGACATCAGTTGGGGAATAGGATTAGTAAGTTTGTTGATAACAGATTGATTGGATGGTTAACAGTTTTCAACTACAAGATGATATAGATGGGGTGGTCTAATAGACAGATAAGTGGCAGATGGAATTTAACCCTGAAAATTGTGAAGTGAAACATGTTGGAAGGAGTAATTTTACAGGCAAGTATTCAATGAATGGCATAACACTCGGAAATTCTGTGGAACAAAGGGACTTTGGCATGTTTGTCCATAGATCGCTGAAGGCAGAAAGGCATGTTAATAGGGTGATGAAAAAGGCATTTGGGACACTTGCCTCTATCAATCCAAGCAAAGATTATAAAAGCAGGGAAGTCATGTTAGAGTGAGCTTTTGTGAGCCCACAACTGGAGTACTGTGTTCAGATCTGATCGCCACATTATTGGAAGGGTGTGATTGCTCTGGAGGGGATGCAGAGAAGATTGATCAGGATGCTGTCTGGGATGAAACATTTAAGTTATGAAAAGAGGTTGGATAGACTTGGGTTGTTTCTGTTGGTGCAGAGAAGACTGATCAAGGTGTACAAGATTCTGAGGGGCATGAACAGAGTGGATAAGGAGCAGCTGTTCCCCCAAGTTGAAGGGTCAGTCACATGGGGAAATAGGTTCAAGGTGAGGGGCAGGAGGCTTAGGGGGGATTTGAGGAAACACTTTTTTACAAAGAGGGTGGTGATGGTCTGGAATGTGCTCCCTGGAGGGTGGTGGAGGCGGGTTGCCTCACACCCTTTAAAAAGTATCTGGATAAGCACCTGGCACATCATAATATTCAGGGCTAAGGGCCAAGTGTTGGTAAATGAGGCTAGGTGGGAGGTCAGATGTTCCTCACATGTCAGTGCTGACCTGATAGGCTGAAGGGCCTCTTTAGCACTGTGTTACTGTGTGATTCTGAGTTTTTGAGGGGTTTTTCTGTAATTCTCTAGTCTGAGATTATCATCACTAACAGGAACTGCAATAACGGGTACCTCTTCTGGGCACGGCTACTTCATTACTATTTGCTTCCATGGAGCCATCAGTCATATGGATAACAGATTGATCAGTACTTTAATGTTTATGGGTTTGAAAGCATTTCTGACTGACTGCTGGAGTCTCTCTCTACCCCTCCAGTGGTCCACATGTTTATGAATGATCTATCCCTCTATGTATACTTGGTACAGTCTCAGAGGCGATAATTCTGGGATTAGACTGGAAAATACTGGAATTTTATATTATGAAGTTAATTTTTTTTATTGCTACAGTGGTAATTACTAATTGTTGAGATCTTGAGGCTTGTGTGTTCAAACAAAACATTTTTATTAGTAGGCTTCAACTATGTATGGTCCCAAACATGGTCTTACATGGCGCTTCCATGCAGGCTTGCTGCTTACCAAGTTCTGTCCCAGGATGTTCTCCCACCATGTGACTACATACATCACTCTGTGGATGATGCCACTCTCCAGTCTCACGTTGACTCTTGCTCTGTCAATCATCATACATTATAACACATTTTGCCGGGGCGGGGTGGGGGTCTTTCAGGTGTATAACGCGTGTAGGCATCACAGTGCAGCCCTGGCCAGAATTTTACCATCCTGCCAGCGACAGGAGTCGGAGCGGGCAAGATGCAGAAAGTCCATTGACCTCAGGCGGGACTTTAGGAAGAGCGATGCCTTAAATTCCCACCCATTATGTCTTGACAGTCCTTTCCCAACTTGGTGTGTCACGTGTAGAGAAATGGTCCCTGGTTTCTGTTACTAGATCGTGCCAAAGGCGGACTTACAATGAAACACACCATGCCTGGGCACAGGGCCCCAACAGTGTGGGTGACCCATGCTGGCTGGTGTCTGTGGGAATTAATTCCAGTTCACTTAGTGACAACATTCAGGATAGAGGCAGAGAGAGCTGATCTGTGTGACTGGGGCCTTTCCCCGTCAGGCTGCGCAGAGTCTGAGTGCCATCAGCTTTTTACAGTCTGATCTCCTGGTCCAGGTAAACCTTTCAGCCCACATCACTGAATATACTGAAGCTGGATATTTTCAAAGGGCTGTTTCTGGGAACCTGTTGCTTCAATTCCCTGTAGCGTTTGGAATGTAGCAATAAACATGTTTGTAAAAAACGCTCAGAAGTAAAGCTTTTTTTGGGCATTGTGATACACAAGCTGATTAAATGAGACACATGTTTTCCATGTTAGTGTAACATTATGGAGTTTTGAGTATTTTCAAGTTGGATCCCTGGAATTATTGCCTTTGAGACCAGGCTGCTTTCACACCAAGTATATTTGAAGAGATGGATCACTGATTACTGGATTTCCTGGAAATAGCTTGCTCTTTCTGACAGTTATCCTATCCACATTTCCTTTTATTATTCAATGTGCCCATTATCCAACCACCTTTTAACTCAGTGCATTTTAACTGATTGGTTTACTGTAGTTTTCAGTTTTAATCAGAGTTAAACTGCTTCTCTGGATTTATTTGGGCGAGAGTTATTGACAAATCTTCCCCAGCAATCAGATTGGAGATGCCATTTGTTTCGGTCGGGTCCAGAATTAACTGTGTCCAACGCGTGAACAATGATTTGTTTCATGCGCTTCACAAATTTAGTGACAAGAAGGGAAGTATGGTTTGGCTGGGCCAGTGCATGTAACAGCCCCTCAAAGCTGCTGTGTTGTAGGAGCATCGAGTTAACCCAGACTGGATCTGTTTCTTTTTTGCCTAAAGCTGTTTTGACAAATTGTACTTCTGTTGTTGACAGTAGGTAGCACCACATTGCACACAACATTGATTTTAATGATTTTAAAATACACTCTGAAAAGACTCAGAAACAAATGTGTCCAATCGTAAAATAAAGGATTCCGTTTTATAAATTAGTTCAGATTGGGAACTACCCAGGAATTCGTAACTACAGACCTCTCTAACTGAATATTCAGTATTCTCTGCTGTGAATTACACAGAGTCCAGCATGAACTGGGGATACAATACACTGCAGACACACCAACAGCACCAATCGCAGTGTGAATTGTACAGAGCCTGGCATGAACTGGGATACAGTACACTGCAGATACACCTACAGCACCAATCGCAGTGTGAATTATATAGCACCTGGCATGAACTGGGGGTACAATACACTGCAGATACACCTACAGCACCAATCGCAGTGTGAATTATATAGCACCTGGCATGAACTGGGGGTACAATACACTGCAGATATATCAACAGCACTAATCACAGCATGAATTATGCAGCACCTGGCATGAACTGGGAGCACCATACACTGCAGATACATCTACAGCACCAATCGCAGTGTGAATTATATAGCACCTGGCATGAACTGGGGGTACAATACACTGCAGGTACATCTACAGCACCAATCACAGTGTTATGAGCATTGAAGCTTCCAGCCCTCGCCAATAGATCAGTGCAGAGCATTCCAATGAAATAGTGCAAGCTGCAATGTATGTTTAGCATATTAGCATACATATCATTGTCAGGAAATGGGCCCCTTCAGTGTATATTGATACTGGTGATCATCATAGTGAATGGCACCATTACTCACACGTAATTTGAAATATCCACTCAAACAAAAGCATTTTTGCCAATCCTTGTTTTACAGATGGTGTTATATTTTAGAATAGCAATTGCAGCTGTAAAATGGAAAAACTGCATTAAAATGCCAGTTTCAAAGCATTACCATGAATATATAACAGATGTAACAATGTTTTATTCCATTGGCTTGTAGCCTTGAATAACATCTGATATAAACTGAATCTTACAGCACAGGAGGTCATTCGGTCCACTGTGCCTGCATTGCCTCTTTGAAAGAAGAGGCAATCCATACTTTCCCTCTAAATCTGGAAATATTTCCGAGACTATATTTTGTGAGCGGATATTGATTGAACAATGAAAAATCTGTCTCTCTCACTTCAGATTCTGACTCACTTCTGTCTTCCATTTCTGTCTCTCCACCGTTTTATTCCTTTCCAACTTTCAGATTCACTATTTGTTTCTGCATTTAATGGTTTAATTTAAAATAAGGTGACAAACAGTATTTAAAAAGGCTGATAGAGTGATAAAGGTTTACAGCATGGAAACAGGCTCTTCAGCCCAACTTGTCCATGCCACTTAGTTTTAACCACAAAGCTAGTCCCAATTGCCTGTATTTGGCCCTTATCCCTCTATACCCATCTTACCCATGTAACTGTCTAAATGCTTTATAAAAGACAAGATTGTACCTACCTCTACTACTGCCTCTGGCAGCTCATTCCAGATACTCATCACCCTCTGTGTGAAAAAAATTGCCCCTCTGGGCCCTTTTGTATCTCTCTCCTCTCACCTTAAACTTATGCCCTCTAGTTTTACACTTCCCTGCCTTTGATAAAAGATATTGACTATCTAACTGACTATCCACCTTCAACAAGATGTCCCAATTCCTATATTCAATGTTCTGACCCTGTACAATTGCAACAAAACTTCCCTGTTTTTAAACAACCCTTTTGCAATGAAGGCCAAAATGCCATTTGCCTTCTTAACTACTTGTTTGACCTGCCTGCTAGCTTTTTGTGATTTGTGGTGGAGGAGGCACAGATCACTTTAACAGTCATGGCCAAGTCCAAGAATCACACCAACCACAATCAATCCAGCAAGTGGCACTGAACAGGGATCAAAATGCCCAAGTCATATTGCTTTGAGCCCCTGAAAGGAGCTGATCCCAAATTCCTGAAAAACATGCGGTTTGCCAAAAAAAGAGGCAGGAAGGTTGGAAACAAAAAATAAAGTGGCTGTCACTAAAAAAAGGACTAGCAGTCTTACAATTTCACGTTTACTGTCTTTGCAGGTGACAGCCATGTGATACCTTGTATTCCAAATTGTTTATTTTGAATAAAATTGAAGTTGGGATTTCAAAAAAAAACTTACATCCCTCTATACTTCATTCACCTGCAGTCTCTATTAGAGACAAAACATCTTTAGTTTAAAAAGGCATCTTGTGTTGGGACCTGCTTGGTGGGCTGTTGCTATGCTGTACTGTTCTTTGTTCTTTGATTCATAGCTGACCAAGCATGCTGAATTCCTTCTTCACCATTTTGTCCACCTGTGACTCAACTTTCAATGAACTTTCAACCTGCACCCCTTGATCTCTTTGTTCTATAACTCTCCCCAGTGCCCTACCATTAACTGAGTAAGTCCTTTTGATCTACCAAAATGCATCACCTCGCATTTATCCAAATTAAACTCCATCTGCCATTCATCGGCCCACTGACCCAATTGATCAAGATCCCGTTGCAATCCTAGATAATCTTCTTCACTGTCCACAATGCCACCAATCTTGGTGTCATCTGCAAACTTTCTAACCATGCCTCCTAAATTCTCATCCAAATTTAAGTGGTCGATGATGGGTGAAGGTTTGGACCCCATCTCCCTCTTGCTGTTTCCAATGCTCTGTGTCCACATTGTTGTGAGCTGTGAAACAAAAAATAAAAAAAAGTACAGCACAGGAAAAAGTCCTTTGGCTCAACAAGCCTGTGCAGACACATGATGCCTTTCTACACTAAAGACCTTTTGCCTCTAATAATTCTACATTCCTCTATTCCCAGCCTATTCATGTATCTGTCAAGATACCTCTTAAACATTGCTATTGTATCTGCTTCTACCACCTCCTCTGGCAGTACATTCCAGGCACTTACTCCCTCTGTATAAAAGAAATTGCCACTCACATCTCCTTTAAACTTTTCTCCTTTTACCTTATACCTATGTCCCCTCGTGATTGACATTTCTGGGAAAAAGACTCTGACTATCCATTCTATCCATGTCACTCATAATTTTGTAAACATCTATCAGGTGGCCCTTCAGCCTCCGATGTTCAAGTGAAAACAAACCAAGTTTGTCCAATCTCTCCTTATAGCTAATGCCCTCCAAACGAGGCAACAGAAGCCTTTTTTGTACCCTCTCCAAAGCCTCCACTTGGAGGGGATACTGTGAACTATTCTTGTCAGTGAGTGCATGTGTCAAGCCTGTGTGTTCTCTGTGCTTTGAGATATTAATACTGCAGTAATGCTCATCTCTCTGGTATTCTGATCAATGAATACACACAGATAATATCTCTGAAACAATTTGATCTGAAGATATAATCATGGTTATCTGTAGAAGGTTATCTGTGTGCAATTTGCCTGTGAAATGTGCTACATAGCTAGGGTGATAATGGGTTAAATATAAGCTAAGTAGTTAAGCTGAATTTGGACAGTGGTATAAATTCGTGGACGAACAATTTCAATTTTGCTTCAATATTGTGTGATCCCTGGGGTTACGAGTGGGAGGAGGGGATAAGGGGAATGTGCTGTCACAAGAACACAAGAAATAGAAGCAGGAATGGCCACTAGGCCCTTCAAGCCTGCCCCGCCATTCAATACATTTATGGCTGACCTATGCCTGCCTCAGCTCCTTTTCTTTGCCATTTCCCCCTTGCCCTCAATTTCCCGATCTATCAAATATTTATCCACCTCCACTTTGAATACTTCTAATGATCCAGCCTCCACCACTCTTTGGGGCAGAGAATTCCAGAGATTCACCAGCCTCTGTGAGAAGAAATTTCTACACACCTCAATTTTAAATGACTGGCCCTTTATCTTGTAGCTGTGTCCCCTTGTTCAAGACTCTCCCACTAATGAAAACATCTCATCATCTACTCTGCCAAACTCCCTCAGGATTTTATATGTTTGAATAAGGTCACCCCTCACTCTTCGAAACTCCAAGGAATACAGGCTGAGACTATTTAGTCTCTCTTGATAGGACAACCCTCTCATCTCAGGAATTACCCTGGTGAATCTCCTTTGGACTGCCTCCAATGTTACTACACTCTTTTTTGGGTAAAGGGACCAAAACTGTATGCAGTATTCCAGGTGAGGCCTCATCAACACCCTGTACAATTGCAATAAAACCTCTTTGTTTTTAAATCCAACCCCTTTGCAATAAAGGTCAAAATGCCGTTTGCCTTCTTAACTACTTGGACTTGTCTGCTAATTTTTTGTGATTCATGCATTAGAATGCCTAAATCCCTCTGTACTTCACTCACCTGCAGTCTCTCTCCCATTTAAATAATAATCTGCCTTTTCATATAATCCCTACCATGCAGAAAGAGGCCATTCAGCTCATCGGATCTGCACCAACAACAATCCCACCCAGGTCCTACCCCTGTAACCCCGCATACCCACCTTGCTAACCTCCCTGACACTAAGGGGGAATTGAGTATGGCCAATCAACCTAACCCACACATCTTTGGGAGGAAACTGGAGCACCTGGGGGAAACCCATGCAGACACGGGGAGAACATGCAAACCCCACACAGACACCCATGGCCAGAATCAAACCTGGGTCCCTGCCGTTGTGAGGCAGCAGTGCTAACCACGGTGCCAACATGCCGCCCTTTTGATTTTGATTCCTTCTTTCAAAGTGCAGCGGCTTACACTTCCCCACATTAAGCTTCAGTTGCCAGGTTTTCGCCCAATCATTCAATCTATTGCAGAATCGCAATTACATTATATTCTGACTGCCATCAGCTGTTCAAATGTTACAAACTCAGCACCAAAATAAAATTTAGGAGGCTGGTTAAAACAGGAAGCTTTTATTCAATTTCATAGCAAACTCCAGAAACTGTCCCTGAGACTGTAAAAAAAGCTAAAAGTAATCTCCATGTTGTTCACATTTTGAAAAATCACATTTGAAAAATATGATTTTTAGTTGTTCAACCTATATAGTTTATTTTCGGTAATATATTTTTATGTGTTTCTCTGACGACAGGGTGGATAATTGCTGCATGGTAATACTTTAAATTCCAGCCACACTCTGCAAGACATTTGCACAAAACCAGCCACTAGTTCAGTGCCTCATTAGCTGGGTGTTCCAGATGGATCTATTTAAACCACCTATTCCATCCATTTCTCTCTCTCTCCTTTCCTCTCTTGTTCTATTATTCCTACTCTCTGCCTTTCATTGTTTCATTTTTATGATTTAAAAGTTTAATTTAGAAATGTGACACAGAGGAATGTAACGCGTTGTTATTTTAAGACAGAGGGTGGGTGGAGAATTGGATCCCATTTTCCTCTTGCTCCTTCCAGCTCTGTGTGTCCACATGTTGTTGACCGGTGGAGGGAAATCACCTGTTTGACTGGGACCTGTGTCAGCCGGCCCCTGTGTATAGTCTATGAGCGTCAGCAGGCTGTGATCTTAATGCTGCAGTAATATTCATCTATCTGATACCCTGATCAATGAATACCCCTCAGATAACATTCCCAAAATGATTTTCCCAGAATATCTTCTCGAGGCTGTTTGTGGGAACCTGTCATGTGCATTTTCTCTGCTCAGATTGCTACATAATAACGGCAAGTTTGGTGAGATGTATGATGGAACGGTGCTTTGGGAGGATGTGGTGGGACGGTGTGGGTTTGAGGTGTGGCGAGGGGGTGCGGGGTTTGGGGGTGTGTTGGGACTGTGAGGGGTTTGGGGTGTGTGTGGTGGGATGGTGCAGGGTTTGGGGGTATGGTGCAGTGTTTGTGGGGGGTGTGTTGGGACGGTGTGGGGTTTAGGGAGACAGTGCGGGGTTTAGGGATGTGGGTTCAGGATATCTGTTAGCTACGTCCATCTCTCTCCCACTTCCAATCTTTTTAAATGAACATTTTAGTAGACAAACGTCAAAAGTAAAATGTGATATATTAATTTACTAGAGGAAAATGAGGTAAAGGATGAAACCAATTGCCATTGGGATCCTTGCAACTCTGCGGGGGGAGATAGCGGAGGGGAAAAGTTTGCAGAGGGTTGAAGATCGTGGGCTGTGGAGATCGCAGGGTGGGGAGATTGTGGGGGGAGATCGCGGGGGGAAAATAGCAGGGGGGAAATTGCGGGGGGAATCGCAGGGGGATGATCGTGGGGAGGAGATCACGGGGGTGTTCAGGGGGGCAGGCTGCGAGGGGGGAGATCGTGGGGGGGTGGAGATCGCGGAAGGGGCGGACATCACTGGGGAGGGAAGGGAAATTGCAGGGGGGGCGCGGCGGGGTGGAGATCGTGGGTGGGGAGGGGTGGAGATTGCAGGGGGGATGGAGATTGTGGGGAGAGGAGATTGGGTGGGGGATATCACGCAGGGCGAGATCGCAGGGGGGGAATCGGGGGGTGGGGGGGGAGATCGGGGGGCGGGGGGAGATCACGGGGCGCTGGCAGCCTGGGTGATTGGGGTCTGTTCCGAATAGTGAGTTCTGTGTAGAGCCTGTGGCTGTTGTCAGCTTGTTAGAATGCAGTACTGCAGTAATATCTCTCTCTGTCTGATCTCCTGGGTAAGGTATCGATCTCAGACAACAATCACTGTATAACTCTAAACTGAAAATCTAAGTTACAGTGAGTTGCAAATTCTATAGACACATAAAATGTTTATTTCCCATGAAATAAACTCCATCCCATCCCATGGTACAACTGACTAATGAAAAGAAACAGTCACCCTTGTGGGGGGGAGAGGTGGGTGGGAGGGGCTGGAAATGAGGGTGAATGCGAGGCCGTACAACATGCAAGTCCACCACTTGGTCATGTGATAAAGCTTCTTCTCTTTCCAGTATTTCTATTCAGCATGTTGTTCACTGACCATCCATAGAATCCCTGCAGTGCAGAAAGGGGCCATTCAGCCCATCGAATCTGCACTAACTCTTTGAAAGAGCATCCCACCCAGACCCTTCCCTCTGCACCATCCCCCTAACCCCACACACTTACCATGGTCAATCCACCTAACCTGCACATTTTTTTGGTTCTTGCTGCTTTTCCAGTCATATGACCAATTCAGCAATCTTGTTCTGCCACGTAATGTCAGTTCCTTTCTCTGCCGGATTGCTAATTCTGCTGTCAATTTCAATATTTTTTTACCTCAAGTTAATTTCTCCTTGCCAACTTCCTTTAAATGTATCACTTGTTTGAGGTATTGGCTGTTCAAGACTGTGCAGTAATCTTTTCCCCCATGCAAGTTGTTCGTATACTGTTGGCCTTCCCTTGCAGATGGATTTTATGACAAATGTTTCAACGCAGAGACAGTGTTCCAAGCTGTTTTTCTTACTGTTAAAGCTGCAGCATCGCTTTCTACTGCCAGACATTCTTTTATAAATCTTTTGAACTGTTTTTAGCTGCAGCAATTCTTTGTCTTTTTATTCAAGTCCCTCATTTTATTAATGGCTGAGAATTTCTCTGCTTAAGATCACCAGTGTAGAGATTATTGCCAAGGAACCCCACATGTTTTCTCCCAACCCTGCACATCCAGAGCCCATCACACAGCTTCAGCCTCCCTGATCTTCCCATGTTTTGGGAAACCTTGCTGCAGCTCACATCATCCATTCCCTTTACTTAAATTACTGTTTTCTGTCCTTTTTTTAAGAAGAAGTTCCTTATTTTTAAACTTAAATTATACCCCCTTGAAATAATTATTAATAAGGGCTAGTCAGCATGGTTTTTTTCAGAGGGAGGTCATGCCTAACAAACTTGTTAGAATTTTTCAAAAATATGATCGAGTGTGTGGATGAAGAAAGTTCAGTTAATATAGATTTTTGCAAAGCTTTTGACAAGATCCCACAAGGGAAATGGATGGAGAAATTTAAAGCACATGGAATTCAGGGAAACTTGGCGAGACGGATCAGAAATTGGCTAAGTAACAGGACAGAAAGGGGAGTTGTTAGAGGGCTGTTTGAGTGACTGGAGGCCGGTGTCCAGTGGCATCACCACAGGATCAGCACTGGGGCCCTTATTGTTTGTTACGTACATAAATGATGTAAATGAAAATGTGGGGGGAATGACAAGCAGGTTTCTGGTTACACGTAACCTCATGGTCCTGATTTCTGTCCAGACAGGAGGGAGGAGGCTGGGAAAATCCGAGCAAGGCTCTGCCTTCAGCCTGGCCAAGGGGAGTATTCAAGCAGCAGACTGTGAAGGGAGCTCTTTACCCTGACTCTCTGCCCCTCTTCCATGGTCACACGTTCAAATTTGGGTGTTCCTGGAGGTGAAGCACGCTCTGTCTACTTTGAGGCCTTCCACAGCCATTGCCAGAATCGGAAGTTTGTCAGGTACTTGGGAAATGACATTTTAGCTTTAAGGATCTTTACATTTTTAGTTTTGTATCAAAGTGGGGTAGAAGTGCCCCTTTTACATGGGGCATTCCATTGGTTAAAAGCTCAACAAAATGGGTATAAATGGGGCAATTATTGATACTGGGGTTGGGTTGTAAATGGGGGAGTGAAACATTTGGGATGTATGTTTGTTAATGTGCTTCTCTGCATCAACTGAGTCACAGAATCATTGGAAGTTTAGGGCACAAAAAGAGGCCACTTAGCCCATCATGTCTGCACCGACTGAAAAGCTATTCCCACTTTCTGACATTTAGTCTGTAGCAAGCACTTGAAGTCCGCATCCAGACACCTATTAAATGAGTTGAGGGTTCCTATCCCTACTACCCTTTCAGGCAGTGAATCCAGACCCAGCCTCTGGGTGAAAATGTTATTCCTCATTTCCCCTGTAACATTTCTACCTCAAATCTTTTTAAATCTATGCCCCTAGTCACTGACCTCTCTGGAAAGTCAACAGGGCCTTCCCATCCTCTCTATCCAAGTCCCTCACAATTTTGTACATCCCAATCAAATCTCCCCTCAGCCTCCTCTCTTCCAAGGAGAACAACTTCAGCCTATGAAATCTGTCCTCATAGCTACAATTTTCCAATCCTGGCAAAATCCATGTCAATCTCCTCTAAATCCTCTCTAATGCAGTAACATCCTTTATGTAATGAGGTGACCAGAACTGCTCTCAGTACTGTAGCCTAACTTCTGTTTTATACCATCCTAGCATTACCTCTCCGCGTTCGTATTCGATGCCTGGACTAACAAAGGAAAGGATTCCATCTGGCTTCTCAACCACCTTATCAACCTGCCCTGCTACCTTCAGGGAACTGTGTACAACCACTCCAAGGTTGCTCACTTCTTCTCCATCTCTCAGTATTGTCCCATCTACTGGCCTTGTTTCACCTCCCTAAGTGCATCACTTCATACTTCTCTGGGTTGAATTCCATTTGCAAAGTGCTCATTTAAAAACTACTGATTACTGTGGGGGGGGCAGATTTATGGGACTCCGAGTTCTCCTTCAGCCAATGTCAGCCTTCCAATCGCGGAAGGCTAGGCCACAGCCTCACTGTTGATTCTGCCTGGGAGCTAGGCCTGCAAGGGAGGGAGAAAGAGGGAGGGTGAGAGATTGCTGCAAGAGGAGATTGCTGAGGGGCTGATTCCATACATTGAGGAGCGGAGGCAGCAACCAGCAAGATTCACATCTGCGAAAAGAGAAACAAGACAGTTCAAATTGATAGCTGGTTGCTTTGTGCACTTTGTTGCTCAGATGAACAGAGACCCAACTGCCCCACTGTGTGGCAGGACTGCGCTGGCATTTCTAAAGGGATCAGAGACACTTCCCAGGCTGGAGTTGCAGCCTGAACCCAGGTGAAGAGCCTCCGTTATAGGAGCTGTTCTGCACTCCTGCCATTGACCACAAGGTGGTGGTGAAGGCCACAAGCAGGTTTGAATCCGATTTCCCTTTGGAATTCTGTGGATTTTGGCTAAATCTCCGTGGCTCCTGCCCACCGCCAAGGCTGCCCCCGCACGGCTGGTATAATTCCGTCCTTTGTAGTGAGAGCAAACATTGAAAGGGAGCAGTGAGGAAACAGCCAGACCGTACTGAGTGCACAATGTGAGTGGGAGAGGGAATGATATTCCACCAGGGGCCTGAGTAGATGCACAGTGATAACATTAACAGCTATTAGCCCAAATCTTCCAGGTAGCATTAAACTCTCATTTCACATCCTGATTATCCAGAAAAATACCCACTGACCCTCCTCTGACCTTGTAGAAGAATGTGACCTTGTAGGAGAAGTCAGCGTGAGGACCTTCTGGACATATTACATCTGGACCATTTGCATCACGATAATCCAGAACAAAATTCTGCAGATAATAAAATGGATTGTGCCAAACTCTTTACCTTCATCCCCAACTAATTACCTACAGGCTGTGGGTGGCACCGTGGTTAGTGATGCTGCCTCACTGTACTAGGGACCCGGGTTTGATTTCCAGCTTGGGTCACTGTCTGTGCGGAGTCTGCACATTCTTCCGTGTCTGCATGGGTTTCCTCCAGGTACTCTGGTTTCCTCCCACAGTCCAAAAGACGTGCTGGTTAGGTAAATTGGCAATGCTAAATTTTCACTCAGTGTACCCGAACTGAGTCGCCGGAGTGTGCGACTAGAGGAATTTCACAATAACTTAATTGCCGTGTTAACGTAATCCTACTTAAGACTAATAAATAAATAAACTTTCTCCTCATTGATGTGACGGGTATCTGACACAGTTCAGCAACATTGGGTTTGCTTGCTGTCTGCTGCACAACCTCACCCTTCAGGACTTCAACAGTTAAACATATTCAATTGGACACCCAGTCTAGATTTACATTTAAAATAACTTCCTTCCCACCCCCACATCCCACCATTTGGACTCTGAATCCTATATCACAGCCAGTATTATTCTTAGTAAGGTTTATTTAAAACTTAATCAGCAAGCAAGTGAATGTTAGATCTTCAACCATATCCCCTCATTTATCCCTGGTTTTGTATTTATGTTTGAGTCAGTAAGTTGTCAACCCTGGTATGTGACTTTGACTACATTCTAAATTTCATCATTGCTGAACTTTACAGTTGGAAAAGGTCGCTACTTCTAATTAATAACACATACAGTCACACACACTCGGTCATACACACACACACACACGCAGTCACACACACAGACACACACAGGCACAAAGACTCATAGGTAGACACACAGACACTGACACACACATGCCGGCACATACAGGCACATAGACGTGCAGGCAGAAACACACACCTAAATCTAATTTTTAAAATACAGCCTCCATAACTTGAACTAAATAATGGCTTCGCTGCAGATGTTACTAATCAGCTACAAAAATAACAGAAAATTATAAAAATACTGAACTGAAGGATTGACATGCAGCAGCCCTCCTTCTCTACACTGTTCATCGCACCTCCCTCCCCAACCCCTCCATCCTCCCACCCAAATATTTGCTACTGCGGGGAAGAGAGTGCGAAGGGGAAATGGCACAGAAAAGGAGTTGAGGCCTGTATAGATCAGCCATGATTGTATTGAAGGACGGGGCAGGCTTGAAGGGCCTGGTGGCCATTCCAGCTTCTACTTCTTATGTTCTTGTGTGATGTGCCACCGCATCCCCTTCCCCTCATGTCACTCGCTGCCACACCCACATACTTCCATCAGTATACACTCATTGTTAAGTCACTGATGTCCATGTTGGCTCAGCAACGGTTTTTTAACCAATGATCTCCTGAATGGTGAATTGGACACCAGGTCAAGATCTCCCGGGCGTCCATACTTGCCAGCAAGATATGAAGGTGGTGGACATTGATGCTGATATTGATGAAAGACTTCCCATTGCCATTTGCCAGAGATTTAATGTGAAATGCATTCAGTGCAGATAATTACGCTCCTGTCAGCTCTCACTTATCTGTCATGGACACAACATTGAGTAGAATTTAGAACTGAAGAAACCACAACTGTGTGTTCAGCTGCCTCAGCCCTGAGCTCTGGAATACCCTCCCTGGGGTCTTCCTATCTCTTCAACTCCGTCTCTCCTCCTCATTTAAGATGCCCGTTACCTTTTTCATTAAGCAATTGGTCACTTTCAAGTATTTATGTATGTAGATTCTCAGTGTGGAATTGTGTTTGACGTAGATTGAAGGTAATTGTCAGAAGATTCAGTGGCGACATAAAGATAAATGTTTTTTACACAGCGAGTTGTGATCTGAAAAATGACAGGTCCAGATTCAGCAATGACTTTCAAAAGGGACTGAGATAAAATACCTGAAAGGGAAACTTCATTCTGAGTTGTAACATTCTACAATTTAACAGTAATACAATATGAAAAAAAGGAAAGGGGGAGGCCATTTGTCTCCTGCAGCATGCTCTGCCATTCAATAAGACCATGTCTGATCTGATCACTATTAAGACTCCACTTTCCTCCCCACCATTGCCCCTCCCCACTTCACCCCATAGCCATTAACCCTAACCCTAACACCCCCCACCTCAGAATCTATGGGTGGGATTTTATGGTCTCTCTCATCACAAAACCGTAAAGTCCCACTCGAGGTCAAAGGACCTTCCCATTGTCAGCTCCTTGCCCGCTCAAATTCCCATGGCGAGTGGGGAGGTAGAATTCTGGTCTATGTGTCAAAAGGATCATCTTTCAAGAGTTAAAATTGAGAGACTGGAAGATGACCGCAAAGCTGATGAGAGTTGGAATTGTGATGGGTTTTATGCTGTTGAAAAAGGGAGGGGATGGAGAAAAATAGGAGGTCAGGGATAGGTCAGAGGTCAGGTGAGTTTACATGACAAAGATGTCATGGACACAAGACAAAGTGAGTGTGATGATAGTATTAAAGACTGAAGCAGGTGTTAATAGTGGCAGAAATTCCACTCATGTTTCAGAAAACACTTTCATTCTGCTGTTTTGCTTTCAGACATGGCTGACCTTTATGAAAGAGCATGCAGACTTTGGTAATTCATCTTCCATGTGGGTAACAGCCAGTGCAGGCAAGCCTCATAAACAATGTAGGCCGATTAGTCTCATAGGTGCACTCAGAAATTGTACAGCTTTTAACACTGTATCCAAGACACGTGGAACCAGATGAGAGGGTGGCACAGTGATTAGCACTGCTGCCTCACAGAGCCAGGAACCTGGGTTCAATTCCCATCTTGGGTGACTTTCTGTATGAAAATTGCAAATTCTTCCCTTGTTGGTGTGGGTTTCCTCCGGGTACTCCAGTTTACTCCCATACCCCAAAGACGTGCAGGTCAGGTGGATTAGCAATGGTAATTTGCGCAAGGCTATGGGGATAGGATGGGTGTGTGGATATGGGTAAGATGCTCTGTCGGAGAGTCAGTGCAAACTTAATGGCTGAATGGCCTCTTTCTGCATGGTACAGATTCTATTCTGTGGTTCTATGGAGACTGGGGGGACCAATGCAAAAACAAAGGTAGAAAAAGTTGTCTACTTTCATGAGAAGCCAGACAAGCTCAGATTCGAAATGACCAAGAACACACACTAAGCACAATAAGAGTAAAATCCCTGAAATGCTTAACCAAGCTACATGGTCAGCTGATGGGGATAAGCAGAATGTTGATAGACAAAGTGAAAACACATTTATCATGGTGAACATCGAAGAACACAAAGGCACAGTGGCTCTGACAGAGTCTTTGCCACCATTTAAATTGTATACCCAGAAATACTGTGACAATACAAATGATCTGTAACAGTACCAGTGTAGGTGCAAACACTCTTCCATTTTGCACATCTAAATGTACGCATCCACGGATGTAATACCAATGAAGCTTCACGCTGCCACTGCCAAACACACTGAGCACAATGGCTCAGAGATTCCAGCCCTGAGATCCATTACACTCCAAAAACTCACCCGGGTCACCCCAGAAATCTATGGCCTTAATCTAATAATCCCACTCACTGAGAGAATCATCGTGGGTGGGATGGATAATTTGATGGACAAGCTAAAGGTCCTTTGAGTTGGTTGGGAATTTCTGGTGTGGGGGCAGGTGAGGCCGAGAACATTGCCCAGTGGATCCAGTGGGCAGAGACCTCCTGGTTTGCAGGGACATCTCCATATCGTCAAGACAGTGGTGAGGTTCACAGCCCTCAGGGGCACCATTGGAAAGCCTTACACTGGGAGAAGATCACCTAACTCTACATCAGCGGCTGACAGGCTATGCTGTACAGTTAGAACCAAATATATACCCAATCTGAACTTGCAAACTCCACCTCCTGTTCTGCAGAAGCAAGGTGGAGTTAGTATTTGGAAAACAAATGTGGACAACTCTCCGCAGTCACCACTTGTTGATCCTCCCAGGAGTATGAGATATATTAATCAAAAAACAGTGAAAGGTGAAAGATCCCATAGCCAAGATGAGGTTAAAGAATTACCCAGCCTGAATATCAGACAGAAAGTTCATGAACAACATTCAACTGGCATCTGGAATCCAGCAGTACCACCAGAATCTGCCCAGAACCAAGATCACATCAAGTACAAACGCCCAGTTGCATTGGGTTGTGATGATGTCAAATCAAACTTTGATTTCAGTAAGATCAGGGAAGATAGTAAAAGAGGGGGAGGTGTGGCATTGTTAGTCAGGGACAGTATTACAGTGGCAGAAAGGACGTTTGATGAAGACTTGTCTACTGAGGTAGTATGGGCTGAGGTTAGAAACGGGAAAGGAGAGATCACCCTGTTGACACCCTCTATAGGCCTCTGAAAAGTTCCAGAGATGTAGAGGAAAGGATTGCAAAGATGATTCTGGATAGGAGCGAAAGTAACAGGGTAGTTGTTATGGGGGATTTTAACTTTACAGATATTGACTGAAAAAGCTATAGTTCGAGTACTTTAGATGGGTCAGTTTTTGTCTAATGTTTGCAGTAGGGTTTCCTGACACAGTATGTAGATAGGCCAACAAGAGGCAAGGGCACATTGGATTTGGTACTGGGTAATGAACTAGGCCAGTTGTTACTATTGGAGGTAGGTGAACACTTTGGTGATAGTGACCACAATTTGGTTACGTTTACATTAGCCATGGGAAGGGATAGGTCTATACCGCAAGACAAGAGTTATAGCTGGGGGAAAGGAAATTATGATGCGATTAGGAAAGATTTAAGATACATAGGATGTGGAAGGAAACTGCAGGGGATGGGCACAATTGAAATGTGGAGCTTGTTCAAGAAACAGCTACTGCGTGTCCTTGGTAAGTATGTATCTGTCAGGCAAGGAAGAGGTGGTCGAGCGAGGGAACCGTGGTTTACTAAAGAAGTTGAATCATTCGTGAAGAGGAAGAAGGAGGCTTATATCAAGATGAGACGTGAAGGCTCAGTTAGGGTACTTGAGAGTTACAAGTTAGCCAGGAAAGACCTAAAGAGAGAGCTAAGAAGAGCCAGGAGGGGACAAGAGAAGTCTTTGGCAGATAGGATCCAAGGAAAATCCTAAAGCTTTCTATAGGTATGTCAGGAATAAAGGAATGACTAGAGTAAGATTAGGACCAGTCAAGGACAGTAGTGGGAAGTTGTGTGTGGAGTCGGAAGAGTTAGGAGAGGCGCTAAATGAATACTTTTCGTCAGTATTCACACAGGAAAAAGACAATGTTGTCGAGGAGAATACTGAGATACAGTCTATTAGACTAGACAGGATTGAGGTTCATAAGGAGGAGGTGTTAGCAATTCTGGAAAGTGTGAAAATAGATAATTCTCTTGGGCCAGATGGTATTTATCCTAGGATTCTCTGGGAGGATATGGAGGAGATTGCAGAGCCTTTGGCTTTGATCTTTAGGTCGTCATGGGGTGTGTTAGTCTGCAACACTCATTCAAGGACAGACCAAAGTGCGTCCTTCACCAAGTTGATGACCCTCCAACACCAGCTAATATTTGTCTCGGTGTGCGTCCCCGGAAATAGCTTGTAGAGCACGAGTCCTGCATCACCAAGCTGTTTGGGACAAACCTCGACAAATACCACTGCATCTCACTCCAGACCTTCTTTGCAAAGGCACATTCCACAAGGAGGTGTGCGACCATCTCATCAGTCCCGCAGCAGCTTTGAGGGCAGCGTGTGGTGGTGTTGAGACCTTGGGCGTACATGAAGGATCTGATGGGAAGTGCCCTCCTCACCACCAGCCAAGCCAAGTCTTGGTGCTCGTTAGAAAGTTCTGGTGATGAGGCGTCCTGCCAGATGACACTGACAGTCTGCTCAGGGAACCATCCGACAGGATCCACCATCTCCTTTTCCGTCAGGGCCTCGAGGACATTACGTGCTAACCACTGCTTAATCGCCATGTGGTCAAAGATGTGTTTCTGGAAAAATTTCTCCATGAAGGACAGGTGCTGTGTATGGTCCAACGACTTGGAACGTTCAGCAGCAGTGTGGCCAGACCCATCCTCCACGACACCTGGGACAGGTAGAACCTCAAATAGCAGTGGCACTTGGGGTTAGTGTACCGAGGATCTACACACAGTTTGATGAGCCGCACACAAAGATGGCTTTCAGGATGAATGATGTGGAGATGCCGGCGTTGGACTGGGGTAAACACAGTAAACCTGGTGTTGTCAGGCTTCTTTCAGGATGAAGGCAGTGTTAGGAACATTTTTCCCTCCATTCTCCAGAGATTTATGCATTTTTTTCCTCTGGACACGATCCATCTGAGATCTTCAGATAAATTTGAAGATAGCCTGGGTGACTGCTGCTGCCTGGGATTTGGGCATAGGCCATTGCACTACGTACAATAAAACAGAAAGTAACTCACACCAGATGACGAGGTTTTTGCTGGTGATAGAGAGAGAGCATTGCCCCACATGCCCAGTTTTTGCCTTACTTTGGCGATGCGCTCGTCCCAGTTTTTGATGCATTCCCCCACCGCTCCAAACCGTATCCCCAGCACCTTAAGGCAGTCTGCCCTGACAGTAAAAGGGACAAAGGGTCGGTCAGCCCAGCTCCCGAAGAACAGAGCTCTGCTCTTGCCCCGGTTGACTTTGGCTCTCGAGGCCAGCTCAAACTGCTCACAGACATGGAGGAGTCTGCAACTGACACTCCACGTCATCCATGTACAGGGAGGCTCTGACCAGCGTGCCTCCGCTGTCTGGGATGGCAAACCCTTCAATACTTGGGTCCTTTCTGATGGACTTGGCAAAGGATTCAATGCAACACACAAAAAGAATGGAGGAGAGGTGACAGCCCTGCCTGACTCCAGAGCTGGTGAAAGCTACCTGATTCTCATCCATTCATTGAGCCTGTCTGCCCTATTGATGTCTGTGTAGTGCAGTTGGATCCAATTTCAGATTCCCTCCCCAAAACCCATTTTGGAGAGCACATCCGTCATGTAGGTGTGCAATTTGTCAAACACCTCATTCACTTTTTTTTTGTTTTTATTCCAATTCAGTCCATTTGAGACATTCCCAACCCAAGCTGACAAGACAGGGCTCTCACCTCATGTCTTGGGCTTGATCTACATGATCCAAGCTGATTGGAGTAGGCATAGCTCCTCCTCCAAGGCTTGATCTCATTTGCATCCTAGCCAAAAGACCGAGATGCTGCTTTTAAAAATTGCTTCAAATGAAGCTAAAATGTAACCTAATGACTTCAACCAAACACAGCATGTCCATACTACACTTGCTGAGAAGCACTGTGTAGGCCAATCAGCATTGCCACTCAGTTGCCCTTACTAGATGCTTGCCTTCACTCAAACATGGAGGGTGTCTTCCGAAGGTGCACTTTCTGGAAGCAGTGACTGCACCTATTCAAATTTTCCTGCAACAGCCAATCAGCATCGCTGCTCTGCTATCCTTGCTGGATGACTTGCTCCTGTAAAGTAAAATCCACATACGTAACAGGTACCAGCCATTGTTTCAACAAAAATAGGTCTAGTTTCTTACAGGGTTCACACTGAAGATGAACCAGGTTGGCAGTACTGTGCTGACCAACTGTCATCTCAAAATGATTTACCTGAATCATCTCCACACTTTCCAACTTACGTCATCCCTAATGTTGTGAATACTACTTCAGAAGACTTGAACCCGAGCTGCCTGATGATTGTGTCTCTGCTACCAGGAGTAGACGTTTTTCTAATCGACTTCCTTATTGATTGTATATAATGATTAATGATGCATAGTATTGTGGCTAGAGTATTATTGATCCGATGTATAACATCGTAGTAATTTGTTGTCATGATCACAGAAGTAAGTTATAAAATCACAGAATCCCTACAGTGCAGAAGAAGGTCACTCAGCCCATCGAGTCTGCACCAACTCTCTGAAAGAGCATCTTACCCAGGCCCAGCCCTGCGTCCTATGCCTGTAATCCTGCACATTTATCATGGCTCACCCGCCTTAACCTGCATAATTTAGTGTGTCCAATCAACCTAACCTGCACATCTTTGGACTGTGGTAGGAAACTGGAGCACCCAGAGAAAACCCACACAAACACAGGGAGAATATGCAAATTCCACACAGTCAGCAAAGGCCAGAATTGAACCCAAGTCCCTGGCACTGTGACACGATGTGGAGGTGCTGGCGTTGGACTAGGGTAAACACAGTAAAAAGTCTGACAACACCAGGTTTAAGTCCAACCGATTTATTTGATAGTAAGCTGTGACACATCAGTGCTAACCGCTGTGCCACCATGCTGCCCTTGTCACTGTGCCACTGGGGAAGAGATGTCAAACCATATTTTCTTTTTGTTTAAAATCCACAGTCCCTAACATAATTAGAGTATTAAAACCTAGCTTTTGTGTTATATAATAACGCTGCATCTGAGGAGAGAGAAAAACAGGGTAAATGTTTCGAACGTGGATGATTCCTCTTCAGAGTTAAAGAGAAGGTGAGATGTATTTATTTTTATTCATTTACAGGATCTGGGTGTCGCTGGCTAGGCCAGCATTTATTGACATTCCTGATTTCCCCTTTAAAAGGTGGTGGTGAGCTTCCTTTTGAACCACTGCTGTCCATGTGGTGTGGGTACACCCACAGTGCTGTTAGGGAGGGCTAACCCAGTGACTGTGAAGGAACAGTGTTATATTCCCAGGACAGGATGGTGAGTGACTTGGAGGGGAACCTCCAGGTGGTGGTGTTTCCATGTAACTGCTGCCCTTGTCCTTCTAGATGTTAGTGGTTGTAGGTTTGTCTGAGGAACCTTGCTGACCTACTGTGGTAACCACAGTATTTATATTGTTAGTCCAGTTCCATTTCTGGTCAATGGTATCCCCTGGGATGTTGATAATGAGGGATTTAGTGATGGCAACACCATTGAGTGTCAAGGAGTGATGACCATCTCCTGTTGGAGATGGTCATTGTCTGGCACTTGTGTGGCGTGAATGTGCTTGCCTTTTGCGAGAACTCTTTGATGCCACGCTTGGACAAACGTGGCTTTGATGTCAAAGGCTGTCACTTTCACCTCACCTCTGGAATTCAGCTCTATTGTCCATGTTTGAACCAAGGCTGTAATGAAGTCAGGACCTAAGTGACTCTAGTGAAACCCAAGCAGGTTGCTGCTGAGTAAGTGCCACTTTATAGCATTGTTGATGACCCCTTCCACCACTTTACTGATGATCAAGAATAGACTGATGGGGCAGTAATTGGCCAGGTTGGATTTATCCTGCTTTTTGCGTACAGGAAATACCTGGGCAATTTTCCACATTGCTGGACAGATGTTGTAGCTGTACTTCAACAGCTTGGCTAAGGGAGCAGCAAGTTGCTGACAGGGTGGCACAGTGGTTAGCACTGCTGCCTCACAGCACCAGGGACCCGGCTTCGATTCTGGCCTTGGGTGACTGTGTAGAGTTTGCACGTTCTCCCCATGTGTGCGTGGTTTTCCTCTTGGTGCCCCAGTTTCCTTCCACACTCCAAAGATGTGCAGGTTGGTTGGATTAGTCATGGTAAATGCATGGGATCACAGGGATAGGGGACAGGAGCCTGAGTGGGATGCTGTTTTGGAGATTCGGTACAGACACATTGAGCTGAATGGCCTCTTTCTGCATTGTAGCGATCCTATTTCAATAATAGAGCAAGAGTAGGCCATTCAGCCCACTGAGTTTGCTCTACCATTCAATAAGATCATGGCTGATTTAATAGTATCCTCAACCCCACATTCCTGCCCACCTCCCATAACCCTTGATCTGCTGTACAATCTATCTAACTCTGCCTTGAATATGCTCAATAACCCACATTCCAACACTCTCCGGGAAGAGAATTCCACACACTCTGCGGAGAAATTCCTCTCATCTCTATCTTAAATTGAAAATATGCCCCCAGTTACAGATTCCCCTGAGATGTGAATCTGTGACTGGATAGGACTTCCTGAACAATCCTGACTGCTGAGAATTGACTAACAACCAAGTTAACATTATCCCTTAAGCTTGCAATGTGGTTCACTTACAGGAAGGTAGCTATATTCATATTGAGGGTGCTGTCCTCCGCAGGCTAAAGGAATATGTCCAGACATTGCACATCTTGAATAAACACAAGCATGGAGGTCAATAGCTTCCTGGTGCGCTCACTATGGCAATGTCTTGACCATGATGTGGGTATGCCGGCATTGGACTGGTGTAAACACAGTAAAAAGTCTGACAACACCAGGTTTTAGGTTGGACTAAAACCTGGTGTTGTCAGACTTTTGACAATGTCTTGACCAGTCAGAGCCACCTTTCCAATTAATCAGCACCCTTTTCTCATGCTGTATAAATAATTGTCTTTGAAATTTGGCATCCTTGTCTCTTTCTGGATGAATGCAAGGGGAAAATCTTTGGCAGCATGTGTCTAATACTCAAGTTCTGTACTACCAAGCAACTGTCAATTGTAAATAGTTGAGGCACCAGGATGACCCCTGCAGCACTCCATTAGTTACAGTCTGTCAACCAGAAAATGATCCCGTTATCACAAGGTTTTGTTTCCTATTTGTTAGCCAATCTTCTGTCCATGTTAGTATATCATCCACAATACCATGATCTCTTAATCTGTGCTGGAACCTTTCATGTGACATCTTGTTTGGATTTCCAAATACGCTACATCTACTAGTCCTCCTTTATCAATGCTGCTTGTTAAATTTGTCAAACATGATTTCCCTTTCACAAAACCATGTTGACTCTGCCTGATTGCAGTCTGATTTTCTAAATGCCCTGCTATTATCTTCTTAAGAACAGATTCTAGTATTGTCTCAAAGACAGATATTGGACTAACTGGCCTATAGTTTTACATTTCCTGTCTCCTCCTTTCTTGAACAGATGTGTTACATTCGCTATTTTCCAATCCACTGGGACCTCTCCAGAATTGAGGGATTTTTGAAAGATTATTACCAATGCCTTCATTCTCTCTCTGCAGCCACTTCCTGGGATGCAGGTCATCAGGTCCTGGGGGCTGGTCAGCCTCCTTTTTTGCCACTTGATTTCCAATTTCCTGAGATGTTTTCAGTGTCTTCTGTTGTAGAACATAGAACATAGAACACTACAGCACAAACAGGCCCTTCGGCCCACGAGTTGCGCCGATCACAAGAAGACAAATGCAAAATACTTCCTCAAATAAATCAGTGCCTGTGGTGTAAAGACGGGCAGCCAAGTTGTTTATTTACAGTTTGAATTCTGGGTTGTTTGTCAAGCCGGGTAACACTGTCAGACTGCCTCGCTGCCAGGGGTGGGGACCACCAGCTCCAGCTGAGGTTCCCTCCGAGCGACAGAGCTGGAAGGGGGGAGCTGCCTGCAGCCCAACTGATTGACAGGAGGGATTTCTGCTCTGTTCCACATGACCAACTGGTCTGGTCCTTGGACAGAGCCCCCTCTGCTGACGGGGGGAAGGGGGGGCTCTTGGGTCTCTGACCTCCCCGCAACAGTGCCCACATCTTCCACATCTGAGGGTCCAGAGCTTCTGGGCCTCTGATTGGACCATTGTGCTGAATCTGCCCAATCGGGGAGCTGTATCTGGGACCATCCCTCCAATAGTCTGGCTCCTGGTGGATGTGGGCTTGAGACCACCCTTTGGTGTTGGCATAAGGGGGTCTCTGAGGAACACTTTGATTAAATCCTGCCCATTGACTCTGTTTCCTGCACAGTTATTGCCAGAGCTGCTGAGATTTTGCAGCATCCTGCTTCTACTGCAGCCTGCTGTTGTTTGTGTCAGGGAATGAGGAAGGAGTTGCATCAACAGGAGGACTAGATTGTCAGGGGGCTTGTGTAATGCAGGTGTGAACAGCAGCTAAAGAGAGAGAGGAAGAAACCGAGTTCCAGGTATGGAGACTGACACAGAAAGAGGATGGGGGTGTGGGAGAGAGACTGAGACTGCATCAAGTCAGTGACAGGGAGAGGAGGGAGAGACAGATGGGGATTACCAGAGAGTGAGCTGTCTGTGGAGTTAACATTCTGCATCTTTGCTCTTGTCTCATTGCAGAGGCCACACATTGAGCAGCGCTTGTGACGGGAGGCGGTGCCAGCTGGAAGCTGCAGTTGGTACCCAGGTAAAGGCTGTGCCCTCACCAGCCTGATGCTGAGGGTAGATGGTGCAGCCCCGGCCAGCCAGAGGATTGAAGAGGGCACATTGCTGGGTAACATCCGCCAGCTCTCGGCCTCAGCAACATCCAGCAGCAATCTGCAAAGGGCGGATCCTCATCCCGGGAAGCTGCGATCGCTCGCCAAGGTCACTCTGCACTAACCGAGGTAAACAAGAGCTCTGCATTCCCCTGATAGGGAGAAAGAGATAGAGAGAGGCAGGCTGGCAGAGAGAGATAGATCGAGGAAGGCAAGCAGAGAGAGAGAGATGTAGAGGCAGACAGACAGAGAGAGAGACAAACGGACAGAGAGAAACAGAGACAGACATATAGATAGAGGGAGGCAGACAGGGAGGCAGACAGAGAGGGATATACAGAGAGATAGACAGTCACAGAGAGAGACAGAGGCAGAGAGACAGAGTGGCAAAGAGATGGACAGACAGAGACATGGGCAATCAGAGGGATAGACAGAGAGATAGACAGTCACAGAGAGAGACAGGCAGAGAGGTGCACAGAGAGGCAGAGGATTAGACAGAGAGATGGGCAGACAGACAGAGGGATAGACAGAAGGATAGACAGACTAGCAGACAGATAGATAGACAGAGAGGCAGACAAACAGAGAGGCAGATAGACAGAGAGACAGACAGACAGAGGCAGACAGATAGAGAGATAAACAGACAGACAGAGACAACTGCTATTCACGGAGACTCGGATCTCAAACAAGGCAACATTTCCAAAGCAAACTCCCCATCAAAATAGAAAGAAACGGGGATGCCTTAATCACCTTCAACCTCTCTCAATCCCTCTTTCCATCCCTCTCCCCTTCAGGCTCTCTCCATCCTTCTCCCCTTCACCCTTCCTCTATCCATCCTTCTCCCTTCACCCTCCCTCTATCCCTCCCTCCATCCCCACTCTATCACTCCCTCCATCCCTCCCTCCACCTCTACTGTACCCCTCCCTCCATCCCTCCCTCCATCCCTCTCCCCATCCCTCGCCCCTTTGTCCTCCCTCCATCCCTCTCTCTATCCGTCTCCCCTTCACCCTCTCTATTCCAGACTCCTCACTCTTTTTCATTCCTCTCTCTCCTCCACCCTCCCCATTTCCCTCCTATGTCTCTGCTTTCTCTGACTGTTGTGTCCCCCCCTCCACTATCTGTTCTCCAATCTCTCTCTCTTCTTCATTCCCCTCTCTGTTCTTTTCCAGAAAGCCAGTTGGTGAAGAATAGAACTGGAAAAAAATCTCTACACCTTATATTCTTCACAGAGTTACACATAGCAAACATACACCTTCTCACCCAGAAAGCAGAGTGTAAGTTAGTATCTGTTTATAGGGCAGAGAATTCACACTTAATGCCCAGCACCAGTGTAATTAAACACAAAGAACAGATTCCTTTCTCTCTCTTTAGATGAAGATTTAAGTTAACACGCACAACCAAAATTGCAAAACAAATTCAACCCAAAGCTTCTGTATTCTGAACAAAGATTTACATTGTGAGACCCCTGTTCCCTGGGATCCTGAACAGTTTCTTCATTCAGGCATTGTGTTTATAAATCCAGCAGATTTACATCACCCACTTGGTTTTAGACATTCCTTTCCTCTCAGCATTTGACAGCAAGGTCGACCCATAACCTTTCCTCATTCACACTTTAGTTGAGTACATTATCTTACAATGAGCCTCTCTTGGTATAACAGTCCAAGGAAATGCTAACTTCAGAACCCCCATTATACAATATCTTACTTGAAATATTTGACAATTAAAATGCCACATCCACAGCCTCCTGAACAGCTGCCGTTTCAGCTATAACACTCTGTATTTCACAGCTTCTCAAATGAAAGGACAGTATTTCTCATTCTCACCCATCAGAAACATATTTCTAATTTTTTAATTCTTTTTTTACGGGATGTGGGTGTCGCTGGCTAGACCAGCGTTAATTGCTCATCCCTAATTACCCCTTGAGAAGGTGATGCTGAGCTGCCTTATTGAATCACTGCAGTCCCCATGTGTAGGTACACCCACAGTGCCGTTAGGAAGCAAGTTGCAGGAATGGTGATGGTGAGTGGCTTGTGGTGGGGGTGGGGGGGAGAACCTTCAGGTGGTAGTGTTCCCAGTTATCAGCTGCTCTTGACCTTCTAGAGGGCAGCACCCCTGGGTTTGGAAGATGTTTGGTGATGTCCTGCAGTGCATCTTGTAGATGGTACATGCACTGCTGATACTGTGCATCGGTGGTGGAGGGAGGGAATGTTGGTGGATGGGGTGTCAATCAAGTGGGGCTGCTTTGTCCTGGATGGTGTCAAGGTTCTTGGAGCTGCAGCCATCCAGGCAAGTGGAGAGTATTCCATTACACTCCTCACTTGTGCCTGACACACGATGGATATGCTTTGGCAAGTCAGGAATGAGCTACTTGAGCAGGATTATGAGCCTTTCACCTATTCTGGTAGCCACAGTATTTAAATCATAGAATCATATAATGCAGAAGAAGCCCTTTGGCCCATCAAGTCTGCACTGACATATGGAAAACACCTGACCTCCTGCCTAATCCCATTTGCCAGTACTTGGCCCATAGCCCTGAATGTTATGGTGTGCCAAGTGTTCATCCAGGTACTTTTAAAAGGATGTGAGGCATTTAAAAGCACATTCCAGACCATCACCACCCTCTGGTAAAAAAAATTTCCTCATATCCCCTCCCTTAACCCTCACCTTGAACCTATGGCCCTTCGTGACTAACTCTTCAACTAAGGAGAACAGCTGCTCCTTATCCACTCAGTCCATGTCTCTCATAATCTTGTACATCTCGACCAGGTTGCTCCTCAGTCTTCTCTGCTCATACAAAAACAACCCAAGTCTATCCAATCTCTCTTCATAGCTTAAATATTCCATACTAGGCAGCACTCTGGTGAATCTTCTCTGCACCTGCTCTAGTGCAATCCTTCCAATAACGTGGTGACCAGAACAACACACAGTACTATAGCTGTGGCCTCATCAAAGTTCTATACAACTCCAACATGACTTTCCTGCTTTTGTAATCTGTGCCTCGATTGATAAAGACCAGCATCCCACATGCCTTTTCCCCATACTATTAACATGCTCTTCCGTCTTCAGAGATCTGTGGACAAACATCCCAAAGTCCCTTTGTTCCACAGAACTTCCCAGTGTCATGCAGGGTACTGAATACTTTCTTGTCAAATTACTCCTTCCAAAGTGTATCACTTCACAATTGCTGAAGAGTGCAGGAGGGCATGCCAGGAGCACCACTGCTTTCTCATGTGTTTAAATGGGCTCTTTAGGGCTTTTCTATTCTCCCAAAGTAAGCTGCAGATGACTGTAATTAGTTAAAACCATCACTCCTTAGTAACCTGATGGAACCTGAGCGGAGAAACAAAAGAGAGGGAAATAAAGATCGAAATGAAAGACAGAAAAGTAGAAAGTGAAAGGAAACAAGGCTAGCAGCAAATAGCGGCATTGTATAAAAGACCATGTGTAAAAATGTTAAAAAGACAAGTCTTAAAGAATTGTATCAGAATGCATAGAGCATTCACAATAATATTGATGGATTAACAGTGTGAATTGGTACACGGATGTGATATGATTGGGATTACAGAGACATGACTGCAAGGTGACCAGGGCTGAGTATTTGATATTCAGGAAGGACATGCAAAAAGGGAAAGGAGATGGGGTGGTGAGTCAGTTCAGGACAAAATCAGTGCAATTGTGAGAGAGGATATTGGAGGATAATGTTTTCTGCCCCTTGTTGCTTATTAACTCCATGCAGACTGATTCTATATCTTGAGTCTCTGAGCCAATATCCTTTCTCACTATAGCACTGATTTCATCCTGAACTAGCCCTGGGTGATTTCAATCTACATGAGGACAGCAGTGTGGCACAGTCAGCACTGCTGCCTCATAGCGCCAGGGTCCCAGGTTCAATTCCAACCTTGGGTGACTATCTGTGTGGAGTCTGCATGTTCTCCCTGTGACTGCGTGAGTTTTCTCCAGGTGCTCCACTTTCCTCCCACATTCCAAAGATGTACAGGTTAAGTGGGCCTGGGTAAGAGCCGGTGCAGATTTGGTGAGCTGAATGGCTTGCTTCTGCACTGTTATGATTCTATATAGACTGAGCAAATTGAATTAGCAACAATATGTGGCAAATGAATTTCAGGAGTGTGCACAAGATAGATTTTTAGACCAGCATGTCGAGGAACTGACTCACAAACATGTAGCCTAGATTTGGTATTATGCAATGAGAAGGAGATAATTAATAACCTTGTTGTGCAATAATTAATAATTAATGTACAGAACCATCGAATCCCTGCAGTGCAGAAAGATACCATCCAGCCCATCAAGTCTGAACCAACTCTTCAAAAGACATTTTACACACTGAACTGCAGATGCTGGAATCTAAAACAAAAATAGAAAGTGCTGAAAAATCTCAGCAGGCCTGACAGCACCTGTCGAGGGAGAATAGAGCCAACATTTCGGGTCTGGGTGACCCTTCGTTAGGGCTGAAGACCAAGAAAATCAGACAAGATTTATACTTTAGGGTTGGGAAGAGAGGTTAGGGGGCTGTAATTGATTGGTCTGGCATTGACAAAAAGACAAAGGAAATGTAAATGGTAATGATAAAGGCTGAGAATGGTGCTAAGAGTGTCCATTAGAAGTTCAGAATGTGTGCATGGTAGAACAAAGGTGTCAAAGGACAACCTGAGAAATGTGGCAGTTGACCCAGGACAGAGACAGGGGGTGGGGGGTGGAGGGTGGGGGGGGGCGGTAGTTGGAAAACAAGATGGGAACTGAGATCTGAGAAGTAGAAAAATAAACATAAGAATATAAATTAATGAAAATGGATGAATGAGATGAAAAGAAGAAGTGAAACAAAATAAACGGAAATGGGGTGGAGGGGAGAGTTGATGCTCAGAGACTCAATGTTCAGTCCGGAAGGCTGTAAAGTGCCCAATCAGAGGGTGAGGTGCTCTCCTCCAGTTTGCATTGGCGTTCGCTGGAGCATTGCAAAAGGCCAAGGACAGACATGTGGATAGGAGAGCAGGGTAGTGTGTTGAAATGGCAAACAACAGGAAGATTTGGGTCCTGTTGCAGACAGACTGAAGATGTTATTCAAAGCGGTCACCCAGTCTGCATTTGGTCTCTCCGATGTAAGTAGACCACATTGGGAGCAGCTTTTACATTTTACATATACCAACTGCCTATCCCTGTAACCCACACATTTACCATGGCTAATCCACCTAACCTACTCTTCACCTAATCTTCCCTTTAAGGGACAGTGACTTCAACATGATAGAATTCTTCATTAGGATAGAAGGTGAAGTAGCCTGACCTGCAACTAATGCTCCTAAATCTCAACAAAGGAAACAGAGCTATGAGGTGGAAATTGGCTAAGATAGATTGGGGAAGAGGTATGATGGATTGGCAATAGTTAAAGAATGAATATATGCATTGCAACAATTGTACATTCCTTTCTGGTGCCAAAACACAAAAAACACAGCCCAACCATGGCTCAGAAAAGAAATGAAGAATAGATGAGTCCTATAATGTTTCTCGAAAAAGTAACAAGACCAAAGATTGGGAAAAGTTCAGAATTCAGCAAAAGAGGACCAAGAGATTAGTAACAAGGGAAAAATAGACTATGAGTAAATCTGTAGGTGAGATAAAAGCAGGTTGTAAAAATATATTAAAAAATAGTGAAGACAAAAAGACAAAAATAAAAACCCGAGGCTGGAGAGTGTTAGCTATGAAGAGAGATTGGATAGACGAGGGTAGATTTTCTTGGAACAGAGGTGACTGAGGTGGGGGGGATATGATTGAGAAGTATAAAATTACGAGGGGCATTTATAGAATAGACTGGAACAAGTCTTTTTTTTAAGAGATAGACTGGGACCTTTTTCCTTGGAGCATAGGAAGCTTAGAGATGATCTTATAGAGGTCTATAAAATAATGAGGGGCATGGATAAGGTAGATAGTTAATATCTTTTGCCAAAGGTAGGGGAGTCTAAAACTAGAGGACATAGGTTTAAGATGAGAGGGGAGAGATACGAAAGAGTCCGGAGGGGTAATTTCTTCACACAGAGGGTGATGATGTCTGGAACAAGCTTCAGAGGTAATAGTAGAGGCGGGTGCAATTTTGTCTTTTAAAAAGCATTTAGATAGTTACATGGGTAAGATGGATGTAGAGGGACATGGGCAAAACACAGGCAATTGAGACTAGCTTAGTAGTAACAATTGGGCGGCATGGACGTTTTGGGCCAAAGGGCCTGTTTCCATGCTGTAAACCTCTATGACTCTATGGTGGAGGGATCAATGGCCAGAGGGCACAGATTTAAGGTAAGGGGCTGGTGGTTACGAGGGGATTTGAGGAAAAACCTTTTAATTGAAAGGGTGCTGGGAGTCTGTAACTCGATACCTGAAAGGGTGATGGAGGCAGAGAACCTCATAACATGTAAGAAGTATTTAGATAGGCACTTGTGATGCCAAGGCCTACAAGGCTATGGACCAAGTACTGGAAGATGGGATTAGAATAATTAGGTGGTTTGTCTTTGACCAGCACAGGCATGATGGACCAAAGGGCCTTTGTTCTGTTCTGTATGCCTCGGTGACTCTAAATTTAAGTCCCTTACAGTCTGAAATGGGAGAATTTATAATGAGAAACAAGGAAATGGCAGAGCAATTAAACAACTACTTTAGTTCTGTCTTCACAGAGGAAGGCATAAATAACTTCCCAGAAATGCCAATGAATCTAAGGCTGAGTGAGAAGGAGGAATTGAAGGAAATTAGCACTACTAAAAAAATGGTATTGGAGAAATTAATGGGACTGAAAGTCAATAAATCCCCAGGACCTGATAATCTACATCATAGGGTACTAAAAGAGGTGGCCGTTGGCAATTGTGGATACATCAATCTTCATCTTCAAAACTTCAGTGGATTTTGGAACAGTCCTGAATGATTGGAGAGTGGCAAATGTAACCCCACTATTTAAAAAAGGAGGAAGAAAACGGAAATACAGACAAGTTAGCCTAATGTCAATAGTAGCACAAGGCTAGAATATGACATGAAGGATGTGAAAATAGGACATTTAGAAAATATCAGTGAAATTAGACAATGTCAACCTGGATTTATGAAAGGGAAATCATGTTTGACAAACCTACTGGAGTTTTTTGAGGATGTACCTGCAGAATAGATAAGGGTGAACTGGTGGATGTGGTGTATTTGGTTTTTCAAAAAGCTCCTGATAAAGTCTCACATAAACAAAAGTAAAGCCTCGCTAACTGGGGGTAACATATTGGCATGGATTGAGAATTGGTTATAAGACACGAAGCAGAGAGTGGGAATAAATGGGTCTTTTTTCGAGTGGTTGGCAGTGACTAGTGGGGTCCCACAGGGTTCAGTGCTGGGACCCCAGCTATTCAGAATATATATTAATGATTTGGATGATCAAACCAAATGTAATATTTTAAAGTTTGCTGATAACTCTGTGGGAATGCGAATGTGAGAAGGATGTTAAGAGGCTTCAAGGTGATTTAGAAATTTGATTGCGTGGACAAACACATGGTAGATGCAGTATAACATGGGTAAGTGTGAAGTTATCCACTTTGGATGGAGAAACAGACATGGCAAAATAAGAGTTAAATAGTGAGAGATTGGGAAATGTTGACTTACAAGGGTATTTGTGTAGACCAGCTGAAAGCAAGCATGCAGCTATGGCAAGAAGTTAGAAAGGCAAATGATATGTTAATCTTCATTGCAAGAGGACATGAGTACAGGAACAAGGATGTCTCACTGCAGCTGTACAGGGTCTTGGTGAGATCATTTCTGGAGTACTGTGTACAGTTTTGGTCTCCTTGTCCAGGAAAGGATATACTTGTCACAGAGGGTGTGTAACAAGGGTTCACCAGACTGATTCCTGGGGTGACGGGATTGTGATATGAGGAGAGATTGGGTCAACTGAACCTTTATTGACTGGAATTTAGAAGAATGAGAGGGGATCTCATTGAAGTGTATGAAATTTGGACAGGGGTGGACAAACTGGATGCAGGGATGTTGTTTCCTTTGCTGGGAGGGAGTCGAAAACAAGGGCTCACAATCTCAGAATACAGGGTAGGCCATAGAGGACTGAGATGAGAAATGGTGATGAAGCTGTGGAAGTTTTCTACCACAGAAAGCTTTGGAGGCCAAGTCACTGAATATACTTAAGATGGAAATAGATTTCTTGACACATAGATATGAGGAGAGAGTGGGAATGTGGCATTGAGATACAAGATCAACTATGATGATGTTGAATCAACTGTGATGATCAGCCAAATGGCCTATTCCTGCTCCTATTTTGCATGTTCTAGGTTCTCTTTATTTACAGCTACCATGTATATATTGGGAACTCTGCAGGAGATTGTAACTCCTCCCTCCAGATCTCAGATAATATCACACGATTGAGTTAATCGTTATTAAATCAGCAGCAAGTATGCTTCTAATGTGAACCTTTTACATCCCCCTTATCATTATCTCAAACACATTTACATCCTGTTCTATATATCCTCCCCAGGGTTAGAACATAGAACATAGAACATTACAGCGCAGAACAGGCCCTTCGGCCCACGATGTTGCGCCGACCAGTTACAAAACAATGACCCACTAACCTAAACCAATCCCTTTTCGTCCATAAACATATCCACGGATCTCTTAAACGCCCCCAAACTAGGCGCATTTACAACTGCAGCAGGCAGGGCATTCCAATCCCTCACCACCCTCTGGGTAAAGAACCTACCCCTGACATCCGTCCTATAACTACCCCCCTTTAATTTAAAGCCATGCCCCCTCGTGCTAGATTTCTCCATCAGAGGAAAAAGGCTATCACTATCCACCCTATCTAAACCTCTAATCATCTTATATGTTTCAATAAGATCCCCTCTTAGCCGCCTTCTTTCCAGCGAAAACAACCCCAAATCCCTCAGCCTCTCCTCATAGGACCTCCCCTCCATACCAGGCAACATCCTGGTAAACCTCCTCTGCACCCTGTGAGTTAGTCTGTGAGGTGCATTGACCAATCTCCTTCATCTAATTCTGATCTGTTTCTGAGGTGGTGGATTTTATGTACATTTCCTGCTATTGGTGTGTATGTCCCTCCTTCAGGAGAGCTTTGTCTTTATCCATTTTCTTTGATATCCTAGGATTGGAGTCCTGAGCCCAAGTTTCTGTTGGTTTTCTTTCCGAGGATATTTTGACACTGCGGTTTCTTCTGATGCTTCCTCTGTCTGTCTCAATATTGGCTGAGAACTCTTTTGATGATTGTTCCTTCTCTCTGATGGTCCTGTACCCACACTCTCTCCCTGGGCCTCTGCACTGGTAACCCCTGTGCTCCGGGCCTGTGGTAGAGTTACCAGCCTGTTTGCTTCTCTGTTCTTCCTCACACTGTTTACCTTCTCATGGTTGTTTGTGATGGTATTGGTTAGAAGTTTCCATGTCGGAGATGGAAGTTCTGTTTTCAATCCTTTTCCTATCAGATAGTGAGGAACCATTTTGTGGTTGTGCGGTTCAGTAAGTCAGAAGAGCTAGGATTTGTTCTTCTGCAGTGATTCTCATGTGCTTAAGGTTAATAAGGTGAACTGGTTACCTGACCAAATTTGTATTTCTTTGCAAAGTTTTATAATAACTCAGGCAAAATTGTGGCCCATTTTCTGACACTACAATGTCTGAGGTGCCATGTGTTGCATCCATTTTCCTCAGGAATTGAATGACTTTTCATTGTGATGCTCTGCAGTCTATTCACTTCAGTCCATCTTGAGTAGTAATTGATGACAATAAGGAATGTTTACCCTTAAAATCAATTCAGTGCATTCCCAGGTGGCCCCATGATCTTGATGGAAAGACAGAAGGTGATTGTGGTTCTTTTCCTCTTGGCTGTTTACTGCACACTTTCCTTTATTCGCTGGAACAAGTAACACCTGACTATCAGACTAGTTGCTGGGCTTTCACACGACATTTGCTATTCCTCAGTGACCTTGGTGAAGTCTTTGAAAAATAACAGATGAAAATGCTCTCGCTATTACTATTCTCTCAACGACAACTAATAAATCATCAGTAGCTGTGAGCTGCTTCGCTGTTCAAAGCAGAGGACAGGACTACTGGGGATGTAGCCAGTCTACTTTGCAGACAATATCCTCTGATCTGCAGACATTTGTTACCTGGGCATGTTTTATTTCCTGCAGTGTTTGGCAGTAGTTGGTAAGTGTTGAGTAGCTAGGGTTGTATGTGCGTCCTCTTCCTTGATGAATTGTAAATCCTCTTGTTAGGTTCCTTCTTTGTAGTATCTAGGACTGTGTCTGCTTTCCCTTAAACATGGGGTCATATCTCATTCATCCTAATCTGAGCAGCTCTATTCTGCATGACTGCTTTATTATTGCTTCCATTCAGAACAGCAACTAGTGAATTGTACAGTTTGAATTTGAACCACAATCCCATCATGCCATGTGAGAATTTCTCACACTCCTGTGTTTCTGCTGTGTGAGAATTTCTTACATTCCTGTGTTGCTGCCGTGTTGTTGCAGCATGAGAACTTGTCACACTGCTGTGTTGCTGCTGTGTAAGAATTTGTCACACTCCAGTGTTGCTGCCATGTTGTTGCAGTGTGAGAATTTGTCACACTCCCGTGTTGCTGTAGTGTGAGAATTTGTCACATTCCCATGTTGCTGCCGTGTTGGTCCCATGTGAGAATTTGTCACACTCCTGTGTTGCTGCTTTATGAGAATTTGTCACACTCCCATGTTGCTGCCGTGTTGTTGCAGTTGTGTGAGAATTTGTCACAAACCCGTGTTGTTGTTGTGTGAGAATTTGTCACACTCCCATGTTGTTGCTGTGTTGCTGCAGTGTGAGAAATTGTCACACTGCCATGTTGCTGCAGTGTGAGAAATTGTCACACTCCCGTGTTGCTGCCATGTGTGAATTTGTCACACTCCTGTGTTGCTGCCTTATTGCAGTGTAAAAATTTATCGCACTCCTGTGTTGCTGCCATGTGAGAATTGTCACACTCCCATGTTGCTCCCATCTTGTTTCAGTGAGAAAATTTGTCACAATTCCATGTTGTTGCAGTGTTAGAATATGTCACACTCCTGTGTTGCTGCATGTAAGAATTTGTCACACTCCTGTGGTGCTGCCATGTTATTGCAGTGTGAGAATTTGTCACACTCCCATGTTGCTGCTGTGTTGCTGCCATGTGAGAATTTATCACACTCCCGTGTTGCTGCCATGTGAAAATTTGTCACATTCCCATGTTGCTACTGTATGAGAATTTTCACATCCATGTGTTGGTGCTGTGTGAGAATTTGTTACATTCTTGTGTTGCTGCTGTGTGAGAATTCATCACGTTCCCAAGTTGCTGCCATGTTGGTCCCATGTGAGAATTTGTATTGCTGCTGTGTTGCTGCTTTATGAGAATTTGTCGCACTTCCATGTTGCTGCATTTTATTGCAGTGTGAGAATTTGTCACACTCCCGTGTTGCTGCCACGTGAGAATTTGTCACACTCCCGTGTTGCTTCCATGTTGTTGCAGTGTGAGAATTTGTCACAATCCTGTGTTGTTGTTGTGTGAGGATTTGTCACACTCCCATGTTGTTGCAGTGTGAGAATTTGTCACAATCCCATGTTGCTGCCACGTGAGAATTTGTCACACTCCCGTGTTGCTGCCACGTGAGAATTTGTCACACTCCCGTGTTGCTGCCACGTGAGAATTTGTCACACTCCCGTGTTGCTTCCATGTTGTTGCAGTGTGAGAATTTGTCACAATCCTGTGTTGTTGTTGTGTGAGGATTTGTCACACTCCCATGTTGTTGCAGTGTGAGAATTTGTCACAATCCCATGTTGCTGCCACGTGAGAATTTGTCACACTCCCGTGTTGCTGCCGTGTTATTGCAGTGTGAGAATTTGTCACATTCCCATGTTACTGCTGTGTGAGAATTTGTCACAACCCTTGTTGCTGCCGTGTGTGAATTTGTCACCCTTCTGTGTTGTTGCAGTGTGAGAATTTGTCACACTCCCGTGTTGCTAGTGTTATTGCAGTGTGAGTATTTGTCACACTTCTGTGTTGCTGCGATGTGAGAATTTGTCACACTCCTGTGTTACCTCCATGTTGTTGCAGTGTAAGAATTTATCACACTCCCATGTTGCTGCCGTGTGAGAGTTTGTCATACTCCCTTGTTACTGCCATGTTGTTGCAGTGTGAGAATTTGTCACACTCCCGTGTTGCTGCCATGTTTTTGCATTGTGACAATTTGTCACACCACTGAGTTGCTGCCATGTTATTGCAGTGTGAGAATTTGTCACACTCCTGTGTTGCTGCCATGTGAGAATTTGTCACATTCCCATGTTATTGCCATGTTGTTGCAGTGTGAGAATTTGTCACACTCCTGTGTTGCTGACATGTTGGATGCAACATGAGAGTTTGTCACATTCCTATGTTGCTGCCATGTGAGAATTTGTCACACTCCCGTATTGTTGCAGTGTGAGAATTTGTCACACTCTTGTGTTGCTGCCTGTGAGAATTTGTTGCACACTCCCATGTTGCTGCTGTGTGAGAATTTGTCACATTCCCGTGTTGTTGCTGTGTGAGAATTTGTCAAATTCCCGTGTTGTTGTAGTGTGAGAATTTGTCACATTCCCGTGTTGCTGCACATGTTTCTTTCAGAATTGTGGCATCTCTTTTCCTGTTTCTGTGAATGACCTTGAGGCAGTGCAAACCTATCAGCAATCACTGATACTCCTGTAGACAGCGGGTATGCTGCCACCATGGCTAATCGTTCTGTGTCGAAATGTGCCAAAATTTGAGAGAGGTTTAAAAGTTGTTTCATCTTTTCATTTTGCTGCTCCACATTCTGGCTCCACAGCTGTCTGAAAGGCTGACTGGCCTCTGCTGAATTTAATAGGAATTCACATTCTTGATTAGCCATCCTGAGGAATCTCTCACTCACTTATGTTACAGGTGCAATTCTAAACAGGAGTCTATTGTCACAATAATGCTGGAGTGAGATTATAAATGTGGTCAGCAATCTGTATTCATTGTCTGGAGGTAACTGCTAAATTCACTTGACTGAAGTCATGTTTGGTAAATGATATCCTCTTGGAGAGTTTGGCCAGGTTTTCATCCACTGAGATCATTGGTTAGATTTCACGTTCCACTGATTTTTTTTTTAGTTAAATTCGCACAGATTCTCATGGAGCTGTTTGGCTCTGGGATCGTTCGTAACCTTTCCTGAACACCATCCTGTTGTCATGGTGATGATGAGAGAATCCCTAGCATCTTTTCAATTTCACCCTTGCCTTTGTCCAAGAGTGAGTGAGGTATTTACCTTGGTGTAAAGAGGCAAGTCAAGTTAGCAATGGCTGGTAGAGGGGTGTGGTCCTCCATCCTCATTTTCTATAAGGCTTATAAATGATTTTATAAATTCAGCCCATCGAGTCTGCGCCAACTCTCCGAAAGGGCATCTTACCCAGGCCCAACCCTATCCCTGTAATTCCATCTATTTACCATGGCCAATCCTCCTAACCTATACATCATTGGACACTTTCTCTCCAATTTGTGCGTTCTAAGGTAAGCAGTTCCTGCGTATCGATGGGGTTGTTGCAGTTATTTAGAGAGGTTTTCAGTGTCTTTGTAGCAGTTCCTCGGTTCTCCTAGTGATCGCTTACCATTGTTTCAGGCATGTGGACAATGTGGCCTGCCCCGTTGCAGCTGGTCAGACGTGACTAGTGCCAAAAACTGGGGCATTGGGCTGGGAGAGAACATTGGTGCACCTATCCTGCCAATGGATTTGCAGGATTTTGCAGAGGCAACATTGGTGATAACTCTCCAGGGATTAGGGGTGTCTGCTGTACATTGTCCATGTTCCTGAAGGGCAGGAACGACGGCTGCTCTGTAGACCACGAGGGTGGTGTTGGATTTAAGGTTCCTCAGGCATCCGAAGATGATTGCACTGGCACATTGGAGTTGATGCTGGATTTCATTGTTGATGTCTGCTCACGCTGAGAAGGGAGGAGCCTCCTGAGGTTTAGGAAACTATTCATATTGGCCAGGGTCAGGGACAGTTTTGTGTGGCAGGAGTGGACTGGTAGAGAAACTTTGCTTCCTGAATGTTTAGTCTGAAGCCCATTCTCTCATAATGCCTCAGTGAGTGTGTCAATGATTATTTGTAACTCAGCCTTTGTGTGCGCGCACGCACAGATATCTGCATACTGCAGCTTGATAAAGGAACTGGGGTGGTCTTGGTTCTAGGCCTAGAGGTATCAGAGGTTAAAACTTTCCAATTGTTCGATAGGTTAGCTCCACTCCATCAGGGAGCTTCAGGATAATGGGGTGGAATGCTGCGAGGAAGATGAAGAGCACTGTTGCGATAACGTAACCCTGTTTAACCCAGTTTGTACACATATTGGATCTGTGATGGTTCCACTGATGAAGATTATGGCTTGCATGTCATCGTCAAGCAGGTGGAGAATGGTGACTAATTTCTGTGGGCGGCCGAGAAGGATGTTCCACAATCCCTCATGGTTGACAGAGTCCAAGGCCTTTGTAAGGTCAAAAAAGGCCATGTGCAGAGGCTGATGCTGCTCTCTGCAGCATCTAAAGATCATGTCCATCGTGTCTCTCGATGGGCAGAAGCTGCACTGAGACTCAGCGAGGAACTCTTCCGCCACTGGGAGGACACGATCAAGGAGGATTCTCGCGATGACCTCTCCTCTGGTATAGAGTAATTTCCAGTCAGTCCTGTCTCCTTTCTTGAAGATGGTCACATGTAAGGTGATTTCCCAGCATGCTCTCTTCCTTCCAGACAAGGATGATGAGGCTGTGGATTCTTGTCAAGACAGCTTCTTCGCTGCATTTTAATATTTCAGCGGGGATTCCACCTGCTGCCTTGTTATTTTTCCGCTGTCGGGTGGCTTTTTCAACCTCATGGCGAGCTGGGATTGTGTTGAGATGATGGCGGGTAGCGTGCTGAGGGATGGTGTCGAGGGTATTTGCGTCGAAGGCTGCATCTTGGTTGAGGAGGTCCTCGAAGTGCTCTCTCCGGTGGGCACTGGCTGCCTGTCTTTGATGAGCGCCTCTCTGTTTTTGCTCTCAGTGGGGTACTCAGACCATACGTGGTTTTAATTGGACTTCTGTTTCTTGTTTCACGGTCTTTATCTCATCGTCTGCTTTATTCTCTAGTTGTTGTTTTCTGTCTGTCAGGATCTCTGTCTGCTATGATCAGAATCCTTCTCTGTACATCATCTCTTTCTGACACCAGTCACTTCTGGAGCCACTGTCAGCACTGACAGCTAGTGATTATCAGGAAGGAGACTGTTTAAACAAGATACAATCCAGCACTGACCCAGGAATCCAGAAACTGAATTGTGACAATATTTTACTCAATCCATTCAAGTCAATGATACCTTCCTTCATGGAATGACTATCTACATTCTGAAATCGATCAGATTCTGACCATGCCTCACAGGCATTTATAATTGATCATCTTTCCTGTAAATTTCATCCAGGAACTCTGACAGAAAGTCCAAAGTTTTATCATCATCCTAATGGCATCCACTTCACTAAATACTTCGCATCAAGTTTATTTGCTGTTTGAAGTGTAAGCCTTCTGTCCTCTTTGATGGGGAGTGGCTGGGCTGGAGTTAACACATGTTCACATCATTCCCCCATCGATCATATCATCCCGCCCGACTCCAGCAATATCAGACAGCAAATATATTTAATAAAAAAGCAAAATACTGTGGATGCTGGAATCTGAAACAAAAACAGAAAATGCTAGAGAATCTCAGCATCTGTGGAGAGAGAATAAAGCCAATATTTTCAGTCTGGGCCAAGGGTCATCAGGACTCGAAACATTGGCTCAAACAATCAATACTTACTTTCTGTCATTTTTCACAATGCCTCCTGGGATTGTTGGTCTCTGTATAATTTTTATGTTTCTTAATTGCCAGCCTCCATTTTTAGGCAATTGTTTCTCTGCTGCAGAAAGGCAATGGGTGAAGGATAGAACTAAAGCAGCATTTGGACTTGTTCACAGAGTTATATATAATCTTCACGCAATTCCAAGCCAAATCATTACGATCAAACCCCAGGAAATGGTCACAGCCTGCATTTAATGCAGCAGAATTAATATAGCATTCCATCGCTTGTCCCCTCACCCTCTATTTCTCTCTTTCATCCTCCCCATCCCTCTCTCCTTCCCTTCCCCATCCCTTTCTCCTTCCTCCTCTCAATCCCCCCCTGTCTCTCTCTCCTTACCCTTCCCCATCCCTCTCTCCTTCCCCCTCCCCATCCCTTTCTTCTTCTACCTCCCAATCCCTTTTTCTCTCTCCCTCTCCCTCTCCTAACCCCTCCCCATCCCTCTCTCCTTCCCCCTCCCCATCCCTTTCTTCTACCTCCAATCCCTCTTTCTCTCGCTCTCTCCCTCTCCTAACCCCTCCCCATCCCTCTCTCCTTCCCCTTCGCCATCCCTTTCTCCTTCCTCCTCCCAATCCCCCCTCTCTCTCTCTCCTTCCCCCTCCCCATCCCTCTCTCCTTCCCCCTCCCCATCCCTTTCTTCTTCTACCTCCCAATCCCTTTTTCTCTCTCCCTCTCCCTCTCCTAACCCCTCCCCATCCCTCTCTCCTTCCCCTTCCCCATCCCTTTCTCCTTCCTCCTCCCAATGTCCCCCCACTCTCCTTACCCTTCCCCATTCCTCACTCCTTCTCCTTCCCCCTCCCCATCCCTTTCTTCTTCTACCTCCCAATCCCTCTCTCTCTCTCCCTCTCCTAACTCCTTCCCATCCCTCTCTCCTTCCCCTTCCCCATCTCCCTCTCCTTCCCCCGTTGCATCCTCTTTCTCTCACACTCCCAGTCTTTCTCTCTGTCTCTCAGCCTCCCCATCCTTCTCTCACTCACCCTCTCCTGTGAATTGGCCATGCTAAATTGCCCCCTTAGAATCCAGAGATGTGTAGGTTAGTTGGATTGGTCATCGTAAGTGTGGGGGGGTTATGGGGATATGGCACAGGGGTGGGTCTGAGTAAGATGCCTCTTTGGAGAGTCAGTGCAGATTTGATGGGTCAAATGGCCTTTTCTGCACTGTAGGGATTCTATGGTTCTATGTCCTTTAACCTCTCAGTTGACCGTCTCTCCCATCACCCTCCCTGCTAGCTGCTTCTCTGTCTTTTTTGGTTGGTCGGACTTCTGACTTCAGTCAGAAAGTTCTGCATTCAATTTCCGCTCTCTGGAGAGCTGAGCTGGCAGGCTCACAGCATCCTCTCTTTCTTAGTAAACACCAGGATAAGGCACTCATTAACTATTCTAACCTTTCCCTGCACCTCCTTTCACAGCCAAAGATTCAAATCCCAGGAGAGCTGTTGTCTGATGAAGCAGTGCTTTGTGATATCTGAGATAGCCAAAACATATCACAAAGCTGTGTCTAAGCATCGCAATATACCTGCAAACAAACCCGATTGGAGTGACACACATTGATCCCTTGCTCCTAATACAATGTGAGTGAGAAATTAGAACCTACATTTCACTAGTTCAGTGAAAGTGTAAGTGTTTGTAGAGCTTCTTATTTGTGAGATTTGGGATCATGGGCTGGAGCTGGGATTGTCCGCTGCCAGGGCTGCCTCATATCTAATTAACCAAGCATCAGGAAAGGCAGCTTGACGCATTCCATTCTGTTTATTAAACTGTTCCGAGATGTGCTGTCTGATTTTCCGAACGATGAACAAATTTGACAGTGTAATCTCCCACTCTTTGCGATGTCCACATGACATTTCACGCCCAGGGTTTCCACCGGCTGTGACAGCTTCTCCCTTTTTCCAGTTGGTGACATTTCTGGCAGTTTTCACTGTGCTCACACGCTTTGCCTTATTCTTCACAGAGAGTTTTTAAGTTTATTTATTATTAGTCACAAGTAAAGCTTACATTAAGACTGCAATGACGTTACTGTGAAATTCCCTTGGTCGCCACACTCCCGCGTCTGTTTGGGTCAATGCACCTAACCAGCACATCCTTCAGAATGTGGGAGGAAACCGGAGCACCCGGAGGAAACCCATGCAGACAAGCAACCCCCATGTGCGGTGACAGCTGGTTCAGCACTTAGGTCTAACCATTCTGCTGTGATTGGCTGGTGTGATCGTGGTGATATGACCCCTCGTGGGAGAGGCTGGGTTGCATGCGACCCTTTGTGAAGGATTTTGGCTATTTTCTTACTGAAGCCGAGTAAAACTTTGGTTCAGCTGGATCGCCCAGTGCAGAATTTCAGCTAATCACAAGTGTCTTTCTGTGCCTTTTCCCATTGTGGATATCTCTGATACAAGTTGAATTTTGCATCATCTGAGTTTCACCAATTAAGTTTCATCACTTATGTCCCCCGCCCACCTTTGTATTTTCTGCACTCTTCCTCAACTTGCTCTGATCTAATATGGTGCAACTTTCCTCTCTTGTGTATTCCAAACTTCTCTCTCTTTTAAGCACCTCATTCCTCTTTTCCGGTACGTGCTGGCTCCATGATAAAAAGTCTCACAACACCAGGTTAAAGTCCAACTAGTTTGTTTGATAGTAAACTACTATTAAATAAACTGGTTGGACTTTAACCTGGTGTTGTGAGACTTTTTACTGTGTTTACCCCAGTCCAAAGCTGGCATCTCCACATCATCCCAGCTCCATGCCAGGATAGTTTTAACCAGGCTTGGAGACTAAATATTCTGGGGTAAGCAATACTTTGGAAAGACAGGCAGAATGGGAAAGGAAGAGGAAGGACCTGCTAACCTTGACATCAGTGAGGAAGGTTTGCTCTGAAAATCAGAAAGTAGAGTCAGTATGGGTGGAAATTAGTAATAGCCAAAGATTGAAAATACTGGTGGCTGTTGTTTATAGCTCCCCTAACAGTAATGATTTCATTGGACAGAACATCAAACAAGAAATGGTTGGAGCTTGTAAGAAAGGCAATGTAATGGTTGTGCGGCACTTCCAATTTTGTATAGACTGGACCAATCAAATTGGCAAAGGCTCTTGGGAGGATGAGTTTGTGAAATTAAGTTGGGCTAAAGTTATTTTAGGTCAAGTATTTTGAAGGGTTTGTTAGTAATGTCATAGTAAAAGAGGAGGAAAAGTAAAAAAGATTAGCTCAGTTGGCTGGACAGTTGGTTGTCAGAGCAACGTCAATAGCATGGGTTCAGTTTCTGTACTGGCTGAGTTTACTCTTGAAGGCCTGGCCTTCTCAAGCTGGCCCCTCACCTGGGCTGTGGTGATCCTCTGGTAAAATCACCACCAGTCACACAAGAACATAAGAACATAAGAAATAGGAGCAGGAGTAGGCCATCCAGCCCTTCGAGCCTGCCCCGCCATTCAATAAGATCATGGCTGATCTGTCGCTGCTCAGTTCACATCCTATGGTCACCTGGGGAAAAAATGTGAATTAATTAATGCTCAGCCACTCAATGAGAATCGAGCGCTGACAGTGGCAACTTTTTTAGTGAAAGGTCCACTGGGAAATAGTGATCATAATACCATTGAATTTTACATTAGTTTTGAAAATGACATACACCAATCTGAAACAAGAATCTTAAATTTAAACAAAGCTAATATGTAAGTATGTGAGGAGAGTTGGCTAAGGTTTATTGGGTAATTAGACTGAAAGGTATGGAAGTAGACACAGTGTGATATTTGAAGGAACAATTCAAAATGCATTCCATTGAAAAAAGGAAACTTAGTGAGAAAGATCCTTCTGTGACTTTCTTAGGAGGTGAGGGATGGTATTCCTTTTCAAGGAGACACTTATAATGTTGCAAAGAATAGCAGGAAGTCTGAGGGTTGAGATTGTTCTAAGAACCAACAAAGGGCCACCAAAAAGGAGATAAAAAGAAAAACACTGAAATATGAAAGTTAACTAGTCAGGAATATGAAAACAGATTTGAGTGTTTTTACAAGTATATATAAAAAAAGAGAGTAGCTTTAGTAAACGTTGGTCCATTAATAGTAGAGACAGGAGGAATTATCACGGGGAATCAGGAGTGGCAGAAACATTGTCCAGATGCTCGAGAGAATTTTCCATTTTGGCGACTGAGTGTGGTGGGTGAGTGGGTTTGTGACATGTTTCCTGCTGGCTGAGACGGTGGGAAATTGTGCCTGATTCCGTGCTCAAATTCAAATTAATTAAGCATCAATAAGTAGCTCTCCAAATCACATAGCAGGTCAGGAACTGACGCGTCTGCCCCACTGTTATCAATGGTGTTGAAGTTCCAGGAACCATATTTAAACCCCAATCGAGCACACACCACCTGAGTACACACATTTGAGCACGCACTTTCACTCTCCCCACCACCGCTGTGTTCAGGAAACCGATTGAAATGGCAGTTCCCAAAATGAAAGCAGCACCAAGGCTCAACAGTGACTCCTTTGAGGCCCTCGACCATGGAATCAATCACCAGTGGGATGTCCCCTACCTGAGGGATGGCTCTCACCCATCTGGGAGGCAGTTGCAAGGGAAGTCAGCTTGTCCAAAAAATGCCATGTGGTGCAGAAAGAGGATGAATGATCTCGTCCGTTCCGCCAGGGTAAGTCATCCTTCAGCTCCCCCAATCTCACACTCTCAGAGTGGCACTCAAAAGATTACACTGCCCTGGGATCTCACATGGGAGACACATTAGAACTGATGGTCTCATGGACACTTTAACATCGATGGTAGCCATGATATGGAGATGCCAGCATCAGACTGGGATAAACACAGTAAGAAGTCTCACAACAGCAGGTTAAAGTCCAACAGGTTTATTTGGTAGCATAAGCCACTAGCTTTCAGAGCCCTGCTCCTTCATTAGATGAACGGGATTATTTTGTAAATTGAGTTTGTGTCTTTATATGCTCTGTTTGTGAACTGAAATCCCACTCACCTGATGAAGGAGCAGCGCTCTGAAAGCTAGTGGCTTATGCTACCAAATAAACCTGTTGGACTTTAACCTGGACTTCTTACCCACTTTAACATCACTAGCATCTCATGCTGCACAAATTCCATTCTCGGTCCTTACTTGGGAAGGCTCAACACATATAACAGGCATGCATACTTCCCAACCTCTCCTCCATCTTTTATCATCGCATTCTAGTGAATTGTCTAGGCCAAACTTGCCAACAAAACAGTGAGATCCCAGACTGGAGGGGGAAATGGCTGACATACAGGAGCTCTCCAAATTCAGGGAGAATGCTGTCAAGTTGGCAGGAGAGGACACTCCTGTGGGGAAGGTGAGAAAGGCCTCTCCCAGTAACCAGTGTAGATGTGCCCTCCATGAGTGGGTCACATCCTGATATTCTCAGTGAGTGACATGTAATGTTGTATTGAACATGTTCATGAACTAATTCTATCTTCTTGCTCTTACAGGCAGCAGGTCCAGACGGATCAGCACAGCCACTGTAAGCCCCATTCCACCTCAAAAAGGATGATGAGGATTAATTTGAAGAATACCTATCACCACATTCACCTGCAGGCTCCACCAGCACAAGGACACATACCCCACTGGATGGTAGTTTTAGTATAAGGGCAGGGTCACATTTTTGGGGGAAACACCTCACTGTCACGTATGCAAAGCAGTTGGAGGCAGTGACAGCCCAGATCTCTGACAGTCGGAGGACTGCTGGAGATCAGGCAGCTGCTGAATCAGATGATGACCTCTGGAAATGGCCATCTCACGTGCGAGAGATGCAATGCCGGTTGGAACATCGGGTGGAGTTGTGCGAGGTAGTCAACAGACTGAGTGAAGGATGATGAGTCCATTTACATTCTGTCTGATGTGTGGCTCCAACTTGCGAGCAAGTCAGAGTTTCCAAGGGAGGTCGGTGACCACCTTAGAGACCTTTGTCTAGCAGATCCTGCCGTATTTGTGCTTGGACCTATATGCCATCACTACAGGCAGTGGCGAGATCAATCAGTGGCTAGGCAAAGAGGTGGCACCTTGACCTTGCTTCAAGGTTTCAGGTGGGGCTCCTTGAGCACCCACAGGAAAGAGGGCCAACAACTGGAGACCCCGGGGCCATCCACCTAGGTGACTCAGTGTCCAGCCGATCTCAATCCCCTCTGCCAGTGATCCTATCACCTCCAGCTGTACAGACAAGAAGGATGCACCTGCCCACAGCAGAACATTCAAGCAGGGAAGGAACCAAGAACACCCAACAAAATCAAAGATGTAGCAGTCAGCAGCTGCTTCAACCTCTGCTGTGGGTATCAAGGTTGCACTAAGATGTAGTGGGAGGGTTAGAAAACTTAAGAAACATTAACATCATTTCTGGATCGCAGGTATTCAATCATGTATCTTTCTAAATACATTTCCTGTTAATGAGAAAGCTGCAGTTATTGAAAGTATCGTGTATATGCATCTACATGCCCTCTTATTGTGAGAGTGAGTTATGCTCCCACTCAGCGATTGACTCCCTTTGTCAGCCTCACATTCATGTGATGTGTAGCTAAGTCAAGTTAGTTACTGGACCCTTGTGTTATGTCAGGGAGATGTGTCAAAACTAAAGGCCAGTCAGTCTGACTTCAGTGATGGGTAAATTAGTAGAATCATTCTGAGAACCAAGATAAAATGTCACTTAGACATGATTAATCAGGGATTGTCAGCATGGTTTTGTTAGGGAAAGATTGTGTCTTACTAACTTAATACCATTTTTTGAGGAAATAACAAAGAGAAGTGTTGAAGAGAGTGGATGTTGTCTACAGGTAAAGCATCTGATGAGGTCCCATGTAGCAGAATGGTCAGAAGAGTAAGGGACCCAAGGGAAGGTGACAAGTTGGATCCAAAATGGATTCAGTAACAGGAAGCAAAGGGTAATGATCGATGGATGTTTATGAATGGAAAGTAGGTTCCAGTGGTGTTCCAAAGGACTCAATGTTGGGGTCCTTGCTGTTTGTTGTACATATTAATGAACAAAAAGGTAAAGGCAGTGGAGTTGCACTGCTAGTTAAGAGGAAATTAATACAATAGTGAGGAAAGATATGAGCTCCGATGATATGGAATCTCTATAGGTAGAGCTGAGAAACACTCAGGGTCTGAGGAAGAGTGTCTGTCCATACTGAACGCAAAGCTATGGCATTCCGTGAGTCTCCGAACACATTCCGTGTGTGTCATGACCGGAAGAGATCTGAAACCCTCAAAGCATCAGGTTTGCAAAGGGGTTGGGAAGGTCTGCATGCCTGTTAGGGTGAGAGGGGATGGGTACAGCATGGAATGGTACTGGAAGTGGAGGGCTGAGCACTGAATGGAGCTTTGCACTGACGGGAGAAATGTAGCCATGACAACACAAAGACATCTGCCATTGGTGATGGGGAACCTGGTGATCCTTATCAGCCTTGAGCTGGGAGCTCTACAGTACTGTTGGGGAGGAAGGTACTCAGGTCACAGAGAAGCTGGCATCTCTGAGGGACAGGGTGAAGCGAGACAGGCAGAGAGTGAAGAGAATGTCTGGCTGGCTCATCCTTCATAAGGACATCAATGATGCACCAATCACTGAGCATCTGTGATGCCATTGATACCAGTCAGACTGAGCCATACATCATAGTAACTGGAGCCAAGAGTAGGCCATTTGGCCCATCGAGCCTGCTCCACCATTAAGTACAAACACAACTGAGCCTCAATGACAATGCCATATTCCTGCTTTCTCCCCATACCCCTAAATTCCATTAAAATTTCAAAAAATTACCTATTGCTTTCTTGAATATGTTCAGTGACTTGGACTGCACAACCTTCTCTGGTAGAGAATTCCACAGGTCACGACCCACTACCCTTTCAGTGAAGGAATGTTTCCTTATTTCAGTCCTAAATGGACTACCCAATGTCCTGAAACTGTGTTTCCTGGTTCTACATTCCCCAGCCAGGGAAAACATCCTCCCTGTATTTAGTCTGTCCAACCCTGTTAAATTTTATACATTTTAAAGATCTCCTCTCATCCTTCTGAACCCTGGTGAATACAAGCCCAGGCAAACCAATCTCTCCTCTTGGACATTCCCATCAACCCTGGTATCAGCCTAGTGAACCACTGCTGCACTCCTTCAATGGCAAGAATATCCTTTCTTAGGGAGGGAGACCAGAACTGCACACACTGTTCCAGGTGTGGTCTCACCAAGGCCCTGTATAACCGCAGTAAAACATCCCTACTTCTGAACTGAAATCCTCTTGCAATGAAACCAATATACTGTTTGCCTTCCTAATTGCTTGCTACAGCTGCCCCTCTCCTTCCACGGACGGGTGTAAAAGGCCTCCTAGATCCCTTTGTACGTCAACACTTTGTAATACATCGCCCTTTAAATAACGCTCTCTGTTTTTCACACTTTGTATAACTTCACATTTAGCTGCATTGTTCTGCATTTGCTATGTGTTTTCCCACTCACTCAGCTTGTCTAAAACCTTGAAGCATCCTCCCCATAACTCAAATTCCACCCAGTTTTGTATCATCAGCAAACTTGGAAATGTTGCATCCAGTTCCCTCAGCCCGGTAATTTATATATATTGTGAACAGCAGTATAGGTTCAATTCTCCTGCCATTTCTGTATTCCCATTACAATTTCCCTGGCTTCTGACTGTAAGGTAAAGACATTTGTCTTTAATCTTTTTCTCTTCACGTATTTATAGAAGCTTTTCATAGAATCATAGAACGCTTTGTGCAGAAAGAGACCATTCATCCAATGAGTCTGCACTGATTTTCCAACAAAGTGTCTTATCCAGGCCACCCTTCTGCCCCATCTCCGTAACCCCCTTCTTTATCCTGCTACTCCCCTTTCCTTACACATTCTGGATACCGAGGAGCAATTTAGCATGGCCAATGTACCTAATCCGCACATCTTTGGACTGTGGGAGGAAACCGGAGCACCTGGGGAAAACCCATGCAGACATGGGAAGAATGTGCAGATTCTGCACAGACAGTGACCCAAGGCCAGCATTGAACCAAGGCCCTGGCGCTGTGAGGCAGCAGTGCGAACTGTGCTGCCCTTTTACAGTCAATTTCTGTGTTTCCTGCAATTTTACTCTCATTGTCTATTTCCCCCTCTTGATCAGTTCTTTTGTCCTCTTTTACTGAATTCTGAAATGTTCCCAATCCTCAGGCTGACTGCTTTTTTTCTGGGGATTTTAATGTCTCCTCTATGGATTGAATATTATCGCCAATTTCTTTTGTAAGCCGTGGCTGAACCACATTTCCTCTTTTATGTTTGTGCCAGACAGGAATGAATAATCCTGGACATTGAGTATGTGTGAAATGACTAATGTGTGAAATTGACCCAATTGTTATTGCTCCCCAGATGAACCATCTTCCAGAGCCAGCCAGGAAGCTGGCGACCCACTACTGACATCGGAGCGGGTACTAATGGAACATGCACCCACACCGTTTCTCAGCTCCAAGCACCAGCTCAGATACTGGCACATCGGTAGGCAATAGTACATTGGCTCAGTTGGCACTACATTATGGTGTGCACCCATCACACTTGCTGACAGATGCAGAGAGTGCCCAGGGCAACAGTTTTCAGTGGGACTGACAGAGACCAGAACCATGCTGATCCCAAAGCAGGTGATAAGCCTCTGGTGTTGTCCAACAGCAGCAGATGCTGGATATCCAGCGGGATGCATGAGGAAATCTGCTGGAGGTCCCTGAGGGTGTGTGAGCCATGGTCTCTGTCATGGAGAAGTTCTTGTGGAATGTGAGTGCTGCATTGACCCTGAGCTCCAAGCACACAGCCTCAGCCAATGAGAGAGTGGCAGCTCTCACAGAGAGGCAGTGCCAGAGACAGAATGAGGGGCTCCTGGGGTTGTGTTCAGACCTGCAAGTCCTCATACAGGCAGGAAGGGCATTGCCATTGTGGGAGATAGATGCAGCACCCAGTCTCTTTGTGAGATGCCCGTCCATCAATGGTGAACAAAGACACCTCACAGCGGAAGATGGAAGTCCTGTCGTGTCTGTGTGCTCCTCTCATGGTGCCCCGGACAAGGACAGCAGCTTCTCTGCCATTCTGCCAGTAATTGTGCCATTCTCAGAGTCTCGATGATTACGGAGTGTCCAGCCCTATCGCTGAGCTCACCCTCTCAGCCAAAGCCTACTCAGGCCCCATCAACTAGAGGATAACTGCCGAGGTCACCACGAACAACAGGACAGCACGGTTAACACTCTGCCCCCCATGTAGCGAGGGGGCTGGGGCAGCAAAACGGAACACCTCCAAACATAAGCTTATCACACAGGAAGGGGTTTAGACTGGAGGCCTATGTTTCTTTCTTTATGTGTCACATGTAACACGTGTTTAACACAGTTCTGATTGGATGTTTCTGTTTGATTTAAATATGATAAAGACTTCTCTCTCACTCTAAGTGTCCTGTGTATTCGGTGGGTTTTTGCCTCATCGGTAGCGAGTGGAAGATGTTTGGAGCAGTAAGCGTTATTACCAAAGAGGGATATGAGCCTGGGTCCATGGCGTGGTTTTGCCTGAAATGTTTGGAGGGAGGCAGTGCTTTTGGTCTCAGACAGAAGGCAAGTCTTGTTAGCCGGAATCAAAGCCTCCCTGATGTCTCTGCCATCCTGAAGGTTCCTCATGTCTGGCTTCTTATCTTCACCATCTTCCTACCTGAGCTCTGGATCTGAGTCTTTATTGGATCTCTCCTCAGAGGTGAGTGCAGCTGCCTCAATGCTCTCTTGGTGTCCCCCCACCCCCTCGCACCAAGAGAGCATGATATTATACAGAGCACAGCAAACACTGACAATGAGTGACATTTGCTCTAGCAGAGAATGGTCTAGGCATCGTAACCCCATCTACGACAGACCTATTGCCCTCTCCACCACGTCCTTGTGGAGACAAGGCAGTGGCTGTATCTCTCCTCAGCCTCTATCCACAGCCTGAGAGGCATCATCAGCCACTTTTTTCAAAGGACACCTACACCCTGGCACTCAGCAACCATCCATCAAGGTGGGCTGGAGCTGCCAATAGTCTTGGCACTTTGAGTGCTGCAGTATATAGGCATGGTGGGAGTGTCAAGGTGCCTAGTTCCCTGGGTACGGGGGAACCCTGCCATTGTTGTGAAGCCTGTAGTTTGCCCAGCCTGACTGGATTGGTCCATCCTGAACTGGACGAGTGTTCTCGCCCTCCTGTCTCACCAGTATGACGTAGCTATGTGCAGCTAGCTGGGAGACTCTGGGAGACCCACTGAGCCTTGGAAAGATCCAAAGGTGTAAAGGTTAACTGTGATAGTGGCCATTTGGTATCCACCTTCACAGTTGGAGGCTTCTTCCGGCCAATTATCTGGGAGAAAATGTGATAGATTCACATAATTACTGGAGTCTCCTGAGTCACTGGACTGGGTCATGTCCAGGGAGGTGGATCACAGCATGTACACTCTGGCAGCTGGGTAGTGGTGTCTCCTGCAGAGACATCCCCCTTGCCCTCTATGTTGCCCCTGACCGCCCTGTGCCTACGTCTCTGCCCAAGGGGGATGCCTATGACCACCTGGCGTCCTCTCTTTGCTGAGTAGATTGTACCCCCTGCAGAGCTGGAAGTGGGTTGGCTCTGTGAATGGAAGGTAACAGAGGAGCACAGATTCTGGATGTCACAAGACAGCACTATCCTGTGAGTTCTATATTTGTTGCACAAACCTCCAGAGAAAGGAGTGAAAACACTCCCAATGCTCCAGCCCCTCACCAGCCTCCCAGTAACTGCAACAACTTGCCTTTGCTGACACGTCATTTCATCCCTCACTTGGTTGAGAAATGGGCCAGATGGATTAGCTGCCTGTCCGTGCGTGGATCAAAACATGACTCAGGCAACGTAATCTCTGAGTCAATCACAGACAGGGGCATATCCGACTCATGCTTGCTCCCACTGAGGGAAATATCGCAGGAGTGTGAGGATGTGTCTGAAACCTTCAAGCAATTTATTGTGAAGCTGGGCCAGTCATATGCTCCCTGGATGGGAAACCTCTGCTCCTTGAGTGGTTACCCCACCCCCCAGCGAGAAATACCCCCCACTCCACACAGATCCCTCCTTTCACAGACCCCCCCGCCACATGCCCCCCAAACCCCCTCACAGACCCTCCCTCACACAGACCCACCCATTGCACAGAACTTTCCCAGCACAGAGGCCCCCCCCAACACAGACTCCCCCTGCACAGACCCCCCCCCCCAACTATACAGATCCCACCCTGTGCACAGACACCCCCCCCCAACTATACAGATCCCACCCTGTGCACAGACACCCCCCCACACAGGCCGCCTCCCCTCTGCAGAGACCCCCCCACACAGACTCCCCCCACAAAGACTCCCCTGCCACACAGACCACTCCCCCTCCTCCTGCACAGAACCCCCCCCCCCCAAGGAAATCTTACAAATGCACTTTGAAAAGCATAATGCAATTAGAACGAGTAGTCATGGTTTTATAAAAGGGAAATAAATGCTGTTTGACACATTTATTTGAGAATGTTGGACCCTTGGAGGATGAGGGGGGGGGGTTTAGCGGTGGGCGATGAGGAAATGGCTGAGGCTTTAAATAAGTTTTTTGCCTCGGTCTTCACAGAGGAGGACATGAATAGTTTGCCAGATATTAAAGACAGAAGGATGGTAGGAGTTGAGGGCCTGAATGCAATTACTATCACTAGAGAGGTAATGCTTGATAGACTAATGGGACTGAAGGTGGACAAGTCCCCAGGAGTGGATGGAATGCATCCCAGGGTTCTGAAAGAAATGGCAGAGGTGATAGTGGATGCCTTAGTAATTATTTATCAAAATTCGCTGGAGTCCGGGGAAGTGCCGGAAGATTGGAAAACAGCTAATGTTATACCGCTGTTTAAAAAAGGTAGCAGACAAAAGGCAGGGAATTATAGGCTGGTTAGCTTAATGTCTGTAATTGGAAAAATCCGTCATCAAAGAAGAACTAGCAAGGCACCTGGAAAAGGATGGTTTGATTGAGCAGACGCAGCATGGATTCGTTAAGGGGAAGTCGTGTTTGACAAATTTATTGGATTTCTATGAGGATGTGACTAGTGCGGTAGACAGAGTGGAACCGGTGGATGTGGTGTTTTTAGATTTCCAAGAGGCGTTTGATAAGGTGCCTCATAAAAGGTTGCTACAGAAGGTTAGAATGCACGGAGTTGGGGGTAAGGTGTTAGCGTGGATAGAGGATTGGTTGTCTAATAGGAAGCAGAGAGTTGGTATCAATGGGTGCTATTCTGGCTGGCGGTTGGTGACTAGTGGAGTGCCGCAGGGATCGGTGCTGGGGCCTCAGCTATTTACCATTTATATAGATGATCTGGAGGAGGGTGGCGAAATTTGCTGATGACACGAAGATGAGTGGAAAAGCAAATTGCGTGGAGGGTGTGGAAAGTCTGCAGAAAGATCTGGATAAGCTGAGCGAGTGGGTGAGGACCTGGCAGATGGAGTATGATGTTAGCAAGTGTGAGGTTATCCACTTTGGCAGAAATAATAGTAGGAGGGATTATTATTTAAAAGGCAAAAAGCTGCAGCATGCTACGGTGCAGAGGGACCTGGGGGTCCTTGTGGACGAGTCGCAAAAACCCAGTCTGCAGTTGCAGCAGGTGATCAAGAAGGCAAATGGAATGTTAGCCTTTATAGCGAGGGGGATAGAATATAAAAGCAGGGAGGTCTTGCTGCAACTGTACAGGGTACTGGTGAGGCCGCAGCTGGAGTACTGTGTGCAGTTTTGGTCGCTGCACTTGCGCAAGAATATATTGGCCTTGGAGGGCGCGCAGAGCAGGTTCACTAGGTTGATACCAGAGATGAGGGGGTTGGCCTGTGAAGAGAGACTAAATAGACTGGGTCTGTACTCGTTGGAGTTTAGAAGGATGAGGGGGGATCTTATAGAGACGTATAAGATAATGAAGGGGATGGATAGGGTAGAGGTAGAGAGATTCTTCCCGCTTAGAAAGGATAGCAGGACTAGAGGGCACAGCCTGAAGATAAGGGGGGGCAGTTTAGATCAGAGTTGAGGAGGAACTTCTTCACTCAAAGGGTCTCTGGAATTCTCTGCCTGTTGAAGTGGTGGAGGCTGCCTCGCTAAATATATTTAAGACGCGGGTTGATAGGTTTCTGACAGGCAGGGGAATTAAGGGTTATGGGGAGAAAGCGGAAAAGTGGAACTGATCCACTTCAGATCAGCCATGATCTTATTGAATGGCGGGGCAGGCTCGAAGGGCTAGATGGCCTACTCCTGCTCCTATTTCTTATGTTCTTATGAGTGATTTGCGGCTGGCCAGCCCCTCAGATATAAAGGACACAATTTAAAAATTTGGAAGAGTTGTGAATCATGAGGAGGATAGAGCTCTGAAAGAATGTAGACAGGTCAATGGAATGAGCAAAGAGGTAGCAGATGAAATTCAATGAAGAGAAATATAAAGTGATTTATTTTGGTGGGAAAGATAATATGAAATAAAAGGTGTAATTCTCAAAAAAGTGCAGGAGCAGAGGGAGCTGGGGGTGTATATGTGGTAAGTATTGAGGGTGGCAGGTAGAGCAATTAGTAAAGCAAATAATATTCTAAGATTTATTAACAGGGCCATAGAGTACACTAGCAAGGAGGGTATGTTAAGCCTGCATAAAAAAACCAGATAGACCTCAGCTGGAGTATTGATTCCAGTTCTGGGCACTGTACTTCAGGAAGGGTGTGAAAGCATTGGAGAGAATGCACGAAAGTAGTTCCAGGGATGAGGAACTTCAGTTATGAGGATAGATTGGAGAGGTCAGAGGCATCTCCCGAAAATTGGCAATGATGTGCAGTCCATGGACAGTGATTCAGCCTCATTGCCAGTTATTCTGTTTGAGGTCTGATATTGACACTAATAAAGACCGTAAGTTAAGTGGCAGTAACCTAACTGAAGCTGTTTATTAAGACTTCTGTTTTCTAGCACAGTCAGTACAAAACTGCAAGGCAAGCTCCACCCAGGGTGAAGCTTGAGTCCTGGGTCGCCTGACCCATTCTCTGAAGGCGACACGGCCCAACATAACAGTTTAGGGCTCCGTATTTAAGCAAAAATAAACTTGTATTGGAGATGATAAGAGTGAAGATTCACTGGATTGGTCCCTTTCCCTTGGCGCAAATAAATCTCAGTCAAAATAAATCAACATCAGCCTCAACGATTACAATCATACAGATACACACTGACTGACACGCACGCACACACACACACACCACACACACACACAAACACATACATACACACATGCATGCGCAGAAATACACATGCTCAGACATACGCTAACACAGACGTAGGCACACACAGGTAGACACAGACATACGTGGACACAGACATATACGCACACGTAATACAGACACTATGCAGGCACACATAATACGGATACATAATATGTGGACACAGATATACATGGACTCAGACATAAACACACACAGACATACATGCACATAGACACACATACACCCACACACAGACACACACACAGACAACCATAATCACACAGCACGTATATGCACAGACATACACACACACATAGATATACATGGACACATAATATATGCACTCAGGTATATGCAAACAAACAGATATGCACACACCTAGACATGCACACGCAGCCAAACACAGATGCAGAAATGCTCACGTGCAGACATACACACACCCAGACATACGCAGACACAGACAAACGTCCACACACACAGACATAAATGCAGAAAGACAAATGTGCGCACAGATATACACGTAAATAGACATATGTACTCCCAGACATATGTGCACATACATAGCTGCACACAGGCATATATGCATGTGTGAAATTTAGAATATTTCTTTATGTAATGAGTTATGAACTCAGTGTGAAATTGTTTTGTGTAACTGGTTCAAAACCAAAATTATGACTAAAGTATCTCACAAATATCCACACTTGTACACATACTAAACAAGACATATAACTAACTGAATCAAGACTACATTTATATTCTTCTAACATTAAAGAGAAGATTACAAAGAGTTAAATGAGTTCTTGCGCGAAACACAAACGATGGTGGCTCTACAGTCAAAACATTCAATATACGTTTCAAAGTCAGACTCCAGGAGCATGCCTCATATTCATGCCAGAACAAAGGTAAAACAGGTAATAGATGGCCCTAGTGGCGTGGGGTGACACATTGCTAGGGACCCGGGTTCGATTCCCAGCTTGGGTCACTATCTATGTGGAGTTTGCATGTTTTCCCCACGTCTGCGTGGGTTTGCTCCAGGTGCTCAAGTTTCTTCCCACAGTCCAAATATGTGTAGGTGCATTGGCCAGGCTAAGTTGCTCCTTAGTGTCCCAAGATGTGTAGGTTAGATGGTTTAGCCATGGTAAATGTGCAGGGTTACAGGGATAGGGTGGAGGAGAGTGCCTGAGTAAGGTACTCTTTTGGGGCATTGGTGCAACTTGAGGGGCTAAATGGACTCCTTCTTTGCACTGTGGGGATTCTATGGAGGGATGGGAGAAGGTAATAAGGGAAAATAGATCAAAAGTGAGATAAAAATAAATCAATGGAAGAAATGAAAATAAATTGATAGAAATAAAAAAGGATGAAGATGGAGAGGAAAATCCACAGTCTGAAGTTGTTGAGCTCAGTGTTGAGTCCAGAAGGCTATCAGTGCCTAATCAGAGGAGGAAGTGCTGTGCCTCCAGTTTGCATTGGTCTTCACTGTGCATTGCAGCAGGACAAGATCAGGCATATGGACATGGAGCAATTATCTCAGGAGCCTTCAGGTATAGAACAATCATTTATTAACTGGTGCGTTGAGCAAGCACCACATCAGAGAAAGACCTCTGAAGCAGACTCTATCCCATTGGAAAACTGAGACATTTATACAGTGAAAAATCAGATGAGCAGTATGTTATCTTAAATTCTGACATTGCCTGTTTTAGATTCACATTAAACAATTTATAGGTTGTGAGGCAGGATTTCTGTTGCTCTATTTGTCTTCCTAATCTCTTGTTATTACCAGGATTGGTCATGTGCTACCAGCTTTGAGGTGGTACAGAAGTTACCAGGCATTCAAGTTCTTTATGTTGGCTGGCTGCTTAGTCACATAAACAGTCCTTGCCACGTCATCATGTTCTTTTACCCTGATTGTGGAATTTCACTTAACCTTTCTAACAAATCCCTTAGAAATCCCTTTAGGAGGTACATAGATCCCCTGATCCCTTTTGATGAGATACTTAACCTTTATGAAGAATCTTAAGAAACCAGACTCATTATTTCCATCTCACAATGTGTTGAAATGGGAAGTGACAGGAAGGTCTGGGTCCTGCTTGTGGATGGACCGAAGGTGTTTTGTAAAGCAGTCACACAGTCTGTGATGTAGAGTAAACAGTATTGAGAGCAGTGAATGCAATAGACCAGATTGAAGGAGGTGCATGTGAAGCACTGCTTTACCTGAAAGTGATGTTTAGGACCTGGGAAGGTGAGCAGATAAAAGGTAAAAGGGCAGGTGCTGCACCTTCTGCAACTGTGTGGAAGATGCTGTGGGCAGGGGTTGAGGTGTAGGGAGTAATGCAGGAGTGGACTAGGGCATCCCGGAGAGAACAGTCCCTGCGGAATGCTGGCAGCAAGATTGAGAGGAAGTTGTGTTGAGTGATGGCGTCATGCTGGAGTTAACGGAAATGGTGGAAGATGATCCTTTGAATGCAGAGGCTGATGGGGTGAAAAATGAGGACAAGGGAGGCTCTATCCTGGTTCTGGGAGGGAGGGGAGGGGTGAAAGTAGAAGTGCAGGAGATGGGTTGGACACAGTTGTGAGCTCTGTCAACCACAGTAGCTGGATAGGAAACGAGACTCTCGTAAATTTGCATATGCAGCCCTAAGTGATGAACACAATGGACAACTGAGCCTGCGTTGTGTCAAAAAGCATGCTTATCACCCTGTGACCCTAAACTGTAAGATTTTATCAAAGGTCACAGGTTATCCAAAAGTCACAAATGGTTTAGAATGATTCATTGAGACATGTAAGGCAAAATCCGGTTGTATCACAGCTTGGTATGGGTCCTGCTCTGCCCAAGACTGCAAGAAACTACAAAATGTCGTGAATGTGGCCTAATCTATCACACAAACCAGCCTCTCATCCATTAACTCTGTCTACACTTCCCACTGCCTCGGCAAAGCAGCCAGCATAATTGAGGACCCCACTACTTCCATCGGTAAAAAGAGGTAAACATCTGAGGTCACGTACCAACTGGCTCAAGAACAGCTTCTTCCATGCTGCTGTCAGACTTTTAAACAGACTTACCTTGCATTAAGTTGATCTTTCTTTACACCCTAGCTATGATTGTAACACTACATTCTGCACCCTCTTGTTTCCTTCTCTATGAATGGTATGCTTTGACTGTATTGTGCGCAAGAAACAATACTTTTCACAATATACTAATACATGTGACAGTAATAAATCAAATCAAATCATATTAAACATACAGTCGGTGACGGGCAGCTGGGTCCTGGGTCTCACACATTGTTAATACTGCTGTTTGCTACATGAACAAAAAAAGTTTATTTATTAGTTACAAGTAAGACTTACATTAACATTGCAATGAAGCTACTGTGAAATTCCCCAAGTTGCCACACTCTGGTGCCTGTTCAGGTCAATGCACCTAACCAGTGCATCTTTCAGAATGTGGGAGGAAACCGGAACATGTGGAGGAAGTCCACACAGACATGGGGAGAACATGCAAACTCCGCACAGACAGTGACCCAAGCCGGGAATCGAACTCGGCTCCCTGTCGCTGTGAAGCAACAGTGCTAACAATCTCCTCCTTGTTATCTAGTTGTCTGTCAGGCTGACCAATCAGTTAAGCTGAAACAAGTATGGATCTACCTCGCAGAGCTGGCCTGTATTCTCACACGCTTCTGCTTCTGGACTTTAGGGGCTTGTGGATATCTCACAGTCATTTGTGTGTTTAATGACTTTTACTCATTCATTGGGAACAAAGAGAGGACATGAAAAAATATTAGCAAGCAAAATTAAGGAAAACGCAAAGATGTCTTACCAGCATATAAAGAGCAAAAGGATAGTTAAGGAAAAAGTGGGAGCTATCAAAGGTGAAAAGGGGAACTTCTGTGATGATGCAGAGGATCTGGGAAGAGTTTTAAATGAATTCTTGTCTCCATATTTGCAAAGGAAAGGAATGATGTGGATATAGTAATTCAAGAGGAACAGTGTAAGATAATCATAACGAGAGAGGAAGTGCGAGAGGAGTTGGAGTCCTTGAAAGTCGAAAAGTCATTAGGGCCAGACAGATTGCTCCCTAGAAAGAGGTCAAGGAGGAAACAGCAGATGCTCTGAGGATTATTTTTCAATCTTCACTAATCACAGGGGAGGTGCTGGAGGACTGGACAAATACAAATGTGGTTCCATTGTTTAAAAGGGGTATGAAGGAACTGTCAAACAATTAGAGGACAGTTAGTCTTATTTTGGTGTGGGAAAATTGTTAGAATCAATCCTGAGATTGTCACTTAGAAAGGCATGGAATAGTCAGGGATAATCAGCTTGGCTTTGTTACGGGAAGGCCATGCCTTACAAATTTGAGTGTATTTTTTGAGGAAGAGACAAGGAAGATCGATGAAGGTAGTGCAGTGGATGTTGAGTACATGGATTGTAGCAAGGCTTTTGACAAGGCCCTACAGAATAGATTGCTCAAAAAAATAAAAGCCCATGAGATGCAGGGTAATGTAAACTGGATCAAAAGGAAACAAAGGAGAATGGTCAATGGATGCCTTGCGAATCGGAAGTTATTTCAAGCAGCGTTCCGCAGAGCTCAGTGTTTGGGACCCTTGCTGTTCGTGTTATAGATCAACAGTTTGGATGTGAATGTGGGAGCCATGATTGGAAAATTTGCAGATGTCACAAAGATTGGCCAGGTAGTGGATCGTGTAGAGGATAGCTGTGATATACAAAACAATGTCGATGGTTTGGTGGTGTGGGCTGTAAAGTGGCAGATGGATTTTAACATAGAGAAGTGTGAGGTCATGCATTTAAGGTGGCCACACAGTTATTGGGAATGCATAATAAATGGGAGTATGCTAAGAAGAGTAGATGAAGTGGGAGATCTTGGCGTACAAGTACACAGGTTCCTAAAGGCAGCAGTTCTAGTAGACAAGGTGGCAGAGAAGACATATGGAATGCTCTCCTTCAATGGCAGAGGAAAAGAATATAAAAGTAGATATAATGTTGGAATTGTATAAAACACTGGTGAGGCCACAACTGGAAAATTATGTGCAGTCACCACCTTACAGGAAGGAGCTCTGATGAAGGGTCATCTTGACTTGGAACGTTGGCTCTATTGTCTCAGACCTGCTGAGATTTTCCAGCATTTTCTGTTTCTGTTTCAGATTCCAGCATCCGCAGTAATTTGCCTTTATACAGGAAGGACCTAATTGCTCTAGAGTGCAGAGAAGATTTACGAGAATGTTGCCAGGGCTGGAGAATTGTAGCTAAGAGGATTGGAGTTGTTGGTGTTGTTTTCCTTGGAACAGAGAAGGCTGAGAGATGACATGATTGAAGTATATAAAATTGAGGGGTAGAGATAGAGATGGACAGGAGGAACCCTCAGCAGAGAGTTCCAAGCTAGGAGATATAGATTCAAGCTAAGTGACAGAAGGATTAGAGGAGACATGAGGGAGAACGTTTTTATACAGAGGGTGGTGGGTGTTTGGAATTCTGTGCCTGGAAAGGTGGTAAAGGCAGAAGACTTCAGTTCATTTTAAAGATTATTTACATATACACTTGAAATGCCATCACCTACAAAGCTACAAACCAAGGTACAGATAGTGGCAATAGGCTGGACAGCTGCTAGGGTCTTCAAGAGCCAAATGGTCTCCTTCTGTAAATTTCAGTGATATGATCCTGTTTTCTGTCTCTCTCTCTCTCTCGTTCACCCTCCCCAGTCTCTATCCCTCTAGTTAACCCTCTCAGTGCTCTATCCCTCTCTTCCCTCATTATTTATCCTTCTATCTTCATCCTCTCTGCTCTGTTTCTGCCTTTTCTGATTAGGTTAACATTAAATAATATTTTTTTCCTGTGTTACTCCAGGTTATGTCACAGCGTGTGTGAACGCAGGAACTCTGATGTCGTGCTGTTCTGCTATGTTGGACCTTCCCGGAGTTGAATACTAAGTCTGGTCAAAACACCTGTCCACCCTTCTCAAAGTTCCAAGTGATTTCACCAATTCTGGAGCGTACCATTTGCAGGATGGATTTTGAAATCTCGATCAAAACCCTTAAATGAGGAGATTGAGGGAATTCCAGTTATTGATAGCTGAGCAAACTGTGTGAGTATCTATTCTCCAAATTCCAGAATCCAATTCCTACAGGATCTACAGACATCAGGATCCATCAAGTCCAAGATTCCCCCATCAAGTCCTTGATCTACTTTTACAATCCAGGTGCTTACAGAGTCGCAGCGTTGTGAGATTCTGAAGAATTCCACTTGATTGTCCTTTATTACCCGGGCATCTCATCCAAGAGCAGCCACCTCCAAGCTGTACCCACATCCTTGATTGGAGCTCCTTCCTGAGAAACTATTTCCCTGCCTCCACAGCAAGATGACAGTGGCCCATGGAGACAATGTTGATGAGTTGGCTGCTCTCCCAGTGCAGCCTCAGGACCTGTATGAGCCCGAGCAAGATCACGAGTGCTGTGAGCGAGTGGTAATCAACATCTCAGGGCTTCGCTTTGAGACCCAGCTCAGGACCTTGTCCCAGTTCCCAGACACCCTCCTTGGGGATCCGAAGAAGAGGATGGGCTACTTTGACCCTCTGAGGAATGAATATTTCTTTGACAGGAACAGACCAAGTTTTGATGCCATCCTGTATTACTACCAGTCAGGAGGCAGGCTGCGCAGGCCTGTCAATGTGCCCCTGGATATTTTCTCTGAGGAGATACGGTTCTACGAGTTGGGGGAGGAAGCCATGGAGATGTTCAGAGAGGACGAGGGCTTCATAAAGGAGGAGGAGAGGCCTTTACCTGAGAATGAATTCCAGCGCCAGATCTGGCTACTATTTGAGTACCCCGAGAGTTCAGGCCCAGCCCGAGTTATCGCCATTGTGTCTGTTATGGTCATCCTCATCTCCATCGTCAGCTTTTGCCTGGAAACTTTGCCTGTCTTTCGAGATGACAAAGAGAATGGAGCTGGAGGCAGGCCTCATTATAACAATGCCACAGCTCTTTACCACTCTTCTACGTTTGCTGACCCTTTCTTCATCGTGGAGACTCTCTGCATCATCTGGTTTTCTTTTGAGTTTCTGGTCAGGCTGTTTGCCTCTCCGAGTAAACCCGTCTTCTTCAGAAATATCATGAACATTATTGATATTGTGGCCATCACTCCTTATTTCATCACCCTGGGCACTGAGCTGGCAGAGCAGCAGCAGCAAGCGGGTAACGGGCAGCAGCAAGGGCAGCAGGCCATGTCTCTAGCCATCCTGAGGGTCATCCGCTTGGTCAGGGTCTTTCGGATCTTCAAGCTGTCCAGACACTCCAAAGGGCTGCAAATCCTGGGTCAGACCCTGAAGGCCAGTATGAGGGAACTGGGTCTCCTTATCTTCTTCCTCTTCATCGGAGTTATCCTCTTCTCCAGCGCCGTCTACTTTGCTGAGGCAGATGAAGCAGCTTCATACTTTGATAGCATTCCCGATGCTTTCTGGTGGGCAGTAGTTTCCATGACAACGGTTGGGTATGGAGACATGTACCCCATAACCATCGGAGGTAAAATGGTGGGCTCTCTGTGTGCCATTGCGGGGGTGTTGACCATTGCACTCCCGGTGCCCGTTATTGTCTCCAACTTTAACTATTTCTATCACCGGGAAACGGAGAACGAGGAACAGGCCCAATACCTGCATGTGAAGAGCTGCCCAAACATCCCGTCCACCACTGATCTGAAGAAGAGTAACAGCACCTCCAGCATCTGCAAGTCGGAGTATACGGAGGCCCAGGAGGGCATTGGCACCGTTCGAGACCCCCCTGATCACAACCTTCACACTGACAATTGCACTTTACCAAACCCCAACTATGTGAACATCACCAAATTGAGGAGTGATGTGTGAGTGTGTCCTGGTTACACACTCAGGACACAATCTTACGGCTCTCGTGTCTGCTTGATGTGTCTGTTAGCTTTTAGTGTTCTATATCAGAGCGTAAAATATTCACACAGTAACTGTGTCCTATTGAATCATCCCGATACATTCCAACCACACCTCAGTGCTGTGTTTAATCACATAAGGTGCTGCCAACGTTAGATTAAACCAAATTAAATGGGACAGTCCTGTTCCTGCATCTGACAGCCACATGTGTAGCAGGTGTTAGATAGAAGCCATGGAATCTTCACAAGTGTAACCCAGTTAAGCTTGTTTACCTTAAACAGCCAATCTTTACCATAGATAATTGATCCCTCTACCTGTATTTATTATACTCTATTACTAAAATTATACATGAATCACAAATGTTTGCTGTTGTCCCAGTCACTTATTTCCTTACTCAGGCATTTTCTGCTATATGTTAGGAATACTTGGGCTCCTGGGCCAGTTGTAGTTCTCCAGCTCAGTGCAATGAATAACTCTAACATGTTCAACACTGCGCTCCTCTCTCGCTGCTCCCTCACTGCTGCCAGGGTTCCTATTTACAGGATTATCTACAGCAATCATTTCTCAGCATCATTCACAGCCAACAGGTCCATCAGTGTGTGGATGTGGGGAATGAGAGACAGGCAGCTGACATTTCATGCTCCAATTGGAAAAGATGTCACAGCATTTGGGATCATTTTGGACAAACGTTTGATGCTCTAAAGAAACTCCAAGGTGAGGAATTTCAGCTGTGATTTTGTATAAGGCACCAGATTAGTAAAAAAGCAGGAGTTAGTGATGACAGTCTGGAGAATTGTTAAGAGCCAGATTAATAACAGCATCACCTCTCTGTGTTTGATAAACATGCCGCGCACCATCTTGGTGGCAAACACTTCATTTACTGAACTCCCTGACAACATTTTGGTTCTGAGGATTCGAAAGACTGTGATCAGCTTTCAATGTTGACTCTGATTGAAATCAGTCTAGGTGAAACTTTAACTCGTCAATCTGGAGGCAGTGATAGTTAGGATCTGGAGGCATTCATTAAAATTAATAGGTACGCATGATTTGAGCCAGATTCTAAAAGAGGAAATAAAATCCTGTTGCTTGCAGTTCCTGCATCATGTGGAATCTTCAAGATAATTGATGGTGAGCAGATGTGTAGGGAGTGTGTCCAGCTGTTTGATCTTGAGCCCAGTAGCAGGAGTCAGAGTCAGCACGGTGACACAATGGTTAGCACTGCGGCCTCACAGTGCCAGGGACCCGGGTTCAGTTCCGTCTTGGGTGACTGTGTGGAGTGTATATGTCCTCCATCTGTCTGTGTGGATTTCCGGTTTCCTCCCACAGTCCAAGATGTGCAGGTTAGGTGGATTGGCCATGCTGAATTTCCCCTAGTGTCAGGGAGATTAGCAGGATAGATGCGTGGGGCTATGGGGATAGGGCCGTCTTGATGGGCCAAATAGCTTCTTTTTGCACTGTGGGATTCTATGATTCTAATATCAGAAAATGATGAGAGTTTCCTAGATGGTATGTTCCAGGAGGTAGCCACCCCACAGGCACAGAGTTCAAAACCACAAGTGGCCATGTGGGAGAGTGAGAGTGGGGAAGAGGCAGGAGTGTAGGAGTCTTTGGTATGCATGCCACTTTCAGGACTTTCAGGAGTTAGGGAAGAAATAAAAAATTAGAAACTCAAAGGCTTAGATTACTCCCAACAGGCACATGAGAGAGAATGTAAATAGGAAGCTAGAATGTTGCAGGAGAGGTTTCTAATTCTTGGGGCAATGGGACCTGTTACAGGGCATCTACTCATAAGGGATGGGTATAACTGGGGTCAGTCTCATCACAGAAAGTGTAGTAATGTGGTTTAAACTATAGTGCCTGAGGGACAGGCACCAACATAGCGAAGCAGGGAAGAGGAATAATGTGCGTACAGGAGTGAGAGTGTTTGATCGTTCTCGGGTCCCCTATCAGATAGGAATAGAGTAGGAAGGAGCACATCCAGGGTTAGAATGCATGTATGTAAATGTACAAAAGGTGGTGAATAAGGTTGGAGAGCTACAAGCACAAGTAGCCATGTGGGAATAGTGGCAACAACAGACACATGGCTTGAAAATGGTAAGGCTGGGTGCGGAATAAAAAAAGAAAATCACTGGATGCACACAAAATATTGTCTCTGACTAATTGCCCCTTGAGAAGGCAATGGTAAGGTGCTGCAATCCCTGAGGTGTAGGTACACCCATAGTGCTGTTAGGGAGGGAGTTCCAGGATTTTGACCCAGCGACAATAAGGAACGGCGATATATTTCCAAGTCAGGTTGGTGACTGGTTTGGAGGGGCACCTCCAGATGGTGCTGACTCCAGGTACGTGCTGCTCTTGTCCTTCGAGATGGTAGTGTTCATGGGATTGTAAGGTGCTGTCAAAGTAGTCTTGGTGAGTTACTACAGTGCATCTTGTGGTACACACGGCTGTCACTATTTATCAGTGATGGAGGAAGTGAATGTTTAAAGTGGTGGATGAGATACCAGTCAACTGGGATATTTTGTCCCAGTTGGTGTGGAGCTCTTTGAGTGTTGTTATTAGCACTTCTGCCTCACAGCTCCAGGGACCTGGGTTCAATTCCAGCCTCAGGTGATTGCCCGTGTGGAGTCTGCATGGGTTTCCTCCAGGGCTCCAGTTTCCTCCCACAATCCCAGGATGTGTAGGTTAGGTGTGTGATAACCCCCAAAACTTATATGGGGAATCCCTGATGGATCTCCCACCGGGACTTATAGAATGTGAGCGCCTTGGGGATTGGTAATTAACTAACCAGGTGGAGCTTGTATACTGAGCTCTGTATAAAGCAGGCCCCTGACTGGGTCCATTATTCTATTGCCCCAATTGGGACCTGTTTGTGTTCACCACAGGGTTGTGGTTTTGCTTTTATTTTACTTTGTGCATAAAGCACTCTTCCTTTTCAGCTGACTCCTGAGTTATTACACTGGCGACGAGGTAAAAGGAATGTTTTGGTAACCCACTCATCAGATTCTGGTGATCCTCTATCATGAAGATTTAAAAATACCATTTTTCAGCAAATTAAAGCCATACGACGTGTGTTGAGGACTAGCCTCAATATTCTGAGAGAATTAGGTACTTCTTCTGGGCAAATGGAATAGAAGGAGATAACGGGCAAAATGTCAAGTAGGGCCTCATATTATCAAAAGTCTGATGTATCTGGCAGCACCAGATTCCAAAACCTTATAGAACATAGCGCAGTACAGGCCCTTCGGCCCTCGATGTTGCGCCAACCAGTGGAACGAATCTAATCACCCTCTAACCTAAACTATTCCAGTGTTATCCATATGCCTATCCACTGACCATTTGAACGCCCTTAAAGTTAGCGAGTCCACAACTGCTGCAGGCAGGGCATTCCATGCCCTTACTATCCTCTGAGTAAAGAACCTACCTCTGACATCCGTCCTATAATTACCACCCCTTAATTTAAAGCTATGTCCCCTCGTGTTAGCCGTCCCCATCCGAGGGAAAAGGCTCTCACTGTCCACCCTATCTAACACTCATCATCTTGTATGCCTCAATTAAGTCACCTCTTAACCTTCTCTCTAACGAAAATAACCTCAAGTCCCTCAGCCTTCCCTCGTAAGACCTTCCCACCATACCAGGCAACATCCTGGTAAACCTCCTCTGCACTCTTTCCAATACTTCCACCAGAACTGTACGCAATACTCCAAGTGCGGCCGCACCAGAGTTTTGTACAGTTGCAACATGATCTCTCAGCTCCGAAACTCAATCCCTCTACCAATAAAAGCTAACACACCGTACGCCTTCTTAACAACCTTATCAACTTGGGTGCCAACTTTCAGGGATCTATGCACATGTACACCGAGATCTCTCTGCTCGTCGACACTACCAAGAGTCCTTCTTCCATTAGCCCTATATTCTGAACTCCTGTTACTCTTACCAAAGTGAATCACCTCACACTTTTCCCATTAAACTCCATTTGCCATCTCTCAGCCCAGCTCTGCAGCTTATCTATGTCCCTCTGCAAACTGTAACATCCATCCGCACTGTCTACAACTCCTCCGACTTTGGTGTCGTCCACAAATTTACTAACCCATCCTTCTACACCCTCATCTAGGTCAACTATAAAAATGACAAACAGCAGTGGCCCCAAAACAGATCCCTGAGGCACACCACTAGTAACTGAACTTGAACTTAAAACCTTGACGAATTAGTGGAAATGGTGGCAAATCATTACAATCCTAAATCATCCTTTATGTTGCAATGGTACAGGTTCAATTCAACAAGTAGATTTGCAAGGGAACCAGTCTTGGAATTTCTGACATGATTAAGGAAACTGACAGAGTATTGTGAATATTGCTTTGTTATTCATTCATGGCACACGGCTGTCGCTGGCTGGTCAACATTTATTGCCCATCACTAAGGCAGTTGAGAGTCGACCATTTTGCTGTGGCTCTGAAGTCACATGTAGGCCAGAGCAGGTAAGGACAATAGATTTCCTTCCCTAAAGGATATTAGTGAAACCGATGGGTTTTTCCCATAATCAACAATGGTTTCATGCTCATCAGTAGATTCTTATTTCCAGATATTTTTTATTGAATTCTAATTCCACCATCCGCTGTGAAGGGATTCGAACTCAGAATCCCACGACATTAGGTGAGTTTTTGGATTAATAGTCTAGCAATAATACCAGAATATGGCCCAGCATTACCTGAAATGCTGAGAGATCATTTAGTATATGGCATAAATTATCTAGCAACTCAAAGAAGTCTTTTAACTGAGCCAAACTTAGACCTAAAAAAAAGCCATAAAACTAGCATTATCTCATGAAAATGCAGAGGAAGGAGCTTAACAGCTGTGAGGACCCATAGATAATGACATCATCAGACTCACACAAACCTCCCATGCAACTCCTGGACTCCAGTTGAATGTACTCCTGACCTCCCAGTCTTGGGCAAGGAAAAGTGAGCAAACAGGGAAACCAGGAAATCCTGACACTGGACGAGAGGGAGTCCCACAGTTTAGAAACCAGTATAACAACACTATACATGCAGCCAGGGAGCCCATCCCAAACAAGGTTACCAAAACAAGCAGAGTTTGCAACGTTCAGATTGAAAGGTGAAGCCACTCCAAAAGAGAACATACCAGATACAAAAAGCTGAATAAGAGGAACCAAAGGTGACCCCAATACAGAGCCAATGCTAAGTGAATGGATATCCCATTTGATATGGAGATGGACACGGGTGCCACAATATCCATCATAAGAGAATAGGAATTTAGAAGTTTACGATTGGGCATTTGATCACAAGTTGAGGGATATTAAGGCAAGATTGGTGAGTTATTCAGGGGAACCATTATGCATGATCTAGACCACGCTAACTCCAGTCACATATGGGCAACAGGCAGTTCGGCTCCCAGTGATAGTGGTACAAGAACCAGGATCCAGCCTTTTGGGAAGGGACTGGTCACAAAAAATCCACTTAAATTGGCAGCAAATTTTCAAAAAGGGGACTGGAAACTTATATGAGGTGATAGGAAACCCAGAGGTTTTCCAGACAGGTCTTGGAAAAGTGAAAGGGGTCGAGGCAAACATTTATGTAGACCTGGATATTCAACTGAGATATTTTAAGGAAAGGCCAGTTCTATATGCGCTATGACAGAACTGAAGTGATTAGAAGAGCTGGGCATTTTTGTAATTTTCCGAGTGGGCCGCACCAGCAGTTAAAGCCCGACAACAGAGTCAAACTCTGTGGTGATTAGAAATTGATTGTGAACAAAGTGCCTCATTTGGACAAATATCCGATGCTGTGAACAGATGATGCAAAATTGTTCAAGATCTTCACAGAATTGGATATGAGCCACACTTACCTCCAATTGGAATGGAAGCGTCATCAAGAAAATATATGATGGTAAACACACACAAGGGATTGTACGAATATACTCATCTACCTTTTGAGATATCACTGCCGTGTGTCATTTTTCGAAGTGTAATGGAAAGCATATTGCAGGGAATACCCAGAGTAGCAGTTTACCAAGACAATGTTCTAATCACAGGAGCACTGTCAAGGAACACCACAAAATCTTTAAGGTAGTCTTAAGGCAGTTTTTAGAAGCTGGGGTCAGACTAAAAGAGAAAAAATCATTCTTCAAGCAGCTGAGATAATGCACCTCGGTTACAGGGTTGACAAAGACAGCCTAACTCAGTCGAGGAAAAGCTAAGAGCCATAAAAGAAGCTGTAACACCAAGGAACACGACAAGAATTAATGTTGTTCTCAGCCTTGTAAATTATCATGGAAAGTTTATTCCAAAATTGGCAACCTTACTGCCAGGAGGGGCTGCTCTTCTTGTTTTGCCCCTCAGTTTATTTAATTCAGTTTAATTGTTTTCACCCAAAAGGAATGTTGGGACTATGTATGTATGCCATGGAATAGTGGCTTTACCTTTAACAATAAATACCGTTCCTTTCTAGTCAGGCTGCCTGACCTATTACATCCATCAATTCTTAAAGCAATCATACAACCACTTAAATATATAGCACAAACTGCTGAGACTGGACTCTGAAGCTACAGAGAACAAGTGGAAGTTAATTCAAGGAGTTAGTCTAGCACAGTGTGGCATTACCTTGTGCAATGTGCAACATTAGCATGTACATTTATATCTGTAGGGATGGGGTGTCAAGTCCTGCTTCCTCCTGCCCTCTCCACATGGTGGCTGTGCTTTGACTATGCACAAAATGCTGTCTTTATTACCTCAGTGACAGCTATTGGCAGTTAGGAATTTCCAAGTTGTGTTTTGCAATATGTTGAGGCCAAGGTTAACACTGGTGACGGTATCAGTCATGTTTATCAGTTTTGTGCAGTTGGATTTCTCCTTTGACAGAGAAGACCATTCCCTTCAGGAAGTCTGGTTCTATGTTGAAGTTTCTGATGTGGAAGCTGCTCCCTGCGGATTGGCTGATGTGATATGTGATACTGGGTGAGTTTATTTTTGATTAACATACTTCTATCGATCACTCCTTCGAACATATGTACAGCCATGGGCCTGTCCTCAGTCACTCTGATGTGAATGTGCAGGCGTTGGACTGGGGTAAACACAGTAAAAAGTCTGACAACACCAGGTTTTAGTCCAACCGATTTATTTGATAATAGACTCACAAACTTTCGAGGGGACTCCCTCTTATCAAATAAATCAGTTGGACTAAAACCTGGCGTTGTCAGACTTTTTACTGTGTTTACCCCAGTCCAACACCGGCATATCCACATCATGACTACTATCGACACCGCAAACTGCCGGATCCAAGTGGAGAGGATCTCCAAGAAGATTGCGCATATCGACACAGACATCAAGTTTTTACAGAGATGCAAGAAAGCGAAGAGGGAGTCCCCTCAAAAGCTTGTGAGTTTACTATCAAATAAATCGGTTGGACTAAAACCTGGTGTTGTCAGACTTTTTACTCAGCCACTCTGCCGTGTCCGCTCTCTCTCCCTTTTCTTCTGAGAATAGACACCTTCTCCTGCATCTTCCTTCTCCTCCTCCTCCTCCTCAGATGTTTATCTCTAAGCCAGCCTTCTTGCAGGGTAGCTTCCTCCCAAGTACCACATCATGCAGTATGCAGAGCACCACCACACCCTGCAGGGGCTTACTACAGGGACACGCCTGAATGGTCAAGGCTACTGAGTCACATGTTTAGAACTCAATCACCTGCCCCGTTGTATAGTGGGTCACCATGTGGCTATAGTGCTGTTTCAGCTCCATTAGCAGCTAACCACACAGGGTCACTAGCCACTTCCACTCACCCCACCCCTCCACCTCCATGTCAACAACATATTGTTAGTGTAAAGCCGAGGTAGATCTGCCTTTTCATTGGCCAGCTGGCTGCCTGAGTTGCTTAGAGCAACAATCTTTGACCTACCAAGGCTGCAGCCCACCCTGCCAGCCACACAGCTATCATTGTTTCCTTAAAAAGTGTCCGTGGCAGTTGCAACTTTTTCACACGATCCAAAAGGACTCCATATGTCCCAAAAATCCGGATAAGTGTAAATCTTCTCCTGAGGAAAATCCCAGCTGAATGAAGACAGGTACACTTGATATATTCAGCTACCTTTATGATTCAGGATGTGGAGATGCCAACGTTGGACTGGGGTAGCCACAGTAAGAAATCTCACAACACCAGGCTAAAGTCCAGCAGGTTTATTTGGTAGCACAAGGTTTTGGAGCGCTGTTCCTTCATCAGGTGAGTAAAGAGTTGGGTTCACAAACAGGGCATGTATAGGCACAGTTTACAGGATAACAGTTGGAATGCGAGACTTAACAGGTAATCAGGTCTTTAAGGTGCAGACAAAGCTAGTGGAGAGAGGGTTATGAATCAGGGTTGTGCAAGGTACACCCCTCCCATTCCCTGAAAATGATGGCTGCCTTCCAGAGAGGGGGCTCCAGCATCCTTCCGACCAAGATGAAGACCCTCTCCGTCCCCATGAAACTTGAGGCCTCCCTCTCTATCCCCCTGAATAATGGCCCTCTTTGTCTGGACCATGTGAATTGCTCTTTGTCCTGTGTCAGTGTTGGCTATGATGGACTGGGAAACATTACTGAAAGGAAAGGCACTGGCAGGCATTTAAGGAACAAATAGGTGAACTCCAGACGTTGTTTATCCCTCCTTAGCACAAGAGTGGCCAAACCATAGCTTACAAGGGAAATTAGAGATAGTATTACCTCCAAGGAAGAAGCATACAAATAGGCAAGAAAAAGTAATAAGGTTGAGGATTGGGAGCAATTTAAAATTCAGCAAAGTAGGACCAAGGGATTGATTAAGAAGGAGAAAATAGAGTATGAGAGTAAGGTAGCGGAAACATAAAAACTGTAAAAGTTTCTTCAGGTATGTAAAGAGAAAAAGATTGACAAAAATGAATATAGGCCCTTTACAGTCAGAAACAGGAGAATTCATAACGGGGAATAAAGAAACGGCCGAGGAACGAAATTTGTACTTTATTTCAGTCTTCACAATGGAAGATGTGAATAATGTACCAGAAGTTCTGAGAGAAACAAGTTTTAATGAGGAGCTGAAGGAAATCAGCAATAGTAGAGAAATGATTTTGGGGAAATTGATGGGATTGAAGGCAGGTAAATCTTGGTATCTTCGTGCATCAGTGGCTGAAAGTGAATGTGCAATGCGAGTTCCAGTTCACTCATTATTTCTGCTGCGTGACAATGTGTACACTCAACCTATGAAGTTGATCACCATCAGATGAAGAATGGTGCTAGCAAAGAGAAAGTCTGCAAATGCTCGCATTGCTGTTGCGATGGATCTGTTTGAACTTTGTTTACACATTTTGTTTCATTCCGTATATATGTATAAAAATTAAAACATCGTTTACAAAAAAAAGTAAATGTGCAGGAACAATAAAGGCAAATGATATGGTGGCCTTCATAACAATGAGATTTGAATATAGAGATAGGGATGTTTTACTGCAATTGTATAGGGCATTGGTGAGGCCACACCTGGAATATTGTGTGCAGTTTGGTGTCCTTAACTGAGAATGGATGTCCTTGCTATAGAGGGAGTATAGCAAAGGTTTGCCAGCTAATTCCTGGGATGGCAGGTCTGTTATATGAGGAGAGACTGAGTCAATTAGGATTATATTCACTAGAGTTTAGAAGAGTGAGTAACAGGGTTAGACAGGGTAGATTCAGAAAGAATGTTCCCAATGGTGGAGAAGTCCAGAATTAGGAGTCATAGTTTGAGGGTAAGGGGCAAACCTTTTAGGACTGAGGTGTAGAGAAATTTCTTCACCCAGAGAAACATAGAAGAAACATAGAAATCCTACAGTACAGAAAGAGACCAATCGGCCCATCGAGTCTGCACTGACCACAATCCCACCCAGGCCCTAACCCCATAATCCCACATATTTACCCACTAATCCCTCTAACCTACACATCTCAGTTGACATAGGGAAATAGCCAGAGAATGTGACAAGCACACTAATACACACAGAATTAGACACAGAGATGTCAGAGTGGTGAACCTGTGGAATGTATTATAAAGTGGTTTATATGGACTTCAGCAAGGCGTTCAATAAGGTCCCCCATGCAAGGCTTATTGAGAAAGTGAGGGGGCATGAGATCCAAGGGGACATTACTTTGTGGATTCAGAACTGGTTTGCCCACAGAAGGCAAAGAGTGGTTGTAGATGGGTCTTTTTCTGCATGGAGGTTGGTCACCAGTGGAGTGCCCCAGGGATCTGTTCTGGGACCCTTGCTGTTTGTGATTTTTATAAATGACCTGGATGAGGAAGTGGAGGGATGGGTTGGTAAGTTTGCTGATAACACAAAGGTCGGAGGTGTTGTGGATAGTTTGGAGGGATGTCAGAAGTTGCAACGAGACATAGATAGGGTGCAAGACTGGGCGGAGAAGTGGCACATGGTGTTCAACCCCAATAAGTGTGTGGTGGTTCATTTTGGCAGACAAATGAGATGAAGGAATATAATATTAAAAGTAAGACTTTTAGCAGTGTGGAAGATCAGAAGGATCTTGGGGTCCGGGTTCACAGGACTCTTAAATCGGCTACGCAGGTAGAAGATGTGGTTGAGAAGGCGTATGGTGTATCAATCGAGGAATTGAGTTTAGCAGTGGGGAGATAATGCTACAGCTGTATAAGACCCTGGTCAGACCCCACTTGGAGGTGTGCTCAGTTCTGGTTGCCTCATTACAGGAAGGATGTGGAAGCCATTGAAAGGGTGCAGAGGAGACTTACAAGGATATTGCCTGGATTGGGTGGCATGCCTTATGAGGATAGGTTGAGAGAGCTCGGTCTTTTCTCCTTGGAGAGACAAAGGATGAGAGGTGACCTGATAGAGGTGTGTAAGATATTGAGAGGTATTGATCGGGTGGATTCTCAGAGGCTTTTTCCCAGGGCTGAAATGACTGCCACAAGAGGACACAGGTTTAAGGTGCTAGGGAGTAAGTACAGAGGAGATGTTAGGGGTAAGTTTTTCACTCAGAGGGTGGTGGGTGAGTGGATTCGGCTGCTGGCGGTGATGGTGGAGGCAGATTTGATAGGTTCTTTGAAGAGACTTCTGGATGAGTACATGGGACTTAGTAAGATAGAGGGTTATAGGTAAGCCTAGTAGGTGGAGATATGTTCGGCGCGACTTGTGGGCTGAAGGACCTGTTTGTGCTGTAGTTTTTCTCTGTTCTGTGTTCTATGTTCTAGAAAGTAGTTGAAGCCAAAACATTGTCTGATTTGAAGAAGGAATTAGATGTAGCTCTTAAAGCGGAACTGGGGTATTGAATTTGATGATCAGTCATGATCAAAATGAATGGCAGAGCAGGCCTGAAGGGCCGAATGGTCCACTCCTGCTTTTAATTTCTATGTTTCTCTATATGATCTCTGTAAATTATTTCCCCTCTTTGTCTAGTCCCATGTATATTGCTCTCACTTTCCGTTTAGTTGAATTTGTATCATCATTCCTGTGTCTAATTCTCTGTGTATTAGTGTGTGTGTCTAATTCTCTGGCTGTTGCCCTATGTCTGTGAGATGTGGAGATGCTGGCAGTGGACTGGGGTAGGCACAGTAAGAAGTCTCACAACACCAGGTTAAAGTCCAACAGGTTTATTTGGTAGCACAAGCTTTCGGAGCGCTGCGCCTTCATCAGGTGAGTGGGAGTTGGGTTCACAAACAGGGCATATAGAGATACAAACTCAATTTACAAGATAATGGATGGAATGCGAGTCTTAACAGGCAATTAAGTCTTTACAGACAATGTGAGTCAAGAGAGGTTTAATCACAGGTCAAAGAGGTGTGAATTGTCCCCAGCCAGGAACAGTTAATGAGATTTTTCAAGCCCAGGCAGTTTGGTGGGTTATAGATAATGTGACATGAACCCAAGATCCTGATTCAGGCCATCTTCATGTGTGCATTCTCTTTGTTTCCCAATCTCTGTGTCTAATTCTGTGTGCAATAGTGTGCGTGTCACATTTTCTGGCTGTTTCCCTATTTCTGTGTCTAATTCTGTGCATATTAGTATGTGTGTTGCATTCCCTGGTGTTTCCCTATTTCTGTGTCTAATTCTGTGTGTATTAGTCCATATGCCACATTCTCTGGCTGCTGTCCTATTTCTGTGTCCAATTCTCTGTATTAGTGTGTGTATATCTCATCCTCTCACTGTCTATTCCTGTTTCTAATTCTCTGTGTGTTAGTGTGTGTGTCTCACTCTCTGGCTGTTTTCCTATTTCTGTGCCTAATTCTCTGTGTATTGTGTGCGTCTCATTCTCTGTTATTCTATGTTTTCCACATTTGCAGATTTCAGTCTGATCCTCACATTTCTGTAAGCGCAGTGTAGCTCAGTGCTGTTCTGAAAGGAGTAATGTGATCTGAAGCTGACCATTTAAACCTCAGAGACAATTTTCCAGAGCTGAGTATTGCTTACTGCAGTTCATACGTCATCTGCTTCCCACTGCTCCTAAATATTTTACTCAACTCACTGGCTAGCTCATTGTCATTTTTCCATCTCCTAATTCTCTGTGCTTGTCTGAGTGTCAGCCTTGTTGTAAATGTGGAACTGAGGCAGGTATAAATAATCTCTTTTGTCTAATTCTCTTTTGACAGTGATCTAAACTGTCAAGTTAGTTCGAATTAAATGGAAGTAATGTGTATAACAGAGGAATCAGCCATATACTTATTGTCTGAGGGTTCTCCGACATTCTGTACTGGCCCAAATAGATTCCCAAAGTTCAGGGAGGTTGCATTGCAATGATGTGATGATTGAAAGGAGAGTTCCTTCAGTTTGGAACAACATTCTGTACCAGTGGAAAATAGAGCAGGTTTCAGCTTTTTGTAAACTGACCTGTGCCATTGACAGTTAATAAAGTCCTTCTCAGTGACAAGAATGGCTCACAGAGTCAATATCAAGGCTATTTTCTTCACATCCCAATCCTGTGCTGTTTGCAGTCAGTCAGTTGACTCAAGGCCCCAATTCTCTGTCCCTCCTGGCTCACAATGACCCCACCCCCCCCCGCCCTCACCACTGACACCCTCCACCACTGATCCACCCACCACTGACACCACCGCCCCTCGTCATTCACCCCCCACAACACTGACAGCCCTGCTCTCTCCCTACTCTCTCCCCCCCTCCCTGCCCCTCCCCCACATTTTCCCCACCACTGGACTGTGGGGGGAAACCGGAGGAAACCCATGCAGACACGGAGAACGTTCAGATTCCGCACAAACAGTGACACAAGCTGGGAATTAAACTCGGGTCCATGGCACTGTGAGGCAGCAATGTTAACCATTGGTTGTTGGAAGTTCCGGGGTACAGATGTTTCAGTAAGAGTAGGTGGTAAAAGAGGTGGAGGAGTAGCATTGTTAATCAAGGATAGATTAACGGGTGCAGAAAGGCAGCTCGAAGGGGATCTGCCTGCTGAGGTAATATGAGTTGAAGTTAGAAGTAGGAAAGGATAAAGAACAAAGAACAACACAGCATGGGAAACAGGCCCTTCGGCCCAACGAGCCCGCTCCGCCATTTTAACATTATGAGTGCCCTCTTCTACCTATGACCTTTGTCTACGCCTGTTGAGGAAGATTGAGGGAAGACTAATTTAGGGACAATTTGTTACACCAATCAGCCTAAGAGCACGTTTTTGGGGTGTGGGAGGAAACCGGAGCACCCAGAGAAAACCCATGCAATCACGGAGAGAATGTGCAAACTCCCGCGGACACTGGCCCAAATCCATGTATCTGCACAGCAAACAGTGATGGTCACTGAGCTGTCGTGTTGCCCGTCAGATGGTCCAGTTTAAGAGTACACTAACGACGTGAAGCACTAGGCAACTCTCAAAGCAACATCCAAGAGCAGCCCTCGCACGACCCACTGCATGTGTGTCCCTTGTTGGACAACAAGGCGGACCGAATCAGCGGTGAAGTAAAAGAAAAGACATCAATAAACATACAAAACTTAAACAAACATTAACGGAATCCCTAGAAGCTCAGAAGTAAGACAAGTGAGCCATGAAATATGTTGGAAGGTCCATAGGAATCAATTGAGCGGTCACGTTGTTAGGAATTTTCTATAGGCCCCCAAATGGTGATAGAGATGTGGAGGAAGAAATTGCAAAGCAGGTTATGGATAGGTGTGGAGGTCACAGGGTAGTTATCATGGGTGACTTTAACTTTTATTGATTGGAACCTTTATAGATTGAATAGTTCGGATGAGACAGTTTTTGTACAGTGTGTGCAGGAGGGTTTCCTGATACAATATATGGATAGGCCAACAAAAGTTGGGGCCACATTGGACTTGGTGCTGGGTAATGAACCGGACCAAGTGTTAGATTTGTTTGTGGGTGAGCCCTTTGCAGATAGTGACCACAATTCGGTATCTTTCATTATTGCAATGGAGAGGGATAGGGTCACACGGTAGGGCAAGGTTTATAATTTGGGCAGGGGTAATTATAATGCGATTAGGAAAGAATAAGGGAGCATAAAATGGGAACAGAAACTGTCAGGGAGAAGCACAAATGAAAATGGAGCTTGTTCAAGGAACAAATACTGCGTGTCCTTGATAGGTATGTCCCTGTCAGGCAGGGAGGAAATGGCCGAGTGAGGGAGACATGATTCACAAAAGAGATTGAATGTCTTGTAAAGAGGAAAAAGGAAGTGTATATAAGGATAGAAAACAAGGTTCAGTTGGGTTGCTTGAGGGTTACAAGGTAGCAAGAAATGAGCTAAAAAAAGGGTGTAGGAGAGCTAGGAGGGGTCATGAGAAGTCCTTGGCAGTTCAGGTCAAGAAAAACCCCAAGGCTTTTTACGCTTATATGAGAAATTAAAAAATGACCAGCGTGAGGTTAGGACCGGTCAAGGATATTAGTGGGAACTTGTACAGAGTCAGAAGATATAGGTGAGGTGTTGAATGAATACTTTTCTTCAGCGTTCACTAAAGAGAGGGCCCACGTTTTTGAGGATGAGAGTATGATACAGGCTGATAGGCTGGAGGAGGTAGATGTTCTGAGGGAAGATGTATTAGCAATTTTTTTTAAAAAATCTGAGCGTCGATAAGTCCCCTGGGCCAGATGGGATATATCCTAGGATTCTTTGGGAGGCAAGGGAGGAGATTGCAGAGACTTTAGCTTTGATCTTTGGGTCCTCACTGTCCATGGCGATTGTGCCAGAGGACTGGAGAGTGGCGAATGTTGTTCTTCTGTTCAAGAAGGGAAATAGGAATCACCCTGGTGATTATAGGCCAGTTAGTCTTATTTCGGTGGGCAGTAAGTTAATGGAAAAGGTCCTGAGGGATAGAATTTATGACCATTTGGAAAGATGCAGCTTAATCTGAGGTAGTCAACATGGATTCGTGAGGGGTAAGTCTTATCTTACAAATTTGATTGAATTCTTTGAGGAGGCAACTAAGTGTGTAGATGAAGGTAGAGCAATTGATGTCATATACATGGATTTTAGTAAGGCGTTTGATAAGGTTCCCCATGGTCAGCTCATGAAGAAAGTAAGGAGGGGTAGGATAGAGTGAAATTTGGCCGATTGGATAAGTAACTGGCTATCTCGTAGAAGACAGAGGGTGGTGGTGGAAGGAAAATTTTCAGACTGGAGGCCAGTTACCAGCGTGTACCACAGGGGTCAGTGCTGGGTCCTCTGCAATTTGTGATTTTTATCAATGACTTGGAAGAGGAGGCTGAAGGGTGGGTTAGTAAATTTGCTGATGACACCAAGATTGGTGGAGTAGTGGATGAGATGGAGGGCTCCTGTAAGCTGCAAAGAGACATTGATGGATACAGAGCTGGGCTGAAAAAAGGCAGATGGAGTTTAACTCTGATAAGTGCAAAGTGATTCATTTTGGTAGGACAAATTTGAATGCGGATTACAGGGTCAACTGCAGAGTTCTGAGGAATGTGGAGGAACAGAGAGATCTTGGGGTTCATATCCACAGATCTCTGAAGGTTGCCACTCAAGTGGACAGAGCCATGAAGAAGACCTATAGTGTGTTAGCGTTTATTAACGGGGGTTAGAGTTTAAGAGCTGATGGGTTATGCTGCAACTGTACAGGACCTTGGTGAGACATGGAATATTGTGTGCAGTTCTGATCACCTCACTAGGAAGCATTGGAGAGAGTGCAGAGGAGATTTACCAGGATGCTGCCTGGTTTGGAGGGTAGGTCTCATGAGGAAAGGTTGAGGCAGCTGGGGCTTTTCTCTTTACAGTGGAGGAGGATCAGAGGTGACTTAGTAGAGTTTTATAAGATGATGAAGGAGATAGATGATGAAGTGGACATTCAGAGGCTAATTCCTATTTTTTTTAAATGGATGGGAGGCTGGTTTGTGTATTGGATTGGGCTACATTCATAACGTTTGAGATTCCTTGCAGTCTTGGGCAGAGCAGGAGCCCATACCAAGCTGTGATACAAACAGAAAGAATGCTTTCTATGGTGCGTCTGTAAAAGGTGGTGAGAGTTGCAGCTGACATGCCAAATTTCCTTAGTCTTCTGAGAAAGTGGTGGTTTTTTTTTAGCTATAATGTCGGCATGGGGGGAACCGGGACAGACTTTGGTGATCTGGACACTAAAAATTTGAAGCTCTCGACTCTTCCTTACAAAAATGTTTCTCTGAGGCTGATGCCCCTGCAAAAAGGCAGCTTTAATATTTGTAGATTTGTTTTGTAGCTAACAGAACCAAGAAGGTTTTTAAAATAACCTTTCCTTCCATAGTTGAATCTACCCTTATCTTCTGGTCTCCTAAATTTTCTTCAAATCCCTTTGCCACAAGCCTGGCTTTCGCTTTATAAGTTCCACCAGGAAGCACCTTTTCTGTGCAAATCCATCTGTGAGATAGAACTCTTTGTCCCCTACCTGGTACCTCTGTGAATACCCTAAACTCACTCCAACAATGCAGTTCTTGTTGTCTGGCATCTTTTATAACTTTTTTATCTAATTTATTGGAAGCTACCAAAGTCTCACGAACACGTGGACTTCGATTCCTAGTAGCACTCATAGTCATACCCATATTCCGATACCATGTCAAGCTGTGCCCCTATCCCACCTGATATCTCATTCTGAACTACCACTGCTTGATCTCTCCCTCCTGTTGTGGGATGTTCTTTCAATAGTTCTTGATCTGTCCCTGTGATCATGTTTACTAATAGACTTACTGTCTGAACTGACACTAAAACTGGAATTTTATGCCTCGCCCACTCCGATTCCGGGGCGGGCCAGGCTCACAGACCGGAATTCTCCATTGGCCTCGGGCAGGACTTTACAAATCATAAAATGAGCAAGGTCATAAAATCCCAGCCTATGTTTCTGTGCTCTGCATTTTAGAACTTTGTGTTCCTAATCCATGGCCCTGACTGTCTCCCCTGTATTCTATACATTCAATCAGTATTTATAGTTTCCAGTGGCCTACCCTGCTCTCCTATTGGCAGTTGCATCCTTCCATTGAGTGGACCTTTTAGTCAAGTAGATCACTTTTGTACCAACTTTTGGCAATTGACCTTTTGGAAAAATGGCCTGTTCTAGTTCATCAGAAGTATTAAGTTCCTCTACAGATACCTTGTCTATTTCAGCTAACTGGTTCTCATAATTCTGTAACACGCGAGTATCAGATGACCTCACCATGTTCATCTACTCTTTCTAAATTTAGGCATTGGTAATCCATATCCATTATCCTTCATGAGTGTACCCTAACAGTCTGATTGCCAAGTTGCAAAACAGTTGTTTTGCCATCTATGCCTGTAACCTTCCCAGGGCCTTTCCATTCACTGAAAGTATGTCTCTTTTGGGTCCTAAGTCTCCTTGTTGAAAACAGGTATTTGATGCCTCAAAGCTCTGCAAATTCTTTCAGAGACTTCTGCTTCCAAAAGTTCTCTTCTACTTATAAGCAGTCCATTTAAATGTTCAGAAGACACAGAGCTAATTGTAGTCCCTTCCCAAGCTGGAAGCTGGTCTTCAAAATGGGCAGAATTTTTGGATTTCTACCAAATACTAATTGATGTGGACTATAGCCCCTGACCATCTGCGATTAATTCTTTGCATGTACTGCCCATGTTAGGGCTGAATTTAACTTGCAGTTTGGTCTATCCAAACAAATTTTTCTGCAGCATGTCATCTACTACCGCATGGTTCCTCTCCCATATCCCACTACTAAATGAGCTTTCTGCAGCTGTATTCATGACTAGAATATTTATGTTTTCACACGTATCCCTAAACTCATCGTTAGCAAATTCATCCCCAATTATCTGCAAAGAACTTTGCCGGTGACCCCATTCTTGTCCCTATTCCCTTTTCCATGATCTGATCCAGGATTACTCTCTTTACTATCGACAACTGTTGATTGACTAAATCTGGTAGCTAAATCTACAAAATGCAAAATGAATATATTGTTTGCTTTATCCCAGATCTTAAGAACCATAGCCTAGGCTGATACCGGAGATGAGGGGGTTGGACTATGAAGAGAGACTAAATAGACTCGGTCTGTACTCGTTGGAGTTTAGAAGGATGAGGGGGGATCTTATAGAGGCATATAAGATAATGAAGGGGATGGATAGGGTGGAAGTAGAGAGATTCTTCCCGCTTAGAAAGGATAGCAGGACTAGAGGGCACAGCCTCAAGATGGGGGGGGTGGGGGGGGGGATACAGTTTGGATCAGAGTTGAGGAGGAACTTCTTCACTCAAAGGGCAGTGAATCTCTGGAATTCTCTGCCAGTTGAAGTGGTGGAGGCTGCCTCGCTAAATATATTTAAGTCACGGGTAGATAGGTTTTTGATAGTCAAGGGAATTAAGGGTTATGGGGAGAAAGCGGGAAAGTGGAACTGATCCACTTCAGATCAGTCATGATCTTATTGAACGACGGGGCAGGCTCGAAGGGCTAGATGGCCTACTCCTGCTCCTATTTCTTATGTTCTTATGTTCTTATAACCGCAACATCGTCAAAACCTCTGGCCAAAGATAGAGTTACTATTGGTTGTGATGGTGTACTTTTAACAAACCTACAAACCTCACACTGATCACTGACCTGTTCTATAAGTTTAGTGCAGTCCCCATCTCTTACACCTGCATCCTTTAATAAAATTTGCATCCTCCAAGGAGATCGATGTGCAAATTGTCAATGCAGCGTCAACACAATGAGCTTTATATCTGCTAAAGTCCCATTTCTGGTTGCTAACAACATTTCCTTAATCTCATTATCCGAAAAATTATATGTCATTAACAGAATATTATAGTGTCTATCATTTTTCCAAAAACTGTTGCCTTATCATTGTCCATGTCCAGTTTCATGTGTGTTTCCTTCATCGAGTGTCAACTCAGAAGCAAAGATATCTCACTTGACACAACATCTGTGCTAATGAAATTATTCACTCTGGCAATCGAGGGATCACCACTCTTTTCTGTGACTTCAGGGTATTATCATCGTCAAACCTGAAACTTGTGGAACTTTCAAATTCCTTAACCTTGTTCCAATTTTCTGCATTTAAAGAGTCCAGGTAACATTTTAACCAGTCAATTCCACACATGGTAGACGTACAGCCACTGTCCAATACAGCACAATTAAAAGATTCTGCAAGCAAAAATTGCATTACAGGGGTAAAACTCCTCGCTAATAAGACAATGCCTTTTTTCTGATCACTATAGAACATAGTACACAGAACATAGAACAGTACAACACAGTACAGGCCCTTCGGCCCTCAATGTTGTGCCGAGCTATATCCAAAACCAAGATCAGGCTATCCCACTCCCTATAATTCTGGAGTGCTCCATGTGCCTATCCAGTAACCACTTGAAAGTTCCTAAAGTGTCCGACTCCACTATCACAGCAGACAGTGCATTCCACACCCCAACCACACTTTGAGTAAAGAATCTACCCCGAACATCGCTCCTATATCTCCCACTATAAACCTTATAGTTATGCCCCCTAGTAACAGCTACATCCACCCGAGGAAATAGTCTCTGCAGGTCCTCTCTATCAATCCCTCTCATCATTTTATAAACCTCTATTAAGTCGCCTCTCATCCTCCTCCGCTCCAAAGAGAAAAGCCCCAGCTCCCTCAACCTTCCCACATAAGACCTACTCTCTAAACCAGGCAGCGTTCTGGTAAATCTCCTCTGCACTCTCTCCAGTGCTTCCACATCCTTCTTATAGTGAGGTGACCAGAACCGAACACAATATTCCAAATGTGGTCTCACCAATGTCCAGTATAGTTGCAGCATAACCCCACAGCTCTTAAGCTCAAACCTCCAGTTAATAGAACATAGAACATAGAACATTACAGCGCAGAACAGGCCCTTCGGCCCACGATGTTGCGCCGACCAGTTACAAAAACAATGACCCACTAGCCTATACCAATCCCTTTTCGTCCATAAACCTATCCACAGATCTCTTAAACGCCCCCAAACTAGGCGCATTTACAACTGCAGCAGGCAGGGCATTCCAATCCCTCACCACCCGCTGGGTAAAGAACCTACCCCTGACATCCGTCCTGTAGCTACCCCCCCTTAATTTAAAGCCATGCCCCCTCATGCTAGCTTTCTCCATCCGAGGAAAAAGGCTATTACTATCCACCCTATCTAAACCTCTAATCATCTTATATGTTTCAATAAGATCCCCTCTTAGCCGCCTTCTTTCCAACGAAAACAACCCTAAATCCCTCAGTCTCTCCTCATAGGACCTCCCCTCCATACCAGGCAACATCCTAGTAAACCTCCTCTGCACCCTCTCCAAAGCCTCCACATCCTTCTTGTAATGTGGAGACCAAAACTGCACACAGTACTCCAAGTGCGGCCGCACCAGAGTAGTGTACAGTTGCAACATGACGCTGCGACTCCTAAATTCAATCCCCCTACCAATAAACGCCAAGACACAGTACGCCTTCTTGACAACCTTATCTACTTGATTCCCAACTTTCAGGGATCTATGTACACATACACCTAGATCCCTCTGTTCATCCACACTATTCAAAGTCCTCCCGTTAGCCCTATACTCGACACATCTGTTGCTCCTACCAAAGTGAATTACCTCACACTTCTCCGCATTAAATTCCATCCGCCACCTCTCGGCCCAGCTCTGCAACCTATCTAAGTCTCCCTGCAGACTATGACACCCTTCCTCACTATCTACCACACCTCCGACTTTGGTGTCATCAGCAAATTTACTAATCCACCCAACTATACCCTCATCCAGATCATTAATAAAGATTACAAACAACAGTGGCCCCAAAACAGATCCCTGAGGCACACCACTCGTAACCGAACTCCATGATGAATATTTACCATCAACCACCACCCTCTGTCTCCTATCTGATAGCCAATTCCTGATCCAACTTCTTAGATTACCCACAATCCCATACATCTGCATTTTCTGCAGAAGCCTTCCATGGTGAACCTTATCGATTAATAATAGACGCTAACACGCTATAAGCCTTCTTTACGGCTCTATCCACCTAAGTGGCAACCTTCAGAGATCTGTGGATATGAACCCCAAGAACTCTGCTGTTGACCCCGTAATCTGCATTCAACTTTGTCCTACCAAAATGAATCACCTTGCACTTATCAGGGTTAAACTCTATCTGCCATTTTTCTGCCCAGCTCTGCATCCTATCAATGTCTCTTTGCAGCCTGCAAGAGCCCTCCACCTCATCCACTACTCCATCAATCTTGGTGTCGTCAGCAAATTTACTAACCCACCCTTCAGCCCTCTCTGCCAAGTCATTGATAAAAATCACAAATAACAGAGGACCCAGCACTGACCCCTGTGGTACACCTCTGGTAACTGGCCTCCAGTCTGAAAATTTTCCCTCCACCACCACCATCTGTCTTCTATGATACAGCCAGTTACTTATCCAATTGGCCAAATTTCCTTCTATCCCACATCTCCTTATCTTCTTCATGAGCCTACCATGGGGAACCTTGTCAAACAGCTTACTAAAATCCATGTATACGACATCAACTACTCTACCTTCGTCTACACACTTAGTTATCTCCTCAAAGGATTCGATCAAATTTGTGAGGCAGGACTTACCCCTCACGAAACCGTGCTGACTATCCCTGATAAAACTGAATCTTTCCAATTGATCATAAATCCTATCTCTCAGGACCCTTTCCATTAACTTACCAACCACTGAAGTAAGACTAACTGGCCTATAATTACCAGGGTCATTCCTATTTCCTTTCTTGAAAAGAGGAACAACATTTGCCACTCTCTAGTCCTCTGGCACTATCCCTGTGGACAGTGAGGACCCAAAGATCAAAGCTAAAGACTCCGCAATCTCATCCCTTGCCGCCCAAAGTATCCTAGGATGTATCCCATCTGGCCCAGGGGACTTATCCACCCTCAGTTTTTCCAAAATTGCTAATACATCTTCCCTCAGAACATCTACCTCCTCCATCCTATCAGCTGGCATCACACACACCTCCTCAAAAACAAGGTCCGTCTCCTTAGTGAACACTGAGGAAAAATATTCATTCAATGCCTCACCTATCGCTTCTGACTCCATGCACAAGTTCCCACTACTGTCCTTGACTGGCCCTAACCTCACCCTGGTCATTCTTTTATTTCTTACGTAAGAGTAAAAGGCCTTGGGATTTTCTTTTATCCGACCTGCAAAGGATTTCTCATGCCCCCTCCTAGCTCTCCTAAGACTTTCTTTAACTCATTCCTCGCTACCTTGTAACCCTCAAGCGACCCAACTGAACCTTGTTTTCTCATCCTTACATACGCTTCCTTTTTCCTCTTTACAAGACATTCAACCTCCTTTGTGAACAATGGTTCCCTCACTCGGCCATTTCCTCCCTGCCTGACAGGGACATACCTATCAACGACACGCAGTATTTGTTCCTTGAAAAAGCTCCACTTTTTGTTTGTGCCCATACCCAACAGTTTCTGCTCCCATCTTATGCTCCCCAATTCTTGCCTAATCGCATCATAATTACCCCTGCCCCAATTATAAACCTTGCCCTGTCGTGTGACCCTATCCCTCTCCATTGCAATAATGAAGGACACCGAATTGTGGTCACTCTCTCCAATGTATTCTCCCACAAACAAATCTAACACTTGCCCGGTTCATTACCCAGTACCAAGTCCAATGTGGCTCCACTTCTTGTCAGCTTATCCACATATTGTGACAGGAAACTCTCCTGCACACTCTGTACAAAAATTGTCCCATCTGAACTATTCGACCTATAAAGGTGTAGCCAAACGGGCCATTTAAAATAACGATTTGTAAAGCACTCTGGGACAATTGGGCAAGAAACTAAGCCGACAGGCTGCAGTTTAAAGACAGAGACAAACAGGCTGTAACTCTAATGAGTGAGCAAACAGGATATGGGCCATCTCCAGGATGAAAGAGACTTTCTGGTCACACTGGGTTGTGTACCAGACGTAAAGGCACCGTGAACCCTTATTTAGGAGGAAGGTATGTGACCAATGTGCCTACAACACATACAGGCATGGCCGCCAGGGACACACCCAGAGATCGGTGTGGTAGCACCTGATTGGACTCTTATCGATCAGGGTGATCAAGTCCTGATTGATTGATTGGCAAATGGCCAAAAAGGGGCGTGAAACCAAATGGGGTGTAAAGGGTGCTGCACAAGCAGGAATCGCTCTCTCTCACTGACCCCACGAACGAGCTACAACAATGGTGAACATCGCCAGCACGAGGAGAGCCACCACACCCGAGAAGGAAGGAAGACCAGAGCCAGAATGCCAAACCAGACCAAAGGACCAGACTACGCAGACGACTACCAAGTCTAGCACACAGATAAAGGCCAATATCTGCTTGGGTATTTGTCAGTCACACAAAGTTAAGTCAAGGTCTTGTATTGGACTTGAATTCTAGTATTTTCTGTAAGATAACTTATTGTTGGTTGGGTGGGTGATTATTGATTGTGTGGGTTTAAATAAATATTGGTTGTACTAAGAAGACGTCTACTCGTAGTTATTTGTCCATCGTATAAGGGTTAAAACAGACTGAGCAACAGGCAACAAAGGCTCCAATCAACATTTGGAAAGTTAAAGTCACCCATGATAACTACCCTGTGACCTCCACACCTATCCGTAATCTGCTTTGCCATTTCCTCCTCCACATCTCTGTTACTATTTGGGGGCCTGTAGAAAACTCCTAACAACGTGACTGATCCTTTCCTATTTCTAAGTTCAGCCCATATTACCTCAGTAGACAGATCGCCCTCAAAATGCCTTTCAGCAGCCATTAAACTATCCTCCACCTCTTTTACTACCTTCCCTATTCTTACTGAAACATCTGTACCCCAGAACTGCCAACAGTCATTCCTGTCCTTGTTCTAACCATGTCTCCGTAATGGCCACAACATCATAGTCCCAAGTACCAATCCACGCTCCAAGTTCACCTACCTTATTCCTGATGCTCCTTGCATTGAAGTAGATACACTTCAACCCACCATCCTGTCTGTCTGTACACTATCTCTTTCCTCTTCCGATTCTTCCATGTCCTGTGTAGCTTTAAACACTCTATTAGATTGAAAGCATAATGAAATTTAGAATCCACCGAAAACACTGATTGTTGGGGGGAAAGATCAAGGCTGGCTTGGGGAGTACAGATGGGGGAGATAGAGACTGGACCGGGAAGGTCTGGGAACCCAGTGATTGGGGTATGGGGCATCGGAAGGCCAGCAATGGGGGGTTATGGGGCTGCCCAGCAATCTGGAGGCTGGCAATTGGGGTCCACTGCATATGCACCGTATGGACAGTGGACTCACCCCAGATTTCCAGGGTGCATCCAGGTAGGGCACTCTGATACTCAGAGTGTCAGAGGTTCATTCTGAAAATCATGCTGAAAAAACCAGCGGGGTTTACTCCCATTTTCCCGCATGTTGGGAACTTAGAATTTTTTTGGGAGAATCCCAGCCAAGATTATTAAAGTGAGCAGTCGAGTATTCATTGGAAAGCCACCTGGTTCACTCACGTCCTTACCTGGTCTGGCCGACATGTGACTCCAGAGACACAGCAATGTGAGTGAATATTAATTGCTTCTCTGAAGCAGCCCAGTGGGACACTGCTGAATGGTAGGGACAGTTACAGGAATGTCCCATCTCATCCATAAACTGTGAATGGATAAAAAAGGGTCTAATCAGAATGAGGCTGTCAGAGGGGACAGTTCAAGTTCTTTTGATAACAGTGATATCAACAAGAAACAAATCCAAAATTCAGCATCTCACACAGGCAGCAATAGTGAACTTTATTATTTATACACACTCAACTCATCTTCCCCCAGAACAACAGCTATAAAGCTCCTCGCTGGACACGCAACCTATCTGCTCCCTGCTGTATTCAGTTTCTCTGAGGTAATTCACCCTAATCCACATTCCCATATCATTAACTCAGGCTGAGCCTCGCAGAGACAACACAACACAGACCATCACAGTCCAGACAGGTGAGTAACTGTGTCCCATGCAGAGAGCGAGAGTGTCCCGTACAGACAGAGAGAGAGTGTCCAGTACAGAAGGGGAGGGAGAGTGAGAGTGAGAGAGAGAATGTCCAGTACAGGGGGAGAGGAAGTGTGAAAGAGAGAGAGAGAGTGACCAGTACAGGGGAGAGAGAGAGAGAGAACGTGTGTGTCCAGTACAGAGGGAGAGAAAGAGAGAAGAAGGGAGTGTATCCAGTATAAAGACAGAGATGATTTGGATTGGGGTAGGCACAATAAGAAGTCTCACAACACCAGGTTAAAGTCCAACAGGTTTATTTGGGAGCATGAGCTTTCGGAGCACTGCCCCTTCATCGGGCGAGTGGAGTGAGTGGAGTCAGAAAGAGAGAGACAGACAGAGACAGAGAGAGTGTCCAGGACAGCGTGTGTGAGACAGAGAGAGAGAAAGAGAGTGTGTCCAGCACAGGCTGAGAGACAGTGTTCAGTACAAAGTGAGAGAGAGACAGAGACAGGGACAGAGTGTGTGTGTGTCTTGTACAGAAAGAGAGCCATGATGTGGAGATGCCAGCCTTGGACTGGGGTAAACACAATAAGATGTCTCACAATACCAGGTTAACGTCCAACAGGTTTATTTGGTAACAAAGGCTTTTGCTATCAAATAAACCTGTTGGACTTTAATCTGGTGTTGCGAGACTTCTTACAGAAAGAGAGCGACAGAGGGAAAGAGAGTGTCCAGTATCTCACTCCATGCTTATTCTTCTGCATTGGACATTTCTCTCCCTGCACCACCACCTCCCACCCCGTACTGGACACTCACTCTCCCCCTGTACTGGACGGACACACACTCTCTTCCTCTCTACTGGGCACTCTCTGTCTTTCCCTCTCTCCCTGTACTGGACACACACACTCTCTCTCTCTCTCTCTCTCTCCCTGTACTGGACACACACACTTTCTCTCTGTCTGTACTGGATACATACTCTCTCTCTCGCTCTGACCTGGGTATAGACACAACACTCTTGCTGTCTCTGTGCTGGCCACACACTCTCCCTCCATACTGGACACACACACACATAGTCTCTCTCTGTAATGGACACAGTCTCTCTCTCTCTCTCCCTCACTCTCTGTATTGGACACTCCCTCTCTCTCTCTGTACAGTACAGAGAGTCCAGCACAGAGAGAGAGCGGGAGTGCCCACTACAGGAGAGAGAGAAAGAGAGAGTGACAGAGAATGTCCAGTATCTCACACGATCTCTATCCTTCTGTATTGGACATTCTCCTTCTCTCTCACCCTGCACTAGACATACACTTTCTCTCCCTCTGTCCTGGACACAGTCTGTGTATCTCTCTCTCTCTCTCTCTCTGTTCAGTACAGAGACAGAGCGAGAGACTAGCGCAGGGAGAGAGAGAGAGACACACACACATACATACAGACTGTGTCCAATACAGAGGGAAAGAGAGAGAAGGACAGAGTGTGTACAGTACAGAGAGAGAGAGTGTGTACGGTACAGAGAGGAAGAGTGTGTGCACGGTACAGAGAGGGAGAGTGTGTGCACGGTACAGAGAGACAGAGAGAGAGAATGTGGGTCAATTACAGAAGGAGATGGAGAGAGAGTGTGTGTGTCCACCACAGAGAGAGAGAGAGAGCGTGTCCAGTACATGGGGAGAGGGAGAATGTCCATACAGGAGGATAGAGATAGAGTGAGATACTGGACCCTCGCTGTACAGAACACTCTCACTCTCTCCCTCCCCTTGTACTGAACACTCCCCCTCTTCCCCCCAACCCCAACTAGTTGTGTACCTCAGCAGTCAGTGTTGGGACCGCAATTGTTTACGATTTACATAAATGATTTGGAGTTGGGGACAAAATGTAGTGTGTCAAAATTCTCAATTGATGCTAAGATGAGTAAGAAATCTGACAACACCAGGTTTAAGTCCAACCAATTTATTTGATAATAAATTCACAAGTTTTTGGGGTTTTCCCCTTCTTCAGGTGAATGGAGATTTGAAGAAGGGGCAAACCCGGAAAGCTTGTGAGTTTACTATCAAATAAATCAGTTGGACTTAAACCTGGTGTTGTCAGACTTCTTACCCCAGTCCAACGCCGGCATCTCCACATCATGGCTAAGATGAGTGGCAGAGCAAAGTGTGCAGAGGACGCTGAAAGTCTGCAAAGGGGTATAGATAGTCTAAGCGAGTGGGCAAGGGTCTGGCAGATGGAGTACAATGTTGGTAAATGTGAGGTCATCCACCTTGATAGGAATAACAGCAAAATGGACTATTATTTAAATTGTAAAAAATTGCAGCATGCTGCTGTGCAGAGAGACCTGGGTGTCCTTGTGCAAGAGTCTCAAGGGGCTGATTTGCAGGTGCAGCAGGGAATTAAGAAGACAAATAGGGATTTTATCCTTCATTTCTCAGGGGATGCAGCTTAAAAGCAGCGAGTTTATGTTGCAGCTGTATAAGGTGCTGGTGAGACCACACCTGGAGTACTGTGTACAGCTTTGGTCTCCTTACTTGAGAAAGGATATACTGGCACTGGAGTGGGTGCAGAGGAGATTCACTAGGTCTCTGTCCCCCCCTATACTGGACACTCTCTCCCTCTGTACTGGACACACATGCTCTGTCTCTCTGTGTACTGTACACACTCTCTCCTTCTCTCCCTCTCCCTCTATACTAGTCACTCTGTCTCTCTGTCTCCCTCTCTCTCTCTCTCTCTCTGCCTCTCCATGCCCCCAACCCCCTTCCCCCTGTAATGGATACTCTCTCCCTCTCTCAGTGCTGGGCACACTTTCTCTCTCTCTTTTTTTCGCTGTACAGTCCAGTAAGAGAGCGTCCAGTACAGGGTGGAAAAAGAGAGCGGCACATACAGACAGACAGACAGAGAGTGTCCAGTACAGAGGGAGAGAGAGAGAGAGAGAGAGCGTCCAGTGCAGAGAGAAAGAGTCTGTCCAATACAGACAGAGCGAGAGAGCAAGAGAGAGAAAGTGTCCAGTACAGAGGGGGAGAGAGAGAGAAAATCCAGCACAGAGGGAGAGAGAGAAAGAGATGGAGAGTGTCCAGTGCAGAGGGAAAGAATGAATGTGTCCAATACAAACAAGACAGAGAGAGAGAGAGAGAGAGGGAAAGAGAGTGTCCATTCTAGAGGGAGAGACAGAGAGAGAAGGAAGAGAGTGTGTACAGTACGGAGAGAGAGACAGGGTGTCCCGTTCGGAGGAAAAGAGAGAGAGAGAGAAGGTATCCAGTACAAAGAGAAAGAGAGAGAGTGCGAGAGAGAGAGAGAGAGAGAAAGAATGTGTGTCCAGTACAGGAGGAGAGAGAGTGTTTGTCTCCAGTACAGGGTGTGTGAGAGGGGGAGAGAGAGAGAGAGTGATGTACAAGGGGAGCCAGAGGGGATTGGTGGGGGTTGGGAGAGAGAGAAAGGGACTGTACACATTCTCTCCTCTCTCTCTCTCTCTTTGTCTCTTTTTCTCCACTCTGTAATGGACACTCTCTCTCTCTCTCTGTCTGTCTCAGTGCTGGGCACGCTTTCTCATTTTCTCTGTACAGTACACAGAGAGAGAGCCCAGCACAGAAAGAGAGAGAGAGAGATGGTGTCCATTATAGGGGGGAGAAAGAGAGGCAGAGAGAGACAGACAGACAGGCAGATAGAGCCTGGCACAGAGAAAAAGAGAGAGGGTGAAAAAGAGACTGTGTCCATTAAAGAGAGAGAGAGAGTGTGACAGGGTACTCACTCTCTGCTTCTCTATCTCTCCCCCTCTGTACTGGACACTCTGTCTCTCTCTGCCTCTCTCTCTCCCTCCTGAGAGAGAGAGAGAGGGAGTGTCCATTGCAGAAAGAGGGAGAGTTTGTGTCCAGTATAGAGGAGAGAGAGAGTGTCCAGTATCTCACTGTATCTCTATCCTTCTGTGTTGAACATTTTCCTTCTCTGCCCCTCTCTACTGAACACTCTCTCTCTCTGTCTCTGTGCTGGTCACACTTTCTCCTTCTCTCCCTCTCCTTCTGCACTGGACACTCTCTCTGTCTCTCTCTGCCTCTCTCTCTCTCTACTCTGTAATGGACACTCTCACTCTATGTGCCTTTCTCTCTGTTCTAGACTCCGTTTTCTCTCTCTCTCTCTCTCTGTGCTGGATGCACACTTTCTCTCTCCTGCTGTACTGTACACACTCTCTCTCTCCCTCCCTCTGTACTGTACACACTCTCTCTCTCTCCCTCTGTACTGTACACACTCTCTCCTCTCTCTCCCTCCTTCTCTGTACTGTACACACTCCTCTCTCCCTCCCTCTGTACTGTACACACTCTCTCTCTCTCCCTCTGTACTGTACACACTCTCTCCTCTCTCTCCCTCCTTCTCTGTACTGTACACACTCCTCTCTCCCTCCCTTTGTACTGTACACACTCCTCTCTCCCTCCCTCTGTACTGTACACACTCCTCTCTCCCTCCCTCTGTACTGTACACACTCTCTCCTCTCTCTCCCTCCCTCTGTACTGTACACACTCCTCTCTCCCTCCCTCTGTACTGTACACACTCTCTCCTCTCTCTCCCTCCCTCTGTACTGTACACACTCCTCTCTCCCTCCCTCTGTACTGTACACACTCCTCTCTCCCTCCCTCTGTACTGTACACACTCTCTCTCTCTCCCTCTGTACTGTACACACTCCTCTCTCTCTCCCTCTGTACTGTACACACTCTCTCCTCTCTCTCTCCCCTCTTCCTCTGTACTGTACACACTCTCTCCTCTCTCTCTCCCCTCTCTCTCTGTACTGTACACACTCTCTCCTCTCTCTGTACTGTATACACTCTCTCCTCTCTATCTCTCTGTACTGTACACACTCTCTCCTCTCTCTCTCTATACTGTACACACTCTCTCCTCTCTATCTCTCTGTACTGTACACATTCTCTCGTCTCTGTACTGTACACACTCTCTCCTCTCTCTCCCTCCCTCTGTACTGTACACACTCCTCTCTCCCTCCCTCTGTACTGTACACACTCTCTCCTCTCTCTCCCTCCCTCTGTACTGTACACACTCCTCTCTCCCTCCCTCTGTACTGTACACACTCTCTCCTCTCTATCTCTCTGTACTGTACACATTCTCTCCTCTCTGTACTGTACACACTCTCTCTCTCCCTCTGTACTGTACACACTCTCTCCTCTCTCTGTACTGTACACACTCTCTCTCTCTATCTCTCTGTACTGTACACACTCTCTCCTCTCTATCTCTCTGTACTGTACACATTCTCTCCTCTCTGTACTGTACACACTCTCTCCTCTCTCTTACTGTACACACTCTCTCCTGTCTCTCCCTCTGTACTGTACACACTCTCTCCTGTCTCTCTCTCCCTCTGTACTGTACACACTCTCTCCTGTCTCTCTCTCCCTCTGTACTGTACACACTCTCTCCTGTCTCTCTCTCCTCTCTGTACTGTACACACTCTCTCCTGTCTCTCTCTCCCTCTGTACTGTACACACTCTCTCCTGTCTCTCTCTCCTCTCTGTACTGTACACACTCTCTCCTGTCTCTCTCTCCCTCTGTACTGTACACACTCTCTCCTGTCTCTCTCTCCTCTCTGTACTGTACACACTCTCTCCTGTCTCTCTCTCCCTCTGTACTGTACACACTCTCTCCTCCTCTCCTCTGTACTGAACATTCTGTGGCTGTCTCTCTTTCTTTCTGTTATAATGGACACTGCCCCCCCCCCCCCCCCCCCCCGCCCCCCGTAATGGACACTCCATCTCTCTCTAAGTGCTGGCCATAATTTCTCTCTCCCTCGCACTCTCCATACAGTACACAGAGAGAGAGAGAGACAGTGTCCATTACAAGAGGGAGAAAGAAAGAGAGAAAGTGAGAAACAGAGAGTGTCCAGTACAGAGGGAGAGAGAGAGGAGAGGGTGTGTACAGTACAGAGACAGAGTCCAGCACAGAGAAAGAGAGAGTGAGAGAGAGTGTGTCCTATACAGAGAGAGAGAGCGAGAGAGAGAGAGAAAGAGTGCACAGTACAGAGAGAAAGAGAGACAGAGAGAAACAGACAGACAGACAGAGTGTCCTGAACCAAGGGAGACAGAGGGAGAAGGAGAGAATGTGTATAACACAGAGGGAGAGAGAGAATGTGTGTGTCCAGTACAGAGGGATAGAGAGAGTTATGTTCCCCCCTGCCCCCGGACTCTCTCTCTCTCGCCTTCTGTACTGGTCACACTTCCTTTCTCTCACTCTCTCTGTGCGCTGAACTTTCTGTCTCTCTGTACTGTACATGCTGTCCTTCTCCCTCTGTACTGGACAGTTTCTGTCGGTCTGCCTGTCTCTCTCCACCCTGTAATGGACACTCTCATTATGTGCTTGGCACACTTGCTCTCTCTCTGTCCTGGAGACACACTCTATCTCTCTCTCTCTCTGTGTAAAGTAGAGAGAGAGAAAGAGTGTGTCCAGTACAGGGAGAGAGACAGGATGAGAGAGTCCAGTGTCTCACACTATCTCTATTCTTCTATATTGGACATTTTCCCTCTCTGTGTGTGCACTGCTCACTGTGTCCAGCACAGAGAAAGGGAGTGTCCGTCACAGGGGGAGAAAGAAAGAGACAGAGAGACAGACAGACAGACAGAGAGTGTCCAGTACAGAGAGAGAGGAAGAGAGAGGCAGGTGGAGAGCGCGTGAAAGAGAGAGTGTCCAGTACAGGGTGAGAGAGAGAGAGAGAAAAAGAGTGCCTGGTACAGGAGGGAAAAGAGAGAGAGAGACAGTGTCCAGTACAGGGGGAGAGAGAGAGAGAGCGAAAGAAAGAGTCCAGTATCTCACTCTATCCCTATCCTTTGTTGGACATTCTCCCTCCCTCTCCCCCTGCACTGGACATGCTAGACTCTCTCTCTGTACTGTAGACACTCTCCTGCACTGGACACTCTGTCTGTCTGTCTCTCTCCACCTTGTAATGGATACTTTCACTGTCCATTACAGGGGGTGTGTGTGTGTGTGAGAGAGAGAGAGGTAGAGAAAGAATGTGTCCAGCACAGGAGGAGAGGGTGAGAGAGAGAGTCCACTCTCTCACTCAATCTCTATCCTTATTGGACATTCTCCCTCTCTCTCCCCCTGTACTGGATTCTCTCTCTCTCTCTCTACTGTACACATTCCCTCCTTCTCTCTCTCCTTTGTACTTGACACTCTCTCTCTGTCTCTCTTTCTCTGCATCTCTCTTTCTCCTCCTTGTAATGGACACTGTCTGTACTGGACACTCTCTTTCTCCCTGTACAGTATATATAGAGAGCAAGAGTCCAGGACAGAGAGAGAGAGAGAGTGTGTGTCCAACAGAGAGGGAGAGAGTCCAGTATCTCACTGTATCTCTATCCTTTTGTATTGGACATTCTCCCTCTATCCCCCTGTACTAGTCACATTCTCTCTCTCCCTCTGTACTGGACACTCTTTCTCTCTCTCCCTCTCTGTCTCTCACTCTCTCTCTACAGGGTGAGAGACTGTACTGGACACAGCACAGAAAGAGAGAGAGAGAGTGTCCATTACAGGGTGGAAAAAGACAGACAAAGACAGAGAGAGAGGGAAAGTGTCCAGTTCAGAGGGAGAGAGAGGAGAGAATGTGTACAGTACTGAGAGAGAGAAAGCAAGAGAGAGAGAAAGTGTGTGTGTGTGTCCAGTACAGAGGGAGAGAGAGAGTGTGTGTCCAATACAGAGACAGAGAGACAGTGACAGTGTGTCAGTACAGAGGGAGAGAGTGAGTGTGGGAGGTCTGTAGTATACCCCCAGCATAGTGACTGCACCCTTCCTGTTTTTGAGCTCTACCCACAATGTCTCGTTACATGATCCTTCCAAATTATCCACCCTCTGTACCGCTGTAATATTGCTACTCCCCCACCTCTTCTAGCCCCTCCTATGTCTCACCTAACACCTTATACCCCAGAATATTCAGCTGCCAGTCCTGTTCTTCTTTTAACCAAGTCTCTGTTATTGCAGCTATATCCCAGTTCCGCGCATGCATTAAGGCTCTAAGTTCATCCGTTTTGCCCGTTACTCTCCTTGCATTGAAGCAGATGCACTCCAGACCTCCAGGCCCACTGAGTTCATCCTCCCCAGACTGCTCTCCCTCTTAGGTAGCCTTGTCTTGGCCCCACGCTCGTTCCCAGTCTCTACACTTGCTGACCTATTGTTCCGATCCAGTACAGAGAGAGAGAGAGACATGGAGAGTGTTCAGTAAGGGGGGGAGGAGGGGGTGAGGTGCATGGAATGAGAGAGGGAGTAAGAGTGTCCAGTATCAGAGGAGAGAGATAGAGAGAGTCCAGTACCGGTTGAGAGAGAGAGAGAGTCCGGTACACAGGGAGAGAAGTGTTTTATGAGTCCAGTACGAGAGAGAGAGAGACTTGTACAGAGAGAGTCTGGTATCTCACTCTATCTCTACCCTTCTGTATTTTACATCCTCCCTCTCTCTCCCCCTGCACTGGACACGCTCTCTCTCTCTGTACTTGTACACACTCTCACCTTCTGTACTGGACAGTCTCTGCTGTCTCTTTCTTTTTTCTCCCTCTAATGCACACTTTCACTTTCAGTTCTGTGCACACTTTCTCTCTCCCTCTCTGTACTGGACACACTCTCTTTCCACAGTACAGAGAGTGAGAGAGAGAGAGAGAGTCCAGCACAAAGAGAGAGAGAATCCAGTCCAGTAGGAGAGAGAAAACACCCAGTACTGAGAAAGAGAGAGAGAGAGAGAGGGTCCAGTACAGGGAGAGAAAGAGAGAGAGAGAGAGTCCAGTACAGAGAGAGGAAGAGAAAGTAAATGCAAGATACTGGGATGTTGGAATCTGAAATAAAAAATGCTGGAAAGTCTCAGCAGAACTGACAGCATCTATGGACAGAGGATAGAGCCAATGCTTCGAGTCAGGGTGACTGTTCATCAGAGCTAAGAGCAAAGAAAATCACACTATCTCTCTCTCTGTCTCTCACAAACACACTCTGTCTCTCTCACAGACACACACACATACATACACACACACACACATACATACACACACACACACATACATACACACACTCTCTCTCTCTCACACATGCACACACACACACTCTCTCACACACAAACACATATTCTCACTCTCTCTCACACACATGCACTCTCTCTTTCTCTCTCTCACTCACATTGAAGCAATTCTCCCATCGCAACACACACGTTTTTTGGTGGATTGAGTTGGAAGATGCTCCTGCCGGCCATTTTGCGGGTTCCCCACGAGCGTTTACGACCCGCATGCATCTCCCAACTGGGAAAAGATGGCGTTGTTGGAACCACGCTGAAAACTGGCGTGTCGCTGATTTGCATTATTTACCATACCTTAGCGTGCAATTATCAGGATTCTCACGACAATCTCTGCCCACATCTGCGTCTCTCACCTCTTTGGCGTGATGTCACTTTGGCGCGAATCAAAATGGATATATAAATGTCTCAACCTGGCATGGCAGGCACTGGTGTGAGGAGGTAAGTGCGGTTAGCGGAGCACAGGAGATATTGCAGGCAAGGCCCTGGGGATGCTTGATGGGCTTCCTGCTGCTGTCTTCAGGTGTTGGCCTGTGGACCAGTAATATCTGAGGGGGGAGGGGAACTTCTATTTTCTCAGAGCTGTCTGGGTGAGGTTCTGTGAAAGAGTCCTGCTTACCCCTCCCCTCCAGGGCAGCGCTTTAGCTCAGAATGGGAGGAACCCTCAAGGAGTCGTGCTCAGCCTTCCCCTCCAGGGGACTTTGCAGAGGCAGCGTCTTGCCGTGGGGTGTGGTCAGGGACTCTATTGAGTTCCGGGGTGGGGGAGGAGCGCACCATGTGCTGACTGAGGCCTAACCGGATGAAGCAGCTGCTGTTCCAGGCCGGGGTGCAGAGGCTCAGACACGGACTGCATGGAATCTGCTGTCACTGGGCACATGTCTGGTGCTGCTTTGCAGTCTGTCCCTGCCCTGTGACACAGACCAGCAACACATGCCTGTAACGGATGCTGCAGTTGTACACATAACAATGGCTGAAGGACGCGCATTGCCCACGTCTGCACACTGACCTGTAGAATCTGTACCAGCATTTGTCATGATGGGAATTTCTCACAACTTAATCAGGTCACGCATGGCACCATAGATCGTGCGGTGTTGCCAGCTCCCACAAGTGGGGATTCTGGCTCAAGCGAGGGATTGGAGTGCTGCTGGATCTATGCAGCCAATAATAATAATCCATCATACTATGCTCTTTCCAAATCCCACTGTGCAGATAGATTGCGGACTGATCAATTTGTATCTGACCATTATGGTGGTGGCAGAGGAGGAGTAGGTGGCTCAGTAGTTGGCATGCGTGGAGAGACCCCCGCAAGGAGCAGCCACCACCAGACCCTCAGGAAGAAAAGCAGGGGGCTGCCATTGAGGGCCAGGAGGTTGCTGAGCTGGCTCCCGAAAGGGTGCTCAGAAGGCGAAGGGAGCAGAGGACAGGGAGGTACAGGCCCCACAATTCGTTCAATGATGCCCTCTCGGAGGCAATGTGCCGTTGCTGGCCAAGGGTCTCCAAGATGATGATGCAGCACCTTCGTGAGGGGCTCGCACACTTTGTGAGGGGCTCGGGGGAGGTGGACGTTAAGGTGACGGCTGTCCTGAATTTTTTCGCTTTTGGCTCATTCCAAGCACCCAGTGACGACGTCATTGGGATCTCCCAGGCCTCCATGCACAGATGTGTGTAGCAGGTCACAGATGCTCTGAATGCCAGGACAGAACAATATATAAATTTCGATATGGGTTGCGCACAGCAGTAGGCCTGTACTCTCGGCTTCACTGCCATTGCTGGGTTTCCCAATGTCCGAGGAACAGTGGACGGGATACACATCGTCTTGTGGGCACCACATGCAGGGTCTCAGCAATTTGTGAGCAGAAAGGGGTTCCACTCCCTCAATGTGACCATCTAATGAGGATTATGAAGGTCGATGCATGGCACCCAGGGAGTGTCCATGACAGCTTTGTCCTCAGGCAGTCGGACATCCCTGGGCTCTTTGAAGACCAGCCCAGGCTGCTGGGACGGTTACTGGGCGACAATGGTTACCTGCCAAGGTCATGGCTGATGACGTCCGTGCAGAGACCTGAGACCGAGGCAAAGAACTGCTACAACGAGGCCCATGCAGCTACCTGGTCCATTGCTGAATGGTGCATCGGCCTGCTGAAGATGTGGTTCCGCTGCTTGGACTGCGCTGGGGGGGCCCTCCAGTCTGACCCTGTGCGTGCTTCACGTATCATCATCGTTTGCTGCACAATATCGCCCAGCAGCGGGGAGACCAGCTGGAGCAGGAGGACGAGGAGGAGGGGGCGTCGAGTGGCGAGGGGGTGAGCTGGGCGTCCCACCACATGAAGAGCCAGAGGAAAGAGGGTGGGCAGCAATGGCAGGTGTCTGGCAGGGAAGGGCAGCGAGGGACATCTTGATTGCAGCCGCTTCACTGAGCTGGGGCTGGGCAGTGAGGGGGCTGCAACCTCCACACACCCACCACACCCCCGGAGCAAGTGCAGCCGCTATTCCCCCACCAAACTGACCCTGGGCCCTCAAACCACCACATCACCCTCCCCCAGCCCCTGTCATCCCACCACCCTATCCCCCAGAAACACCCGAACCTGCTAATGTGCCTGGGCTGGCAATGGTGAGTCTTGGGTGAAGGCTGGGGGGTGATGAACAAAGAACAACCCAGCACAGGAAACAGGCCCTTCGGCCCAACGAGCCCGCGCCGCCATCTTAACAAAGCATTTTCCTACACCTCCCTTGACCTGTGTGTATGCGTATGGTACCCGCATTGGAAACCAGATTCAGGGGAGAATAGTTTAAGGACAATTTGTTACACCAATCAGCCTAAGAGAACATCTTTGGGGTGTGGGAGGAAACCGGAGCACCCGGAGGAAACCCACACAACCACAGGGAGAATGCGCAAACTCCCACAGACACAGGCCCGAATCCATGTATCTGCACAGCTCGCAGTGATAGTCACTGAGTTGATGTGGTGCCCATCTGCTGGTCCAGTTTTAAGCGTACACAAACAACGCGAAGTACTAGGCCACTCTCAAAACATCCAAGAGCAGCCCACACATGACCCACCGTGTGCATTGCCCCTCGTTAGACAACAAGGTGGACTGACGCACCTGCGGAGTAAAAGAGACAAAACATCAACATATATAGCATTAGATTTCCAGGAACGTCCCAAAGCTCTGATCCTTATTTAAAACAGTCTCCTATAACCCTCCATCCCTGTTTCGCTCACGTGCCTATGTAAGTAAACCTTAAGTCCAGCATGCCTGCCTCCACCACCTTCCTTGGCAGTGCATTCCATACCCCCACGACCCTCTGTGTGAAAAACCTCCCTCTAGCATCCAAATTATACCTCTCCCCCCTCACCCTAAGTTCGTGGCCTCTCATGATATTTGTCTCCAATCTAGGAAAAAGCCTGCCACTGTTGACTCTATCTATACCCTTCATTATTTTATACACCTCTATCAGATCCCCCCTTAATCTCCGTCTTTCAAAGGAGAAGAGCCCCAGTTTACCCAATCTTTCCTCATAACCCAGTCCTTCCATACCAGGCAGCATCCTGGTAAACCTCCTCTGCACTCTCTCCAGGGTCTCCACATCCTTCCGGTAGTAAGGTGACCAGAACTGGACGCAGTACTCCAAATGCGGTCTAACCAACGTTCTGTACAGCTGTAGCATTAGACGCCGGCTCTTATACTCCAGGACTTGCTGTTGTGCACATTGGGACCCTGCCCCTGGTGCCACTCAAGTCTGACTCCTACATGTAGGGTCATAGAGTCATAGAGGTTTACAGCATAGAAACAGGCCCTTCGGCCCAACTTGTCCATGCTGCCCTTTTTTTTAAAACCACTAAGCTAATCTCAATTGCCCATATTTGGCCCATATCCCTCTATACCCATCGTACCCACGTAACTATCTAAATTATTTTTAAAAGACAAAATTGTACCCCCTCTACTACTACCCTTTGTGTGAAAAAATGCCTCTTTCGACATTTTTGTATCTCTCCCCCTCACCTTAAACCTATGCCCTCTAGTTTTAGACTCCCCTACGTATTGACTATCTATCTGATCTGTGCTCCTCATCATTTTGTAGACCTCTATAAGATCACCCCTCAGCCTCCTACGCTTAAGAGAAAAAAGTCCCAGTTTATCCAACCTCTCATAACTCAAGCCATCAAGATCCCAATAGCATCCTCATAAATCTTTTCTGCACTCTTTCTAGTTTAATAATATCCTTTCTATAATAGGGTGACCAGAATTGCACACGGTATTCCAAGTGTGGCCTTACCAATGTCTTGTACAACTTCAACAAGACGTCCCAATTCCTGTATTCAATGTTCTAACCGATGAAACCAAGCATGCCGAATGCCTTCTTCATCATTCTGTCTTCATCACTCTGTGACTGCACTTTCAAGGAGCTATGAACATGTACCCTGAGATCTCTTTGTAACTCTCCCCAACACCCCACCATTAACTGAGTAAGCCCTGCCCTGGTTCAATCTACCAAAATGTATCACCTCGCATTTGTCTAAATTAAATTCCAGCTGCTGTTTGTCAGCCCACAGGCCCAGTTCATCAAGATCCCATTGCAATTGGAAAGAACTTTCTTCACTGTTCACTATGCCACCAACCTTAATGTCATCTGCAAACTTACTAACCATGCTTCCTATATTCTCATCCAAATCATTAATATAAATGGCAAACAACAATGGACCCAGCACTGATCTCTGAGCTACACCACTGGTCACAGGCCTCCAGTTTGAAAAACAATTCTCTACAACCACCCCCTCTGGCTTCTGTCAAGAAGCCAATTTTGTATCTATTTAGATACCTCACCCTGGATCCCGTGGGATTTAACCTTATGCACCAACCTATTATGAGGTACCTTGTCAAAGGCCTTGCTAAAGTCCATGTAGACAACATCATCTGCACTGACCTCATCTATCTTCTTGGTTATCCCTTCAAAAAACTCAATTAAATTTTTGTACCCCAAATGCACTCTTCCACCCTGGTGTACATAGCTGTAAGGGTTGGAGACACATGTTTGTTGGCCAATCAGGGATGGGGGGGTGGAGGGGCCGACTTGCATCAAGGGTCTAGTGGATGTTGGGGAAGGTAGGGCAGGCATTCTGTAACATGTGGCTGAGTTTCCAAGGCACAACAGACAGCACCTCTATACATGGGAATGGGAACCATTCAGCTCTGTGAGTGAGGGGGGGGGAGGTTGTTGAGAGACTCAGAGACGCATTAGTCACAGCTGTAAGGAGCAAATAAAAGGTTATTCTGCTCTTAACGTTAGTGATTAATAAACTCTGAATACTGGTGACCTTTACCTGTGCCCTCTCAGTGACCTACAACTTTCTAACTTTATGTGGTCTACTGCTTCTTCCAGGATGCACATTGCAGGTGGAAGTGTCCAGCTGTGATCCATGCCCCATTGCCTGTGATGTCCTGGATGGCACTGTTTTGGTACCACCCTATTAATCTCGCTGGCCTTGAGATGCCCCGGTGTGAGAAAGGGGGGAGTCAGAAAGTCTCGGGGCATTCAGGGTATCCTGAGTGAAGGGCCCTGTCATGGGCTTGAGCCCCTCCTCCTCCCCTGGGGTGCCTAAAGGCCCCAGGGACACTCCATGGGACACCAGGGTAACGGGACTGAGCTCCGGAAGCTGTGGCATCACCTGGCTCTGCCAGTCCTGGAGGCCCAAAGGCATCTACCCCATGACCTGAGCTCAGCTCTGGCCCTCTGAGTCTGGGCCAAGCTCTAAAGCCCCTCTGGTACAGCATTCTGTGAGCAAGCCAGGCTCAGGAGCCCCTCAGCAGTAGCCCTCCGAGCCTGGGCTAAGTTGTTGAGGCTCATAGCCACAGTCTGATGTATCTCCAGAATGCCAGTGAGAGTCCCAGCCATGGCCAGCAGTGTCTTCCACATGCGCCCAACACCAATGACCATCAAACGCTGTGCCTCCTGGATGCCGGAAACACACCTACCCGTGGCCTGTAGTATCTCCAGGGTGACCTGGACCCCGTCATCCATGAGGGCAGGACTGGCAGCTAAACATTCCTGGGTATAAGTGTTTCAGGCACGATAGGGGAGGGTCAAAAAGAGGAGGGGGAGTGGCCCTGTTAGTTAGGGAGCAGATCACAGCAGTGCAGAGGGAGGATAATATAGAGGGGTTAGGAACTGAGTCGCTGTGGGTAGAGTTGAGGAGTAGGAAGGGAGCGATTACTATGCTAGGGGTGTACTATAGACCACCTGACAGCCTGCGGGCAGTGGAAGAAGGCATACGTAAAGACATTTTGGATAAGTGTAGGAAGAACAGGGTTGTTGTAGTGGGAGATTTTAATCTCCCTGGGGTGGATTGGAAGGTACCTAGAGCTGGGGGTTCGGACGGGGAGGACTTCGTAAGATAGCAATATGCAGATAGCCTGACTAGAGAGGGGGCTATATTGGATTTAGTTCTGGGTAATGAGCTGGGTCAGGTGGCTGAGGTTGCAGTAGGTGAGCATGTGGCTAACAGTGACCACAACTCTGTCTACTTTAGGATAATAAGGGAAAAAGATGAGTGCTGTCCTAAGGGGAGGGTGCTAAACTGGGGGAAGGCTAGATACAGCCGGATTAGGCAGGAACTTAGGGATACAGACTGGGATTGGCTGTTGGAGGGCAAGTCCACGTTCAGCATATGGGAGTCTTTCAGGGAAAACTAAAATGGGTGCAGGAAAGACATGTGCCGGTTAAGAGGAAGGATGGGAAAGGTAAGATTAGAGAGCTGTGGATTACTAGGGATATTGAGGACTTGGTCAGGAAGAAACGGGAGGCCTATGTTAGGTCTAAGCAACTGGGAACAGAGAGAGCGGTGGAGGAATACAGAGAGAGTAGGAGGGAGCTCAAAAGGGGAGTTAGGAGGGCAAAAAGGGGGCATGAAATGGCTTTGGCAGACAGGATTAAGGAAAATCCAAAGGCGTTTTACTCCTATGTCAGGAACAAAAGGGTGGTTAGGGGAAAAATCGGTCCTCTCAGGGACAGAGGAGGGGAACTGTGCTTAGAGTCCGAGGGAATGAGGGAGATCCTGAATGAATAATTTGCGTCAGTATTCACAAAGGAGAGGGGCTTGATGTCTGGTACGGTCTTGGAGGGAGCTGTAGACCAATTGAAGGAACTATCCATTACGAGGGAAGAAGTGTTAGGGCTTTTAGGTAGCATTAAAACTGATAAATCTCTGGGGCCCGATGACATTTATCCTAGGCTGCTTAGGGAGGCGAGAGATGAAATTGCTGGGCCTCTGACGCAAATCTTTGTCTCTTCTTTGGACACAGGTGAGGTCCCAGAGGACAGGAGGATAGCGAATGCGGTACCGTTGTTTGAAAAGAGTAGGAGGGATAACCCTGGTAACTATAGGCTGGTGAGTTTGACGTCAGTGGTAGGCAAGTTGATGGAGAGGATTCTTAGGGATAGGATGTATGAGCACTTAGAGCATTGCGATCTGATTAAGGATACGCAGCATGGCTTTGTTAAGGGGAAGTCTTGCCTTACGAATCTGGTAGAATTTTTTGAGGAGGTGACAAAAACGGTCAACGAAGGACGAGCCGTTGATGTTGTCCATGTGGATTTCAGTAAGGCGTTTGACAAAGTCCCTCAGGGTAGGTTGTTTGAAAAGATAAAGGCTCATGGGATACAAGGCCAGGTATCTAGATGGGTAGAGAACTGGCTTGCTAAGAGGAGTCAGAGAGTAGTAGTGGAAGGGTCCTTTTCTAGCTGGAGGTCTGTCACTAGTGGTGTGCCGCAGGGCTCAGTACTGGGATCTCTTCTCTTTGTAGTGTATATAAATGACTTGGAAGAGGGAGTAAGTGGTGTGATCAGCAAATTTGCAGATGACACCAAGATGGCTGGATTGGCGGGCAGTGAGGAGCAGTGTCTGGCAATACAACGGGATAATGATAGGCTGGTATATTGGGCAGATATATGGCAAATGGAGTTTATTCCTGATAAATGTGAGGTGATGCATTTTGGCCGGAATAATGTTATATGATAAAGGGTAAGCCTATAAAGAGTATAAGAACACAGCGGGACCTGGGGGTGCAAGTGCACAAGTCTTTGAAGGTGGCAGTACAAGTGGAGAAGGTTGTGAAGAAAGCTTATGGTATGTTAGCCTTTATAGGAAGGGGTATAGAATATAAGAGCTGGTGTCTAATGTTGCAGTTGTACAGAACATTGGTTAGGCCGCATTTGGAGTACTGCAACTAGTTCTGGTCACCTTACTACCAGAAGGACGTGGAGACTCTGGACAGAGTGCAGAGGAGGTTTACCAGGATGTTGCCTGGTATGGAAGGACTGGGTTATGAGGAAAGATTGAGCAAATTGGGGCTGTTTTCCCTTGAAAGATGGCGACTGCAGGGGTATCTAATAGAGGTATATAAGATTATGATGGGTGTAGATAGAGTAAACAGTGTTAAACTATTTCCTATGTTAGAAACGCACAGTACGAGGGGCCATGGGCTTAAGGTGAGGGGGGAGAGGTATAACACGGATATTAGAGGGAGGTTTTTCACACAGGGGTTATGGAATGCTCTGCCAAGTAAGGTGGTGGAGGCAGGCATGCTGAGTTGTTTAAGAGTAACTTAGACAGGCACATGAGTGGATATAGGAGATTGTTTTAAATAAGGTTCATTAGCATTGGGACATCCCTGGTAATGTATAAGGATATGGAATGATACTAATGTTTTTCTCTTTTCATTCACAGGTTTTAAGTCGGTCTGTCTTGTTGTCCAATGAGGGGCATACACGCGATGGGTCGTAGTTGGGCTGCTCTTGGATGTTCGAGATTGGCCTAGTGCTTCATGTCGTTAGTGTGTGCTTAAACTGGACCAGATACTGGGCAACACGACAGCTCAGTGACTATCACTGTTTGCTGTGCAGACACATGGATTTGGGTCGGTGTCAGTGGGAGTTTGCGCATTCTCCCCGTGCTTGCGTGGGTTTTCTCCGGGTGCTCTGGTTTCCTCCCACACCCCAAAGATGTGCTGTTAGGCTGATTGGAGGTAATAAATTGTCCTTAAATTAGTTTTCCCTCAATGTGGAATGCCATAAGCATAGATAAGGGTCATGGGTGGAGGGGGCGACTGGTAATGTTAAAATGGCGGCGTGGGCTCGTTGGGCCGAAGGGCCTGTTTCCCGGGCTGTTTTTGTTCTTTGTAGGACAGATCCCTGAACCAGATTTTCCGTTGCGGTCACCATCCTTGCAGTGTTGGCCTGGTTCGCACGCTGTCAGTACCACCTCCTTCAACAGCACTCTGCTGGACTCCTCTAAACAGCCTTGCAGTCGCAGCTGATCGCTCTTCCACAACTCCCCAGGTTTGCTGATGCATCTCCACCAGCCTTGGAGCGGTGGCACAACAACATGGTGGTTAGCACTGCTGCCTCACAGCGCCAGAGACCCAGGTTCTATTCTGGCCTCAGTCGCTGTCTGTGTGGAGTTTGCACTTACTCCCCGTGTCTGTGTGGGTTTCCTCTGGGCGCTTTGGTTTCATCCCACAGCCCAAAGATGTGTGGGTTAGGTTGATTGGCCGTGCTAAATTGACCCTAGTGTCAAAGGGATTAGTCAGGTAAATGTGTGGGGTTACGGGAATAGGGCCTGGGTGGAGTTGTGGTCAGTACAGACTCGATGGGATGAGTGGCCTCCTTCTGTACTGTAGGAATTCTATGAATTCTACGGACCCCGAGGCCCAGAATCTGGCTTGGGGACAGCTGAATCCTGGCTTCCGGCAGACCGCAGTGTGCCTGAGACCTAGGTTGACCCCAGTTGTGCATCAGTGTATCTGATGTACTCACCGGTTAGTAACCTAGGAGCCTCAGCACAATGATGGTCTCTGTGTTGGTGGGCTGTGTGGTACATGCTGGTGCTTCTTCAGTGGTGCTGTCCTCAGAGGATTCTTCAAAGCCTCCCTTTGAGATGCCCACCAGGGGGTTGTGGGCATTTTCTCCAGAGCAGCATGGTGGGTGAGGGGTGCGGGGAGGCAGCAACACTTGAAGGGCAAGGCTCCTCTAGGTCCAAGGCTGCAATAAAGAGTGCACATTAGGGGAAGGGAGGTAAATGATTCTAGGCAGCATCACACTTACTTCAAGGAGGGCGTGCTTCTGCTCACTTGCGTGCTGGACGCTGACCTGGCTGTCCGTGACTATTCTGGATGCCCCATCACCCCCGCCAGTTCCATGCCATGCTGTTCAATGTTGGTCAGCTGCCGCAGGTCAGGCACACCATCACCAGTTTGTGTCGTTTTGTGCATGTTCTGAATGCTTTTCTCCTCATAGAACCCTACAGTGCAGAAAGAGGCCCTTCGGCCCATCGAGTCTGCACTGAACACAAACCCACCCAGACCCTATCCCCATATCCCTACATATTATACCCACTAACCCCTCTAACCTACGCATCCCTGGACACTGAGGAGCAATTTCTTAGCATGGCCAATCAACCTAACCCGCATATTTTTGGACTGTGGGATCATAAGTGAATAGCAAGCATGAACATATTGCAGTGCTTAGCGCACAATGCGTGCCTGGATCTCAGGCGTTGTGCTGATAGTTTCAGGAAAAGTAGCCACCACTGAAGAGCGTGTGTTGAGGGGTAGGAGTTAGATTCTGTTCCTGAGAGAAGGGTAACTTGGTGCCCTTCAGGTGTCTAAGCAGATCTGTGACAAGCACGTGTGGGGTTCCAAGTGGGATGCTCACCCACCCTTGCTTCTCGAAGAAGTCCTACCGTTATTTCTGACACTGCGGGCCAGGGCGCCGTGTCAGGCTCCTGGCACTCACCACTTCTGCCAGCTCCTCCACAATGTGGTAGCGGATGCACTCTTTAGGTGAGGGTTGTGCCCTGGGAAGACCCACTCACACCTCTCCTCCACAGGATCTAGCAGGTGATCCTGATTCGCCTCTGTGAATCTTGAGGCTGTTTTCCTCCAATCTTTGTGGTGTGACTGGCTGTGTGTCCATTCCTGCAACTTATAAACACCTCTGGCTTATTATGAGATTGCAGATGCAGGGAGTGCAGCCAGTCAGGGGCCCACTGGCAACAAATACTTGTGAGAGATTTTGAAGGCTGCTCTCAGTTGAGTGACATTCATCCCTTAAATTTTTTTTCCTTTTCATTCACAGGTTTTAAGTCGGTCCGCCTCGTGTCCAACGAGGGACATACAGGCGATGGGTCGTACTGGGGCTGCTCTTGGTTGTTCGAGATTGGCCTAGTGCTTCATGTCGTTAGTGTGTGCCTAAACTGGACCAGATACTGGGCAAGACGACAGCTCAGTGACTATCACCGATTGCTGTGCAGACACATGGATTTGGGCCGGTGTCTGTGGGAGTTTGCGCATTCTCCCCGTGCTTGCGTGGGTTTTCTCCGGGTGCTCCGGTTTCCTCCCACACCCCAAAGATGTGCTGTTAGGCTGATTGGCAGGAATAAATTGTCCCTAAATCAGTTTCCCTCAATCTGGATGGCCATAAAACATTAGACAGGGGTCGTGGGTAGAGGGGGGGACTGGTGGTGTTGAGATGGTGGCGCGGGCTCGTTGGGCCGAAGGGCCTGTTTCCCACGCTGATTTTGTTCTTTGTTCTTTTGTTAAGGTGCTGATCGGCTGCCATTCAATAGGTCGCTGTGCCCAGGGGGTTGTAATACTCAGGGCTCCTAATCAATTAGCTGCTGTGTCCGAGGGGTGGGGGGGGCAGAGGGAGGGGCAATACTCAGGGCTCCCATTCAAGAGGGGGAATGATCACAAGCTGGGGTTGTACATGTCAGCACAGCACTCGTTCTCTGCAGGGCAGCAGTGAGGTCAGTATGTTCAAGGGATGGAGGGATTGGGTACCCGCATTATCCGGATCCATGGGGGCATGGGGTGAGCGGGCAGCAATGTCTGTGTGTTGGGGGGGGGGGGGGTGCAGTGATGTCCATTTGCGGGGGGACAGTGCTGTCTATATGGGGGAGTTGATGAGTAAGAAGTCTCACAACACGAGGTTAAAGTCCAACCAGTTTATTTGCTAGTAAACCCACAAGCTTCGTCCCCCTTCGTCAGGTGAGTGGAGAGTTCTGGCCTCAGGCAGAGCAGATAACAGCTCACAAGGTTTACAGAATACTGTAAATTCAGAATGTAAAAACAGAATACAGATTTGTATTCTCACTCTCTCACACACACATTCTCTCTCTCATTCTCACACACACTCACACTCTCACTCTCTGAAACACACTCTCACATTTTCTCACTCTCTCTCTTACACATGCACACACTGTCACACTTTCTCACACTCTTTCTCTCGCATACACATTCTCACACTTCCTCACACTTTCGCTCACTCAAACTCTCTCAAACACATGCTCTCACACATTCTCACTTTCTCACACACACTCTCACTTTCTCACTCTCTCCTTCATGCATATGCTCTACACATTTTCTCTCATTCTCACACACGCACACTCACACTCTTTCTCACTCACACATACTCTGACACTTTCACTTCTTATCTCTCGCTGTTTCATACACTCTCACTTTCTCACTCACACACACATTCTCACACTTTCTCACTCTCTCTTTCATACATTTTCACACTTTCTCACTCACACACATATTCTCACATTTTCTCACTTTCTCTCTCTCACACTTTCTCACTCACACTCACACTTTCTCATTCTCACATACACACTTTTGCACTCTTATTCTCAAACACGCACTCACACATTCTCACTTTCTCACACACACATTCTCACACTTTCTCACTCTGTCCCTCACGCACATGCTCTTGCACATTCTCTCTCACTCTCTCACACACACACTTTCTCACACACACATTCTCACACTTACACTTTCCCTCTCTTTCATACACTGTCACAATTTCACACTCTCATACACATATTCTCATGCTTTCCCACTGTCCCTCTCTTACTCTCTCACACACTCTCATACTTTCTCACTCTCTCAAGCACACTCTCACACTTTCCCACTCTCTCACGCACACACTATCATACTTTCTCACTCTCACGCATGCTGTCACACATTCTCACTCTCTCTCACACATACGGTCTTACACTTCCTCTCTCTCTCTCACACACACACTTTCTCACACTTTCACTCCCTCACTCTCACACTTTCTCACTCTCTCACACTCTCACACTTTCTCACTCTCTCACACTCTCACACTTTCTCACTCTCACACTTTCTCACTCTCTCACACTCTCACACTTTCTCACTCTCTCACACTCTCACACTTTCTCACTCTCACACTTTCTCACTCTCTCACACTCTCACACTTTCTCACTCTCTCACACTCTCACACTTTCTCACTCTCACACTTTCTCACTCTCTCACACTCTCACACTTTCTCACTCTCTCACGCACTCTCACACTTTCTCACTCTCACACATTCTCACACTTTCTCACTCTCACACTTTCTCACTCTTTCACACTCTCACACTTTCTCACTCTCTCACACTCTCACACTCTCACACTTTCTCACTCTCACACTTTCTCACTCTCTCACACTCTCACACTTTCTCACTCTCTCACACTCTCACACTTTCTCACTCTCTCACACTCTCACACTTTCTCACTCTCACACTTTCTCACTCTCTCACACATTCTCACACTTTCTCACTCTCTCTCTCTTATACATTCTCTCTCAGCCTGTGTTCTGATGCTTTGACAATGCGTCTGGCTGGTTGTTTGAGGCTGTTTGTGATGTTTGTCCACAGGTCAGTGTGGGAGTGTGCGATCCCGGTCCAATTGGCTCCATGAAGTCCAAACGTGAGATGGAGTTGGCACTGGTGAACTTTGCAGAGGTTGGCAGTGACGTGCCCATGGAGAGTTGGTCTAAAGGCCGAGACAGCTGCACGAGCCTCCTGCAGACATGGAGAAGCCTGGTGGGAAGTGAGGAATCCCCTGAACAGCTGTTGCAGCAGTCATTCTGGGAGCAGTGGTGTGAGATGGACAAGCTCTTGGAGGAGGAAGGCAGGCGTAGGATTATCATTAACGTGGCTGGAATGCGCTTCGAGACCTATCAGAGTACCCTGGCCCAGTTTCCAGATACCCTGTTGGGGGACCCTCTACGCTGTCTCCTTTACTTTGACCCTTTCACAAACCAGTACTTCTTTGACAGGAACAGGCCGAGTTTTGATGGCATTCTCTATTACTATCAGTCCGGGGGTAAGATTCGGAGGCCTGCGAATGTGCCCCTGGATGTCTTTGCAGATGAGATAATCTTCTACCAGCTGGGATCTGATGCCATGGAGCAGTTCCGAGAGGAGGAGGGCTTCATCAAGGAGTTGGAAGTTCAACTCCCCGTGCAGGACACCCTTCGTCAGCTGTGGCTTCTGCTAGAATACCCAGAAAGCTCCGGAGCAGCTCGAGGAGTGGCCCTGGTCTCTCTCATTGTCATCATCATCTCAATCATCACCTTCTGTCTGGAGACACTGCCCGAGTTTCGAGAAGGTGCAGAGCTGAGCTCCAGCTACGCTGATAACCCAACACCAAGCAACAGTAACAGCAACCTCTTCACCGACCCTTTCTTCTTCATTGAGACTCTGTGCATGCTTTGGTTCTCCTTTGAGCTGTTGGTTCGCTCGGTGGTTTGTCCCAGTAAGGCTGACTTCTTCAGGGATATAATGAATATAATTGACTTGTTTTCTATCACTCCCTACTTTGTAACTCTCATTAGTGAGTTGGCAGTGCAGCAGCAAGAGGGCAATGGCCAGCATCAAGTGGGCAGTGGGCAGCAGCAAGTGGGCAGTGGGCAGCAGCAAGGGGGCAGTGGGCAACAACAAGCAGGTAACGGGCAGCAGCAGCAAGGGCAGCAGGCCATGTCTCTGACCATCCTGAGGGTCATCCGCTTGGTCAGGGTCTTTCGGATCTTCAAGCTGTCCAGACACTCCAAAGGGCTGCAAATCCTGGGTCAGACCCTGAAGGCCAGTATGAGGGAACTGGGTCTCCTTATTTTCTTCGTCTTCATCGGAGTTATCCTCTTCTCCAGCGCCGTCTACTTTGCTGAGGCAGATGAACCCAACAGCCAGTTCTCCAGCATCCCCGACGCCTTCTGGTGGGCAGTTGTCACCATGACAACAGTTGGGTACGGTGACATGTGCCCGGTAACTATTGGGGGTAAGATGGTGGGTACTTTGTGTGCCATTGCAGGGGTGTTGACCATCGCACTCCCGGTGCCCGTTATTGTCTCCAACTTTAACTATTTCTATCACCGGGAAACAGAGAATCAGGAGAAGTCCATTTTCCCAGAACCCCCCCTCCAACAGAACGAGCTCAGCCAATCGCATGTCCCACGGGATCATATAGCTTCCATCAATAAAACCGACCCCTCAGATAAACACCACTAACCCCCCCTTCAATAAACACCAATCCCCAAATAAACACTGTGAACCACCCCACCAAATAAACATTGCTAGTGCCCACATAAAAAACACAGCAAACTCCCCAAATAAACACTGTTAGCCGCCCCCCATAAACAAGTCTAACCCCCCGAATAAACACTGCCAACCCCCTGAATAAACACTGCCAACCCCCTGAATAAACACTGCTAACTGCCCCCAAATAAACACCGCTACCTCCCCAAATAAACACTGCTAACCCCCCCAAATAAACGCTGCTAACCCCCTCAAATAAACACAGCTAACCCCCCCAATAAACACTGCTAACCTCCCCAAATAAACACTGCTAACCCCCTCAAATAAACACAGCTAATCTCCCCAAATAAACACAGCTAACCTCCCCAAATAAACACTGCTAACCCCCACCAAAATGAACACTGCTAACCCCCAAATAAACACTGCTAACCCCCTCAAATAAACACTGCTAACCCCCCCAATTAAACACTGCACCCCCCTCAAATAAACACTGCTAACCCCCCCAATTAAACACTGCACCCCCCCCAAATAAACACTGCTAACCCCCTCAGATAAACACTGCTAACCCCCTCAAATAAACACTGCTAACCCCCCCAAATAAACACTGATAACCCCCTAATAAACACTCCTAACCCCCCACCAAATAAACACTGCTAATCCCCCAAATAAACACTGCTAAGCCCCCAAATAAATACTGCTAACCCCCCAAAATAAACACTGCTAACCCACAACTAAACACTGTTAACACCCCAAATAAACACTGATAACCCCTAAATAAACACTGATTATCTCCCCTAAATAAACACTGATAACCCCCCAAATAAACACTGCTAACCCCCCAAATAAACACTGCTAACCCCCCGAAATAAACACTGCTAACCCCCCAAATAAACACTGCTAACCCCCCAAATAAACACTGCTAACCCCCCGAAATAAACACTGCTAACCCCCCAAATAAACACTGCAAACCCCCCAAATGAACACTGCTAACCCCCCAAATAAACACTGCTAACCTCCCCAAATAAACACTGCTAACCCCCCAAATAAACACTGCTAACCTCCCCAAATAAACACTGCTAACCCCCCAAATAAAAAGTGCTAACCTCCCAAATAAACACTGCTAACCCCACCAGACTGAGGGATTTGAGGTTGTTTTCGTTAGAAAGAAGGCAGCTAAGAGGGGACCTTATTGAAACATATAAGATGATTAGAGGTTTAGATAGGGTGGACAGTGATAGCCTTTTTCCTCGGATGGAGAAAGCTAGCACGAGGGGGCATAGCTTTAAATTAAGGGGTGGTAGTTATAGGACGGATGTCAGAGGTAGGTTCTTTACCCAGAGGGTGGTGAGGGATTGGAATGCCCTGCCTGCTGCAGTTGTAAATGCACCTAGTTTGGGGGCGTTTAAGAGATTCGTGGATAGGTTTATGGATGGAAAGGGATTGGTTTAGGTTAGAGGGTCATTGCTTTTTAATTGGTCGGCGCAACATCGTGGGCCGAAGGGCCTGTTCTGCCTGTTCTATGTTCTATGTCCTAAATAAACATTGCTAACAAACTCACCCAAATAACATTCCACTCCCCAAAAAAATGCTGCTCATCCCTTCAAAAAACATTGCTAACTCCCCCCCAAATGAACACTGCTAACTACCCCCTCTAATAAACACTGCAATCCCAGTCCTCCAGATCATTAATATATAGTGCAAACAACTAAAGTTCCGCACTGATCTCTATGGAACACCATGAGCTACAGATCTCCGTTCTGAAAAATACCCTTCCACCGTTACTCTCTGACTTCTATAAACAAGCCAATTCTGTATCCATCTTAACCACTTAACCACCAAAACAAACACTGCTGACTCCCCCCAGATAAACACTGGGGATTGAATTTAGGAGTCGCAGCGTCATGTTGCAACTGTACACAACTCTGGTGCGGCCGCACTTGGAGTACTGTGTGCAGTTCTGGTCCCCACATTATCGGAAGGATGTGGAGGCTTTGGAGAGGGTGCAGAGGAGGTTTACCAGGATGTTGCCTGGTATGGAGGGGAGGTCCTATGAGGAGAGACAGAGGGATTTGGGGTTGTTTTCGCTAGAAAGAAGGCAGCTAAGAGGGGATCTTATTGAAACATATAAGATGATTAGAGGTTTAGATAGGGTGGACAGTGATAGCCTTTTTCCTCGGATGGAGAAAGCTAGCACGAGGGGCCATGGCTTTAAATTAAGGGGGGGTAGTTATAGGACGGATGTCAGGGGTAGGCTCTTTACCCAGAGGGTGGTGAGGGATTGGAATGCCCTGCCTGCTGCAGTTGTAAATGCGCCTAGTTTGGGGGCGTTTAAGAGATCCGTGGATAGGTTTATGGATGGAAAGGGATTGGTTTAGGTTAGAGGGTCATTGTTTTTTAACTGGTTGGCGCAACATCGTGGGCCGAAGGGCCTGTTCTGCGCTGTAATGTTCTATGTTCTATGTTCTATCTAGCCAGCCCACCCTGAATCTGATGTGATTTCACCCTTTGTAGTAGTCTGCCATGTGGGATCTTATCAAACACCACACTAAAGTCCATATAAACTACATCCACAGCCCTTCTTTTATCAATTATCTTTGTCACCTCTTCAAAAACATCAATCAAGTTAGTGAGACATGACCTTCCCTGTACAAATCCATGTTGCCTGTCGCTAACTAGTCTATTTTCTTCCAAATGTGCATATATCCTGTCCCTCAGTATCTTCTCCAAAAGCTCCCCCACCATTGAAGTCAGGCTCAGCAGCCTATAATTTCCTGAATTATCCCTGCTTTCTTTTTTGAATATGGGAACAATATTGGCTATTCTCCAATCCTCTGGCTCCTCACCTGTGGTCAAAGTGACGATATCTGTTAAGGCCCCAACGATTTCTTCCCTTGCCTCCTGCAGTAACCTGCAATAGGTCCTATCCAACCCCAGGGACTTGTCTACCTTAATGCAATTTAGGGTACCCAACATTTCCTCCTTCAATATATTGACATTCTCTAAAACGTTCAAACACCTATCCCTGACGTCAACGCCCGTCACGTCCTCCTCTTTGGGGTCAATAGCGACACAAGTACTTATTAAGGATCTCACTCACTTCCTGTGGCTCCATGCATAACTTCCCTCCATTGGCCTTGAGTGGGCCTACCCTTTCTCTTGCTATCCTCTTGCTCCGAATATATGCGTAAAAAGCCTTGGGATTTTCCTTGACCCTGTTTACTAAAGACATTTCATAATTCCACATTTAAGTTCCTTTCTACTTTTACTGTACTCCTCAAAAGCTTTGTCAGTCATTAGATTGTTGAAGTTGTTGATATTACTGTGGATTGTCAGAGGATACAACAGGATATAGATGGTTTGGAGATGTTGGCACAGAAATGGCAGACAGAGTTTAATCTGGACAAATGCGAGGTGATGCATTTTGGAGGATCAAATTTAGGTGTGAATCATATTGTAAATGCCAGAACCCTTAGGAACATATGGAGGGATCTGGGCATGCTTGCCCAAAGTTCCCTAAAAGTGACAACACAAGTGGTCAAGGTGATTAAGAAGGCATATGGCATGCTTGCCTTCATTGGCTAGGGCATTGAGTACAAGAGTTGGGAAATCATGTTACAGCTATGTAAACTTTGGTTAGGCTGCATTTGGAATTTTGCATGCAGTTCTGGTCATCACACTACCAGAAGGATGTGAAAGCTTTGGGGAGAGTGCAAAGAAGGTTCACCAGGATGTTGCCTGGAGAGGTTGAATAAACTGGGATTGTTTTCACTGGAAAGAGGGAGCTTGAGGGGAGACCTGATAGAGGTCTACAAAATTAAGAGAGGCATAGACAAGGTTAATAATCAGAGGCTTTTTCCCAGGGTTGAACTGTCAATTACAAGGGGGCACAGGATCAAGGTGAAGGGGGAAAGTTTAAGGGATATGTGTGGGGGAAGTTTTTCACGTAGGGTGTGGAGGGTGCCTGGAATGTGCTATCAGAGGAGGTGGTGAAGGCAGGCACATTAGCAACATTTAAGAGGCATCTGGGTGGGTACATGATTCGGGAGAGAATAGAGGAATACAGACTAAGTTAGGGCAAAAGTTTTGTTTTAGTTTACTTAGAGTTTGGAGGGCTGAAGGGCATGATCCCTTGTTGTACTTTTCTTTGTTCTTTGAAATGATGACTATATAAATGATGATAAAACCAACATACTTCTCAATTTATATTTGAAGTTTCTTTTTTCTGGCTGAACATAGTTAGATTTCACACTAGTCAGAGTGCATGAAGCAAAAGGGTTGTTCTCCCTAAGGCATAATACGTGAAAGTGCTGCTCTGGCTCTAAAAGGTGAAATACTGCAAGTAAGCAATAATGTTAGCTTCAGATTAAAATAAACCAATACTTCAGATTTCTGCAAAGCATCTTTGACATCCTGCTTTCTCACATTCTGTTGTCCAGTCTCATGACTGATTCACACACACTAACTTATACGATGCTTCAATAATGTAGCTAAGTTAGGGACTGATTTTCCATAATAATTTACCAATCCTAGAAAGGACCTCCATTGCTTCACATTTTTGCTACTAAAATAGCGTCCAACTTTTTAGATGCTTTCTGTAGTCCCTTACTATCAACAGTGTGACCCAAATACTGAACTGATGTCTGGAAAAAGTCTCACTTTTCTTTCTTGATTTGCAGTCCATTTGCTTGAAGATGTTCCAATGTTGCTTCTAAATCATTTAAGTGCCCTTGTCATCATCCAGGTACCATTGTACACCTAGAGACCACTTAAAATCGGATCCATTGATCTTTGGAATAGGGCTGGTGCAGATATTTTTCCAAAAGGCAATCACTTACAATGAAAAAAGACCTTTATAGGTAACGATGGTAAGCAATTGTCATGATTCAGTGGTTACCTTCATCTGTAAATATGCTTGCAAAAGACCAATCATGCTGAATTTCAGCCCACCTGATAATAAAGCAGATAAATCTTCAATTAAAGGAAGCTGATATTGATCAGTGCACATCAGATTTATAATTGTTTTAAAATCAACAGAAATAAACAGATACGATGGGGTAACCCAGTTACGCATCATAACTGGCTCTAATGCACTAGTGTTTACAAAGTCACATTAATTCCTCTTCAACCTTGGGATGAATTACACAGGGCACTGCACTTGCTTTGGGACTTTTTGGTTGACTATTAGGTTTTATCTTGATTTTCACTTGAACTCCTTTCATTGAACAAAGTGTCTCTTTAAATAGACCCTTGCATCTACCCAGAGGGTGCTGTAGGTGTATTTTGTCATCGACCAATCTGTTGACAGCATTCCAATTAAGCTTTACCTTCACCAACCATGATCTTCCAAAATAGAGCTGGAAAAATACAACAGATCACTTGGAGAGGCAACTCCGCTGTTTGTCCATACAGCTCTATGTTGATCATGATGTAACATTTCAATGGCATGATCTCATCCATGCGTGTCCTTAAAAATCACATCAACCGGTTTCAAAGGAAGATGCTTCGGCTTTTACTGGTATGTAGTCTCAGGAATTAAAGATACAACAGCACCAGTATCAACCCCCATCCTAATAGATTGTTCACTTGGTAATCATCCAGAATCTGTGTGATCCACCCAGGATAAGATTGTGAGGAGAGCAGCAGACATGTAGGATAAAAGAATGTACATATTTTACAGATTAAAAAGCTAAAAAAAAGTTGAAATTTTTAAAAATTAAACACTAATTAAATAAAATAAAGATGGAGGGCCAGGTGATGTGTTGTAGCTGCATGATGTGGGAGCTGGTGGACCCCACTGTGGTTCCTAGTCAACACATCTGTACTGAATATTTGCTGCTCAAAGACTGTGGCTCAAAGTTGATGAGCTGGAGTCTGAGCTCCAGACACTGGACACATCAGAGAGAGGGAGAAGTACCTGGATGCTGTGCTTCTGGAGGCAATCACACTCCTTAGGTTAACTACCTTGAATTCAGCCAGTGGTCAGGGACAGGAGAGTATGACTGTGACCAAGGCAGGTAGCGGGCTCTGAGAGAGTCACAGCCCTTGTCCCTGTCCAGTAAGTACAAGATTCTTGCTCCTTCTGTGGATAAGAGGTGGCCTCAGGGAAAGATGATCAAACTGACTATAGCACGATAAGGGAGCCGTTCAAGTTGGTGGGGAGAATGCACAAAGATATGTTGATGGTACAAATTGCAACATGAGTATGATGTATTAGCTATGACAGAAAAGTGATTGCTGGGTGACCAGGACTGAGTGCTCAACTTTCAGAGTATACAGTCTTCCAAAGAAGGGGAAAGGAGGTGGGGTAGTGCTGTACTTTGGTACTTTGGTAGGAAGAATGGTAGGAAGGACTATTACTTACGTGGCGAAAAACTGCAGCAGGCGACGGTGCAGAGGGACCTCGGGGTCCTTGTGCATGAGTCGCAAAAACCCAGCTTGCAGGTGCAGCAGGTGGTCAGGAAGGCGAATGGGATGCTGGCCTTCATAGCGAGGGGGATTGAATATAAAAGTAGGGAGGTCTTGCTGCAGCTGTATAGGGCATTGGTGAGGCCGCAGCTGGAGTACTGTGTGCAGTTTTGGGCGCCGCACCTGCGCAAGGATATTTTGGCCCTGGAGGGAGTGCAGAGGAGGTTTACTAGGCTGATACCGGAGTTGAGGGGATTGAGCTATGAGGAGAGGCTGAATAAACTAGGCTTGTACTCGTTAGAGTTTAGAAGAATGAGGGGAGATCTCATTGAGACGTATAAGATGATGAATGGGATGGATAGGATAGAGGTGGAGAGACTCTTCCCGCTCAAAAAAGACAGTAGGACTAGGGGGCACAGCCTCAAGATAAAGGGGAGGCGGTTTAGAACGGAGTTGAGGAGGAACTTCTTCACTCAAAGGGTGGTGAATCTCTGGAATTCTCTGCCCGTTGAAGTGGTGGAGGCTGCCTCGCTAAATATTTTTAAGAAGCGGGTTGATGGGTTCTTGATAAGAGAGGGGATTAAGGGTTATGGGGAGAGGGCGGGAAAGTGGAACTGAGCCACAACAGATCAGCCATGATCTTATTGAATGGCGGGGCAGGCTCGAAGGGCTAGATGGCCTACTCCTGCTCCTATTTCTTATGTTCTTATGTTCTTATGTTAATCAAGGAAGGTTTCAGAGCAGTGCTGAGTTGTGATACAAAGGCAGCAGAAAAGGAGCTGAGGCTGGCATAGATCAGCCATGATCGTAATGAATGACGGGGCAGGCTTGAAGGGCCTAGTGGCAGCATTGAAATATGATTGAATTCCTGATACAGTGAACCTCATAGGCCCATAACCAGTGTCTTCAACTTAAATAAAGGCAATTATAATGGTATTAGGGAGGAATTGTCAAAGGTGAACTGGGTAAACTAGCTAAGATTCAGGTCAGTTGATGAACGTGGCAGATATTCAAGCAATTGTTCCAACATTATTCCCTGGGTTGAAATGGTCGCTACGAGAGGACACAGATTTAAGGTGCGGGGAGGAAAGTACAGAAGTGATGTTAGGGGTAAGTTTTTCACTCAGAGGGTGGTGAGTGAATGGAATCGGCTGCCGTCAGTGGTGGTGGAGGCGAACTCGCTGGGGTCTTTTAAAAGACTTCTGGATGAGTATATGGGGTTTAATGGGATTGGGGGTTATAGATAGGACTATAGATTGGTAGGTGTTAATGTGGTCGGCGCAACTCGTGGGCTGAAGGGCCTGTTTGTGCTGTAGTGTTCTATGTTCTATGTTCTAACATGAGTTTATCCCAGTCAAAAAGAGGAATTCCACAGAGTCCATGGTTAACACAGGAGGTCAAGGATAATGTTCAGTTGAAAAGCAGGAAATATAAAGTTGGGAAGGATAGTGGTAGAGATTGAGAAGTTTTTAGAATCCAGCAGCATAAAAAGGCAGAAAATGAATTTTGAGAGAAAGCTTGCATGCAGCAATAAAGCAAAGCGTAAAGGTTTCTCCGGATCTATAAATAGGAAGTGGGCAGCTAAGGTTTCTATTGAAAAAGGCTGTTGAATTGATAATAGCAAACAAGGAAATGGCAGATATGCTAAATAATATTTTTGCATCAGTCTTCACCATGGAAGATATTATCCCTAAGATATCAGATGAATTGATTACAAATAACATGGTTGAACTTACAAAAATTTCAACCTCAAGAGATAGAGTATCAGAGCAACTCAGGTGGCTAAAGGTGGACTTGATGAACTGCATGCTAAGGTTTTAATACAAGTGGTTGCAGAGATGGTAGAACGATTGGTTGAAATTTTTTGTAACTCACTTAACTCTGGGAGGACACCAGAAGATTGGAAAACAACCAATGTGACCCCCTTGTTCAAAGAGGGAGAAAGGCTGAAGGCAGGGAACTATCAGCCAGTGAGTTTAGTATCTATTATTAGCAAGATGCTGGAGTCAATAATCAAAGAGGAAATAGCAAACCATTTAGGAAAGCTGAATATAATCAAACCCAGTCAACATGGTTTTATGAAAGATAAATCATATTTGACAAATTTGCTCTAATTCTTTGAGGATGTAACAGAGAGAATAGACAGAGGGGAACCTGTAGATGTGGTGTATTTAGATTTCCAAAAGGATTTGACAAGATGCCGCATAAGAGGCTGGTGCATGAAGTAAAAGCCGGTGGAATTGGAGGAAGTGTGTTAGCAGGATTGAAAACCTAGAAAACAGAGAAAACAGAGAGTTGGAACAAATGGGTCCTTTTCAGGGTGGATGCAAATGGCATCTTGGCCTTCATTGCAAAGGGATTGGAGTTTAAAAATAGGGAAGTTTTGTTGCAATTGTACAAGATTTGGTGAGGCCTGACTTGGAGTACTGTGTACAGTATTTGTCCCCTTGGATATAGTAACAATGGAGGCAGCCCCAAGGAGTTTCACCAGGGTAATTCCTGGAATGAGAGGGTTGTTCCATCAAGGGCGACTAAATAGTCTGGGTTTGTATTCCTTAGAGTTTAGAAGAGCGAGAGGTGACTTTATTCAGACATATAAGATCCTGAGGGAATTTGACAGGGTAAATGGTGAGATGTTTTCACTAGTCTTGAACAAGAGGACATAACTACAAAATAAAAGGTTGATTATTTAATACTGAGGTGCATAGAAATTTCTTCTCGCAGAGGGTGGTGAATCTCAGGAATTCTCTGCCCCAAAAGGTGGTGGAGGTTGGATCATTAGAAGTATTTAAAGTGGATCTGGATAAATATTTGATAAACTGAGGAATAGAGGGCAATGGGGAAATGGCACAGAAAAGGAGGTGAAGCCGGTATAGATGTCATGATCGTAATGAATGGCGGGGCAGGCTTGAAGGGTCTAGTGGCCATTCCTGCTTCTATTTCTTGTGTTCTTGTATGTATGAATGACCTTCAGTTGGAGCACTTCATCATTCGCTGGACATTCATAAAATCATAAAATCTCTACAGCACAATAGGAGGCCATTCAGCCCATCGACTCAGGCCCTATTCTCATTACCCTTGTATTTACTTTGCTAATCCGCTGACACTAAGGGGAAATTTGGCATGGCCAATCAACCTAACCTGCACACCTTTGGACTGTGGGGGAAACTGGAGCACCCGGAGGAAACGCAGACACAGGGAGACGATGCAAACTGCACAACAACCAGCCAAGGGCAGAATTGGACCCGGGTCCCTGGTGCTGAGGGGCAGCAGTGCTAACCATTGTGCCAACCAACTTATTCTTCTTCTTGAAGGTAGCCAGGTTCATCTTCTAAATATTCTTCTTGGAGAAGTTGGTCTCGCCCAACGAGATTTTTAATATGACCCATTTTGCCACAATTGTTGCATTGACTATCCTTGCTCCAGCATTTGCTTATTGAATGGTCCATGTTGGTACATCTGTGAAATGCCTGTTGCTGTTTTGACTTCTTAAGGGCAGTTCACAACATGTGGATCTTCACTCATGCACCAGAAGCCTCTTTCAGCCAGTTCCATGGACACTGTGATTTCTACTGCTGTCTTTAAAGTCAAAGCATGTTGCATCAGAGATCTTCATTGGATAGGCTCATTTTGGAAACCACGCACTTGAAGAAAATCTTTGAATGGCTCACCAAACTGACACTCTTGCCTTTTTGAGATGCCACAAACTGAGCAATGCTCCCTCCGGCCACTTGATTCCTTCGGTGGAATCTGAACCATTCCTCGGTGATCAGTGGCTTTGGAGAATCGTGCACTGCTCAGTCATCATAAGTTTTGTTTCCTGGCTTTGCTGGATGTACCAAGCTCCAGAGCAAATTAAAGGTTTTACTTCCTATTGTGACGAGAAAAGCCAGTACGAGCAACTCACTTGCAATTTTACTCACTGGTATAAAGGACAAGAGCACGTGTGACTGTAAGGTTGTATGAATGTGTGTACGAGGGTGTGTGAGAAGGTGTGTGAGTGCGAGGGTGTGTGAGAAGGTGTGTGAGTGCGAGGGTATGTGAGAGGACGTGTGTGAAAGTGTGTGTGGGAGGGTGAGTTTGAGTGAGGGTGAGTATGTGAGTGAGTCAGTGAGTGTGTGCAAGGCTGAGTGAGAGTGAATGATTCTAAGTGTGTGAGTGAGTGTGAGTGAATATGAGTGAATGTGTGTGAGTGTGAGTGAGTGTATGTGTGAGGGTGAGTGCGCGTATATAAGAGTGAGTGTGAGTGAAAGTGAGGGAGTGAGTGTGAGTGAGTTTGAGGGCAAGTGAGGATGAGTGTGTGAGGGTGAGTGTGAGTGAGTGTCAGGGTGAGTGAGAATGAGGGTGACTGTGAGTGAGTGTTAGGCTGAGTATCTTACCCATGTAACTATCTAAATGCTTTTTAAAAGATAAAATTGTACTCTCCTCTACTACTACCTCTGGCAGCTTGCTCCAGACACTCACCACTCTCTGTGTGAAGAAATTGCCCCTCTGGACACTTCTGTATCTCTCCCCTCTCACCTTAAAGCTATGCCCTCTAGGTTTAGACCTCCCTACCTTTAGGAAAAGATATTGACTATCTAGCTGATCTGTGCCCCTCATTATTTATATTCTGCATTGTAAGGATTCTATGAATCAGTAACCAGGCCTCACTGCAGCAGTATCTGGGTTAGTACACTGCCCCACCTGGTCAACTAGATTATTAAATTAGCAGCAGATCTTTAGTATTTTTTAAAATAATTACAATGAAGTTTCACAAGTTTATGTAAAATAATTGAAGCATTACAAGAATGGCAACACGCCCAGATTCTTTAAGTACAGAAAAATCATTGGCATCTACTTCAATTAACCAATATGCAACTAGTTATTAGATTGAGTCCCAATGTGAAAGGTGTATGGAGCAGTGAGGGCATCGCGGTGGCTGTCCCAGTGTCACATCACATCCCGTGAATTACGAATCGCACAGCACAGAACCAAACTGAAAATCATCCCGAAAATCTGCAAAAAATAGAACACAAAAAGGCAAATCAGCCAGAAGCAGAGAACTAGACTGGTGTCTGTAAAATGCAGAAAATCAGATACAAAGAATTGGGATTGAGGGTTATAGATAGGCCTGATAGGTAGGGATATGATCGGCGCAACTTGTGGGTCGAAGGGCCTGTTTGTGCTGTAGTGTTCTATGTTCTATGTTAAAGAACCTCAAAGGAAGGAAAAGTCCTGTTCCTTGGGAATACCCTGCTCCATGCACTCAAAGAACTGTGAGTCAAGACTCACATGAGCAGGAACCACGGCATTAAATTCCTTAATTTGGAGTGTTATAGAATCATAAAAACACAACCTGTTATCACACAGAGACCTCTCTGCTACAGTGCCTATTTCAAACTCCTTTATAACATTATCCAATTTATCCACTTTCTTATCTTACCCAGTCAAACACATGCGTCTTTCATCTTTGATTTATTATTGTCACATGTATTAGTATACGGTGAAAAGTATTGTTTCTTGGGAGCTGTACAGACAAAGCATACCATTCTTAGAGAAGGAAACAAGAGAATGCAGAATGTAGTGTTACAGTCATAGCTACTGTGTAGAGAAAGATCAACTTAATGCAAGGTAAGTCCATTCAAAAGTCTGACAGCAGCAGGGAAGAAGCTGTTCTTGAGTCGGCTGGTATGTGACCTCAGACTTCTGTATCTTTTTCCCGACAGGCGAAGGTGGAAGAGAGAATGTCTGGACTTAATTATGCTTTCCTGAGGCAGTGGGAAGTGTAGACAGAGTCAGTGGGTGGGAGACTGGTTTTAGTGATGGACTGGGCTTCATTCACGACCCTGGTTTCTTGCGGTCTCGGATAGAGCAGGAGCCGTACTTAAGCTGTGATACACCCAGAGAGGATGCTTTCTATGGTAAAAGTTGGTGAGAGTTGTAGCAGACATGCGGATGTCTTATGGCTGGCTCACTCGGAACTGGAGGGAGCGTATTATTAAGTTTGTACTTGATACAAAACTTTTCTAAGTTAAGGAATATAACAGCTTTAGGAATTAAAATTTTGACTGGAGGTATATGGGGCTGTGTGATAGAAAAACTGATGAACAATCCTGAAGCAAACGTAATTCAGAGAATTATACTGAAATTACACACTGCCTGTATTTCTCATGAAAGGTTAGAGATGATAGAGGCAAATACTTGAACAATGGATGATCCATATCTAGGATTGCAGTGGGAGTCTGGAGAGAGGATAACAACATCCTTTAAAAATATCAATTACTCCTGTGAGTTACAGAATCAAAGAGATATGTTGAAAATAAAATAATATGTTTGCATTTCTAATGGAATCAACACAAATCATTCCACACAGATAGTGATTCAGGATGAAGCCTTAGTTAGAAGATTCTTTCGTTTAATTTATTTATGTGTGCTTGCTGATAGAGTTCACTTTGCGTTTCATGGTGGGGAAACAGTTTGAGGATCTGCACTAGTTTGTAGCTGGTGGAAGAAATCCTGAGTGGTCCTTATCAAGCTTTGTGGCAGAAAGCAGTCAGCCTGGATAGTTAACTTCAAAAGAGTTGCACAGAAGCAATGGGAGCATAGTCTTGAACTGCTGTAGTCTATGTGGCATAGGTACACCCATTGCACTGTTAGGGAAGGAATTCCAGGATTTTTACCCAGCAACAGTGGAGGAACAGTGATTTATTTCCAAGTCAGGATGGTGAGTGGCTTGGAGGTGATGGTGTTCCTATGAGTCTGCTACTCTAGTCCTTTAAGGTGGTGGAGATTACAGATTTGGAGGCTGATGTTGAAGGAGCCTTGGTGAGTTGCTGCAGTGAATCTTGCATTTGGTACACATGGCTGCCACTGTGCGTCAGTGTTGGAGAGAGTGAATGTTGAAGGTGGTATCTCGGGTGCTGATTAAACACATTGAGAAGTGTTGATGATAAACTGCATGGGAACACTCCCAATCCATTAGTGAGATCTTAATCACCTTGACAGGTGATTGGTTTGGATTTTTAAAGATTATCATTCCCATCAAACCTGATTAAAATGTTTGGAAAGATCAGAGTGGATAAGGCAATGTTTAAAGATGTTATTATATTGACTTTCAAAATGAAAGATAAACTCCCTCATTAGAGAATTCTTGTTAATTTGAATTCACTGGAGTTGAACCTGGTTAAGAAACTGGCTGAGTGGCAGGTTGTGAAGATAATGGGCAGGATGGCATTGATTTCATCAGCTCCTTCTCGATCCAGGGCTGCCATCTACCCAGGGCCACGGTTCCTGCTCACGTGAGTTTTTGAGCACATGGAGCAGGGCATTTCCAAGGTACAGGACTTCCCTTCCTTCATTCTCTGCCACCATTCCGCATCATCATGAAGGTTTTTGGACTGAAAGCATGATGCAGCTTAATGGACAGGAAGTTACCATTGTAAACAACTAGCGGTGGATGTCTGGTGTCAGTTAGAGTTTGTTGAACACACACACTAATACTGGCTGGACAGATGTGACGAGTTGTTTCACACACAGATGTGTGTTGGGATTTATTAACAATTTGGATAATGGGTGAAAAAGCTGGCAGCCAGCTGGGATGTGGTGACTCTCAATACCCAGTGTTTAATGCCCATTGCCCTCAAGCCAATCAGTCTCAGACATGCAGTGTGGGTAAGGAGTCACATGTATGCTCTGAGCAAATTGATACTCCTTCTCTTCAATTCACCAGCTTAGAATTAATGTTTGAAATTAGCTTCAAGTGTTGAGAAGTATTTGTTGGATTGACAAGATTCATTAAACTAAAAGCAAAATACTGCAGATGCTGGAAATCTGAAACAAAAACACAGAACTCTGGAAAGACGCGGCAAGTCTGGCAGCGCCTGTGGAGAGAGAAACAGAGTTAACGTTTCGGGTTTAATGTGACTCTTCTTCAGAGCTGAAGAGAGGGAGAAATGTGGTGGATTTTATGTTGTCAAAGAGGGGGTGGAACAGCTGGAGCAGAGCAGGTCACTGATCGGTGGTTGCTGGGAGAGATTGTAACAAGGCTGTGTAAATGATGAGACGGAGGAAAGGTTAACGGTAATGTGAAGGGCTCCGGAATGTTGATCCAACCTCCCTGTCACAAGCCATTTTAACTCAGCATCTTGCTCTCGTGCCCACCTGTCTGTCAATGGGCTGCTGCAATGTTCCGGTGAACCCCCAACGCGGAGGAACAGCACCTCATCTTCCGGTTGGGCACTTTACAACCTTCTGGATTCAACATAGAGTTCAACAACTTCAGACCACAAACTCTCTCCTCCATCTTGACCCCGTTCTTATGCAAAAACGTTGTTGTTCTAATGCAAGCCCTCCTCCCCCACTGGGCCATCTGTCACTTGTTCCTGTGTTTTGTTTTCACTCTGCACTGGCCTTTATTCTCACAATGACACTATTTTACCGTTCTGCCGCTCCTTCTCTGGCCCCACACACTGCCATTAACACTTCCTCTGCCACGTGACCCATACATCTCTGCTGCAATCTCTCTAGGCTGAACGCTCCCACCAATCACTGACCTTCTCCCGTATTACAGCTGTTCCACCCCCTCATATAAAATATAAAATTCAGCAAATTTCTCCCTCACTATAGCATTGAAGAGGAGTCCCATGGATTGCAGATGTTAACTCTGTTTCTCTCTGTACAGATGTTTAGAGTTTCTGTGGTACTTTCTGTCCTTGTGACAAGGTGACAGTGGGGTCATCACACTGGCTGCACAGCCTGTAGCTGACACTGAGATGCATATGGGCTCAGGCCTATTGACCAAGGGAGTATATGACCCTTACCATCACTCCCGCAATCCCGATTCCCATCACTCCGATCATGTACAGCTTTGAATTGAAAAAGTCCTTTAATTTGGAAGTGCAATTCTGTGGAGACAATGAGCAGGAAGTCAGTAACTGTGATCAAAGATTGGAACAGATAATATGTTCTCATAAATAATCTGGTGAATATGTGCAAACACATCTACCCCAAGGAATTGTCATCTCCGACTCTCACTGCTGGGGATATTTGAATGATGTTACTTGAGGGATAAATATTGATCAGGATTGACAAGGAGAACTCCCCTGATCTTCTTGGGAATAACACCCTGGGATCCCTTATTTCAGCTGCTCATTCCAAAGACAGCAACTGCAACGGTTCTGAAATCCCTGGAGAATTGTCAATAAATCGTCCCCATGGGCTTCCTCAATAGGAAAGGAGCAGCGGGACTTTAAAACCAGCTGGATCTACTCTGGCCAGCAGCCAAAGGTCACCAGAGCTTAACTTGTGAGTGTGGCCACAGAAGCTATCTTTGCAATGTAAACAAAGGGTGTTGGTGACAGGAGGCTGTCCTCGGTGAGATTATTACATTTACAGACTGACAAACTCACTTCTGAATATGGCTGCCTGGGTGAGTGTACAGCACTGACACTGAGCACTAGGTGTGAACAGCACTCGTGAGGCAGTACATAATCCTGTCCAGCAGATCTGCTGTACACCGTGAGGCCCACGTGGACAATCTATTGACAATCCTCAGCGGCCTTCAGAACTTGACAATTCGCTGCTCAGACTCTGTCTAAAAACTGAATTCAGTTTCACTCTCCCAAGGAAACGAATGAGAGAAAGATTATTGGATGTTATGAAATAAACAGCGGAACCTAAATGTTTAACAGTGCTCTGAACCTAAAGAGCACAGCAATGAACAAAACAGGCAATGGGAGCATACAGATGGATATCTACTGTCAGGTTAATACTCAGAATGGCAAAGGGAACAGACCAGAATCTGCACAATGTATCTGAAATAAATAAACAGGCTGAATCCAGGACTATTCCGTATTGTTGCAGCCAGGGGCAGTCACAGCTCATAGTTTATCATCACAGCTTTAAATGATTGAAGGGTCACTGTGACAGCATTGGGCAAACAAATCAAATAATTCTCTGTAGAATTTAATATGAAAGGGGGAACTCACCACAGGTGTGTGTAATGTAGGACACAACAGCTGGATGGAGGGATCTGGGGAAGAATCGCCACAGCACTGCAACTAGAGACAGAGACAGGGATAGAGATAGAAAGAGCGGGGAGGAAAGAGAAACACAGGTCAAAATATTTTACATCAAACCCGGCACCACCTGAGAGGCTGGAACGCAAATGTGAGTGTGAGACTGTACATTGAGTGTGTCAGTAAGTGAGAGACTGTGTGAGTGTTTCAGTGAGTCTGAGACTGCGTGTATCAGAGTGAGTGAGAGACTGTACATTGGGTGTGTCAGTGAGTGTGAGACGGTACATTAAGTATGCCAGTGAGTGAGACTGTACATTGAGTGTGTCAGTGAGTGAGACTGTACATTGGGTAAGTCAGTGAGTGAGAGACTGTACATTGAGTGTATCAGTGAGTGTGAGACTGCTGAATAGCAGGTGTGTCAGTGAATGAGACTGTACACTGAGTGTGTCGGTGAATGAAAGACTGTGTGAGTATGTCAGCGAGTGTGAGGCTCTGTGAGTGTGTCAGTAAGTGGGAGACTGAGTAACGAGTGTGTCAGTGAGTGTGAGACTCTGTGAGTATGTCAGAGTGAGTGTGAGACTGTACATTGAGTGTGTCAGTGAGTGTGAGACTGTGTGTGTCAGAGTAAGTGAGAGACTATACATTGAGTGTGTCAGTGAGTGAGAGACAGTGTGATTGTGTCAGAGTGAGTATGTCAGAGTGAGTGCAAGACTGTACATTGAGTGTGTCAGTGAGTGAGAGACAGTACATTGAATGTGTCAGTGAGTGAGAGACTGTGCATGTGTCAGTGAGTGTGAGACTGAGTAGTGAGTGCATCAGTGAGTGTGAAACTGTGAGTGTGTCAGAGTGAGTGTGTGACTGTACATTGAGAGTGTCAGTGGGTGGAGACTGTTTGAGTGTGTCAGTGAGTGTGAGACTGTGAGCAGTAAGTGTGTCAGTGAGAGTGAGACTGTGTGAGTGTGTCAATGAGTGTGAGACTGTGAGCAGTGTGCATGTCAGTGAGTGTGAGACTGTGTGAGTGTGTCAGTGAGACCACATGCATGGTCTTTTCTTTCTGTTAAAACCCACAATGCCTACCATATTTTCGACATTACAACCTCCAAGCCACTTACCATCCTAACTTGGTTATAACACTGTTATATATCAAATATATCAAAATCCTGCAACTCACACCCAAACAGCACTGTGGCTGTACCGACACCACATGGACTGTATTGACTCAGGAAGACAGCACAGCACCACCTTCTGATGGGATCTGCAGAGGTGGGCAGGTAATGAAGGTGATTCGAGTTCAGTTTGCAGTGGTTTTTCAGCCTCTTGGCTACTGGCCTGGTGCTCAAATTACCAGCTCAACGGAGGACATCCATCTGCAAAAGCTTCACACTTTATCCCAGCCGGAGCTCCATCCTATTGGTGCAGCCACAGGACGGAAAGGTTGCAATCTCGACCAATGGCAATCCAAGTCTTGGTGTTTCTCTTCCTGTTGCTATGTTCCTTGTTGAGGGGCAGTCTGAGTTTGCACCCTGCCACTGCGGTACCCCCTCTCTGTATGGGACTGCCGGGGGATTTCTTAATGTGAAGCCTGACCACTACGCTGATAAATACTGTGAGAACAAAGACCCCACCCCCCTCCGGAATATTCTGGATCCAGCCTCACTGCCAACTAGTGGGTGGTTTGGACCCCATTTTCTCTTGTTGTTCGGCTCTGAATCCTGAAGGAAAATCCTACCCATTCTGTCTGCTTTCCCTCTTTGGCTGGGAAAACTGGTTGATTAAGGTATAATGTGCGGTGATTGTTCTGGAAATTCGATGTGGATATTTGGTGAAGTGAGTGTGTAAAGTGTTCACTCACACAAGTGTTTGGGATGGCTGAGTGTGTACACACTCTCACTATCTGTGGTGACCATGTGAAGTGTGTACTCACCACATTGTGAATGGAATGCAGTGTCCTGTTACCAGCTCCGGTCATTCGATAAGCATGCAGTGACTTACTGTAATAAACATTCATCTCTTGCAGAATCTGTCAGCAAAACACAAACAAGAAATCCTTTTTACAGCAAGATCCACAATCAAATCAGGTGGAGGGAGAGGGGGTTGGCAAATGAGTGAAAGACAGGATGGGGGAAGAGGGAGAGAGAGAAAAGGAGAGAGGAACACGGAGGACAAAGAAGAGGGAGGTATAGAAAGGTGAAGAGAGAGAGATGGAGGATTGAACAGAAGGGGTAACAAGAAGTGGGGGCAAGACAGACAGATAGTGAGCAGGATTTTATGGCCTTGCTTGTCATATAAAAAATAAAATCCCACCTGAGGTCAATGGGTATTTTCATCGTCTACTCTTTGCCCGCTCCGATTCCGTGGTGGGTGGGACGGTAAAATTCTGGCCAGTAAACGTGGAACCAGAAAAGTGGAGAGACGGGAAGAGTGAGGAATGGGCAAAAAAAGTGGCAAAGGGATAGTGGGAGAAAGGAAAAAATGGAGCGAGAGGAGCGAGAGAGGGGGGTTGAGAGCGGAGGAAATGATCGAGAAACAAGTGGGAGAACGAGATCACAGAGTTGTGATGGTGCAGATGGAGGCCATCCAGCACATCATATAATCATATCTTAGAATCGCTGCAGTGCAGGAGACCAATCGGCCCATCGAGTCTGCACCAACACTCTATTAGAGAACTTTACCCTCAGCCCACTCCCTCACTCTAGCTCCATAACCTGCACATTGATCATGGCCAATCCACCAAACCTGCACATGTTTGGTCTGTTTCTGGGGAATGATAACTGTGCTGGCTAAAGGCCCTTAAATCCCCTGGACCTGATGGGTTGCATCCTAGGATATTAAAGGAAGTAACTACCTGCTGAACTCACATGCTAACTTCCTGTGATTTATGCACAAGGACCCCCAAATCCCTCTGGGCCGCAGCTTTCTGCAGCCTTTTTCCATTTAAATAATACTCAGTTCCTTTGTTCTTCCTACCAAAGTGCATAACTTCACGTCTGCACAGCGGATGCACTGGTAGTCATTTTCCAGGAATCCTTAAATTCCAAAAAAGGCACAGAGGGTTGGAAAACTGCCAATCAAACAACCTTACTCAGAAAGAGAAGGGGATAAAAAAAACAGGTAACTACAGACCAGTTAACTTACCATCTGAAGGTGGGAAAATATCAGAGTCCATTAAACAGGATGTAGTAGCAGAACATTTAGAAATATGTAATATAATCAAACAAAGTCCGCGTGGCTACTGCGTGAGTTTCCTCCGGGTTCTCCAGTTTCCTCCCACAGTCCAAAGATGTGCGGGTTAAGTTGATTGGCCATGCTAAATTACTCCTTAGTGTCAGGGGGATTAGAAAGATAAATGTGTGGGGTTGCAGGAAGAGCGCCTGGGTGGGATTGTGGTCGGTACAGACTCAATGGGCCGAATGGCCTCCTTCTATATTGTAGGGATTCTATGACTCTCTGAAATAATAAGGAAATGTTGCAACTGGAATACCAGCAAACTGTTCTGTATACACTTGAGGTCAAGTGAAAACTAAAAGATAGAAAATAATTTCACCAGTAAAGAGTAATAAGAAGCATGTTGGAGGATGGGCTGGTTCAGGGTGCAGAGTAAATAAGCATTCTTTATACACATGGGCCGAGAATAATTGCACCGTGCTGACCTGTCGGGAGGGAATTACCCGGGGAGTTCTCAATATCGACTCTGTACCCCATTTAATCTCAAGGCATCAGGTCAAACGTGGGCAAGGAAACCTCCGACTGATTACCACGTACCATTCTCCACTCACCGCCCCCGCACCCCAGCCCTCAGCTGACATATGAGTTCTCCTCCATGTCAGCATTCCAGGCAGTGAGTTAAACACTAAGATAGTGGGGAACCTGTAGATGTGGTGTATCTGGATTTCCAGAAGGCATTTGAAAAGGTGCCACACCAAAGACTGCTGCATAAGATAAAGGTGCACAGTGTTACGGGTAATGTATTAGCATGGATAGAGGATTGGTTAACTAACAGAAAACAAAGAGTGGGTGTAAATTAGTGTTTTTCTGGTTGGCGATCAGTGACTAGTGGTGTGCCTCAGGGATCAGTGTTGGGACTGCGATTGTTTACGATTTACATAGATAATTTGGTGTTTGGGACTAAGTGTTGTGTGTCAAAATTCGCAGATGAAACTTAGATGGTTTGAAGAGCAAAGTGTGCAGGGGACATTGAAAGTCTGCAAAGGGATATAGATAATCTAAACGAGTGGATGAGCATCTGGCAGATGGAGTAGAATGTGGGTAAATGTGAGGTCATCCATTTTGGTAGGAATAACAGCAAAATTGACTATTATTTAAATGGTAGAATATTGCAACATGCTGCTGTGCAGAGGGACCTGGGTGTCATTGTGCAGGAATCTCAAAGAGTTGGTTTGCAGGTGCAGCAGGTAATTAAGAAGGCAAATGGAATTTTGTCCTTCATTACTGGAGGGATGAAGTTTAAAAACAGCAAGTTTATTTTGCAGCTGTGAGGCCACGCCTGGAGTACTGTGTACAGTTTTAGTCTCCTTACTTGAGAAAGAATATACTGGCACTGGACTGGGTGCAGAGGAGATTCACTAGGTTGATTCTGGAGTCAAGAGGGTTGGCTTATGAGGAGTGACCGAATAGACTGGGGCTACACTCATTGGAAATCAGGAGAATGAGGGGCGATCAGACAGAAACATATAAGATTATGAAGGGGATGATAAGGTAGAAGCAGGGAAGTTGTTTCCACTGGCGAGAGAAATTAGAACAAGGGGGCACAGCCCCAAAATAAGGGGAAGCAGATTTAGGACTGAGTTGGGGAACTTCTTCACACAAAGGATTGTCAGTCTGTGGAATTCCCTGCCCAGTGAAGCAGTTGAGACTACCCCATTGAATGTTTTTAAGGCAAGGATAGATACATTTTTGAACAGTAAAGGAATGAAGGGTTATGGCGAGCGGGCGGGGAAGTAGAGCTGAGTCCACAAAAAGATCGGCCATGATCTTATTGAGTGGCGGAGCAGACTCGAGGGGTCAGATCATAGAATCCTACAGTGCAGAAAGAGGCCCTTCAGCCCATCGAGTCTGCACCAACCACAATCCCACCCAGGCCCTACCCCCATATCACTACACATTTTATCCGCTAATCCCTCCAACCTAAGCATCCCAGGACACTAAGGGGCAATTTCAGCATGGCCAATCAACCTAACCTGCACATCTTTGGACTATGGGAGGAAACTGGAGCACCCGGAGGAAACCCACGCAGGCACGAGGAGAATGTGCAAACTCCACACAGACAGTGACCCGAGCCGGGAATCAAACCCAGGTCCCTGGAGCTGTGAAGCAGCAGTGCTAACCACTGTGCTACCGAGCCTCCCTAGATGGCCTACTCCTGCTCCTGATTCTTATATTCTTATAGAGGGAAAACATTGCAGATGCTGGAATCAGCTCTGACGAAGGATCACCCAGACACAAAACGTTGGCTCGATTCTCTCTCCACAGATACTGTCAGACCCGCTGAGATATTCCAGCATTTTCTGTTTTTGTTGTGATTGAGGCACAATGGTAAGAGAGCATATGATAGGAGATAAAAAGGCAGTGGAATTTTATGGATAGAACTAAGATATAGGAAAGGGTTTAATTCATTAATGCATTAAGGCAGTTGTGAAGTGGTAGATTGTATCAATGAGGGGATTGTGTTGCAGCAGAGACGGAGGGATTGGAATGATCAAATAGATTGGGTTAAACTGTCAGAAACATTGCAAATTTTGAGCTTTTTCAGGATGGTTTAGAATCATAGAATCATAGAAAAACTACAGCACAAACAGGCCCTTCGGCCCACAAGTTGCGCCGATCTTATTTCTACCTACTAGGCTTACCTAGTAAGCCCGCTGGAGCGGGCGGAGTGAAGGAGCACTGAGTCAGGTAAGAAATTACCTGTTAAAAAACTGTTTAAATCATTTAAAAGCATTTTTGCGGGCTTTTTTGTGTTTACCGCTTTAAGAATTCAAAGGGAGTGGATAGCAGGGATTTGTGGGTAAGCAGTCTTTTAAACCGTGCCAGGTTTAAAAGGAGGCCTGGTGTAGACAGCGGGCAGCGGAGTGAGAGGGAAGCAGAGTGAGCTGCTAGGGCTTAGGATCTAAGGGCTTGGGAGAAAAGGGCCAGGTAAGTTTGAGTTGAAAACGGTGTTCAGTATTACTAAAGGGGAATAATGGAGGGGCATGTGATGTGCTGTTTCTGTATGATGTGGGAGCTGGTGGCCCCCAGGGTCCTTCCCAGTGACCATGTCTGCAGTAAGTGCAGGTTGCTGGAGGAGCTCTAGCTCAAGGTAGATGAGCTGGCCTCTGAGCTACAGACGCTGAGGCTCATCGGGGGAGGGAGGGTGCCATTGATAATGGGGTGCAAGAGACATCCACACCCCCTAGACTGGCTAACTCTAAGGGTCAGGAACAGGAGGGGGCTGCCGAGAGGAGGAAGGAGGGTGGGGAGAGGAGGAAGGAGGGTGGGGACCGGAGGAAGGAGGGTGGGGACCAAATGCCTCAGCCTCTCAATCTGCATAACAGGTTTGAGGTTCTTGCTTCCAGTCTGGACGAGAACGAGGGCTGTGAGATTGGTGAGCAAACTGCACACAGTAGTGATGCAGACACAGGACATAGACAAAGAGAAAGTGAAAAGGAATGTAGTGGTAATTGGGGATAGTGTGGTTAAGGGATTGACACTGTCCTTTGTCACAATGACAAAGTGCACAGAAGGGTGTGTTGTCTGCCTGGTGCTCGGGTCCAGGATGTTGCATCTGGGCTGCAGAGGAACCTGGAATGGGAGGGTGAGAATCCGGTCGTTGTGGTACATGTGGGTGCCAACGACGTAAGCAAAATGCGAACTGAGGATCTGGGGAGGGAGTATGAAAAGCTGGGAATGGAATTAGAAAGTAGAACCGACAAGGTGGTTATCTCTGGGCTACTGCCTGAACCGAGTGCAGACGGGCGTAGGGTTGATAAGATTAAGGAAGTGAATGGGTGGCTCAGGGATTGGTGTGGGAGGAATGGGTTTGAATTTATGGGGCATTGGCACCAGTATTGGGGTAGGTGGGACCTGTTCAGGTGGGATGGGGTTGGTCTGAACCGTGCTGGGACCAGAGTCCTGGTGAATCGTGTAGATAGGACTGTAAATAGGGCTTTAAACTAATTAGTGGGGGGGATGGTGAGAGGGTAGGTGAAATTACAGGGTCGAAAGTAAAGGAGAGGGTACAGGTAAGGGAAGAGGCCAAGGATGTCCCAATAATAAAAGGGGTAAGGGGCGTGAGTAAGGTTGGTGGCGTTCCGGCAAATAGGGTACAGGTAAAGGCTGGGATGAAGGCACTTTATCTGAATGCACGAAGCATTCGGAATAAAGTGAATGAGCTGGTGGCGCAGATCAGCACAAATGGATATGATCTGGTGGCCATTACAGAGACGTGGCTGCAGCGTGACAGGGACTGGGAGCTGAATGTCCAGGGGTATCAAGTGTTTAGGTGCATGAGTCGCAAAAACCCAGCCTGCAGGTGCAGCAGCTGGTCAGGAAGGCGAATGGGATGCTGGCCTTCATAGCGAGGGGGATTGAATATAAAAGTAGGGAGGTCTTGCTGCAACTGTACAGGGCACTGGTGAGGACGCAGCTGGAGTACTGTGTGCAGTTTTGGTCGCCGCACTTATGCAAGGATGTTTTGGCCTTGGAGGGAGTGCAGAGGAGGTTTACTAGGCTGATACCGGAGTTGAGGGGGTTGAACTATGAGGAGAGGCTGAATAAACTAGGCTTGTCCTCGTTAGAGTTTAGAAGAATGAGGGGAGATCTCATTGAGACGTATAAGATGATGAATGGGATGGATAGGATAGAGGTGGAGAGACTCTTCCTGCTCAGAAAGGACAGTAGGACTAGGGGGCACAGCCTCAAGATAAGGGGAGGGGCGGTTTAGAACGGAGTTGAGGAGGAACTTCTTCACTCAAAGGGTGGTGAATCTCTGGAATTCTCTGCCCGTTGAAGTGGTGGAGGCTGCCTCGCTAAATATTTTTAAGATGCGGGTTGATGGGTTTTTGATAAGCGAGGGGATTAAGGGTTATGGGGAGAGGGCAGGAAAGTGGAACTGAGCAGCGACAGATCAGCCATGATCTTATTGAATGGCGGGGCAGGCTCAAAGGGCTACATGGCCTACTCCTGCTCCTATTTCTTATGTTCTTATGTTCTTATAACTCTCAATCATATTAAGTCCCATGTACTCATCCAGAAGTCTCTTAAAAGATCCTAATGAATTTGCCTCCACCACCACTGATGGCAGCCGATTCCACTCACCCACCACCCTCTGAGTGAAAAACTTACCCCTGACATCTCCTCAGTACCTATTCCCCAGCACCTTAAACCTGTGTCCTCTTGTGGCAGCCATTTCAGCCCTGGGGAAAAGCCTCTGAGAATCCACCCGATCTATACCTCTCAACATCTTTCTGCAACAAAATGTCCCACAGCCAATCAGAAACAAGCCAGGTTAAATATAAAGGAATAACAAGTGGAATTCTCCCATTTTGAAGCTAAGTGTCCACACCAGCGGGAAAAACAAAGCATTCTCACTGACACTCACAGCTTCTGCCAGGTGGTCTCACCCACTTGGAAGGTGTTAATGAGGTTATTTCAGGGACCCTGCTGGCCAGCTCTGCTTCTCCAAGACCTGGTGCCTTTTATTAAAGATCAGCCTAACCTCCCCTTAATTTAAAGCTATGTCCCCTCGTGTTAGCCATCACCATCCAAGGAAAAAGGCTCTCACTGTCCACCCTATCCAATCCTTTGATCATCTTGTATGCCTCAATCAGGTCACCTCGTAACCTTCTTCTCTCCAATGAAAATAACCTCAAGTCCCTCAGCCTTTCCTCATAAGAACTTCCCACCATACCAGGCAACATCCTGGTAAACCTCCTCTGCACCCTTTCCAATGCCTCCACATCTTTCTTATAATGCGGCGACCAGAACTGTACGCAATATTCCAAGTGCGGCCGCACCAGAGTTTTGTACAGTTGTAACATGACCTCACGGCTCCGAAATTCAATCCCTCTACCAATAAAAGCTAACACACCGTACACCTTCTTAACAACCTTATCAACCTGGGTTTCAATTTTCAGGGAGCTATGCACATGTACCCCAAGATCTCTCTGCTCGTCAACACTACTAAGAGTCCTTCCATTAGACCTATATTCTGTACTCCTGTTACTCTTACCAAAGTGAATCACCTCACACTCTTCCGTATTAAACTCCATCTGCCACCTCTCGGCCCAGCTCTGCAGCTTATCTACGTCCCGCTGCAAACTGTAAGATCCATCCTCACTGTCTACAACTCCTCCAACTTTGGTGTCGTCAGCAAATTTACTAATCCATCCTTCTACACCCTCATCTAGGTCATTTATAAAAATGACAAACAGCAGTGGCCCCAAAACAGATCCTTGAGGTACACCACTTGTAACTGAACTCCAGGTTGAATATTTCCCATCAACCACCACCCTCTGTCTTCTATCAGCTAGCCAATTCCTGATCCAAACTGCTAAATCACCCTCAGTCCCTTGCATCTGCATTTTCTGCAATAGCCTACCATGGGGAACCTTATCAAACACTTTGCTAAAATCCATATACATCACGTCAACTGCCTTACCCTTATCCACCTCTTTGGTCACCTTTTCAAAAATCTCGAAGGTTTGTGAAGCACGACCTACCCTTCACAAAACCGTGTTGACTATCCCTAATCAGTTTATTTCTCTCTAGATGATTATAAGTCCTATCCCTTATAATTCTTTCCAAAACTTTGCCCACAACAGAAGTAAGGCTCACTGGTCTATAATTCCCAGGATGGTCTCTACTCCTCTTCTTGAACAAGGGGACAACATTTGCTGTCCTCCAGTCTTCCGGCATTATATCTGAAGCCAATGACGACATGAAGATCAAAGCCAAAGGCTCTGCAATCTCCTCCCTAGCCTCCCAGAGAATCCTAGGGTAAATCCCATCTGGCCCAGGGGACTTATCTATTTTCACACTTTCAAGAATTGCCAACACCTCTTCCTTATTGAATTGATGAGCAATGTATACATGCGTTTCATTATGTTGGCAATAAACAAACTTATCAAGGTTATAATCGGGTAATATCCTGAAGGCAAGATGAGTTGACCACATCCCTTAGAGATTCAGTTAACTTCACTGTCAAGGCCATAAAATACTAATGGCTTTTGTAGCCTCCTATATCAATTAAAGGATATCCATGTTGGACTGTTTTAGTGAAGATACTTTGTGAGGCTGCTATCAGAAATAGAGACATGACGCCTGACTAAGAAACTAGAGGGCCTACTTAGGGATGATATATTGGGGTATTATGATCTCATAGATCAGGGTGGTTCAGTGTTTTTTTCTATTGGATCAATACATAAAGTATGTCATTTGTAATATTTTTGATTGGATTGTGCCCAACCGACTGTGAGCTGCAGAATTGTGTAAACCAGGATAATTGTCTTTGTCTGGTGGAAAGGTATCTCGACCCATTGTGTCTAGAGACTACCCCCCTCGCCAGCAAGTAAAATAAAGACAATCTGTCGGTTAAGTATCATGTGTTAATGTGTGTTTGTATTAAAGTCAAACTTGGAAATCGAGATTTCGACAGTATATCTTGGAGGTCCACCGAGGTCGCCTGCTCCTAACTGGTGAGTAAACAGACACAAGCTCTCCAGGGGATGACTCTAACTGGTCAGTATAAAAAAAGGTGATATTTTAGTCACTAAAAAGGCTCTCCCTTGGATGGTTCAAAATGTAGTCTGTTTGTCCCAGCGGGTGAACTGCGACATTTGACTTATTTCAGGAACTGGTTAACTTTTTAAATCACTTCCTCGTTCTTAGCTTGATGACAAAGAGGGACAGATTCAGAAATTCCACTCCTGAACAGACCGGGCAGATTCTCTAAGTGAGACCAAAGGAAAGACATCATAAGAAAGAGAGAATGTCTCTGTTTCCTCTGGGAGAGGAGTGAGCCCTTGTTTGATGGGGCGAGAAAGGTAAAAGGAACAGGCCAGTCCTTGTGTGAAAGGATGATCCTTGTGTGATAGGATTATAAGTGAGAATAAGTGCACTGTTAGAGTTTAAGATAATGTGCTGAGGGCTCTGCCTGTAGTGGCGAACAACACAGGCAGAGAACTGTTTATATGTTTAATTAAAGTTTAAATTTGTGCTGTTTGTGATATTTGTTGTTAGTTTTGTACTTTGTGTTCCTATCGAGCTCTTGGGATTCAAATCGCTGGGAAGTAACAGGAAGTAACACAATATATCACCCTTAACTGATTGAGTTGCTGCGATAATCGGTTGATTGGGAAATGAGTGGCTTGTATCCAACAAGTATCTTAGACACCCAGACTGAGCCCAAATTAAGAGCCCAGATGTGTCACGTGAAGGCCAGGAGAAGTGGGCACAGAGAACACCAGTTGGAGCACTGGGACTATGATACTGTAATCTGTATCAATTCAATCAGTTAAGAGAACGGGAGCTAGTTCAAGCAAAATTCCCCAGAAGAGAACAACAATTTACTTTATGTTCTAAAATTGCGGCCAGTCTTCAATCAGTGATCTGCAAAAATGGGTAGAATGGATCAAGAGTAAGAATAAACCTTTCCCACCTAATGGTACATTCAACCTCGATAGAATAGAATGCCTTTTGCACAGAGGTCCCGAAAATAAAGGTAAATTGGTCAGATTTTGGAGATTGGTAAAGGGGGCATGGCAGACTATATTTTAAAAACATGGTATGCACCAGATATTTCTGCAATTGCAAAGCAAATTAATGATAGATGTATTATCTGTCAAACCATGAATCCAGGAGAAAGGTACAGGCTGCCTCCCATCCAAATCCAACAGGACCCTTTGTAAATCTGAAAATGGATTTTATTGAATTACCCCCATGTATGGAATTTAACTATATATTAGTAATTGTAGATGTATTTTCTAAATGGATTGAAGCCTTTCCATGTGAAAAGAATAAAAAGAATAATGCTACTCCTGTTGCTAAATATTTGCTAAAAGAAATTGTACCATGATTTGGCATACCTGTGCTTTCAAGTGATAATGGATCACATTTTACCAGGACAGTTATGAAAGAAATGTGCCGAGCATTACAAATCAATCAGCATTTGCATTGCAGCTATCACCCGCAGTTAGCTGGACTGGCAGAGAGATATAATGGGATGCTGAAGAACAAGCTGGCAAAACTTAGTGCTGAAACTGGACTAAAATGGGTTCAACTGTTACCCCCTGGCACTAATGGTAATGCGGTCAGCAACAAACAGAACAACTGGGCTACCATCACACGAAATCGTTATGGGACGAGCCCCCACCGTTTGCCTTTTTATGCACCACTTGTTAAGTAGATGGATATCCACAGAATGGAAGAAAATATGCTAAACTATTGTGTTGCTTTAACAAAATGTATTTCTAGTTTCCATTCCCAGGTAAAGGAAGCTCAGGCTAATCCTTCAGAAGGAAGGTACCACAGCTTAAAACCAGGTGACTTCATTTATGTTTAAATGAGAGAATAGTCTTCACCCAAGATTTGGGGGCCCCTATTAAGTCTTGTTGACCACCAACACAGTGATCAAGGTGAAGGAAAGACCAACATGGATTCACGCATCTCATTGCAAGAGGGCTCCAGCCCCAAAGAAAAGGAATCATCAGCCTCACCGATGGAGGAAATTGGACATTAAGGCTCTGTTTTCTTGTGACATTTATTGTACTGGTATTGCCTAATTGCACAAAAATACCTTCATGCACATGTCGTATACCTATGCCAAGGATATTAATGCTTCCAGCTGTAGGGTGTGTACACATGTACCAACACACTCGAAGGGAGATATTCCTTTAACACCAGTTCCTTTCAATTAATCAGAAATAGCAGAATGGTGGGTGAATCAGAAAAGGTCACCCACAAATCAGAACGACAATAATACTTCTTAAGGAAGGACTAAGGGATAGCAAGAAACATTGGGAATCAGCTGGGTATAATATAAATAAATTTAAAGGATGGTTCTAACCTAATTAGAACTTTTCTCAGAAGCCCCCTGTCTTGTTCCTTTCGAACACAACAGAACTGGGGAGACCCAATGGAACAATTTATCTGGTCAGTATACAGACAGGTGGGTGGAAGGCAGGAATAAGTAAGTGTAACCATTCACTGATTCTCACATCTGCAAACTGAAGGAAATGGTATCAGTTTACTAACCTTAAACTTAACATACTTTGTGTGCGGACACAAAGCATATCCCTAGTTGCCATTAAATTGGGAAGGGTCATGTTACTTGGGCTATGTAATACCGTATATCCATCATTTGCCCTCCCTAACACAACACCCCCTTTATCGGTCTAAATGAGCCCTTCCAAAGACGCAACAATTCCTTTTGATCCTTTTTCCCTCTGTCAGAGTGGGATTTACTTCAGTTGAAGTAGTACAATTAGCTAAACTACTAGAAGTGGTGGCAAATGATACAACAAAAGCTACAAAAGGGTTAAGTGATGAGATGACAGTGGCAGTTAAGAACAGTGACCTTACAGAACAGGATGACCCCAGATTATTTGTTAGCTGAAAAAGGTGGGACATGTGCTATAATAGGGTCTGAATGCTGAACTTACATCCCCGAACATTCTGAGGAAACAGGTAGCTTAGTGGATCATATGCGACAGGAGGTTAAGAAGTTTAAGGAACCAGATTCATGGGCAATTTTTTGTTGGCTGGGGGGATGGTTAGGAGGAATAGGTAAGTCCCTACTCATGGGTAATCATATTTTTGGCCGTTACCTTTACCCTATGTCTGGTATTTGCCATGATAAAGTGCTGCTGTGCACGGCTTGGAAATGCTATTAGTTACTCCAGGAGCTGCAGCCACTATGATGATAATAGCAACTTCAGAACTCTCAGAGAATGCAGTAAGCAAAGAAATGGAGAGACTTTACAAGATTCGATTAGATTGAAATTGTTGTCCTTGAGAAGGATAAGGGAGAGGGCGTGTCGGGTAGAAAAGAAAAGGGCTACCATAAGAGTGACTGACTGTCCTAGGGTTTTTGTTTAATCAACTTAGATATAGCATTCACTTTAAATCAAAGGGGGGTGAGTTTGCTCATAATTGTCATTTAAATACTCTGTAATTTTAAAGGTACATGTAATACATTTAATTAGGCCATACATGTAATGCCTTTAATTAGTCCATAAATATATCTGCTATACATTTTTAGAAATTAAACAAAGAAACTTCGATGCACAGTTACAGAGTGCCCCTTTAATACCAAACAGATGTTAGATACAGTCCTTTAAAGCACCCAACTGTTGGAATCACAAGACCATAATTGTCTCACCAGACACCTTATCAGAAACAACTGATACAAGAGTGAGTTTTAATGAAGCTGCCGTCACAGTTTCTAATCAAAACAGAGTCAGAAAGATTTTAATGTCTTAGCAAACGAAAAAATTATGGTAGGAGATTTAGTGGAAACTGACAACAATTAATCGTAACATAATGATACCCCTTGAAACTGTAGGTAGTGATAAAAAGCTCAGTCACTTAACTGATAAGCAATGCATACATGTGTTTCATTATGTTGGCAATAAACAAACTTATCAGAGCTATAATTGGGAAATATCCTGAAGGCAAGATGAGTTGATCACATCCCTTAGAGATTCAGTTAACTTCACTGACAAGGCCATAAAATACTAATGGCTTTTGTAGGCCCCCTTCATCAATTAAAGGATATCCATGTGAGACTATTTTACTGAAGATGCTTTGTGAGGCTGCTATCAAAAATAGGATAAGAAGTCTCACAACACCAGTTAAAGTCCAACAGGTTTATTTGGTAGCACAAGCCACTAGCTTTCAGAGCGCTGCCCCTTTACCTGATGACTTCTTACTGTGTTGACCCCAGTCCAACACCGGCATCTCCACATCATCAAAAATAGAGACATGATGTCTGACTAAGAAACTAGAGGACAGGTTTAGGGATGATATATTGGGATATCCCCGGAGATATCATGAACTCATAGATCAGGGTGGTTCAGTATTTTTTCTATTGGATCAATACGTAAAGTATGTCATTTCTAACACTTTCGATCAGATTGTGCCCAACTGACCGTGAGCTGCAGAATTGTACAAACCAGGATGATATTCTTTGTCCGGTGGAGTGGTATCTCAACCTAATATGTTGAGAGACTACCGCCCTTGCTAACAAGTAAAGTAAAGACAATCTATTGGTTAAGTATGTTGCGTTAATGTGTTTTTGTGTTAAAGTCAAATTCAGAAGTCGAGATTTCGACAGCGGAGTTGAGTTCGGCGGAGCGGGGTCAGGTTGGGGTCAGCGGAGCGGGGTCAGGTTGAGGTTGGCAGGTTGGGGTTGGCGGAGTGGTGTCAGGTTGGGGTCAGTGGAGCGGGGTCAGGTTGGGGTCGTCGGAGCGGGGTCAGGTTGAGGTTGGCAGGTTGGGGTCAGCGGAGCGGGGTCAGGTTGAGGTTGGCAGGTTGGGGTCGGTGGAGCGGGGTCAGGTTGAGGTTGGCAGGTTGGGGTCGGCGGAGTGGTGTCAGGTTGGAATTGGCAGGTTGGGGTCAGTGGAGCAGTGTCAGGTTGGGGTCAGCAGAGCGGGGTCAAGTTGGGGTCGGCGGAGCAGTGTCAGGTTGGGGTCAGCAGAGCGGGGTCAAGCTGGGGTCGGCGGAGCAGTGTCAGGTTGGGGTCAGCAGAGCAGGGTCAAGTTGGGGTCAGTGGAGCAGTGTCAGGTTGGGGTCAGCAGAGCGGGGTCAAGTTGGGGTCAGTGGAGCAGTGTCAGGTTGGGGTCAGCAGAGCGGGGTCAAGTTGGGGTCAGTGGAGCAGTGTCAGGTTGGGGTCAGCAGAGCAGGGTCAAGTTGGGGTCAGTGGAGCAGTGTCAGGTTGGGGTCAGCAGAGCGGGGTCAAGTTGGGGTCAGTGGAGCAGTGTCAGGTTGGGGTCAGCAGGGCGGGGTCAAGTTGGGGTCAGTGGAGCAGTGTCAGGTTGGGGTCAGCAGAGCAGGGTCAAGTTGGGGTCAGTGGAGCAGTGTCAGGTTGGGGTCAGCAGAGCGGGGTCAAGTTGGGGTCAGTGGAGCAGTGTCAGGTTGGGGTCAGCAGAGCAGGGTCAAGTTGGGGTCGGCGGAGCAGTGTCAGGTTGGGGTCAGTGGAGCAGGGTCAGGTTGGGGTCAGTGGAGCAGGGTCAGCTTAGGGTCAGTGGAGTGGGGTCAGGTTGGGGTCGGGACAGGGTCAGGCTGGGGTCGGTATGTTGGAGTCAGCGGGGTTGGGGTTCATTGGGTGAACCCCAGTTTTTGGCTCTGAAGAAGTGAGAGAATGAGGCTCAGTGAGGCAGGTTTGATGGGCAGCTTCATGGTGTCTGGAAACCTGCATCACTGATTGTAAAATGATCACCCAATGCTGCTTCACAGCTATTCCGATTCAGGATTTTGGGGAGAGCGGCTTCAATGTGAGAGAGAGACACTGTCCGCACCAAACAAATGTACACAGGCTGAGAATGGAAGGCTGATGTGATGATTTCTAATTTGGATGATTATGTGAGTGTCACTTCCTGTCTGTTCCATTTCTTCAGCAAGGACAGAGAGAATAAATTACCTCATGTTTGTTTAGGAAGCCCCAGACACCGGCTGTGATCTCAGCTGTAAAAATCACCAGCAAACACAGGAAGAACTGAAAAGAGAAAGTGTCAACATTAACATTGAACCATCAGATCTGACCCCTGGGACACTCTAACCTTTAACCCCAGATACACACCAACCCCTGACTCCAGGAGCACATTAACGCTCGAACCAGGGCACATGTCGACCTCTGACCCCAGGTAAAGGTCAACCCTAACCCCAGAAGTACACTAACTTCAGAACTCAGAAGCAGAGACCCATTGGTCCTTGATCATAAATGCAAAAACTGACCCTTGACCTCATAGCCTAGACATATACTCACCCTGACATACACCAATCTCTAACCTCACTGATAAACACTGACCCTGACAACAGAAACAAAACAGACTCATGACCCCAGACAGACTTTGACTTCTGACCCAGGCACAGATTAAAACTGACTGCAGATGCATATCAAACCCTGACCCTGACACACAAACACCTTGACCCTTGACGCACAATGACCCCTCACCCCAGACATGTACGCAGCAACTCATGACACCAGATCCAGACCGCAGCTTGACCCCAACAATCAATGACCCCGATCCCAAACTCACATCATCTGATGACCACAATCCATGCCAAGCTATGACCCCTGACATAAAGAATCATGATCCCAGTTCACATTTATCCCTGACCCCTGACACAGGCCAACACCTGACAAACAATGAAAACTGACCCCTGATGAAATCCTGAACCCTGACCTCAGCAATGTTCTGGACCCTAACCACAGAAGCACAGTGACCCCTGATTGTTGACACACTTTGAGACCTGACCCCAGACATGCCAAGCCCTCATAGCAGGCCCATACTGACTGTTGTGTTCTTTTATTAACATGAATGTACCAATCATATACAAGGATTGGTGAAAATATAATGAGTTCTTTAGTTGAAGATAAGACCACATAAAGATATATTTAGCAGGAGGTTAATCTGATCTCTCCACATCCCCTGCTTGCAAATTCCCACAAATCACAGGACTAATACACATTTCCTGTCCTGTGATGTTAACTGGTTGGTCACACTGCATGGTGTCACCCCAAGATGCAACACAATCATATGCAGATCATGTTTTGCTTGACAGAACCTTCATGATTAGAGATTTTACCGCTTGAATCCTGTGTTTGATCATTCCATTGCATCGGGGGGAGGGGGCGAGGAATGCAACGATGAAGTGATGTGGTTGGCTCCCCACTTCTCACATATCATCCGAAAGTGTTGTGCAGTCTACTGGGGTCTGATATTGGAACAACTTCCTGAGATGCCCTGAAGATCAAGCTCAGTGTGTCTCCAATGGGTGCGTGGGATATACAAGGTAACTGGGGGGGGTTACTGGAAATGTGGAGTAGTGATCTCCTTGGATGTTGAAGAGGTCTGCCTGGCCCATGGATGTTTGAGTACCTCGTGAGGAAATAGAACAAAGAACAACAAAGGAACAGGCCTTTTGGTCCACCAAGCCTGCGCTGACACTTGGCAACTTTCAAAACTCTTGAAATAGTACCTAGTCCGTCCGTAAGCAGGACCCAGACCTTCCTGTCGCTTGTCATTCCAACACACTACCCTGCTCTCCTGTCCACATGTCCGTCCCTGACCTTTTGCAAGTTCCAGTGAAGCCCAACACAAACTGGAGGAACAGCACCTCAGCTGTCGAATGGGCTCTTTACAGCCTCTGGACTCAACATTGAATCCAACAATTTCAGAGCATCAACTGTCTCCTCCACCCTCACCCCACTTCTATTTATTTCTATCTTATTAATCCAGTACTTTGTATTCTAGTAGATTTTTTATTTTAACTTCTTCCATCATTCCTTTTGTCCACTTCTAAATCTCACTTTACATTTTGTTTTCTTCCAAGCCCCCCCAACCTCACGCGTGCCGTCTGCCACATTCCTCAGGTTGCCTTTTGACATTGAAATGTTGGATCTATTCTCTCTTCACAGAGGCTGTCAGACTTCTTCTGTTTTTGTTTCAGATCATAGAAAGCATTCTTCCAGATTGTATCACAGCTTGGTATGGGCTCCTGCTCTGCCCAAGACCACAAGGAACTACAAAAGGTTGTGAAAGTAGGCCAATCCATCACCCAAACCAACTTCCCATCCATTGATTCTGTCTACACTTCCTGCTGCCTCGGCAAAGCAGCCAGCATAATTAAGAACCCCATGCACCCCAGACATTCTCTCTTCCACCTTTTTCCATTGAGAAATAGATACAAAAGCCTGAGGTCACGTACCAACCAATTCAAGAACGGCTTCTTCCCTGCTGCTGTCAGACCTTTTAATGGATTTACCTCGTATTAAGTTGATCTTTCTCTACACTCTAGCTATGACTGTAACACTACATTCCGCACTCTCGTGTTTCCTTCTCTATGAACAATATGTTTTTGTCCATATAGCACACAAGAAATAATACTTTTCATTGTATGTTAATACATATGACAATAATAAATCAAGTCAAATCAAAACCATCTTTTGTCTGGAATTACATAGAACATAGAACATTACAGCGCAGAACAGGCCCTTCGGCCCACGATGTTGCGCCGACCAGTTACAAAAACAATGACCCACTAGCCTATACCAATCCCTTTTCGTCCATAAACCTATCCACAGATCTCTTAAACGCCCCCAAACTAGACGCATTTACAACTGCAGCAGGCAGGGCATTCCAATCCCTCACCACCCGCTGGGTAAAGAACCTACCCCTGACATCCGTCCTGCAGCTACCCCCCCTTAATTTAAAGCCATGCCCCCTCGTGCTAGCTTTCTCCATCCGAGGAAAAAGGCTATCACTATCCACCCTATCTAAACCTCTAATCATCTTATATGTTTCAATAAGATCCCCTCTTAGCCGCCTTCTTTCCAACGAAAACAACCCTAAATCCCTCAGTCTCTCCTCATAGGACCTCCCCACCATACCAGGCAACATCCTAGTAAACCTCCTCTGCACCCTCTCCAACGCCTCCACATCCTTCTTGTAATGCGGGGACCAGAACTGCACACAGTACTCCAAGTGCGGCCGCACTAGAGTAGTGTACAGTTGCAACATGACGCTGCGACTCCTAAATTCAATCCCCCTACCAATAAACGCCAAGACACCGTACGCCTTCTTAACAACCTTATCTACTTGATTCCCAACTTTCAGGGATCTATGTAACAGACTATCTCTGTTGCTGTGCGGACACATGGATTTGGGCCTGTGTCTGTGGGAGTTTGCACGTTCTCCCCGTGGTTGCGTGGGTTTCCTCCGGGTGCTCCGGTTTCCTCCCACATCCCCAAAGATGTGCTTTTAGGCTGATTGATTGGGTACTAAATTGTCCCTAAATTGGACCTCCCTGATCCTGGCACATTAGGCGTAGACTAAAATCATGAATAGGACACTGAGACAGTGGGACGGCGGCACGGGCTCGTTGGGCCGAAGGGCCTGTTTCCCGTGCTGTGTTGTTCTTTGTTCTTTGTTCTTTGTTCTTTGTTCTATGTACACATACACCTACACATACACCTCTGTTCATCCACACTATTCAAAGTCCTCCCGTTAGCCCTATACTCGACACATCTGTTGCTCCTACCAAAGTGAATTACCTCACACTTCTCCGCATTAAATTCCATCCGCCACCTCTCGGCCCAGCTCTGCAACCTATCTAAGTCTCCCTGCAGACTATGACACCCTTCCTCACAATCTACCACACCTCCGACCTTGGTGTCATCAGCAAATTTACTAATCCACCCAACTATACCCTCATCCAGATCATTAATAAAAATTACAAACAACAGTGGCCCCAAAACAGATCCCTGAGGCACACCACTCGTAACCGAACTCCATGATGAATATTTACCATCAACCACCACTCTCTGTCTCCTATCTGATAGCCAATTCCTGATCCAACTTCCTAGATTACCCACAATCCCATACATCTGCATTTTCTGCAGAAGCCTACCATGGTGAACCTTATCGAACGCCTTACTAAAATCCATATATACCACGTCAACTGCCTTGCCCCCATCCACCTCTTTGGTCACCTTCTCAAAAAACTCAATAAGGTTAGTAAGGCACGACCTACCCACTACAAAACCATGCTGACTATTTCTAATCAATTCATTACACTCCAAATAACTATAAATCCTATCCCTAATAATTTTTTCTAAAACCTTGCCCACAACAGAAGTAAGACTCACCGGTCTATAATTCCCGGCAAAGTCTCTGTTCCCCTTCTTAAACAATGGGACAACATTCGCTATCCTCCAATCCTCCGGGACTACACCAGAGACCAATGACGACCTGAAGATCAGAGCCAGAGGCTCTGCAATCACCTCTCTAGCCTCCCACAGAATCCTAGGGTAGATCCCATCCGGACCAGGGGACTTATCTATTTTCAGACAATATTCAGACAGACTTAATGTTCATCAATGGACGCCTTCATTGCATAGTTTGTTTAATTGCTTAGGAAATATTGAGGGTCAGAAATCAAAGTTCGCCACCTTGTTATAAGATCATAAAACATAGGAGCAGAATTAGGCCATTTGGCCCATTGAGTCTGTTCCACCATTCAATCATGGCTGATAATTGTCTCATCCTCATTCTTCTGCCTTTTCCCCATAACCCCTGATCCCCTTATTAATCAAGAACCTATCTATCTCTGTCTTAAAGACACTCAATGACCTGGCTTACTATGCCTTCTGTGGCAAAGAGTTTCACAGATTCACCACTCTCTGGCTGAAGAAATTCCTCCTCATCTCTGTTTTGAAGGAGTGTCCCTTCACTCTGAGATTGTGCCCTCTGGTTCTAGTTTTTCCAAAAGTGGAAACATCCTCTTCACATCCAGGCCTCACAGTATCCTGTAAGTTTCAATAAGATCCTCCCTCATCCTTCTAAACTTCAACAAGTACAGACCCAGAATCCTCAACCGTTCGTCATACGACAAGCTCTTCATTCCAGAGATCTTGTGAACCTTCTCTGGACCCCTCCAAGGCCATATCCGTATCCGAGGAAGGGTGGGCCTTCCTCGGATACGGGCCCCAAAACTGCTCACAATACTCCAAATGGGATCTAACCAGAGCCTTATGCAGCCTCAGAAGTACATCCCTGCTCTTGTGTTCTAGTCCTCTTGACATAAATACTAACATTGCATTTGCCTTCCTAACTGCTGACTGAACCTGCACGTTAATCTTAAAAGAATCTTGTACAAGGACTCCCAAGTTCTTCTGTACTTCTGATTTCCCCATTTAGAAACTAGTCTATGCCACCATTCCTCCTTCCAAAGTGCATAACCTTACGCTTTTCCACATTGTATTCCATCTGCCATTTCTTTACCCACTCTCCTAACCTGTCCAAGTCCTTCTGCAACCTCCCCTGCTTCCTCAATACTACCTGTCCCTCCGCACATCTTTGTATCATCTGCAAACTTAGCAACAGTGCCTTCAGTTCCTTCCTCCAAATTATTAATGTATATCGTGAGAAGTTGTGGTCCCAGTACTGACCCCTGAGACACACCACTAGTCACTGGCTGCCATCCTGAGAAAGACCCCTTTATCCTCACTCTCTGCTTTCTGCCAGTCAGCCAATCTTCTATCCGTGCCAGGATCTTACCCTCAACCTCATGGGCATTTAACTTATTTAACAGTCTCCTTTGCGGCACCTTGTCAAAAACCTTCTGGAAATCTAAATCATGTCCACTGGCTCTCTTTTACCTAATTTCCTTGTTACCTCCTCAAAGAACTCAAACAGATTTGTCAGACATGACCTCATCCTGATGGAGCTTGTAAACTGTAAATTGTAAAATAATTGAACTTTAACCCGAACAAATTCAGATTGGAGAGTTATTGCCTTCCAATAGATTGTTGAAAATATTGTGGCCATTTTGCAGCTTTTTGCAGGATTTTTAACTATATCTGAAATTTTCACAGTGATCAGCTTATCCCCAGTGTTTTTAGAGTGAAACTGGCTTGAAGTTGCAAGGCCTTTGTGTCTGGGTGTACATGAAACCCAGACACACACCAATCCTGACTCAGTCTGGGTGTACACTAAACCCAGACACACATCAATCCTGATTCAGTCTGGGTGTACACTAAACCCAGGCACATCAATCCTGACTCAGTCTGGGTGTACACTAAACCCAGGCACATCAATCCTGAATCAGTCTGGGTGTACACTAAACCCAGACACAGCAATCCTGACTCAGTCTGGGTGTACACTAAACCCAGACACACATCAATCCTGACTCAGTCTGGGTGTACACTAAACCCAGACACACATCAATCCTGACTCAGTCTGGGTGTACACTAAACCCAGACACAGCAATCCTGACTCAGTCTGGGTGTACACTAAACCCAGACACAGCAATCCTGACTCAGTCTGGGTGTACACTAAACCCAGACACAGCAATCCTGACTCAGTCTGGGTGTACACTAAACCCAGACACACATCAATCCTGACTCAGTCTGGGTGTACACTAAACCCAGACACACATCAATCCTGACTCAGTCTGGGTGTACACTAAACCCAGACACACATCAATCCTGACTCAGTCTGGGTGTACACTAAACCCAGACACAGCAATCCTGACTCAGTCTGGGTGTACACTAAACCCAGACACAGCAATCCTGACTCAGTCTGGGTGTAGACTAAACCCAGACACACATCAATCCTGACTCAGTCTGGGTGTACACTAAACCCAGACACACATCAATCCTGACTCAGTCTGGGTGTACACTAAACCCAGACACACATCAATCCTGACTCAGTCTGGGTGTACACTAAACCCAGACACACATCAATCCTGACTCAGTCTGGGTGTACACTAAACCCAGACACAGCAATTCCGACTCAGACTGGGTGTACACTAAACCCAGGCACATCAATCCTGACTCAGTCTGGGTGTACACTAAACCCAGACACACATCAATCCTGACTCAGTCTGGGTGTACACTAAACCCAGACACACATCAATCCTGACTCAGTCTGGGTGTACACTAAACCCAGACACACATCAATCCTGACTCAGTCTGGGTGTACACGAAACCCAGACACAGCAATTCCGACTCAGACTGGGTGTACACTAAACCCAGACACACATCAATCCTGACTCAGTCTGGGTGTACACTAAACCCAGACACACATCAATCCTGACTCAGTCTGGGTGTACACTAAACCCAGACACAGCAATCCTGACTCAGTCTGGGTGTACACTAAACCCAGACACACATCAATCCTGACTCAGTCTGGGTGTACACTAAACCCAGACACAGCAATTCCGACTCAGACTGGGTGTACACTAAACCCAGGCACATCAATCCTGACTCAGTCTGGGTGTACACTAAACCCAGACACACATCAATCCTGACTCAGTCTGGGTGTACACTAAACCCAGACACACATCAATCCTGACTCAGTCTGGGTGTACACTAAACCCAGACACACATCAATCCTGACTCAGTCTGGGTGTACACTAAACCCAGACACAGCAATTCCGACTCAGACTGGGTGTACACTAAACCCAGACACACATTAATCCTGACTCAGTCTGGGTGTACACTAAACCCAGACACACATCAATCCTGACTCAGTCTGGGTGTACACTAAACCCAGACACACATCAATCCTGACTCAGTCTGGGTGTACACTAAACCCAGACACACATCAATCCTGACTCAGTCTGGGTGTACACTAAACCCAGACACACATCAATCCTGACTCAGTTTGGGTGTACACTAAACCCAGACACACATCAATCCTGACTCAGTTTGGGTGTACACTAAACCCAGACACAGCAATCCTGACTCAGTCTGGGTGTACACTAAACCCAGGCACATCAATCCTGACTCAGTCTGGGTGTACACTAAACCCAGGCACATCAATCCTGAATCAGTTTGGGTGTACACTAAACCCAGGCACATCAATCCTGACTCAGTCTGGGTGTACACTAAACCCAGACAACACATCAATCCTGACTCAGTCTGGGTGTACACTAAACCCAGACACACATCAATCCTGACTCAGTTTGGGTGTACACTAAACCCAGACACACATCAATCCTGACTCAGTTTGGGTGTACACTAAACCCAGACACAGCAATCCTGACTCAGTCTGGGTGTACACTAAACCCAGGCACATCAATCCTGACTCAGTCTGGGTGTACACTAAACCCAGGCACATCAATCCTGACTCAGTCTGGGTGTACACTAAACCCAGACACACATCAATCCTGACTCAGTCTGGGTGTACACTAAACCCAGACACACATCAATCCTGACTCAGTCTGGGTGTACACTAAACCCAGACACAGCAATCCTGACTCAGTTTGGGTGTACACTAAACCCAGGCACATCAATCCTGAATCAGTCTGGTTGTACACTAATCCTAGACACAGCAATCCTGACTTAGTCTGGGTGCACACTAAAACCAGACACGCAGCAATCCTTTAGCAAAGCCTTTACCTTTGATCTTTGCGTCCTCACTGTCCACAGGGATTATGCCAGAGTACTGGAGAGTGGTAGATGTTGTTCCTCTCTTCAAGAAAGGAAATAGGGATGACCCTGGTAATTATAAACCAGTTAATCTTACCTCGGTGGTTGGTAAATTAATGGAAAAGGTCTGAAGGATGGGATTTATGACCATTTGGAAAGATGCAGCTTAACCAGGGATAGTCAGCACGGTTAGCCAGGGATAGTCAGCCTCACAAATTTGATTGAATTCTTTGAGGAGGTAAATAAATGTGTAGATGAAGGTAGGGCAGTTAATGTTGTATACATGAATTTTAGTAAGGCATTTGATCAGGGTGCCCATGGTAGGCCCATGAAGAAAGTAAGGAGGTATGGGATAGAAGGAAATTTGGCTGATTGGATAAGTAACTGACTGTCTCATAGAAGACAGAGGGTGGTGGAGGGGAAATTTTCAGACTGGAGGCCAGTTACCAGCGGTGTACCACAGGGGTCAGTGCTGGGTCCTCTGCTATTTGTGATTTTTATCAATGACTTGGAAGAGGGGGTTGAAGGGTGGGTTAGTTAATTTGTTTTTGACACCAAGAGACATTGATAGGATGCAGAGCTGGGACGAAAAGTGGCAGATGGAGTTTAATCCTGATAAGTGAAAGATGATTCATTTTGGTAGGACAAACTTGAATGCGGGTTACAGGGTCAACGGCAGGGTTCTGAGGAATGTGGAGGAACAGAGAGATCTTGGAGTTCATATCCACAGATCTCTGAAGGTTGCCACTCAAGTGGATAGAGCTGTGAAGAAGGTTTATAGTCTGTTAGTGTTTATTAACAGGGGGTTTGAGTTTAAGAGTCGTGGGGTTATGCTGCAATTATACAGGATCTTGGTGAGACCACATTTGGAATATTGACCACATTTGAATTGTTTGCAGTTCTGGTCACCTCACTATAAGAAGGATGTGGAAACACTGGAGAGAGTGCAGAGGAGATTTACCAGGATACTGCCTGGTTCGGAGGGTAGGTCTTATGAGGAAAGGTTGAGGGAGCTGGGGCTTTTCTCTTTAGAACGGAGGAGGATGAGAGGTGGCTTAATAGAAGTTTATAAGATGATGAGGGGGTTAGAAAGAGTGGAAGTTCAGAAACTATTTCCTCTGGTGGATGTAGCTGTTACTAGGGGCATAACTATAAGGTTCATGATAGGAGATAATAGGAGCGATGTCCGAGGTAGATTCTTTATTCAGAGGGTGGTTGGAGTGTGGAATGCACTGCCTGCTGTGAGAGTGCAGTCAGACACTTTAGGAACTTTCAAGTGGTTATTGGATAGGCACCAGAATGATAGGGAGTGGGATAGCTTTATCTTGGGATCAGATAATAGCTTGGCACAACATCAAGGGCTATACTGTACTGTGCGTACTGTGCTATACTGTTCTATGTTCTATGTACACTAAACCCAGACACACAGCAATCCTGAATCAGTCTGGGTGTACACTAAATCCAGACACACAGCAAGCCTGAGTCAGTCTGGGTGTACATGAAATTCAAATGCACATCAATTCTTACTCAGTCTGGGTTTACACGATACCCAGACACAGCAATCCTGACTCAGTCTGGGTGTACATGAAACCCGGGCACACAATGACCCTTGACCCCAGTTGAACATTGTCTGCTGATCTTGACACACAACCCCTGACCCTAACGCATATCATACTCTGATTCTAGACACAGTCCAACCTCTCCCAAATACAGACTGACCTCTGACCCTGACACACACCAAGTGAACTCCAGAAGCTCACTGATCCAGATCCCAGACACCGAGTCATCCACGACCCTGGGATTCAAATCTATCTTGAACTGATATACACATTGACTCCTGACCCCAGATAGACACTGACCCCAAACATAACACCAGACCTAAGATACTGTGGATGCTGGAATCCGAAACAAAAACAGAAAATGCTGGAAAATCTCAACAGGGCTGTCACCATCTGTGGAGAGAGAATGGAGGCAATGTTTCGATTCTGGATCACCCTTCATCAGAACTCGAGGCATCCAGATTCGAAATGTTGGCTCTATTCTCTCTCCGCAGATGCAATCAGGCCTGTTGAGATTTTCCAGCATTTTCTGCTTTGTTCTAACACCAGGCCTGACTTACACAGACCCCTGATTCTGGGGATACATTGACCCCTGACCCCATAATGGCCTCGGGCACAGACCTATGTCTGGTACATACTGACCCCTGACCCCAGCGAAGCACCAGCCCCTGACCCCTGACCCCTGGCCTACTGAGTGATAAATGCTGATCGTTTATTCTGGGTTCTAATGATACTTACAGCTCCAAGTAAACACTGCGATTCCTGCACTGTTCCACAACATCCGAGAAATCCCACCACCATCATCAGGGCCCCTGTGGCAATCAGTATGTACACTCCTAGAAAATAGCAACACAGAGTGAGACAGTACACAGAGCCAGGCCAAGAAGATGGGAAAGAGGCAGAGAGAGGGAGGATAGCAAGAGAAAGGAAGGGAATGAAAGTTTTAATTTAGTTTATTTATTAGTGTCACAAGTAGGCTTACATTAACACTGCAATGAAGTTACCGTGTCACCACACTCCAGTGCCCATTCAGGTAGAAAGATAGAGGGGTGGACAGAGAGCCGGAGGGGGTGGGACAGACAGAGAGAGAGAGAGAGAGAGAGATAGAGAGAGAGAGAAGGAAGGGGTGGGACGTAGAGAGAGCAGAGAGAGAGAGAGAGGGTGGGTGGGAGAACAGAGAGGGGGTTGGGACAGAGAGAGGGGGGTGGGACAGAGAGCGGGTAGGACAGAGAGAGAGAGAGAGAGAGGGGTGGGACAAAGAGAGGGGGATAGGATGGGGGAGGTGGTGGGACAGAGAGAGGTGGTGGGACAGAGAGAGGGGGGTGGGGCAGAGAGAGCGAGGGAGGGGGGGGAGAGAGAGGAGTGAGTGGGAGAGGGAGAGGGAGAGAGAGAGGGAATGGGAGAAAGAGAGAGAGACATGGACACTCTCCATTTTCTATCCCAAGCCTGAGTTCAAACGTGAAACCAATAAAGTAAAGGCAAGGATGGCAGCATGGTTGGGTGGCAGGAAATAGAGAGAGTTGGGGGTGACATGTTTTACACAGGCCTTCTCCGGATGCTCCGACTCTAATTGATATCAATAACCTAGACCTGGATCACAACTACAGTATTACCCACACTTCAGGAAGGAACAAGATTTACTGGAATGGTTCTCAAGATGAGGGATTTTAGTTACAAGGTGAGGTCAGAGAAGCTGGAGCGACAGAGATTGAGGGAGATTTGATTGAGGTGAACAGGATTGTACACACCTGTAGATAAGGTAATAAAGGAAAGCTTTCCAAAGATGTGCGGGTTAGGTTGATTGGCCATGCTAAGAAATTGCCCCTTAGTGTCCAGGGACGCGGAGGTTAGAGGGATTAGTGGGTATAACATGTAGGGATATGGGGGTAGGGCCTGGGTGGGATTGTGTTCGGTACAGACTCGATGGGCCAAAGGGCCTCTTTCTGCACCGTAGGGTTCTATGATTCTATGATGATTCTTTCCCATGGGCTGATGGTGCAGGGATTAGGGAACACAGATTTAAAGTTTTGGTTACGAGATACAGATGAATATGAGGGAGAGTTTTTACACAGCGAGTGGTAATGAGCTATGTCCCCTGGTACTTGACATTTCTGCTCCAGGAAAGAGTATCTGACTGTCCACTCTGCCCGTGCCACTCATATACTGGTAGACATCTATGAGGTCACTTGACTAGACTAAAGCCTCGGCCCAGCAGTTAAAATACAGTGTCATGATTCTGTGATAATATTGTGTCCTCACCTCATGAGGAATATTCTGGAACCGCACTTTAGGAAGGATGTGAAGGTTTTCGAGATGATGCAGAAACGATTCATCAGAGTGACTCCAGTGTTGGTGACTGGCAAAAGGAAAGGCTGCCTTTGTGGTTAGACTCAGGAATGTGCGAGCTGGGAGTGTGGAGGAGGCAGATTCAGTCCAAGCTTTGAAAAGGAAATTTGAGAAAGATGTGAAGAGAAAGGATTGATAGGGTTACAGGAAGAGGGTGAGGGGGTGGGGCAATCAGTGAACTATTCATTCAGGGAGCCAACGCACACACAACAAGCCCAACAACCTTCTTGTACACTGTAACATCCAGTGATTCCAGGTGGGACAACAGTCACACGGATAGATTGAAAAGGCTGGGATCATTCCCCTTGGGAAGGGAAGGTCGAGAGGAGATTTGATAAATGTTGGAACTCGAGGGGTTTGGACAGATCAGATAGAGAGAAGAGTTCCAAACTGAATTACACCGAGTGTCAAAAGACTCAATGGAGAGAGAGAGGAGGTGGGAGAGAGAGGGAGAGAGAGGGAAAGATATGTTTTTTACACAAGTCAGTTATACTTAGATAGTGCTCAGAAAAGAAAGGGAAGGAAGAAAGGGAGATGGGGTGGCGGTGCTGACTAGCGAAGACATTATCATGTTCAGAAGAGAGGATGTCCTTGAGGGACTGAGGACAGAATCTATTTAGAGTCAGAATGTAAAAGGGGGCGATCACAATCTTGGGGGCGTTCTATAGACATCCTAATACTGAGAGAGAGAGAGAGAGAGAGAGGAGCAAATTTACAGGGTGAATAAGAACAATAGACTAATGATATTCATAGGTTTAATTACCTAAATATCGATTGGGATAATGTTGAAATAAAGCATAAAGAGGGGAGGAATTTCTGAAAATGTTCAGGACGTTCTTGATTAATAGGTTCTAGGGCTAGTCAGGAAGGGGCATTGGTGGATTTTTGTGAGCGAGTGGAGGAAGTGAACTGTGTATCTGTGGGGGAACAATACATCATAATGGTTAGATTAGTCATGGAGAAGAGCAAGGAATATTTAAAGAGGAATTTTCAATTGGCAAAGAGCTAACTCTAGTGTGAGGAGAGGGGATCTAGCCAGGGTTCAAATGGAACCAAAGAGTGAGAGCACAAACTGGAACACAACAATGAGTGATCATTCAGGAGGAGTTGTTTTAGGTACAGGTGCGGTGCATTCCAACAAGTGAGAAAGATAAAGGCAAGATTTTCAAACCATTCCCGCCGGTGGGATGTTCTGGTTGAGTTGATGGTGACTCCTCACCGTGGATTCCCTAGCAGCGGAGAGTGTGAACAGAAAGACAGGCATTCTGAGACAGCACACTGCCAAGGTAGCAGAATGTTTCTACATTTGGAGTCTGATGGTTCAGGACTTGTGCTTTGCTCTGGCTGAAAGGTAGCTACAGGATTAGAGAGAGGAAGTGAAGTGGAAATTAAGAATATAAAGAGAAATATGGGAATAGAACGACAGTCAACATTAAAGGCAAGAAAGAACTCTCTATTAGCATGTAAATACTACACTGGGGGAGAGAAGAGTCCTATATAGCATCAAAGTATTCTTTGCTGGACAAGGGGGAAGTGAGAATACTTAATGAGTTTTTTAAAAATTCAATCACAGGGTCTGGGCGTCACTGGCTAGGCTCAGTATTCACTGCCCATCCCTAATTGTCCTTGAGAAGGTGGTGGTGAGATGCCCTCTAGAACCACTGCAGTCCCCAAGTACTTTGTAAGGATGTTTACTAAGGGAGAGAATGCTGACAAAATATTGGTAGAAGTAGAGATGGTAGGGGATGGGGTGAAAATTGATGAGACAGGTTTGACTATCTGAGAATAGGTAAGTTACCAGCATAATTTTATTAAAGGCAGCTTGTGTTTGACCAATCCAATTACATTTTTGGATGAAGTTAGAAAGAAGGTTAATGAAGGGAATGCAGTGGATGTTTTCTATATGGATTTGAAAAAAGCTTTCAACAAAGTACACATGAAAGGCTGGTTAACAAAATTGAGGCTTGTGTGATAGGAGGGTATTAGCTTGGATTTAAAAAGAATGGCGTAAATACAGAAACCAGCAAGAATGGTAGATGGTTATTTTTTAGGCTGGAGGATGTTAGACAGTGGTGTTCCTCAATGGAACGGAATAGCAGAAACTCTGCTATTTTGATATAAATTAATGACTTGGACACTGGAATACAGAGTAAAATTTCAAACTTTGCCCATGATACCAGACCCAGAGGTGTGGGAAAGAGTGAAAATGATACAAATTGTCAGATAGACCAGCAGAATGAGCAGACATGTGGCAGATGACATTTAATACAAGTAATGTTAGGTGATGTACTTTGGCAAGGGGGGGTGGGGGGTGCGTGTAGGGAGAGGCAAATTGGATTAAATAGCACGGTTGTAAGGAGAGTGAGGATAGAGGCACCCGGGGGTTGAAGTGAGTACATTGTTGAACATGGCCAATCTTGTTGGCAGGGTGGTTAGCAAAGCAAGAGAATTATATCCAGTTCCAGTCACCACACTTCAGCACGGATGTGAGGGTCCCTGAGAGGGCGCAGAGAGACAGTTACTAGAATACTGTCTGGGGTGAAGGATTTCAGCTGGGGATTAGGAGCTGGACTCACTGAGGTTAAGGGGAGGTTTCATTGAGGTGTACAAGATTCTGACAGGTTTACATAAAGGTAGACAGGGAAAAAGCATTGTCATGAGGTGACATTGAAGGTTTTTGGTAAGGGATAAGAGGGAATATGTGGAAGAACATATTGAGACAGGAAGTAGAGATTGCTGATGAGGATGGTGCAAGCAAAGATGATGGGGTGGGACACTTATTCTGGGAGGGACTCTGGTTCTGGGAGGGGGTCCTTGTTTTGGAGGGGGAGACCTGGTTCCAGGGGATGGGAGACCTGGTTCTGGTGGGGGGAGGCCTGATTTCAGGGGGGGGTGAAGACCTGGTTCTGGTGGGGGGAGGGTGGGCCTGGTTCTGGGGGGGAACCTAGGTCTGGGGGACACCCTTGTTCTGGGGTCAGACCGTCATTCTGGGGGGGACCCTGGTTCTGGAGGGGGACCCTAGTTCTGGTGGGAGCCCGGTTTTGGGGGAAGGCACTGGTTCTGGGAGGGGGTCCCTTGTTCTGGGGGGCCCCTGGTTCTGGGGGGGGAATGGAGCTCTGGTTCTGGGAGGGGGGCCCTGGTTCTCGGGGGGGCGGAGAACCCTGGTTCAGGGGGGTGCCCTAGTTCTGGGGGATGTCCCTGGATCTGGCAGGGAAAGGGGAGACCCTAGTTCAGGGGGGGAGGGGACCCTGATTCTAGGGGGATGTGTTGGCCCAAATGAATTAAATGTCTGTAGGAGAGCACTTAGAGAATAGTGACTATTGTATCATAAGGTTTGGATTAGATATGAAAGAAGACATGAAAGGGAAAGCCAACTTTGATGGGATCAGAATGCGTCTGAGTCGAGTGAGTTGAGTGAGTTGGAATCAAATGTTGGTGGAAAAGACAGTAGCTGAACAATAAGCTTCCTTCAAAGAGATAGTACTGCAAGAAACACCAAGGCATGTTCCCTTGGAGACAAAAGATCTGACAATCCAGAACACTCTGGATGATGAGAGAGACAAGGTAGAAAATACAAAGGAGAAAAACTAATCCGAAAAGGAAAAGAGACCAGCAGCTAACATAAAAAAGAATCCTAAAGGTTTCTATATGCCTGCACGTGGCTCTAACATCCATCATTGTGAAGTGCTTCGAAAGGCTAATCATGGCACGAATCAATTCCAGCCTCCCGGACTACCTGGATCCACTACAGTTCACCTACCACCACAACAGGTCCACAGCAGACGCCATCTCCCTGGCCCTGCACTCAACCCTGGAACACCTAGATAACAAGGACACCTATGTCGGGCTCCTATTTATTGACTATAACTCAGCTTCAACACCATTATTCCTACGAAACTCATCTCCAAGCTCCGTGGCCTGGACCTCTCTGAGATTGGATCCTGAACTCCCTAACTCACAGACCACAATCAGTAAGGATAGGCAACAACACCTCATCCACGATCATCCTCAACACAGATGCCCCACAAGGCTGTGTTCTCAGCAACCTACTGTATTCCTTATCCACCCATGACTATAGGGCGAAAATCCCCTCCAATTCGATTATCAAATTTGCTAATGACACCACAGTAGAGGGTTGGATCTCAAACAATGATGATACAGAGTGTAGGAATGAATTAGAGAATCTGGTGAACTGCTGCGGCAACAATAATCTCTCCCTCAACGCCAATAAAATGAAGGAGATTGTCATCAACTTCAGGAAGTGTAGAGGAGAACATGCCCTTCAAGTTTTTAGGTGTGCAGATCACCAACAACCTGTCCTGGTCCCTCCATACCAACGCTATAGTTAAGAAAGCCCACCAACGCCTCTACTTTCTCAGAAGTCTAAAGAAATTTTGCATGTCAACTCCAACTCTCATCAACTTTTACAGATGCACCTTTACAGAAAGCATTCTTTGTATCACAGCTTGGTATGGCTCTTGCTCTGCCCAAGATTTCAAGAAACTACAAAAGGTTGTGAATGTAGCCCAATCCATCATGCAAACCAGCCTCCCATCCATCTACACTTCCTCAATTATGAAGGGCAAAACTGCGCACTGTACAAAGAAGCATGTTGACAGATACGCGAATAGGGCAGGAATAGAGGAATATGGACCACTTAGAGGCAAAAGGTTTTTAGTTTAGAAAGGCATACAGCACAGGAACAGGCCATTCGGCCCACTAAGCCTATGCCAACTCACAATGCCTTTCTAAACTAAAAATCTTTTGCCTCTAAGTGGTCCATATTCCTCTATTCCCGTATCTGTCAAGATGCTTCTTAAATGTTGCTGTTGTATCTGCTTCTACCACCTCCTCTGGCAGCGCATTCCGGCACTTCCCACCCTCTGTGTAAAAAAAAATTTGCCTCTCACATCTCTTTTAAACTTTCCAGCTTTTACCTTAAACGTATGCCCCCTTGACATTTCTACCCTGGGAAAAAGACACCAACTATCTATTCTATCCATGCCTCTGATAATTTTGTAAATTTCTATCAGGTTGCCTTGCCCCTCAGCCTCTGACATTCAAGTGAAAACAAACCATTTATCCAATATCTCCTTATAGCTAAAACCCTCCAAACCAGGCAACATCCTGTCCTGATAAACCTTTTCTGTAACCCCTCCAAAGTCTCTACATCCTGCTGGTAATGTGGTGACCAGAACTGTATGCAGCGTTCCAAATGTGGCCTAATTAAAGTTCTAGCTGGCTGCAACATGACTTGCCAATTTGTATTCTCTATACCTGACTGATGAAGGCTAGCATGCCGTACTAGGTGCCTCCTTGACCACCTTCTCCACTTGTCTTGCCATTTTCACGAAATTGTGGATCTGTGTTACCTGTGGATCCCTCCATCTTAATATATTCCAGGTGTGGTCTCACTAAAACTCTGTAGTCACCAAGAAGGGCAGGAAAGGTCAGCCTGAGTTATAGACCTACAGCTTGGACTGGAATGACAAATCATGTGGAGAGGTGTAATTATCGGCCAGGTCCGCGAGGCATTGGGGCTGAGGTTTAAAGGTTTAAAGGTAGTAACTCAATCCTGAGGGCGCTTGAGCTGAGGTTACAACAGAAATGTGGGCTTTTGCCTATGGTTTTTCGAGGAAGCTTTTTACTCATAAGTTGTTGTTTTAAGCGTTGCGTGGCATCGGTCCACGAGTTTAGACTTCTTGAATTGGGACATCAAGAGTGTTTTAATAAAAACTTTTGTGGTTGAACCTTTGTCTGGAGCATACACCTCTTCCACCAGTCACTTAACCTGTCTATACATTGTTCAAACCTCTCTGTGTCCTCCATACAGTTTAAATTCACATAAAGTTTTCTACTATCACAAAACCGATATATATATTTTCTTTTTGTTGAAGTTTTTAATCACAGTCCCTGCACTGATCCTCGCTACAGTCCATCAGACACTGCTGCCAATTTGAAAATGCCCTGTTTATCTTACTCCTTGCTTCCTACCCATTGACTAATCCTCTATCTTTGCTCACACATGATTTCTGACTCCATGAGCTTTTATTCTGCCTATTAACCATCTGAGTGGCATCTTACTGAGTGCCTTTCGGAAAAAAATAAATATACCACATCTACTGGTTCCCCTTTATCTAGCTTACAAATGATATCTTCAAAAACAAGGATAAATTTGGAATCACATTTTGTCAGATCACTGAATGTACTGTTATTATTTCCCCTAATAATAGATTCCAGAGACTATCGCTATTCCTGGGTCAGAACTCTCTTCCTTACAGCACTGTGGGTGTACCTACACCACAGGAGCTGCAGAGATTCACAAAGGCAGTTCACAACCATCTTCTGAATGGCAGCACAGTCAGTGCTGGTTTAGCCAGCAATGTCCACATCCCATAAATGAATGGAAAGAAGTTTTCACAGTGACTGATGTCCGGTACCTATTGCCAGTCTCTGCATTAACTGCGCTGTCAGTGCGCTGACTAGAGATTATTCCTGGTTTTTTGCTGTGCTACCTACTGGGGCTACTGTCAGTCTCAATGCTGATTGGAGATTACTCAGGTTATTGGCAATTAGCCAGGAGTTACTAAGAGTATTGTCAGTGCCAGTAACTACAGGCAGTTACTGTCATCTTGTCACTTGTCTCACAGGCAGTGTTTGTACTGAACCAGAATCGCAGAATTATTATGGTGCAAAAGGAGGCCATTCAGCCCATCGGGTTTGCACCATCTCAGCGTCCAAACCAGGCCAAGCTCTCCCCACCCTCATAACTGGCTCATTTAGCCTGGCCAATCCACCCAACTTGGACTGTGGGAGGAAACCGGAGCACCAGGAGGAAACCCACACAGACACGGGGAGAATGTGAGGACTCCACACAGACAGTGACCCGAGGCCAGAATTGAACCTGGGAACCTGGCGCTGTGAGGCAGCAGTGCTAACCAACCACTGTGCCAGCCACTGTTACTACTGATTGGACAATTCCCAGTGATTGGCAGTTTGCATGCTGTTGGCGAGTTACTATGGTTACTGCTAGTCACTGTTCTAATGGATCTATCCAAGCACAACTGTTGGACTCTATATTAATTGGAATTACTCTTTCTCTTCCCCGTTTGTGTAGGAACAGGAGTTTATTGTCATTATTAGCAGTCTCTGCTCTGACTGGCAGACTGGGTTCAGTGTGTGGTGTTTACAAAGGGTTAAGCAGCCCTGCTGATTGCTTGAAATCCAGTCTAGAGCTCTGTCCTAATGGGCACAACCTTTTCCACCATCAGGAATCCACCACTTCCTGCACACAAGCTATTAATAGAGAAAAGTGCACACAAACCAGACAAACACCTCCCCACCCCAACATCCTATAATCTTCACCAGTCTACTCCCAATACTGTATCACCCAGCCCTCAGCCAGAGCATACTGCTCATTCACAGAGCAGCTCATAGATAGGGTCAGAGAGAGAGAGACAGCATGAACAAGGTGGCACAGACACAAGGACAGCAGCTGACAGACTCAAGGAAACAGCAAGAGAAAAACAGAGAGAAAGAGAGAGAGATAGAGACAGAGCAAGGTAGATAAACATTAAGAAATGAAGAGAGAAGGAAAAACAGACACAAAATTAGTGAAGGGGAGACAGAGAGATACTGGGATGTAAGAGAGAGGCAGGCAGAACGTGAGGGAGTGAGACAGAGAGAGTGAGGGAGAGAGGGGGTGAGACAGAGAGAGTGAGGGAGAGAGGGAGCAAGACAGAGAGTGAGGGAGAGAGGGACTAAGACAGAGAGAGTGAGGGAGAGAGGGACTAAGACAGAGAGAGTGAGGGAAAAAGAGAATGAGACAGAGAGATTGAGGGAGAGAGGGAGAGAGACAGAGAGAGTGAGGGAGAGAGTGAGTGAGACAGAGAGAGTGAGGGAGTGAGACGGAGAGAGTGAGGGAGAGAGGGAGCAAGACAGAGAGTGAGGGAGAGAGGGACTAAGACAGAGAGAGTGAGGGAAAAAGAGAATGAGACAGAGAGATTGAGGGAGAGAGGGAGCAAGACAGAGAGAGTGAGGGAGAGAGTGAGTGAGACAGAGAGAGTGAGGGAGTGAGACGGAGAGAGTGAGGGAGAGAGTGAGTGAGACAGAGAGAGTGAGGGAGTGAGACGGAGAGAGTGAGGGAGAGAGGGAATGAGACATAAAGAGTGGGGGAGAGAGGGAGTGAGACGTAGAGAGTGAGGGAGAGAGAGAGAGAATGAGACAGAGAGTGTGAGGGAGAGAGGGAGTGAGAGCGAGAGAGTAGGGGAGAGAGGGAGTGAGTCAGAGAGAATAGGGGAGAGAGGGAGTGAGACACAGAGAGCAAGGGAGAGAAAGAGAGAATGAGACAGAGAGAGTGAGGGAGGGAGGGAGTGAGACAAAGGGAGTGAGACAGAGAGAGTGAGGGAGAGAGCGAGTGAGACAGAGAGGTTGAGGAAGGGAGTGAGACAGAGAGGGTGAGGGAGAGAGGGAGTGAGGGAGAGAGGGAGTGAGACAGAGAGAGTGGGGGAGAGAGGGAGACAGAGAGAGCGAGGGAGAGAGAGAGAGAATGAGATAGAGAGTGTGAGGGAGAGAGGGAGTGAGAGCGAGAGAGTAGGGGAGAGAGGGAGTGAGACATAGAGAGCAAGGGAGAGAGAGACAGAATGAGACAGAGAGAGTGAGGGAGGGAGGGAGTAAGACAGAGGGAGTGAGACAGAGAGAGTGAGGGAAAGAGGGAGTGAGACAGAGAGGTTGAGGGAGGGAGTGAGACAGAGAGGGTGAGGGAGAGAGGGAGTGAGACAGAGAGGGTGAGGGAGAGAGTGAGTGAGACAGAGAGATTGGGGGAGAGAGGGAGACAAAGAGAGTGAGGGAGAGAAGGAGTGAGACAGAGAGTGTGAGGGAGAGAGGGAGTGTGATAGGAAATGACAGTCTATCTTGCATGAAGTTGATCTTTCTCTACACCCTGGCTATGACTGTAGTACTACATTCTGCACTCTCTCCATTCCTTCTCTATGAACGGTATGCTTTGTATAGCATGCAAGAAAGAATACTTCTCACTGTGTACTAATACATGTAACAATAATAAATTAAATCAAAAAGATGCAGCACGCCCTCAGTACTGACCCTCTGACAGTGCGACCTACCCTCAAAGCAGTGCCCCTTCAGTGCGGTGCTCCCTCAGTGCGGCACTCCCTCACTGCAGCACTCCCTCAGAGTGGCGCTTCATCAGTGTGGCGCTCCCTCAATGTGGCGCTCCCTCAATGTGGCGCTCCTTCAGTGCGGCGCTCCCTCAGTGCGGCGCTCCCTCAATGCGGCGCTCCCTCAGTGCGGTGCTCCCTCAGTGCGGCGCTCCCTCAGTGTGGCGCTCCCTCAATGTGGCGCTCCCTCAGTGCGGCGCTCCCTCAGTGCGGCGCTCCCTCAGTGCGGCGCTCCCTCAATGCGGCGCTCCCTCAATGCGGCGCTCCCTCAATGGGTGCTCCCTCAATGGGTGCTCCCTCAATGGGTGCTCCCTCAATGCGACGCTCCCTCAATGCGACGCTCCCTCAATGTGATGCTCCCTCAATGGGCGCTCCCTCAGTGCGGCGCTCCCTCAGTGCGGCGCTCCCATACTCCAATAGGATAGTGAGATTGCGAAGCAGAAACAGAGAAAGACAGAGTGGTAAAGTGAGACAAAGACAGAGCGAGAGAGAGAGAGAGAGAATGAAGATACATAACAACGGTGGCACAGTGGTTAGCACTGCTGCCTCACAGCGTAGTCTCACAGCACCAGAGACCTAGGTTTGATTCCTGGTTTGGGTCACTGTGTGTGCGGAGTTTGCATATTCTCCCCATGTCTGCATGGGCTTCTCCCGGGTGCTCCAGTTTCCTCCCACAGTCCAAAGATGTGCTGGTTAGTGGATTGGTGATTCTAAATTCTCCCTCAGTGTACCTGAACAGGTGCTGGACTATGGCAGCCAAGAAATTTTTACAGTATCTTCATTGCAGTGTTAATGTAAACCTACTTGTGATACTAGTAAATAAACTTTACTTTAAGAGACAGAGGGAGACATGGGACAGAGAGAGAGGCAGAGATGAAGGCAAAGTGTGATAGAGAGAAATACTGAAAGAAACAGTAATAGAGAGAGAAATACTTAGAGATGGAAACTGAGCCGGGGAGACCCAGAGAGGGGTATGTTGGAGGGGGAGGGGAGTTAACACAGAGGGAGTTGGAGAAAAGGATAGAGAAGAAAAAGATGGCTAGTCACAGAGAATGATAAAAAGAGGGGGGAATGGAGAGAGAGAATCAGAGAGAGGGAGAGAGAGAGAGAGAAAGGGAAGAGAGAGAGAGAAAGGGAAGAGAGAGAGAGAAGGGGAAGAGAATTGAAGGAGTGAGAGAGGGGGAGAGAGGAAAAGAGAAAATGCAAAGAAGGGGAAATGGGAGTAGGGGGAGAACCGGAGAAAGGAGGAATTGAGAGAGAGGGAACCAGGAAGAGGAGGGAATGGGGGGGCGGGGAGAATGAAGGAAGGGAGAAATAGAGAGAGGAAGGAAACAAAGAGAGGGGGAGAGGAGAGACAAGCAGTGCATCCCAGATTCTCACCACCATCTGAGTGTTTTTATTTTTTCAAATTCCCTCTGAATCTCCTGCCCCTTCCCCTAAAACAAATCCCCAATTTGTGATTGATCACTCAACCATGGGGAACAGCTGCTTTCTACTTACCCTGTCCATACCCCTCATAACCTTATACACCTCAATCCCCCCTCAGCCTTTTTTGCTTTAAAGAAAGCAATCTAAGCCTATCTAGTCTCTCCTATAGCTCAAATGCTCCATCCCAGCAACATTCTGGTGAATCTCCCTGTACTCCCTCTAGTGCTATCATATCCTTCCTATAGTGAGATGACCAGAACTGCACACAGGATTCTAGCTGTAGCCTAACCTATGCTCTGTACATTACCTCCTTGCTCTTATACCTTATGTCATGAATGATAAAAGCAAGAGTCCCATATGCTTTCTTAACTATCCTGTTCACCTGCTCTGTCAACTTTGGGGATCTGTGAATAATTAGTTCAAGATCCAGCTGTTCATCTGAGCTTCCCAGTGTCCTGCCAGTCATTAAATACTCCCTCTTGTTACTTCTTACAATGTGCATCATCTCACACTTATCAGGGTTAAATACCATCTGCCACTGCTCTGCCTATCTGACCAACCTATCTATATCTTCCTGTAACCTACAACATACATTCTTCACTATTAACCACCCAACCAATCTTGGTGCCATCTGCAAACTTGCTTAACATTCCTGCACATTTTCATCAATATCATTTATGTATATAACAAACAATAAGGGCCCCAGTGCTGAACCTTGTGATACGCCACTGGACACTGGCCTCCAGTCACTCAAACAGCCTTCTAACCACTCCCCTATGTGTCCTATTACCCTGCCAGTTTCTGATCCATCTCGCCAAGTTTCCTTGAATTCCAAGTGCTTTAAACTTGTCAGTCAGTCTCCCGTGTGGGATCTTGTCAAAAGCTTTGCCAAAATCCATAAAAACTATATCAGCAGAACAGCAAGTTGCGTGAAATTCTGGAGGACTTGAACCCTCTATTTATAAATATTATAAGAACATAAGAAATAGGAGCAGGAGTAGGCCATCTAGCCCTTCAAGCCTGCCCCGCCATTCAATAAGATCATGGCTGATCTGAAGTGGATCAGTTCCACTTTCCTGCTTTCTCCCCATAACCCTTAATTCCCTTGTCTGTCAAAAGTTATCTACCCATGACTTAAATATATTTAGCGAGGTAGCCTCCACCACTTCAACGGGCAGAGAATTCCAGAGATTCACCACCCTTTGAGTGAAGAAGTTCCTCCTCAACTCCAATCTAAACTGCCCACCCCCTTATCTTGAGGCTGTGCCCTCTAGTCCTGCTATCCTTTCTAAGCGGGAAGAATCTCTCTATCTCTACCCTATCCATCCCTTTCATTATCTTATACGTCTCTATAAGATCCCCCCTCATTCTTCTAAACTCCAGCGAGTACAGACCCAGTCTATTTAGTCTCTCTTCATAGTCCAACCCCCTCATCTCCGGTATCAGCCTAGTGAACCTCCTCTGCACTCCCTCCAAGGCCAAAATATCCTTGTGCAAGTGCAGCGACCAAGACTGCACACAGTGAATTTTGGGAATTTTGGGGTTAAACTGAGGAAGGGAAGGAGAATATTGATCAGTGTGTGAGCGGATTGAGACAAGGAGCTGAATCCTGTGAGATTGAAGGATGATGTGATGAGCGACAGGAGGAGATCATCCTGTGAGTGCACGCCTTCTGAGAGAGGGAAATCTTATGCTCAGAAAGCTACTGACGTGAGCAGAAACTCAGAGATGGCTAGCGTTCAGCTGCAGAGCATTTACTGGGTAATTGACAGAGAGTGGCTCCATTTTGAGAGGCAGTGGAGATTGTTAAGAACAAGGTGTTGTAAACAAGAGCAAGGCCAGAGAGCTGAATGTAAGTGCTGAGGAGGACACTACACGAGGAAATGATTGCTAGACAGACGTCGGACGATAATTCTGAGAAATCAGCCTCAACCCTAGAACAGGTTGACTAGAGCAAAGCAGACTGAGGAGAGATTTGAACGAGGTGTATAAGGTTATGACAGTCTCAGATGATAAAGACAAAGATAAACTGTTCCCACTAAAAGTGACAATGACTAAAGTCAGGCAGGAGGTCATGTATTGACAGTGAAATACATCACCCTAATCCTGATACAGTGTGATCTGCAGCAGAGATACAGCAACTGACTGATGTAAAGGCAGGTCAATTATTCATTTATTTTTGTGAAATACTAAGCAAATCTTACCCAATTTGTCAACAGCTTGTCAATTTCTACACAACTCACTGCAAGGGATGTTCAGTGATAATGGGACATAGAACAAGAAGCAGCTTTCATTCACATCAAACAGCGAGTGACAACAATACCAGAGTTGATGAATTATGCTGTTAACAATAAGGTCACTCTGATGCCTGAGAGACAGAACTTGGAGAAACCCTCAGGCAATGAGGACAATCAATTACATTTATATCCAAGGTATCAACACAAACTGAGTAACACAATTCACAGATTGAGAAAAAGTACCTGTCTTCACGTGTGAGTATTTTATTCAGTGCTTGTCTGGGAGAGAAGAAGTAATATTGGAGTCTGATCACAAGCCATTCCTCTGGCCATGGGGAAAGGTGCTAGATGATTGGAGAAGCTAATGTGATTCTGCTTTCTAAGAAGGATTGTAGAGATAAAATAGGAACTACAGCCTAGTGAGGGAAGTTACGTTGGAGTTGTATTGAACTTCGATGAGACACAGCTAGAGCACTGTGTGTAGTTCTGGTCACCACATTATTGGAAGGATGTGATTGCACTGGAAGGGGTGCAGAGGAGTTTTGCCTGGGGTGGGATATTTAAGTTATGAAAAGAGGTTGGATAGGCTTGGGTTGTTTTTGTTGGCCATGATGTGGAGATGCCGGCGTTAGACTGAGATAAAACACAAAGAAATCCCACAACACCAGTTTAAAGTCCAAACAGGTTTATTTGTAGCAAAAACCGTAAGCTTTTGGGACAGCCTGTCCCTTGGTCAGGTGGCTGGAGCAGAGAAGACTGAGGACGATCTGATTGAGGTGTATAAGATTACGAAGGACATGGACAGGGTGGTTAAGGAGCACTTGTTTCCCTTAGTTCAAGGGTCAGTCACGAGGAGAGATAGGTTGAAAGTGAGGGGCAGCAGGTTTGGGGGAATATAGGGAAAAACCTTTTTTAATCAGAAGGTGGTGATGGTCTGGAATGTGCTGCCTGGGAGGGTGGTGGAGGCGGGTTGCCTCACATCCTTTAAAAAGTATCTGGATGAGCACTTGGCACATCATAACATTCAGGGCTATGGGCCAAGTGTTGGTCAATGGGTTTATGTAGGAGGTCAGGTACTTCTAATGTGTCGGTGTAGACCCGATGGGCCGAAGGGTCTCTTCTGCTCTGTATGATTCTATGATTCATTTCAAAACATCTTTCTCAAACACTGGAGTATCTGGAAAGGATGTTACTTCATTTGCAGAGATCTACATTTGGGAGTGAAGCACAGGCAAGGATGTACATCGCTGACATGTTTTTTGGAACTGCTCTCGCTTTGCAGGAAGTGGATGATGCAAGTACAGAGTGTGAAATCTTCCAGCTTCAGTGGAGAGCAAAATAATTTCATCAACCCAAACCCGGCACAGACATTGAATCTGACAGATAAGCATCTCCCTCAAATCAAGCAGTTAACATAATGAGACCCAATTCTTCAAGTTTCAGGATGCCCTGAAGCCATCAAAGACACAACTCTGGCTTTCTGAGAGAAACAGAGATCAGCTGTCACACAAGATGGAATTGTGTAGAAAGGGACAAGGGTTGTTATCTCTAAAAGGCTGAGAGGAGAGTTCTGATTCCCAGGAACATCCTAAACCAAAATAACCAACTTCACTCAATAACTCCCAAATGAAGAAGTTGCCAATACAATTCTACATTTTATAGCTTCTAACATGAATCAGGACCAAACGTGAATTAGCAATACTTCAAATAAAATAATTCTTCAGATAAAATCTCACGTTAAACAACAAAGACATACCTTAGACAACCACAAGCATTCCCGTCTGTCCTGTACAAATCTAGCACTACATAGCTACAGAGTTCCACAACTTGCTGCTCTTTATTCGCACAGGGTAGGTCAGGAGGTCAGTCCAATAACTGCTTTCACCCCTGAGTTTTATCGGTGAATTATCATCAGTAATGCACTCTTCTATGTTCTCCCTCTTCCCTGGGTCAAAATAGTACAGATGATGTAGTTTTGGTTTGGCCGCTTCTGGTTGACAGACTGCTTTTTAGTGTCTCCAAGCTATTTGCACAATTTTCCAGGTTTTAAGCCTTTTTAGACCATAAGACATAGGAGCAAGATTAGGCCGTTCAGCCCATCGAGTCTGCTCAGCCATTCAATCATGGCTGATATTGGTATGATCCCCATTCTCCTGCCTTTTCCCCATAACCCCTGATCCCCTTATTAATCAAGAACCTATCTATCTCATAAGAACATAAGAACATAAGAAATAGGAGCAGGAGTAGGCCATCTCTGTCTTAAAGACACTCAATGACCTGATCTCCACAGCCTTCTGCAGCAAAGAGTTCCACAGATTCACCACTCTCTGGCTGAAGAAATTCCTCCTCATCTCTGTTTTAAAGGATCATCCCTTTTGCCTGAGATTGTGCCCTCTGGTTCTAGTTTTTCCTACGGGAAACATCCTCTCCACATCCACTCTATCCAGGCCTCGCAGTATTCTGTAAGTTTCAATAAGATCCCCCCTCATCCTCCTAAACTCCAATGAGTACAGACCCAGGTCCTCAACCATTCCTCATACGACAAGTTCTTCATTCCAGGATTCATTCTTGTGAGCCTCCTCTGGACCCCTCCAAGACCAGCATATCCTTCCTTAAATACGGAGTCCAAAACTGCTCACAATACTCCAAATAGGGTCTGACCAGAGCCTTATACAGCCTCAGAAGTACATCCCTGCACTTGTACACTAGCCCTCTTGACATGAGTGCTAACATTGTGCTTGCCTTCCTAACTGCTGCCCGAACCTACACGTTAACCTTAAGAAAATCTTGAACATGGACTCCTAGGTCACTTTGTGTTTCTGGTTTCCTAAGCATTTCCTCATTTAGAAAATAGTCTAAGACTTCATTCCTCCTTCCAAAGTGATTAACCTTTTCCACATTGTATTCCATCTGCCACTTCTTTGCCCACTCTGCTAACCTGTCCATATCCTTCTGCAGCCCTCCTGCTTCCTCAATACTATTTGTCCCTCTACATATCTTTGTATCATCTGCAAACTTAGCAACAGTGCTTTCAGATCCTTCTTCCAAATTGTTAATGTATATTGTGAAAAGTTGTGGTCTCAGCACTGACCCCTGAGGCACAACACTAGCCACCGGCTGCCATCCTGAAAAAGATCCCTTTATCCCTACTCTCTGCCTTCTGCCAGTCAGTCAATCCTCTATCCAGGCCCCATTCCCATATCCTCACATATTTACCCTGACACCAAGGGGCAATTTAGCATGGCCAGTTAACCTAACCTGCACATCTTTGGACTGTGCAAGGAAACTGGAGCATCAGGACGAAACCCACGCAAACACAGGGAGAATGTGCAAACTCCACATAGACAGTGACCCGAGGCTGGAATTGAACCCGGGTCCCTGGCGCTGTGAGGCAACAGTGCTAACCACTGTGCCACCATGCCATCTGTTTTGGTGTAGTCAGGCCTAGTCTTGAGGTAGCTGGGCTTGGCCTAGAGCTATTCAGGCACAGTCACAGGGTAATCAGGCCTATTCCTGGGGTAGTCAGGTGTGGTCTGTGGATAGTTGGGCCTGGTCTGGACAGTCTGGAGCCAGTCAGGCCTACTTTGGGATAGTCAGGCCTGGTCCAGTGGGTAATGGGTTCTGGTCCTGAGGTAGTTGGGACTGCTCTGGGTGGTAATTGAGTAGTTTGGGGCTAGTCAGGCCTAGTCTTGTGGACAATGTCCACCTTTCTTTCTACATTCTGTAACGGTTGGTGCCTGAGCCTATAGACCAAAATTTATCAATGGCAAAATAGTCAAAATGGTGCAAGGTCAATCAAGTTTCCAGATGTGAAGCTCAGAATTCCATGTGCAATGAGCTGTACCTCAACTTTCCAGCTTATCTATCAGCCAGCTCTGTCATACTGCTATATTCCAACACCACTGCCTCCATCTGGCCGTTCCTGCTGGTGTTCACTTGTTTTACACAATTCTTGGTTTATAAACTCTCCTTGGTGTGTCTGGCTGATGACGGCAGCTTTCTCCACACCAAGCTTCACTCACCAATGTAGAAAGATGTGGGGCAATGGTCACCACTGAATATGGTGGTTGTGTCTGAGTCAAAGCGAAGCCACAGGCCAAGCGAGAGGACTGCAGTGCCAGTCAGCTGGGAACAGAGAGAAAATCAGAGTCAGTAATTGACAATGAGAGTAATGGCAGTAACAGTATTAGAGAACAAGTGTAATGGGACTGACAGAAAAACGAAGGGACAATAATGACTGTAACAGGGAATGACCATAACAGGGAATGATTGTAATGGGGAGTGGCTGTAACAGGGAATGGCTGGAATGGGGAAAGACTGGAACAGGGAATGACTGTAACGAGAGTAGCTGTAACAGGGAATGACTGTAGTGGAGAGTGCCTATAATGAGGAGTGACTGTAACGGGGAATAATTGTAATGGGGAGTGGCTGTAACAGGGAATGGCTGTAACGAGGAGTGCCTGTAATAAGGACAGTCACAGCATACAAACCTATTATAATGAGGAGTGGAAGTCCAGGGAAAAGTTCCACCGCTGACATCCACCTAGGATTAACCCTTGGCATCCCAACCATCCTCTTCACATCTCCATGCTGGCCCTCAGTGACACTCTGTTTCACTCTTTTATGGGATGTGGGCAATGTAAACAAGGATATCATTGAAAAGGAATGCGTTATTTTGTGTGTTATCACTGCAACAGCCCCCCCCCCCACCTCACCACCAACTCCAGCAAATTCCCCCAGCTCTCTCGATTGTTAGACCATCAATCTGCCAACCAGCAAGTATGGAAATTCCCCGCCCTAAATACTGAGAGCATTGTGGCATTGCCTTTGCCCCATGTCGCCAACGCAATTCCTCTCCCTGGTAACTTTCTTGAAGCTGATGGCAACATTGGTGTCATGTTGACCTATTACCTCTGACAACCCCCAGAGTCAGAGATCGCCCCCCCGAGTCACTGAGACCCCCCCCCAGAGTCAGAGAACCCCCCAGAGTCACTGAGACCCCACTGAATAACTGAGATCCCCTGAGTCACCGAGACCCCCCCCCCACGTCAGAGACCTTTCCCCAAGTCACTGAGACGCACCCTCCCCAAGTCACTGAGACTCCCCCGAGTCACTGAGACCTCCCCCAAGTCACAAAGACCTCCCCGAGTCACAGAGACCATCCCTAGTCACGGAGACCTCCACCCCAAGTCACTGAGAACCCCCCGAGTCACTAAGACCCACCCAGAGTCACTGAGAACCCCCCCGAGTCACTAAGACCCACCCAGAGTCACTGAGAACCCCCCCCAAGTCACTGAGACCACATCTGGAGATTTGTATTTCATTAACATTGCTCAGATTTGAGCACATCCCAAAACACTTTGCATCCAATGAGGTGTTTCTAAGCGATGTCATTTTTGTAACATGGGAAAAGCAGCAGGATATTGTGCACAGCAAGATTCCAGAAGGAGCACTATGCCATGTTTTAGTAACATTGATTAACCCCAGTACTCTTCATTCACACAGTGCAATGGGGATCTTTTCATTCAACAGAAGAGTGTGGAACTGGTGTTGAGTATCTGGCCCTAAAGTCAGCACTTCCAGCAGTGCAGCACTCCCTCAATCTCGCACTGGAATATCAGCCTTCTTATGGTCAAATCTATAGACTGGGAGCAATATTCACAACCTTCAGACCAGAGTGGTAACCACCTAGTCAAAACTGACAAAGATTCTTCACTCCACTCAGCCTCTACATGTTCCATACCAAACTCCTCCTTTACCACTTTCTCACCTCTAAACGTGACTATCCCAACACTCTTGGTGCAGCCCTCACACATTCCACACATCATAAACCTCAGACCATCCAACCCCTATACTTATATCAAGTCCCGTTCCCTGATAATCCTATATCAAATTCTCAACCCTCTATCCAATTTCCTCCATGATGCAGCTGTTCAGATCTAACAAACCCTCCCTTTCCCTGTAACAAACCCTCCCTCTCTCTGTAACAAACCCTCCCTCTCTCTGTAACAAACCCTCCCTCTCTCTGTAACAAGCCCTCCCTCTCTCTCTGTAACAAACCCTCCCTTTCCCTGTAACAAACCCTCCCTCTCTCTGTAACAAACCCTCCCTTTCCCTGTAACAAACCCTCCCTCTCTCTGTAACAAACCCTCCCTTTCCCTGTAACAAACCCTCCCTCTCTCTGTAACAAACCCTCCCTTTCCCTGTGACAAACCCTCCCTCTCTCTGTAACAAACCCTCCCTCTCTCTGTAACAAACCCTCCCTCTCTCTGTAACAAACCCTCCCTCTCTCTCTGTAACAAACCCTCCCTTTCCCTGTAACAAACCCTCCATCTCTCTGTAACAAACCCTCCCTCTCTCTGTAATAAACCCTCTCTCTCTCCGTAATAAACCCTCCCTTTCTCTGTAACAAACCCTCCCTTTCCCTGTGACAAACCCTCCCTCTCTCTGTAACAAACCCTCCCTCTCTCTGTAACAAACCCTCCCTCTCTCTGTAACAAACCCTCCCTCTCTCTCTGTAACAAACCCTCCCTTTCCCTGTAACAAACCCTCCATCTCTCTGTAACAAACCCTCCCTCTCTCTCTGTAATAAACCCTCTCTCTCTGTAATTAAACCCTCCCTTTCTCTGTAATTAAACCCTCCCTCTCTCTGTAATTAAACCCTCCCTCTCTCTGTAATAAACCCTCTCTCTCTGTAATTAAACCCTCCCTTTCTCTGTAATTAAACCCTCCCTCTCTCTGTAATAAACCCTCCCTCTCTCTGTAATAAATCCTCCCTTTCTCGGTAATCTCATGTAGCCCCACATTCCTGCCAAGATTTCTGAGCTCCTCAAATTCTGGCCTCCTCAGTATCCCCAGTTTTAATCATCCATCGTCGATGGCCTTGTCTTCAACTGCCAAGACCCCAAACTCTGGAGTTCTCTTAATAAACTCCACCTCACTACCGTTCTTTACCACACTATTTAGATCCCTCTTTCACCAAATTTTTGGTCATCTGACCTAATGTCTCTCATATTCATGGTGACAAATTATATTGGGTAAGTCACGTGGCTTCAGAGGGTACATTAAAGGTACTATATAAAGCCAAGTTGTTGTTGTAATGTGCATTGAAAGTAGGGGGAGTGAACAGAGAGGTTAGTAAGAGTAATGGGAGTAAATAAATCACAGCGATGGAAAGTGAATGTAACAATGGTGACTGAGAGAAATGTGGAATCACTGGAACAGACTGTAATAGCAGACTATAACAGAGGAGCAGACTATAACAGAGGAGCAGACTGTAACAGGAGAGTGGGCTGTAACAAAGGAGTAGACTGTAATGGTTGAGTGAACTGTAATGGAGGGGTGGACTGAAATGGAGAAGCAAACTGTAACAGAGGAGCAGACTGTAACAGAGGAGTAGACTGTAACAGGACAGTGGGCTGTAACAAAGGAGCGGACTGTAATGGTTGAGTGAACTGTAATGGAGGGGTGGACTGTAATGGAGAAGCAAACTGTAACAGAGGAGCGGACTGTAACTGAGGAGATTTACTCCCCAGGACACACAATTTAGGATTAGCATTAGGATTAATTTAGGATTAACAGCAAGTCATTAGAAAAGCTAAGAATATTATCATTTATTGTGAGGGGATTGATTACAAAAGTAGGGGGGCTATGCTTCACTGTCCAGAGCATTGGTAAAACCACATCTGGAGTACTATGTACAGTATTGGTCTCCTTATTTAAGGAAAAATGTAAATGTATTAGAAAATGTTTTAAGAAGGTTTAAGAACAAAGAAAAGAACAAAAAAGAAGGAACGGTACAGCACAGGAACAGGCCCTTCAGCCCTCCAAGCCTGAGCCGATCGTGATGTCTGCCTAAACTAAAGCTGTATGCACTTACAGAGTCCATATCCTTTCCATTCCCATCCATTCATGTATTCATCTAGTGGCCCCTTAAATGTTGCAATCGTACCTGCTCCCACCTCCACCCCAGGCAGTGCGTTCCAGACAGTCACCACCTCTGTGTAAAAGCTTGCCTCACAAATCTCCTCTAAAGTTTTCCCAGGTACCTTAAACCTATGTCCCCTAATACTTGACTTTTCTACCCTAGGGAGGAGCATCTGACTATACATTCTGTCCCTGCCCCTCATAATCTTGCAGACCTCTATCAGGTCATCCCTCAACCTCCATCGTTCCAGTGAGAACAAACTGAGTTTATCCAATCTCTCCTCATAGCTAATGCCCTCTATACCAACATCCTGGTAAACCCCTTCGTACCTTCTCCAAAGCACCCACATCCTTCTGGTAGTGTGGCACTGGAATTGTACACAATATTCTAAATGAGGCCTCACTAAGGTTCTGTGCAGCTGCAGCATGACCCACCAATTTTTATACTCAATGCCCCGACCAATGAAGGCAAGCGTGCCGTACGCTTTCTTGACTACCTTATCCACTTACGTTGCCACTTTCAGTGATAGGTGGACATATATGAAAGCCCAGATCTTTTTGCCTGTCAATACTCCTAAGGGTTTTACATTTACTGTGTAATTCCTACATGCATAATTTAATTTAATTTAACTAGTTTACCCAACTAATACCAGGAATGGACCAGTTGTCACAACACACTACAGCGCAGAGTCGCTGAGCAGAGACTGATAGCCAAGTTCCGCACACATGAGGACGGTCTCAACAGGGATCTTGGGTTCATGTCACACTATCTGTAACCCCCGTGACTTGCCTGGGTTTGCAAAACCTCACTCACTGTGCTGTCTGGAGACAATACACATCTCTTTAACCTGTGATCAGTGCTCCTTCCACTCACATTGTCAGCCACTTCAGGTCTTGAACAGCAGGTTAGGTGTAAGGATTCGCATTCTAATCAGTAATCTCTAAACTGTCTGTGCTTTATATGCTCTGTCTGAGGCCAGAACTCTCCATTCACCTGACGAAGAGGGAAACCTCGAAAGCTTGTGCGTTTACTATCAAATAAATCGGTTGGACTAAAACCTGGTGTTGTCAGACTTTTTACTGTGTTCACCCATTAAAGACAGAGATGAGGAGAAATGCTTGTTCACTCAGAGTGTTGAGTCTGTCTGGAATTCTCTTCCTCAAATGATGGGGGAAGGACAGTCTTTAAATACTTTAAAGGCAGAACGAGAATGATTGTTGATAATCAAGGCTGCGGGGTAAAGGTTATTGGAGTAGGCAGGAGTGTGGGGTTGAAGTTATAATCAGATCAGCCATGATCATATTGAATAGTGGAGCAGGTTGGAGAGGCTGGGTGGCCTAGTCCTTCTCTTAATTTGTATGTTGTTCGACCAAGAGGGAGGCATTGACACCTGAAGTGTGAGGAAAATGAGTTCCAAGAGGGAGTCTGGGTGACACGGTGCCACAGTGATTAGCACTGCTGCCTCACAGTGCCGAGGACCCAGGTTTGATTCCTGGTTTGGGTAACTGACTGTATGGAGTCTGCACGTTATCCCCATGTCTGTGTGGGTTTTTTCCAGGTGTTCTGGTTTCCTCCCACAGTCCAAAGATGTGTAGGTTAGGTGGATTGGCCATGCTAAATTGCCCCTTAGTATCCAAAGATGTGTAGATTAGAAAAATGTGTGGGGTTGGAGGGTTCATGGGGAATAGGGGTGGGCCTGGGCAAGAAAGGGTGGGTGTAGACCTGATGGATGAATGACCTGCCTCTGCATTATGGGGATTCTACGGAGTCAGTAACATCTGGAAGACTGAGGGGAATAAGAACACAGACACAAACCTCAAAACATTCTCCAGTCCAGTCTGTTATTCCAGAACGAAGTAATCATATTCTGAGAGAAATCCAAGTCTGACACCACAAGAGATAAGTTTTTTGTTGAGTCCCAGAATGGGAATGAAGGAGACACAAGCTGTGCAATTTGTTCAGAGGTTTGATCTTTGTGTAAGCAGCGTGGATGAACTGTGTGGAAGCTGTTAATAGGAATGGAGTGATTGTCAGGGGCAGTACAATGAGGGGGGATTGACGGTCTTCTCTGCAGCAAGGAGCAAGGTTCCAATTTAAGTTAAGTTTAAGTTTATTAGTGTCACAAGTAGGCTTACATTAACACTGCAATGAAGTTGCTGTAAAAATCCCCGAGTCATCATACTCAGCCACCTGTTCGGGTACACTGAGGGAGAATTTAGCATGGCCAATCCACCTAACCCAGCATATCTTTCGGCCTGTAGGAGGAAACCGGAGCACCCAAAGGAAACCCACACAGACACGGGGAGAACATGCACAGACAGCCACCCAAGCCAGGAATTGAATCCGGGTCCTTGGCATTGTGAGGCAGCAGTGCTAACTGCTGTGCCCAAATGCCACCCAATCCAGATGGCTGTATTGCCCGGTGCTATGGTTTGGGACATTTGCTCCGGGTTGGAGAGGAACTTGCAGTGGGACGGAGCAGGGGGTGGAATCCAGTGATCACGGTTCATGTAGGTACCAAACACATAGGCAGGTTGAGGAAAGAGTTTCCTATACTTCATCACTGATAGACACCGAAGTTAGATCCCAGAATGAGCTTCAGGTTAGATTCACTATGGACAGAGGTGTGAGCAGAGATGGAAGTAGCATCTGGAAGTCCAAAAGAATCAGCATGCATCTGAAAACCAGTCACAGATGGGGAAGTTCTCTGTGGATACAAGAAGGAAGAGGAGAACAGTTTTTAAAATGTGGGTATGATAGATGATGCTCGGAATCAGTTGAATGGACAGAAAGACAAATGAGTGGCTCAGATCAAGAGTTCAGGAATCAAAAGGGTACAGGCAGCGAGTGAAATGGCCAAGAATAGACATTGGAAACTAAGACCTGACAGCCTTGTCTTGGCAGCATTTGAAGAGAAATTGAAAGTGAGAAGTAAAATGGGTGGTTGATGAAGAACATTGAGATGTGATCTGAGGAAACAAGAAGACAATGAGATTGCCCTACAAAGGCTATGGTGATATTGAATGACCAATTCTTGTTAGCAAAGCGAATAACCTCACTCTTCCCCACATTATTTCTCATCTTCCACTTTATTGCCCATTCACTTAATCATTCATTTTTCTGTGTCCTCCTCACGGCTCAATTTCCACCTAACTTTATATCATCGACAAATTTAGCGACATTACTCTCAAACGTTTCATCTAACTGACAAATATACATTATAAAAGCTACGGTTCCAGTGCTGATCTTTGTCGCACTCCATTAGATACAGCTTGCCAATCCTTATTCAGTGTCTCCACTTCCAGTCTGTTAATTATTGTCTATCCATGCTAATATATTGTGTACAATACCGTGATCCCTTATCTTGATTATTAATCTTTTGGGGATCAATTTACTGACTGCCTTTTGGAAATCCAGGTACACCACATTTACCGATTTCCCTTCCTCTACCAAAGAAATAATACAGCACAGACATGAGTGAGGTATATAAGATTATGAGGGATATGGATTTGGTGAAAGGGGGGTAGGAGATTCAGAGGCAATTTGAGAAAGAAAATTCACTCAGAGAGTGGTGGGAATATAAAACGCACTGCCTGGAAAGGTAGTGGAGGCTGGAAACCTTACAATCTTTCAAAAGAATTTGTATGAGCACTTGAAATATCGTAACATTCAAGGATACGAGACAAGTTTAGGAAAATGGGATAAGTGCGCCTTTACTGATAGTTATTGTCAGTGCAGATTCAATGGGCTGAAAGGCCTTTTCTCTGTGGTACAACTTGATGATTCTATGACTATGACTGCCCCTGCCCCCCCAACGCCCTCTCCCGCTTCACCGCACCCCCGCCCCACCCCCCACCTCCACAAAGGGTTCAGGAAACTCTCCCCATCCCTAATACCCCATCCATAATGTCTGTGCCTCAGACTCCAGCCCAACCATATTGTGCGAACAAAGTTCCTCAGACACACAGGTGATCAGGAAAGCTAGTGGAATGTTAGCCCTTATTTCAAAGGGGTTGGAGTATAAGAGTAGGGAAGTCTTGCTGTAACTATACAAGGTACCAGTGAGATCACATCTGGAGTCCTGTAAGCAGTTTTGCCCTCTTATTTAAGGACAGATATTATTTCGGTGGGGGCAGTTCAGAGAAGGTTCACTGGGATAATCCCCGGTATAGAAGGATTGTCTTATAAGGAAACGTTAAACAGGTTGGGACTTCATTCATTGGAATTTAGAAGAATGAGAGGTGATCTCATTGAAACATATAGGACTCTTGAGAGGCTTGACAGGGTAAATGCTGAGAGAATGTTTCCCCTGATGGGAGAGCCTAGAATCAGAGGGCATCATCTCAGAATAAAGGGGGACCAATTTACGACTCAGATGGAGAAGAATTTCTTCTCTCTGAGGTTGTGGGTCTTTGAAATTCCTTGGCACAGAGAGCAGTGGGGGTAGATTTCTTAGCCGCGATTCTCCCATCCATGCCCACCACTCTTCCGATGGGTCCAGCGAGGAGACCCACGCCTTGAACAGGAATTTGTGCATGCGCCAGGAACACACGCGCATCTCCCAGAGCCAGGGAACAGTCGCTGGTCAGACCACCCTGGAAACTAGCAGGAAGAAAGGTAAGTGATTTAAATTTGTTTTTAATCGATTTTAAATATGTAGATTTGTTAATTTCTCAGGTTCTGATCTCAGGACCCGATCAAATCTCCCATCCCGCCAGAAGTACTTCACTGCGGCGGGGTTCAGACTAGTTCCCCACATTCGGGGGGGAATGGGCGAGTGGGAGACCTTGCCGGAATGAAGGGAGGGCAATCAGGGCACCCCCCAGAGGGTCAGGCAGTGGGGGGGCGGGGAGGGGTGGCTGCTGCCCCCTGGTATGGGCATCTTGACAGTGCCAGCCTGTGCCCCCAGCACTGCCCAAGGAGCAAAGTGCCCATGCCCAGGGCTACCTTGGCACTGCCCACTGGGCATCAGGCAGTGCCAAGGGGGCAGAGTCTATTGTGGGCAGAGCCTAGGTGCGATTGGTGAGGGGGGGGCGGGTTTCCACTGCCATTCTGCATTGGGATCGGTCTGAGATGAAGGGAGGACAGTGATTTTGGCGGGCTAAGGGTGTGGGGGTGTAGTGGTCTGCTGGAGTGGGGGGCTTCCTCTGGAGGGGGGGGGGGGGTGAGAACGGGGATCTTACCTGGGGAGGGGGGTGGTCAATGGGAGGGGTGATCTGCTGGGGTGAAGGAGGATGCCACTGCTGGAGAGTGGGGCCTGGCATTAGGGCGCTCTCTTACGGGTGGGACGGGGAGCGGGTATCGGGACTGGCCTGACAGTTGCTGTGGGGTTGGGGGGGTGGGATTGGAATTACAGCACTGTGGGGCTCCTGGGCCGGCCAGCGATCGGGCTGTCCAGCAAACAGAGAGATTGACAGATCGGGGCCACTGCGCATATGCAGAGTTTCAGAACTGTCAGACTCCAGTGAGAATAGGCCCCCCCCACCCCCCCCCCCGCTCCCCGGGTTTAATGAGATTCATGGGATCTCTGCAGTGCTCAGAGTGCAGAGATTCAGGTGAGAAGCTGAACTGACAAAACAGTCAGGATCTCGAACAGTTTTTCTGCCAATTCAGCACTTTCTGGAGAATCGCTCCCCCTTGTGTATATTTAAGGCTGAAATAGGTAGATTTTTGATCAGTAACGGAATCAAGGGTTAAAGGAAAAGGGCAGAAAGGTGGACATGATTCTAATGAATGGTGGGGCAGGCCTGAAGGGCCAAATGGCCTCCTCCTGTTCCTATTTCTTATTGTCCTATAGGCTGCAGCCACTCAGTCAGGATGTAGTTATCCGGGATAATAATGCTCTCCCCACACTCCCAACCGCTTCACATTAGCTGCCCTGTCATCTCCATTTAATCTGATTTATTTGATCAGTTAGTTGATGATTAAATTACTAAAGCTACAGTCTCCTTTATTAAAATAAAACTTTATTAATTTAATCATCAATTAACTGACCAAATAAATCAGATTAAACGGCCAAGACAGGGCAGTTAATGTGAAGCGGTTGGGAGTGTGTGGAGAGCATTATTATCCTGGGTACCTACATCCTGACTGAGTGGCTGCAGCCGATAGTCTCCTCGCTCAGAGGCAACAGAGAAACACTCATCAAATCCTGAAGTAACAGGCATCAAATAAAACCTGACATTCCTTCTTCCTCTGCACAGATTCCCAATGTTGACACTGTTTATGTTCACTCTGCACACACTTGAGGAAACATTCCCCTGGACACAGTCTGGGAGACACACTTTGTGGGACAGGAATAAGAGGTTAGCCTCACCCTCTTTTAAACTCCGAGCTACACCAGTATTTATTAAGATGAGGCTATTAGGCTAATCCAGTCAATCCGTTGCTTCCCAGTTAAGATCCTGGTGCCTTCACCTCACTTATTCTCTATCTTTATGTTCTAATCATAGAATCCCTACAGTGCAAAAGAAGGCCATTCAGCCCATCGAGCCTGCAACAACAACAATCCCACTCAGACTCTATCCCTGCTAATCCCTCTGACACTAAGGGACAATTTGGCATGGCCAATCAATCTAACCTTTGGAGCGTGGGAGGAAACCCACGCAGATATGGGGAGAATGTGCAAACTCCGCAAAGACAGTGACCCAAGGCCAGAATTGAACCTGGGCGCCTGGCGCTGTGAGGCAGCAATGTTAACTACTGTGCCACCGTGCCGGCCACTTTCCGATATCTTTACAAACCCCACTTTTATTGATCCTGGTCCCTTCACCTCACTCACCCTTTGTCTTTGGTAGCCTGGAGGAAATGAAGGATGTTAATTGGCTCTGAGCAGTTTATGTGAAGCTTGCTCCTCCCCAAGCCCTTACTAAAACAATCTATCTTTCACTGAGCACTCACAGCCTTTCCAGGTGACACTGTCCGCTTTCCACCATTTCCTGTTTTCATTTCACAACAGACACAGGTCATACCCAGTCCGACCCAGGCACCCACCAGGTCAGAGGTCAGGGCAGGCACAGTGACCCCTAGCCTGCTGGACTGTACCCATTCTGTGGAGTCAACAACCTCAACAGGTCACAGAAACTGACCCAAACACAAAAGAAAGACATGTATTTATAAAGTGTTCAGAGTAAACACACCAGGGCCAGGGCTTTACCACCTCACCATGGTGTCTCCCTCCCCCATCCCCTCCCCCTCCCTCTCTCCCTCCCCGTCACCCTCCCCCACCCCCACGCCTCCTGGCAGCAAATGTGGTGCGCCATTTAAACCTCCATTCAATCTGACTGGGTGGGAGGGGTCAGTAAAGTGCTCTGATGTCGGAAACACAACAGCCAATATGTGCACAGCAAGATCCCACAAACCACAATCTGAAAATGACCAAATAAAAGTGATGTAATCAGGTGGTTACCAAGGGCAGTGTGAAATTGGGAAAAATCCTGAAATCCTGTGATGACAATAATAGTAAACACAGCGACTGAACCTTTAGGAAGATAGGAACAGGTTGGGGAATTGGCTAGGTGGTTAGCAGATGCAGGTTAATGTGGAAGGCAATAGTGTGGGAACAAAGGAATATGAGAGTTCAGTCCTGAATGGTGTCGAGCTTCTTGAATGTTGTTGGAGCTGCACCCATCCAGGCAAGTGAGCAGCACTCCATCACCCTCCTGACTTGTACCTTGTAAACGATGGACAGGCTTTGGGGAGTCAGGTGGTGAGTAACTCGCTGCAGTAATCCTAGCCTCTGACCTGCTCTTCATGTTTACGTGATCAGTCCAGTTGAGTTTCTGGTCAATGGTAAACCCAAGGGTGTTGACAGTGGGGGATTCAGTGATGGTTACACCATTGAATGTCAGGGGGCGGTGGTTAGAGTGCCTCTTATTGGTGATAGTTATTGTCTGGCATTTGTGTGGTGCGAATGTTACTTGCCCCTTGTCAGCTCAAGTCTGAATATTGTTCAGATCTTGTTGCATTTGAACGTGGACTGTTTCAGTATCTGAGGAGTCACAAATGGTGCTAAACATTGTGCAATCATCGGCGAACATCCCCACTTCTGACCTTATGACGGAGGGAAGGTCATTGATGAAGAAGCTATGAAGATTGTCGGGCCTCGGACACTATCATGAGGGACTCCTGTTCTGGAGCTGAGATGATCGACCCTCCACAGCCACAACCATCTTCCTATGTACCAGGTATGACTCCAACCAGTGGAGAGTTTGCCCAATGACACCCACTGATTCCAGTTTTGCTTGGGTTTTTTGATGCCACACCGGGTCGAATGCAGTCTTGATGTCAAGGGCTGTCATTATCACCTCACCTCTGGAATTCAGCTCTTTTGTCCATGTTTGAACCAAGGCTGTAATGAGTCAGGAGCTGAGTGACTCTGGTGAAACCCAAACTGGGCATCGCTGAGCAGGTTATTGCTGAGCAGGTGCTGCTTGATAGCACTGCCGACAACCCCTTCCATCACTTTACTGATGATCGAGAGGAGACTCGCCGGTAATTGGCCTGATTGGACTTATCCTGCTTTTTGTGTACAGGATACCTGGGCAATTTTCCACATTGTCAGGTAGATGCCAGTATTGCAACTTAAAGAGCTTGGCTCAGAGAGCAGCAAGTTCTGGAGATCAAGTCTTCAATACTATTGCTGGAATGTTATCAGGGCCCATTGCCTTTGCAGAGTCCAGTTTCTCCAACCATTTCTTGATATCATGTGGGGTGAATGAAATTGGCTGGAGACCAGCAGCTGAGATGCTGGGACCCACTGGAGGAGGCTGAGATGGATCATCTACTCAGCACTTCTGGCTGAAGATTGCTGCAAATACTTCAGCCTTACCTTTTGCACTGATGGGCTGGGCTCTTTCATCATTGAAGGTGGGGATATTTGTGGAGCCTCCTCCTCCTAGTGAGTTGTTTAATTGTCCACCACCATTCACAACTGGATGTGGCAGGACTGCAGAGCTTGAAATTGAAGAGCTTGAACAGCAGAGCTGAACAACAAACTACCTTCAAAAAGTTTAGGCATCATCAAGGTGTATTCCCTCAAAAGGGAAAGGAAGGGCAAACAAATCTAGAGCTCCCTAGAGATAGACATTAAGATAAAGAAAAAAGTGTGTCTATGACAAGTGTCAGATAGAAAATACAATAGAGAACCAGACTGAATACAGATGGTTCAGAGAGCAGGTGAAAAAGAATGAGTGTGAAAAGACACTGGCAACTAATAGAATTGCAAAATCTTCTATCAGTATATAAAGAGCAAAAGGGTGGTGAAAAGACGATCTGGGCCAATAAGGACCAAAAAGGGAATGCTGTATTTTTAGATGAATACATTGCGTCTGTCTTTACCCAGGAAGAAGATGTTACCCAGGTCACGGCAAAAGAAGCTAAAATGGTCAATAAGGAAGAAGATTTGGATGGGTTATCTGAATTTAAAGTTGATAAGGCAATGGGAACAGATAAGATGCTGAGGAAGACTGAATAACTATGGCCTATGCAATTTCCATTCTCAATTCCTACAGTCTTCTCGCCTCTGATTAGAATGTGAGCCTTTACAGCTAATCAAGTCTTAAAGGTGCAGACAATGTGAGTGGAGATAGCATTAAGAGATGTGTACTGTCTCCAGACAGGACAGTAAGTGAGATGTCGCAAGCCCAGGCAAGTCATGGGGGTTACAGATAGTGTGACATGAACGCAAGATCTCAGTTGAGGCTGTCCTCATGAATGCGGAACTTGGCTATCAGTCTCTGCTCAGCGACTCTGCGCTGTCCAGGCCTCATCGGGGCCTTACCAATTTTAATAACAATCTTCCCTTGTCTCAGGGATGGTGCCAGAACTCTGGACAACTGCAAACATTACACCCTTATCCAAAAGAGGGTATGAAGATAAACACAGCATCCACAGGCTAATCAATGAAACCAGTGTTGGGGAAAAAATAATCCCAAACAAAATTCATCGTCACACAGGCAGATGGGTTGGGTTGGGGGAGGGGGGCAGGTGGGTGGGGGGGGGTGCAATTTGGGAAAGTCAATGTGGATTTCTTACATGTTTAACAAACTTGTTTGGGTTTTTTAAAGGGGTAACAGAAAGGTTGCTAAGAGTAATACTGTTGAGGTGGTGGTCTACATGGATATCCACTACCCCAGCCTCTCCCTATATCCCTGTATCAAAATCAGTTGAACAACACTGCCCCAGTCTCTCCCTATATCCCTGTATCAAAATCAGTTTAACATCACTACCCCACTCTCTCCCTATATCCCTGTATCAAAATCAGTTTAACATCACTGCCCCACTCTCTCCCTATATCCCTGTATCAATCCCAGTTAAAAGTTTCAAAACACCAGGTTAAAATCCAACTGGTTTATTTGGTAGCAAACGCCACTAACTTTCGGGGCTTTGCCCCTTCGTCGGGTGAGTGGAGAGTTGATCACAAACAGGGCATATAAAGGCACTCACTCAGTTTACAAAATACTGATTAGAATGCGAGCCTTTACAGCTAATCAAGTCTGAAAGGTGTAGATAATGTGAGTGGAGATAGCATTAAGAGATGTGTATTGTCTCCAGACAGGACAGTAAGTGAGATGTTGCAAGCCCAGGCAAGTCATGGGGGTTACAGATAGTGTGACATGAACACAAGATGTCAGTTGAGGCCATCATCATGAATGCAGAACTTGGCTATCAGTCTCTGCTCAGCGACTCTGTGCTGTCGTGTGTCACAAAGGCTGCTTGGAGAACGTTTACCCGAAGATCAGAGGCCAAATGCCCGTGATCGCTGAAGTGTTCGCCAACAGGAAACAAAAAATCGTGCCTGGTGATTGTCGAGCGGTGTTCATTCATCCATTGTCGTAGCATCTGCACGGTCTCCCCAATGTACCATGCCTCAGGACATCCTTTCCTGCAGCATATCAGGTAGGCAACATTGGCCGAATTGCAAGAGTATGTACCATATACCTGGCGGATGGTGTTCTCACATGAGATGATGGCATCCGTGTCGATGATCCGACATGTCTTGCAAAGGTTACTGTGGCAGGGTTGTGTGGTGCCGTGGTCGCTGTTCTCCTGAAGGCTGGGTAGTTTGCTGTGGACAATGGTCTGTTTGACGTTGTGCAGTTGTTTGAAGGCAAGAAGTGGGGATGTAGGGATGGTCTTGGTGAGATGTTTGTCTTCATCAACGACATGTTGAAGACTCTGGAGAAGATGTCATAAATTCTCCGCTCCGGGAAAGTACTGGACGACAAAGGGTACTCTGTCCACCATGTCTCATGTTTGTCTTCTGAGGAGATCGGTGTGGAGAGGGCGGGAAACTGGAACTGAGCCACGACAGATCAGCCATGATCTTATTGAATGGCGGGGCAGGCTCGAAGGGCTAGATGGTCTACTCCTGCTCCTATTTCTTATGTTCTTATGTTCTTATGTTTTTCGCTGTGGCGCGTCGTGTGTGTAGGGGTGTAACTGTATTAATCCCAGTTTAACATCACTGCCCCACCCTCTCCCTGAATCCTTGTATCAGTCCCCGTTTAATGTCACTGTCCCACTCTCTCTCTCTATCCCTGTATCAATCCCAGTTTAACATCACTGCCCCACTCTCTCTCTCTATATCCCTGGATCAATCCCAGTTTAACATCACTGTTCCACTCTGTCCCTATATCAATCCCAGTTTAACACCACTGTCCCACTCTTTCCCGAAATCCCTGTATCAATCCCAGTTTAACATCATTGTCCCACTCTCTCCTGACATTGCTGTTTCAATCCCAGTTTAATGTCACTGTCCTACTATCTCCCTATATCCCTGTATCAATCCCAGTTTTACATCACTGTCCCACTCTCTCCTGACATTGCTGTTTCAATCCCAGTTTAATGTCACTGTCCTACTATCTCCCTATATCCCTGTATCAATCCCAGTTTTACATCACTGTCCCACTCTCTCCCTATATCCCTGTACTAATCTCAGTTTAATGTCATTGCCCCACTCGTTCCCTATATCCTTCTATCAATCCCAGTTTAATGTCACTGTCCCACTCTCTCCCTGTACCTCTGTATCAATCCCAGTTGAATGTCACTGCCCCACTCTCTCCTCATAGCCCTGTATCAATCCTTGTTTAAGATCACTGCCCCACTCTCTCCCTGTATCTCTGTATCATTCCCAGTTTTACATCACTGTCCCACTCTCTCCTGTATCGCTGCATCAATCACTGTTGAATGTCACTGCCCCACTCTCTCCTCATATTCCTGTATCAATCCCAGTTTAATGTCACTGCCTCATTCTCTCCCTGTATCAATCCCAGTTTAACAATACTATCCCACTCTCTCCCTATATCCGTGTATCAATCCTAGTTTAACATCATTGTCCCGCTCTCTCCTGATATCCCTGTGTCAATTCCACTTTAATGTCACTGTCCCACTCTCTCCCTATATCTCTGTACTAATCCCAGTTTAATGTCCCTGTATCAATCCCAGTTTAATATCACTGCCCCACTCTCTCCCTATATCCTTCTATCAATCCCAGTTGAATGTCACTGTCCCACTCTCTCCCTGTATTCCTGTATTAATCCCAGTTGAATGTCACTGCCCCACTCTCTCCTCATAGCTCTGTAACTATAGTCCCACTATCCATAAACTAACCCCACAGACCCACTCTAAGATTTCTAGAAGTACAGCACAGACTGTGGCCATCTGTCCACTCACCCATCAGCTCTGTTCTGGATCTTTCAAGGATCAACCCAGTTTATCACACTCCCTCTCACTCTTTTCCCCATACCATGAAGATTTTATCTAACTTCCTTCTCAAGGGTACCATATTCTTTTGCTTTCCAAATCGTAACCCCTCATTGTGGGGCTAAACTTTTCCTTGATTTTATTTGCCAGTCACATCAAATCTATGTCCCTATTTATAAGATGCAGATTCTCCTTTATTAACTTGCTTTCCTAAGCACAATCGCCCCGAGCTCTCTCTGTTCTTTAAAACTGTCTCATTTTACTGCAACATAAGACCATAAGATATAGGACCAGAATTAGGCCATTCAGCCCATTGAGTCTGCTCTGCCATTCAATCATGGCTGATATATTTCTCTTTCCCATTCTCCTGCCTTTTCCCCATGACCCTCAATCCCCTTATTGATCAAGAGCCTATCTATCTCTGTCTTAAAGGCACTCAATGACCTGGCCTCCGCAGCCCTCTATGGCAATCAGCTCCACAGATTCACCATTCTCTGGCTGAAGAAATTCCCCCTCATCTCTGTTTTAAAGGAGCATCCCTTCACTCTGAGGTTGTGCCATTGAGTTCTCCCACTAGTGGATACATTCTCTCCACGTTCACTCTATCTAGGCCTCTCAATATTCTGTAAGTTTCAATTAGATCCCTCCCTCACTCTTCTAAACTCCATCGAGTATAGACCCAAACTCCTCAACTACTCCTCATATGACAAACCCTTCATTCCTGGGATCATTCTCATGAACCTCCTCTAAACCCCCTCCAAGGCCAGGACATTCTTCCTTAGGTATGGAGCCCAAAACTGCTGACAATATTGTAAATACAGTCTGACAGAGCCTTATACAGCCTCATCAGTACATCCCTGCATCTCCCTCAGACTCCCAGTCAGAATATATCACCCCATGTTTTTCTGTGCTGACTTCCATCTGCATGTGTCCACTCATTCCAACCACCTGCTTTTGTCCCCTTATTGACTCAACTTCCAAGTTTTGTGTCCACTGCAGGTTTTAAGATTGTTCCCTCTGCCTTCAAGTCCAAGTCATTAATGTATATTTACAAAGCGTAGCAGTCCCAATGCTGAAGCTTCCTGATGACACTGTATCCCTCCTTCCAATCTGAGGAACAGCTGCTAACCACATCTCTGGTTTCTATATTTTGGCCTTGGAGGGAGTGCAGAGGAGGTTTACTAGGCTGATGCCAGAGTTGAGGGGGTTGAGCTATGAGGAGAGGCTGAATAAACTAGGCTTGTACTCGTTAGAGTTTAGAAGAATGAGGGGAGATCTCATTGAGACGTATAAGATGATGAATGGGATGGATAGGTTAGAGGTGGAGAGACTCTTCCCGCTCAGAAAGGATAGTAGGACTAGGGGGCACAGCCTCAAGATAAAGGGGGGGCGGTTTAGAACGGAGTTGAGGAAGAACTTCTTCACTCAAAGGGTGGTGAATCTCTGGAATTCTCTGCCCTTTGAAGTGGTGGAGGCTGCCTCGCTAAATATTTTTAAGAAGCGGGTTGATGGGTTTTTGATAAGAGAGGGGATTAAGGGTTATGGTGAGAGGGCAGGAATGTGGAACTGAGCCACGACAGATCAGCCATGATCTTACTGAATGGCGGGGCAGGCTCGAAGGGCCAGATGGCCTACTCCTGCTCCTATTTCTTATGTTCTTATGTTCTTATGTCTTTGCCAATGTCATAACTATGCTGTTACTGTCCCTTTAATTCCATTGGCTTCACCCGCACCAACCACACTCTCTTCAAATAACTTGACAAAGGCCACTGCTGACTCCATGATTAGTTCTTGTGTGTTTTAACGTTTGCTAATCATTTCCCAGATGGTGAAACTCAGATATCTGTAGTTATCACTTTATCAATGTTGGCATAACATTCCCATCCTCCAACTTTCTGAGTTCTGTATCTGAGGATCGGAAGATTGGATTTAACACCTCTGCAATTTTAACCCTTAGTTCCAGAGCAACTTGCGGTGTTTCCCATCTGAACTGCATTACTTTGAATCATAAAGGAACTTACATAAAGCAGGCCATTTACCTGCCATACTCTGTTTAGTCTTAAAGTAAAGTTTCCCATCTAACTTTTTCCCTATAGTACTGAAAGATCCTCACCATCAAGTATCTCTGCAACTATCTTTAAATGATTGAAGGAATCAGTGGCATTATGCTTTCCCGTCAGGTTTTACTTACAACTAGATTCCAGAAAACAACATTGATTCTTACCAAAGACAAAGACAAGTTCATGTTGGAATATGTTATTGCATCACAGCAAGATCTCAGGGACATGGACTCTACCCACTCCCTCAGAGGCACAGAATGGCTATCTGACCATCAGCGTGGGCTCAGCAAGAGGATTATGTCTTTGAAAAGAAAATCTAAGGTGCTTCGCACAGTGTTAAGCCAAACAGGAGCTTTGATGTAATTGTTCCTAATGAGGAACTGGAACACATTGAGCCACAGGAATTGCTCATATCTCAGAGGACAATGTTATCATTGAAGATTCTTGGAAAAACAGCAGGGATCTGAGATCCTAGGATTCATTAAATATCAACACCAGGTAGCTTTGTCAATAACAACTAACACAAGCTCCTAGATGATGCTTACAGATCTTATTGACAAGGAAAACCAGACACCATCGCACAATGATCTCTGGGGCAGAATACTCCAGTCATCTGCTAGACTAACAATTCACCGTATGCAATGACGCCAATGAGTCACTTCCACAGCACCATCCTCTAAAAGAGCTTCTTCTCAATCCTTCATAAGTAGAAGTCACTGAGGCCATAAAGCAGCTTTCTCTGGGCAAGCCCCGGCAACTGATGACACACCAGCTCAAGTGAGAAAACTCACTAGTGTTTTCTGCCTAATCTAGAATCAGGGACCAAGATGACCAGGACACCTCTAAAACTCATCGCTACAGATGGAAAGGGGGAAATCCATCTGTGATAAACAGTGTGGAATATTACTTCTTTCAACCCTTGCAGGAACAATTCATTGCATTGGGATCTTGATCAATAGGGCCAGTTGTTTGAGGAATGGCAGATGGAGTTTAATTTAGATAACTGCGAAGTGATGCTTTTTGGTAGTTTGAACCAGGGCAGGACTTACTCAGTTAATGGTAGGGCCCTGGGGAGAGTCACAGAACAAAGATCTGGAGGTACAGCTTCATAACTCCTTGAAAGTGGCGTCACAGGTGGACACAGTGGTGAAGGCGGCATTCAGCGTGTTTGGTTTCATTGGTCAGAACATTGTTTACAGGAATTGGGACGTCTTGCTGAAGTTGTACAAGACATTGGTAAGGCCACACTTGGAATACTGTGTGCAAGTTGGTCACCCTATTATAGAAAGGGTATTATTAAACTAGAAAGAGTGCAGAAGAGATTTACTAAGCTGCTATTGGGACTTGATGGTTTGAGTTATAAGGAGAGGCTTTATAGACTGGGACTTTTTCCTCTGGAGTGTAGAAGGCTGGGCAGTGATGTTGCAGAGGTCTACAGAATATTGAGGAGCACAGATCAGCTAGGTAGTCAATATCTTTTCCCAAAAGTAGGGGCGTCTAAAACTAGAGGGCATAGGTTTAAGGTAAGAGGGGAGAGATATAAAAGGGCCCAAAGGGGCAATTTTTTCCACACAGAGGGTGGTGAGCATCTGGAACAAGTTGCCAGAGGTAGCAGTAGAGACAGGTACAATTTTGTCTTTTAGAAAGCGTTTAGACACTTATATGGGTAAGATGGTATAGAGGGATTATGGGCCAAATGCGGGCAATTGGAACTAGGTAGGAATGCTGTGGAGGCCAGAAATCTAACAACTGTTAAAAAATATTTGGATGAGCACTTGTAAGATCAAAACATTCAAAGATATGGGGCAAGCGCAGGAAAATGAGATTAGCATGACTTTAAATGGTAGTTATTGTTGGTGCAGGTTTCAATGGGCCAAAGGGCCTTTTCTGCACTGTATGATTCTATGGCTCTACTCTATGACCCCATCGTCACTACCAACAACACTCTCCAGCCTTCAGCACAGAGCTTCTGGTAGCCCTTCGAATAACATTATGTTGGGTAACAAAATCAACCAACATTTCCAGTGGCATGCTTAGCATTGATGTTCAACATCCAAGTGGAGAGGATCTGCAAGAAAATCACGCATATTGACACAGACATCAAGTTTCTACACATTATTTTGTAAATTGAGTTTGTGTCTTTATATGCCCTGTTTGTGAACAGAACTCCCACTTATCTGACGAAGGAGCAGCGCTCTGAAAGTGAGTGGCTTTTGCTGTGAAATAAGCTTGTTGGACTGTAACCTGGTGTTGTGAGACATCTTCCTTTGTTTACCCCAGTCCAACGCCGGCATCTCCACATCATGCTCAGCATGTGACAGACTCACTCAGGGCAGAGAGATGAATCTGATTAAAGTTCGAAGTCTACCAGGCAGTGCTTCTTACATCATTTCTGTGTGAGTTTGGGACTGGAACAACCAACCATAATCACATCAAACAATGCAAAGCATTCCATTGCCTCTGCCTGACATCTATTTACAACATCAGATGGCAGACGAGAATCCCCACACTGAGGTTTTTGCTAAGTGCTATGCATCTGGCATTGAGAACAAGCTGATCAGAGCTCAGCGTCAGTGTGTCAGTCAGGGGGTTCACATAGAGCAATCCCACAAACCAAAGCCAGCCGAGTATGGGATCCATACCACAGCACATCCCAGATTTAAAGACAATCGGAATACCAATCTCAAGGCTTGCAAGCTGAACTCTAATATCTGGGAGTAAACAGTCTTAGATCCAAACACAGAAGTCTCTGTCATCAAGCAATTCTGACATTTGCAGAGAACAGAGCAAGCAAAAATTGGTGTTATCTGATACATGACATTAGAAATGTACCAACAATGAGGAATACTACAGACAGTTACCCACAGATCTAACCAAAGAACACACCTGTCAACTCAACAGACTGATCAAGACCTTTAATCCGGACCTTCAGAGCACCTTCCATGTTCTCATCCCACGTACTTCCCGCATTGGAGATCTCTACTATCTTCTGAAGATACACGAGGCCAACACATCCGGCTGACCCATCATATCAGGCTATGGGACCCTGTGCAAGAACCTCTCCAGCTACGTCAAGGGCATCCTGAAACCCATTGTACAAAGAACCCCCAGCTTTTGTCGCAACACTACGGACTTCCTACAGAAACTCAGCACACATGGAGCAGTTGAACCAGGAGCACTCCACATTACAACGGATGTCTCAGCACTCTACACCAGCATCCCCCACAACGATGGCATTGCTGCAACTGCCTCAGTATTCAACGCTGACAACTGCCAATCTCCAAATGCAATTTTACAACTCATCTGTTTCATCCTGGACCACAATGTCTTCACCTTCAACAACCAGTTCTTCATCCAGACATAAAGAACAGCCATGGGGACCAAATTCTCACCTCAATATGTCAACACCTTCATGTACAGGTTTGAACAAGGCCTCTTCACCGCACAGGACCTGCAACCGACGCTACACACTAGATACATCGATGACATTTTCTTCCTTTGGACTCATGGCAAACAATCACTGAAATAACTATATGGTGACATCAACAAGTTCCATCCCACCATCAGACCATCAGGCTCACCGTGGACTACTTTGCAGAATCAACTGCATTCTTGGACACATGCATCTCCATCAAGGACGGTCACTTCAGCACTTCATTGTTCCGCAAGCCCATGGATAACTTGCCCATGGATGCTCCACTTCTTCAGCTTCCACCCGAAACACATTAAAAAAGCCATTCCCTATGGATAAGCACTCTGTATACACAGGATCTGCTCAGAAATTGCTTAGAAAGGATAGCAGAACTAGAGGGCACAGCTCAAAATAAGCGGGGGGGTGCAGTTTAGATTAGAGCTGAGGAGGAACTTTTTCACTCAAAGGGTGGTGAGTCTCTGGAATTCTCTGCCCATTGAAGTGGTGGAGGCTGCCTCGCTGAATATATTTAAGTCACGGGTAGATAGGTTTCTGATAGACAAGGGAATTAAGGGTTATGGGGAGAAAGCGGGAAAGTGGAACTGATCCACTTCAGATCAGCCATGATCTTATTGAATGGCGGGGCAGGCTCGAAGGGCTAGATGGCCAACTCCTGCTCCTATTTCTTATGTTCTTATGTTCTTATGTAGATGAAGCGGATCGCAACAGACACCTACAGAAGCTGGAAGGCGCCCTTGTAAGAACAGGATATGGCGCTCGACTCATCGATCGACAGTTCTGACACACCACCGCACCCACCTCCTCAGAAGACAAACACGGGACATGACCGACATAGTATCCTTCATCGTCCAGTACTTCTCCGGAGCGGTGAAGCTACAACGTCTTCTCCAGAGCCTTCAACATATCATTGATGAAGACAAACATCTTGCCAAGGCCATCCCCACACCCCCACTTCTTGCACTCAAACAACTGCACAACCTAAACAGACTATTGTCCGCAGCAAACTACCCAGCCTTCAGGAGAACAGTGACACGACACCACAGAACCCTGCCACAGCAACCTCTGCAAGACATGCCGAATGATCAACACGGATGCTATCATCTCACGTGAGAACACCATCCACCAGGTACACAGTACATATTCTTGCGATTTGGCCAACGTTGTCTACTTGATACACTACAGGAAAGGATGTCCAGAGGCATGGTACATTGGCGAGACCATGCAGACGCTACGACAATAGATGAATGAGCACTGTTCAACAATCACCAGGCAGGAGGGTTCTCTTCCTGTTGGCGAACGCTCCAGCAGTCATGGGCATTCAGCCTCTGATCTTTGAGTGAGCATTCTCCAAGTTGCCCTTCACGACACACAACAACGCAGAGTTGCTGAGCAAAAGCTGAGAGCCAAGTTCCACACACATGAGGACAGGCTCAACTGGGATCTTGGGTTCATGTCACACTATCTGTAACCCCCATAACTTGCCTGGGCTTGCAAAATCTCACTAACTGTCCTGTCTGGAGACAATTCACGCCTCTTTAACCTGTGCTTAACCCTCTCTCCACTCACATTGTCTGTACCTGCAAAGACTTGATTACCTCAAAAGACTCACATTCCAACCATTATCTTGTAAACTTAGTCTGTGTCTATATCTGCCCTATTTGTGAACACAACTCTTCACTCATCTAAGAAAGGAGCAACGCTTCAAGAGCTTGTGCTACCAAATAAACCTATTGGATTTTAACCTGTTGTTGTGAGACTTTTTGGTATGACATTAGGTTAGGTCTCGAATTGCTTAACCAATTACAAATACTGATTATGCACGCAGTGTTGGAGAGACAGATAGAGGTGTTAACTCCGTGTCTGTTTGATTTGATTTGATTTATTATTGTCACATGTATTGGCATATAGTGAAAAGTATTGTTTCTCATGCACTATACAGACAAAGCATACTGTTCATAGAGAAGGAAAGGACAGAGTGCAGAATGTAGTATTACAGTCATAGCTAGGGTGTAGAGAAAGATCAACTTAATGTGAGGTAAGTCGTTCAAAAGTTTGACAGCAGCAAGGAAGAAGCTGTTCTTGAGTCAGTTGGTACGTAACCTCAGACTTTTGTATCTTATTCCCAATGGAAGAAAGTGGAAGAGAGAATGTCCGGGGTGCGTGGGGTCCTTAATTATGCTGGCTGCTTTGCTGAGGCAGTGGGAAGTGTAGAAAGAGGCAATGGATGGGAGGCTGGTTTGTCTGATGAATTGGGCTACATTCATGATCCTTTGTTGTTTCTTGTGGTCTTGGGCAGAGCAGGAGCCATACCAAGCTGTAATATAACCAGAAAGAATGCTTTCTATGGTGCATCTGTAAACATTGGCAACAGTCATAGCAACATGCCAAATTTCCTTAGCCTCCTGAGAAAGTAATGGCATTGGTGGGCTTTCTTAACTATAATGTCAGCATGGAGAGACCAGGACAGGTTGTTGGTGATCTGAACAGCTAGAAACTTAAAGCTGTCAATCAGTTCCACTTCATCTTCGTTGATGTAGACGGCGACATGTTCTCCTCTACGCTTCCTGAAATCAATAACAATGTCTTTTGTTTTATTGACGTTGAGGGAGAGATTATTGTTGCTGCACCAGTTCACCAGATTCTCCATCTCTTTCCTGTACTCAGTTTGAGATGCAACCCACTACAGTGGTGTCATCAGAAAACTTGTAAATGGAGTTGGAGGAGAATTTGGCCACACAGTAGTAGCTGTATAAGGAGTAGAGTAAGGGGCTAAGGACACAGCCTTGTGGGGCACCAGTGTTGAAGATGATCATGGAGGAAGTGTTGTTGCCTATTTTTACTGACTGTGGTCTGTGGGTTAGGAAGTTCAGGATCCAGTCACAGAGGGAGGAGCCGAGCCCTAGGTCATGGAGTTTGTAGGAATAATAGTGTTGAAGGCTGAGCTGCTGTCAATAAATAGAAGCCTGACATAGATGTCTTTGTTATCTAGGTGTTCCAGGGTTGAGTGCAGGGTCAGGAAGGTGGTACCTGCTGTGGACCTGTTGCGGTGCTGGGCGAACTGTAGTGGATCCAGGCCAGAATTGATTTGTGCCATGGCTCACCTTGTTTGTCACTTGTTTGTCCTGAAGGTACTCGACTCTGATCTCTCCAAATGTCATAATTACTTGTGTAAAGGGATAGACAGGAAGAGAATGGTAGGAATAAATGGGTAAAGCAATTGAAGAGACAGTACAAATGGACAAACACTGAAGGGTGAATTGTAAATGCGTAGAGAGGAAGGTTGTGAATCAGTAGGAGGAAAGAAGGGTTGGAGCAAAATGAACAGAGTGAATGTAAATGAGGAACAAGAAAGAGGTGCAGTAAATTGATTGCTAGAGAGAACTAAAAGGTGTAAATGAATAAATTGAAATTGAAGTGCAGAGTGTAAGTAGATTGACAGAACGTAAATTAATTGAAACAAAGAGCAAAGATAGAAAGAGACAATGGTCATAATTGAATTGCTAAAGAGTGAAAGTTTGGGTTAAATGGATCCCATTCCAATAAGAGAGACCTATTTTGACATTCAATGGTGTTACCATCGCTGAATTTCTCACTATCAACATCCTGGGGGTTACTATTGACTAGAAACTAAACTTGACCAATTATATAAATACAGAGACTAGGACCCCTTCAGTGAGTGACTCACCTCTTGACTCCGTAAAGCCTGTCCACCATCTACAGGGAACAAGTCAGGAATGTGATGGAATACTCCTATATGGGTGCAGCTCCAAACAACACTCAAGAAGCTCAACATGATCCGGGACAAAGCAACCCGTTTGATTAGCACCCCATCCACCACCTTCAACATTCACCCCATCCACCATAGGTGCACAGTAACAGTAGTGCATTGTCGTAGATTCCCTTCATTATCACTAATTACTGCTCCTTGTGCACACAGAAAAACATCTGTTTATAGTTTATACGTTTTAGGAATTAAACTGTTAAATGTAAGTTGAATGGAAGATTCTGATTAAGAAACTGGTAATAACTCTGATGCAAATACAATTCAAATGAGGCTGGGTTCAATACACTTAGGAGGTAAACTTATCTTTATCTTCAAGGTCAGAGTTAACAATGTGAACCCGTAAACAATGAGGAGTCTTCTATCTGTGGACAATACAGCCAAGCGTTCTGCCTTTCCATATGGAATTTAAATTCTCTATCTAGCTTCCAAATCAAAGGAAGTGGATTTGTAAACACAGGCTTTCTTCGTGCACCAGGGAGTTTGGAGAGAGAGTTGGAGAATTCCACAAACAAGGTAAATTATTCATATGGGTTGCAGAATCAAAGAATAGCATGGAAGATAAAATAAGCTGTGTTGGGAATTATTCCAAAGCATGCCATGTTGTCATAGAAACAGGCTATTGGGATGGAAGTCTCTTATTTTAATTTATGCATATGCATTTGCTGATAGAAGTAAGCAGCTCAGTTTGAGGAATGGACCAAGATTGTGATCGTTTTGCTTTGGTGTAAACTGTATCTCATCAGATTGAGATACAGTCTGTACTTGTGGCAAAGAAAATACTAACTTCATGGTTTACATATGGAATGTGAGTGGAGTTCTATCTCAGCTTGGATTTCATGAGGAAAGGTCAGCTGGAAGCTCTAGCTCATAGCCAGTGGACTAAGTCTATAGCGGTCCCCACAGAGCCTTGTTGCAAAAAGCAGTCAGCAGAGCTAGCTTGAAAAATTGTGGGGAGATAGTTGGATATCTATCAATAACTTCAACAAGCAGTCAAGCCATTCAATCAGGAGGTCTGTAAAGGAAAATTGGAGGGTCATGTAGTTAAAAGACTGCTGGAAAGATGCCCATTGATTCTTATATTGGAGGATAGCTGGAACACTGAGGAGTACCAAAGTGAATTCTAGCAGGCTGTAGCATACCACAGGGTTGGTCCCATGAAAAGTAAAGGAACCTTCAAGATTTTGCCAGATAAGGGAACTCCTGGGGAGTAAGAAGTATTATAAGCTAATTCGTCCTTCATATGCATTAAAGTTTGTTTTTGTTTGAAAACAGGAAATTTTGTGGTTAACTGCTGGATATTTTATTTGAACACTAACAGTCCCTAACAGGAACATAGCAATCCTCTGCTGTGCATTTTGATGTGGCTGTGGAGCTCAGTGGGAGTGTGGGCAAGGATAAATTGTTTACTCAGTGTTTCAAACTGGCCTTTAGCTGCCTGGATTCTTTCCTGTTCAAAGGGAACAACATTACGAGCTGAGAACATTCCCAGGCAGTGAATCTTTCACCCAGTCCGTAATGGACATATCACATTCAAAGAGTGACTGAAACATAATCTCGGCTGACTTTACAATTAGTTCCCAAGTCTAAGTTCTAAATAGATGAACAATTTTTGTATTTAATCATCAGTCATACGTACTTTGTGTCTACTCCTGCTGCCATTTCTTATATTCTACTGCACTGTATGGCCTCTCCAGCTAAGCTGAGTTCTGATGACAAGCACTTAATTTCCAGAAATGTCTGCTCTTTGCAGTGTTTCATTGCTGGGCACTTTGTCTCTCTTGATGCTCTGACTGCATCTCATGTGGAACCTGTCCACCTGCTTCTTATGACTGGAGTAGGTAGTCCAGGTCACACAGCCATAGAGAAGGATAGGTATTGTTAGAATGTAACCAGTGACAACTTTGTATTGGATGTAATGTGACCAATGAGAACAAGATGTAAGGTCAGCTGATGCAGTAAACAATGGAACCAATTACAGAGTGATGTAATAGTCAGCTGACCAGGTGATTCACTATAAGTAAGGAACTATCTAGACTTGTGGGAAGCTTGGAGTGGCCCTGGCCGAGGCCTCAGGTTTGGAGTAATGACGTTTCTTTATTAAACCCTTTCTTTGATTTATAAGTTGGAGTAAGTTTTGTTGTATTTTCATTAGCTGCATTTTGAAGTGTTTCTTCTGAAGAAACAGGTATTAACACAGCTTTGTACATAGCAAGTTTTGTTCTAAATTGGAAAACTTCACTGGGATTCTCTGGCTACCTATTCCCCCTGCCCTCCGCCACCCCCACCCCCCCACCCCCCCCCCGCCCCCCCACCCCCCACCGCCACAGTGTGCTTTGTGGCAGCAGGAGGTGGAATGCCATTAGCCAGTGGTATATTTTGGTCTCACTGCTGTCAATGAGATTCTCCATTGACTCCATCCTATGCCAGCAGGATACCTGTGCTGGGAGCAGGGGTTGGGGAGGGGGAGTGCGCCGGGGGGTGGGTTGCACTGTCCAGGGGATCCTGTCAGCCAGAAGATCATGCCCTTCAGAGAATCATAAAATCCTGACAGTGCAGAAGGAGGCCATTCAGCCCAACGAGTTTGCAGCGACTCTGACAGAGCATATTACCTAGGCCCTCTCCACACCCTCTCCCTGTAACCCTACACGTTTTTCAATTTTGCTTCCTGCACAATCTCTTACATAAACAGACACATGCTGCACTTGCTCAGCCAATTCTAATTGGTGTCTCTGTCAATGCAGGGATTTTTGGAGAATGTGCTCCAGAGATAAATGAAGTTATTTACATCCTCTGATTATCCATTCTGTCCATGCTCTCATAACCCTGTAGATTTCTATCAGGTCTCCCCTCAACCTCCATTGTTCCAGTGAGAACAAACCAGGTTTCTCCAACTTCCCCTCATAGTTAATGCCCTTCATACCAGGCAACATCCTGGTATATCTTTTCTATACCCTCTCCAAAGCCTCCACATCCTTCTGGTAGTGTGGTGACCAGAATTGAACACAATATTCCAAGTGCAGCCTAAGGTTCTACAAAGCTGCAACTTGATTTGCCAATTTTTAAACTCAATGCCCCGGCCGATGAAGGTAAGCATGCCATATGCTTTCCTAACTATCTTCTCCACTTGTGTTGCCACTTCCAGTGACCTGTGTACCTGTACACCCACATCCCTTTGCGTATCAATACTCTCAAGGGTCCCGCCATATTTCCTATCTGTGTTAGACCTTCCAAAATGTATTGCTTCACATTTGTCTGGATTAAACTCCATGTGCCATCTAACCAATCCACCGTGTCCCATGTTTGCCACAGCGAAAAACTGCACCGACCTCCTCAGAAGACGTGGTGGACAGAGTACCCTTCGTCGTCCACAGTACTTCCCTGGAGTGGAGAAGCTACGACATCTTCTCCGGAGTCTTCAACATGTCATTGATGAAGACAAACATCTCACCAGGGCCATCCCCACATCCCCATTTTTTGCCTTCAAACAACTGCACAACCTCAAACAGACCATTGTTTGCAGCCTTCAGGAGAACAGTGACCACAGCACCACACAGCCCTGCCAACAGCAACCTCTGCAAGACATGCTGGATCATCGACATGGATGCCACCATCACACGTGAGAATACCATCCACCAGGTACACGGTAAATACTCTTGCAATTCGGCCAACGTTGTCTACTGATATGCTGCAGGAAAGGATGTCCCAAGGCATGGTACATTGGGGAGACCATGCAGACGCTATGACAATGGATGAATGAACACCACTCAACAATCACCAGGCAAGACTGATGCCTTCCTGTTGGCGAACACTTCAGCGGTCATGGGCATTCGGCCTCTGATCTTCAGGTAAATGTTCTCTAAGGTGGCCTTCATGACAAACATCAGTGCAGCGTCGCTGAGCAGAAACTGAAGTTCTGCACATATGAGGACAGCCTTAATTGGGATCTTGGGTTCATGTCACACCGTCTGTAACCCCAATGACTTGCCTGAACTTGCAACATCTCACTTACTGTCCTGTCTGGAGACAACACACATCTCTTTAAGCTATGCTTAATGCTATCTCCACTCACATTGTCTGCACGTTTAAGACTCGAATTGCAGATTAGCTGTAAAGACTCGCATTCTAATCAGTATTCTGTAAACTGTATGTGCCTTTACATGCCCTGTTCCTGATCAGAACTGTCCACTCACCTGGAGAAGAAACAGCATTCCGAAAGCTTGTTGCTTTTGCTACTAATTAAACCTGTTGGACTTTAACCTGGTGTTGTGAGACTTCTTACTGTTCCTCCCCTGTAGCCAGTGAAGATCCAAAGATTTCTCTCAAGGCTCCAGCAATTTCCTCCCTTGCCTCTTGCAGTATTCTGGGGTATATTCCATCAGGCCCTGGGGACTTGCCTACCTTAATATTTCTCAAGAACCCCAATACCTCTTACTTTTTGATCTCAACATGACTCAAACTATCTATACATCCATTCCCAGACTCATCATTCACCAAGTCCTTCTCTTTGGTGAATACTGACACAAAGTATTCATTTAATACCTTGCCCATTTCCTCTGGCTTCATGCATAGATTCTCTCTACTGTCCTTGAGTGGGCTAACCCTCTGCTGGCTACCCTCTTGCTCTTATGTACAAAGAACAAAGAACAATACAGCACAGGAAACAGGCCCTTTGGCCCTCCAGGTCTGCGCCACTCATGCTATTCGTTTGACTATTCGTTTGTATCCCTCCATTCCCAGTTTGTTCATGTGGCTATCCAGATAAGTCTTAATCGATCCCAGCGTGTCCGCCTCTACCACCTTGCTTGGCAGTGCATTCCAGGCCCCCACCACCCTCTGTGTAAAACACATCCCTCTGACATGTGTGTTAAACCTTGCCCCCCTCAGCTTGAACCTGTCACCTCTGACCTGGGAAGAAGTTTCCCACTGTTCACCCTATCTGTGCCCTTCATAATTTTATACACCTCTATGAGGTCGCCCCTCATCCTCCGTCTTTCCAGGGAGAACAACCCCAGTTTACCCAATCTCTCCTCATGGCTAAGACCATCCATACCGGGCAACATCCTGGTAAACCTTTTCTGTACTCTCTCCAAAGCCTCCATGTCCTTCTGGTAGTGTGGCGACCAGAACTGGACGCAGTATTCCAAATGTAGCCTAACCAACATTCTATATAGCTGCAACATCATACACCAACTTTTATACTCTATGCCCTCTCCTATAAAGCTAAGCATGCCATATGCCTTCTTCACCTTCTCCACCTGTGTTGCCACCTTTAAGGATCTGTGAACTTGAACACCCAGGTCTCTCTGTGTGTCTATACTCCTGATGGTTCTGCCATTTATTGTATAGCTCCTCCCTACATTAGTTCTACCAAAATGCATCACTTCACATTTATCCGGATTAAATTCCACCTGCCATTTCTCCACCCAATTATCCAGCCGATCTATATCCTGCTGTATTCTCCGACAATGTTCATCGCTATTCGCAAGTCCAGCAATCTTTGTGTCATCTGCAAATTTACTGATCACACCAGTGTAACTTCCACATCATTTATATATATCACAAACAGCAGAGGTCCCAGTACAGATCCCTGTGGAACGCCACTAGTCACAGACTTCCAGCCGGAAAAAGACCCTTCCATTCTACCCTCTGTCTTCTATGCAGTTCTCCACCTATCTAGCTAGCTCACCTTTTATCCTGTGAGATTTAACCTTTTGCACCAGCCTGCCATGAGGGACTTTGTCAAACGCTTTACTAAAATCCATATAGACGACATCCACAGCCCTTCCCTCATCAATCGTTTTTGTCACCTTCTCAAAAAACTCAACCAAATTTGTGAGGCATGATCTCCCTCTTACAAAACCATGCTGTCTATCACTAATGAGATTATTCCAATCTAAATGTGCATACACCCTATTTCTAAGAATCCTCTCCAACAATTTCCCTACCACGACGTCAAGCTCACCAGTCTATAATTACCCAGGTTATCCTTGCTACTCTCCTTAAATAACGACCACATTTGTTATCCTCCGATCTTCTGGGTCCTCACCTGTGCCCAGTGAAGAGACAAAGATTTCTGTTAAAGGCCCAGCAATTTCATCTCTTATCTCCCTGAGCAGTCTAGGATAGACGCCATCAGGCCCTGGGGATTTGTCTGTCTTAATGTTCCCTCGAAAACCTAACACTTCCTCCCTTGTAATTGAGATTTTCTCGAACGGGTCAACACATCCCTCTGAGAGACTCCCAGTCAACACATCCCTCTCCTTTGTGAATACTGATGCAAAGTATTCATTTAGGATCTCACCTACTTCCTTGGGTTCTAAGCATAATTCCCCTCCTTTGTCCCTGAGAGGTCCAATTTTTTTGGTCCGATCAACAAGCCTCTTGATTCTAACGTATGTATAAAATACCTTAGGATTCTCCTTAATCCTGTCTGCCAAGGACATTTCATGACCCCTTTTTGCCCTTCTAACTCCCCGTTTGAGTTCTTTCCTACTTTCTCTGTATTCCTCCAGTGCTCCATCTGTTTTTAGCTGACTGGACCCAGCGTATGCCTCTCTTTTCTCTTTGATTAGACCCTCAATTTCCCTGGTTATCCACGGCTCTTGAATCCTATCTTTCCTATCCTTCCTTTTTACAGGCACATGCCTGTCCTGCAGCCCTATCAACTGCTCTTTAAAAGACTCCCACATGCCAGATGTGGATTTACCCTCGAACAGCCTCTCCCAATCAACAGCCACCAAATCTTGCCTAATCTGTCTATTGTTAGTCTTCCCCTAATTCAGCACCTTACCCATAGGACAACACATATCTTTTTCCATTACTATCCTAAAGTTTACAGAATTGTGGTCACTATTTGCCACATGTTCCCCTACTGAAACTTTAATGACCTGAGCGGGCTCATTCCCCAGTACAGCCCCCTCTCTAGTTGGGCTATCAACGTATTGTTCCAAAGAACCTTCCTGTACGCATTTTATAAATTCCTCCCTGTCCAGACCCCCAGCCCTAAGCACTTTCCAGTTTATATGAGGGAAATTAAAGTCTCCCACTACAACAACCCTATTTTTTCTGCACCTATCCAGAATCTCCTTACATATCTGTTCCTCCACTTCCTGTGAGCTGTTGGGAGGCCTGTAGTATACCCCCAGCACAGTGACTGTGTCCTTCCTGTTTCTGAGCTCCACCCACAGTGACTCGTTATTGTCCACCCTCTGTACCGCTGTAATATGCTCCCTAACTAATGTTGCTACTCCCCTTCTATCCTCGCTTCTGTCTCGCCTAAAACACTTATAACCCGGAATATTCAGCTGCCAGTCCTGTCTTTCTTTTAACCAAGTCTCCGTCACTGCGACCACATCCAAATTCCGCACAAGCATTAAGGCTCTAAGTTTGTCTGTCTTGCCTGTTACGCTCCTTGCATTGAAGCAGATGCACTCCAGACCTCCAGGCCCACTGAGGTCATCCACCCCCAGAATGCTCTTCCTCTTAGATAGCCTTGTCCTGGCCCCAAGCTCGTCCCCAGCCTCTATGCTTATTGACCTATTGTTTTGATCCCCACCCCCCGCCACATTAGTTTAAACCCACTCGAACCACACTCACAAAACTCCCAGCCAGGATATTCGTGTCCCTCCAGTTTAGGCGTAACCCGTCCTTCTTGTACAGGTGCCATCCTCTCTTGAAGACTTCCCAGTGATCCACGATATATGTATAAAACGCCTCGGGATTTTCCTTAATCCTGCTGGCCAATGACTTTTCATGATCCTTTTTAGCCCTTGTAACTCCTTGCTTCAGTTACTTTCTACTTTCCTTGTATTCATGTGTTCCTAGTCTCCTAGCTTTGACAAATGCTTCCTTTTTTGTTTTGACTAGGCTCACAATATCTCTCGTTATCTTAGTTTCCCAAATCTTGCTACACTTATCCTTTATCCTTACAGGCATATGCTGGTCCTAAATCCTTATTAACTTACACTTGAAAGCCTCCCACATGTCAGATATTGATTTGCTGTCAAACATCTGCCCCCAATCTACATTCTTCAGTTCCTGCCTAATATTGTTGTAATTAGCCTTCCCCCAATTTAGAACCTTCACTTCAGGACTACACTTATCTTTATCCATCTGTACCTTAAAGCTTACTGAATTGAGCTCACTGTTCCCGAACTGCTCCCTTACTGAGAAGTTGGCCACTTGGTCAGGCTCATTCCCCAATACGAGGTCCAGTATGGTCCATTCCCTAGTTGGACAATTTACATACAGATTACAAACTGTGCCACATCCATGCCCTGCACTCTGCCCATTCCACTCCCCGCGCTCTACCCATTCCAGCCCCATACTCTGCCCAGACCAGTCCCTGCACTCTGCCCAGTCCAGTCTATGTACTCTGCCCAGTCCAGTACACGCACACTGCCCAATTCAGTCCCTGTACTCTACCCATTTCAGTCTCTTCACTCTGCCCAGTCCAGTCCACACATTCTGCCCAGTACAGTCCCCACACTCTGCCCAGTCCAAGCCCCACATTCTGCCCATTCCAGTCTCTTCACTCTGCCCAGTCCAAGCCCCGCACTCTGCCCTGTCTAGGCCCCCATTCTGCCAGTCCAGTCCCCGCATTCTGCCCATTCCAGTCTCTGCATTCTATCCAGTCCAGTACCCGTACTCTGCCCATTCCAGTCTCAGTGCAGCTGGTACTCTGCCCATTCCAGTCTCAGTGCAGCTGGTACTCTGCCCATTCCAGTCCCCGCATTCTGCCCATTCCAGTTTCTGCACACTGCCCATGCCAATCCCAATACAGTACCAATTCTGCCCATTTGACTTCCTGCACGCTGCCCATTACATTCCCCCCTCTCTGCCCATTCCAGACTCTTCATGCTGCCCGTTGCAGGCCCCGCACTCTGCCCATTCCGGTCCCCACACTCTGCCCATTCTGGTCCCCACACTCTGCCCATTCTGGTCCCCACACTCTGCCCATTCCGGTCCCCACACTCTGCCCATTCTGGTCCCCACACTCTGCCCATTCTGGTCCCCACACTCTGCCCATTCTGGTCCCCACACTCTGCCCATTCTGGTCCCCACACTCTGCCCATTGCGGTCTCTCCGCTCTGCCCATTGCGGTCTCTCCGCTCTGCCCATTGCGGTCTCTGCAGTCTGCCCATTCCGGTCTCTGCAGTCTGCCCATTCCAGTCCCGCACTCTGTCCACTGGAGTCCCGCATTCTGCCCATCAGAGTCCGCACACTCTGCCCATTCCAGTCTCCACACAGCCAGCACTCTCCCTAGTTTAGTGCCCTGCACTCTGCCCATTCCAGTCCCTGCACAGCTGGCATTCTGCCCACTCTAGTTTCCGCACAGCCAGAGCTCTGCCCTTTCTAGTTGCTGCACTCGGCCCATTCCACTCTTCACTCTGCCCATCCCAGTCCCCTCGCTCTGCCCATCCCAGTCCCCTCGCTCTGCCCATCCCAGTCCCTGCACTCTGCCCATCCCAATCTCCGCATGGCTGGCTGGGAGTTGGCTCTCCTATGTGTTAGCTTCTTTTTCACCTTACTTTGGAGAGTAACATCTTGTGATCTTAGCAATCTCCTTTCCTCTCGTAACCCTGGTGACGGTAACCATTTTGATGTTGCTCGATCAAATGATGATAATGTGCATTCAAGTATTTTTGTACTTTGCTTCTGTTTAAAGTTAGTGACATATTTCAGAAGCTGCAAAGACCCAGGCAACTATGCCATTACTGTCCCAAAGGCCAACTGCCTAGGACACCATCCCATGCCAGACAGCCGGATTCTATTCTTTGTGGAATAGTGCTGGCAAAAGGCATTGATGTGCCCAATGAGCCATGGTCATATTAAATGGTGGAGCAGGCTCGAGGGGCTGAATAGCCTACTCCTGCTCCTATCATCCTATCATTGTAGTGAAGTCCCCCACCACAATGACCCTGTTCTCCTGTAGGGTATTGGCTCTGTCCAAATTCCCATACAAAGGAAGAAGTATCTCTAATCTTTTTACAACGTCAAGCTGGATAATGAAGCTGATTCCTGCCTCTCAACTCTCACTCCATCCAGAAGAAGGTGTAGCCTGCAGAAAGCTGCGTTTTCTCCACTAAGTGACAGTCACTTAACCATGAAAGCTGCCTGCTAACCAGCACAGTGCATCCTTATCAGACAGTGGTTACAGCACAGAGGAAAGCCATTCTATGTTGTCTCTCAAAAGGCGTGATTCTGCTAGAACAACTCCCCTGCCTTCTCCCTGTAACCCTGTAAATTCTTCATTTTCAGAGAGTGGTTTAATTCCCTTGTAAAAGCTTTGATCGACCTTGCTTTTGTCACACTCTCAGGCAGTGTGTCCAAACCCTAAACACTCAACTGCCTGAAACATGTTTCCACATTGCTTCTTTTGTTGACGATCTTAAATCTCTGCCCTTTTATTCTCAATTCATCCTCCAATGAGAACAGTTTATCCCTATATCGATCTCTATCAAATCTCCCCTTAGCCTTCTTTCCCCCCAAGGAGAACAGTCCCAATCTCTCCAATCTACCTTCATAATGAAATTTCTCATCCCTCAAACCATTCTCATGAATCTTCTCTGTGCTCTCTCCAATGCATTCACATCCTTCCTATAGTGTGACACCCAGAATTGTACACAATATTTCAGCTGTGGTCTAACTAGTGTCTTGTATAAGTTAAGCATACCCTCCTTGCTTTTGTACTCTGTTCCTATTAATAAATGCCAGTGTACTATACGCTTTACTGACCGCTCTCTCCACCTATCCTGTCACCTTTAATGATCTGTGCACATTTTCACCTAGCTCCCTCTGCTCCTGCACTCCCTTTAGAATTTTACCCCTTTGTTTTGTATTGTTCCTCCATGTTCATCACCTCACACTTCTCTGCATTGAACTTCCTCTGCCACCCATCATCTCACTGTACAAAACAGCCTATGTCCCTTTGAAGTTCTATGGTGTCCTCTTCCCAGTTTACAATGCTTCTCAGTTTTGTGTCATCTGCAAACTTTGAAACTGTACCCGGCACACCAATAACAAGACCATTAATATATGTCAGGAAAAGCCCTGAGGAACTCCACTACAATCCTTCCTCCAGTCCCAAAAATGTCCATGAACAACTAAGCTCTGTTTCCTGACCCTCAACCAATTCCATATCACTGTTGTTACTGTCCCTTTTATTCTCTGAGCTCTAACTTTACTTTCAAGTTGGTTGTGCATCACTGCATCCAGTGCACTTTGGAAATCATAGTACACTGAAGCAGACAAGTCTACTGAAGATGGAAAGGTATGGCCAGTGCCTCCGCAATGGCCACTCTTACTTCCCTCAGCATCCTCGAATGTATCTCATTCGCTCTTTGTGCTGAATAACTTTCAGTGTAGGCAGCCTATCCAATATCTCTTTCCTAATAATTTCAAATCCCCTTGTGTCTGAGAACTGGGTAGCATTTTCTTCCTTGATAAATTCAAATGCAAAGCCGAGTTATCAAGTAGAGCTCATATGATCTAAAAATGTTAAATAGAGTTTCCGTTTGCCTTAGGAGCAAAGGAACGGAGTCCAATCTGCTGTGCCATTCACTATGACCACGGCTGATCAAGCACATTGATGTCTGTTACACCTCATATCCCTTTTGTTATTGTCCATCAGAAATCTATCAATCTCTCTTTCAAATACACTCAGTGACTGAGCTTCTACAGCTTTCTGGGATAGAGAATTCTGAAGATTCACAATCCTCTGTGTAAAGACATTACTCATCTTGCTCCTAAGTGGCTTCCCCTTACCTTGAAATTGTGTCCCCTGGTTCTAGACTCCCCAACCGAGGGGAAATATCTTTGCTGCATCTATCCTGTCTGTTCCTTCAAATATTTTGTAGCTTTCAATGAGATCACGTCTCATTCTTCGAAACGCTGGAGAATACAGGCCCAGTTTACCCAATCACTCTTCATAAGGCAGTACCACTGTCCTGGGAACAGGTTTGCTGCACTCCCTCTATGGCAATAACATCCTTACTGAGGTGAAGGGACCAAAACTGCACACATTACTCCAGGTATAGTCTAACCAGGCTTCTATGCAATTGAAGCAAGACGTCACTAACCCCCATATTCAAATCTTTTTGTGATAAAAGCTAACATTCCCCATTAACCTTCCTAATAGCTAAAATTCCCAACAAATTCAAGAAACATAATTTCTCATTTGCAAATCCATACCGACTATCATGATTGTCCAAGTGTTGACTTATCACATTTCTCTTTCTGTCTCCTGCACAATGTGATGTTGTATGTGGATGAAACATTTCAGGATGTAACGGAGTGAGGAAGATGCAGACCTTGTGGGGAAGTGATGGCCTGCATGTTAGCCTGGAGTGACTTATGGACAAGGACACCCAGGTCCCTCTATATATCTACACTTTCTAATTTCTTGCCATTTAGGAAATAGTCTGCACATCTGTTCCTTCTACCAAAGTGAGTTACCTCACATTTTTCCACGTTACATTCCATCTGCCATGTTCTTGCCCACTCATTGAGTCTGTCCAAATCCTCCTGTAGCCACTTTACATCTTCCTCACAAAGCACATTCCCACCTAACTTTGTGTCATTCGTGAACTTGGAAATGTTATATTTGGGACCCACATCCAAATCATTGATATATATTGTGAACAGCTGGAACTCAAGTATGATCTTTGCAGTACCCCACTAGCCACAGCCTGGCAATGTAAGAATGACCTGTTTATTCCTACTCTCTGCTTTCTGCCTATCAGCCAATCCTTAATCCATGCCACTATATGGCCTCCTATCCCATGTGCTTTTATTTTGCTATATTGTGGGGGCTTTTTCAAAAACCAAATACACTATGTCCTGTGACTCTCCTTCGTCAATAAAGTTGGCAACATCATCAAAAATTCCCAACAAATTCAAGAAACATAATTTCTCATTTGCAAATCCATACCGACTATCATGATTGTCCAAGTGTTGACTTATCACATTTCTCTTTCTGTCTCCTGCACAATGTGATGTTGTATGTGGATGAAACATTTCAGGATGTAACGGAGTGAGGAAGATGCAGACCTTGTGGGGAAGTGATGGCCTAGTGGTATTATCGCTGAACTATTAATCAAAAAACTCAGCTCATGTTCTGGCTTCGAATCTCGTCACAGCAGGTGGTAGAATTTGGATTCAATAAAAGAACATATGGAATTAAGAATCCACTGATGATCGTGAAATCATTGTCGATTGTTGGAAAAACCCATCTGGTTCACTAATGTCCTTTAGGGAAGAAATCTGCCATCCTAACCTGAGCTGGCCCGTGTGCGACTCCAGAGCCACAGCAACATGGTTGACTCTCAACTGCCCTCCATGGGCAACTAAGAATGGGCAATAAATACTGGTCAGCAGCGACACCCATGCCCCATGAATGAATAAAAGACAGGATAGCCTGCCTGTGGTAATGGATTATGTTAGGTCAGTCCAACTCTGATTATATCTTCATCATGTGTGTCTGGTGATTTGTTGACTGGGGCTGTGGTGGATAATGTCACACCTTCTGTGGCCATCTCAGCTGTGCCATGCTGTTTCGGTAGCAGAAAGGAAACAACCTTTCCTCATGTGTCGTAACTTTTTCTGTGTGGTTGGAGACAGGTCTTCTCCCTTGTGATAATGTAATCAACGGTAACTGTGAAGGTCAGCCCAACTGGTAGACAACGTAGCCAATAGCAAAACGATGTGGTGGTCAGCTGACTCGGTATAAATAGAAAGCAGATGGGGATTGGGGGGAACTTGTATGGCCCAGGGTGTGACCTGAGGGTTGTGTAATGAAGTTTCTTTATTAAACCTTTTCCTTTGATTTACTTTGTGAGGTTAGTTGTTTTATTTTTTTTAATCCACTTCAATTGAATCAAGTCCAATTCAGAGACCCAACAAGTTGGGACATTCCCGATCCAAGCTGACAAGACAGGGCTCTCACCTCCTGTCTTGGGTTTGATCTACATGATCCAAGCTGATTGGAGTAGGTGTAGCTCCATCTCCAAGGCTTGATCTCATTTGCATCTTAGCCAAAAGGCCGAGATGCAGCTTTTAAAAATTGCTTCAAATGAAGCTGAAATGTAACCTAATGACTTCAACCAAGCACAGCATGTCGATATTACACTTGATCTTAGCCAAAAGGCCAAGAAGTTGCTCGCAACTGGAGTATCCTCACTGTCGGATGGGCATCTCTAACACCAGCCGACATGCTGCCCTCACCCATGTTACACTGTGAACACACACAGGTGCAGGACTGTTCACAAGCAGCTAGAAGTCTCACAACACCTTCTTACTGTGTTTACTCCAGTCCAATGTCGGCATCTCCACATCACCACAAGCAGCTGTACAGAGTCACAGTGCAGACGACCAGTTTCAGTAGAATGTGTCTGAGCGCCGCAGAGGGGAATACCTCTCACACGTGCACACACACACACCCAACCATGTGTACCATCTGCAACATGCACTGCAGCAACTCACCCAGGCTCCTTAGGCAGCATCTTCCAAACCCACAAACACTACCATCTAGAAGGACAAGAGCAGCAGCTACCTGGGAACACCACCACCTGGAAGTTCCTCTCCAAGTCACTGACTTGGAAATATATCGCCGTTCCTTCACTGATGCTGGGTCAAAATCCTGGGACTTCCTCCCTAACAGCACTGTGGGTGTACCTATATCTCAGGGGCTGCAGCAGTTGAAGAAGACAGCTTCCCAGCACCTTCTCAAGGGGAAATTCGGGATGGGCAATAAATGCTGGTCCAGTCAGTGATGCCCACATCTTGTAAATATGTTTTAAAAAAGAAAAGACTGAGAGAATTTTGTGTGAAATGGATGGAGAGAATGAGAAGAATCAAAGTTAACTGGGGATCTTTCGATGAGTGCAGTGTTGAGGTGTGTGTGTGTACAGTGTTAGATACTCACTTCCTTTACTTCCCACCAAGCATGAGGTAATGGACAAATATCATCATGTGTGGAAACACGTCTCTGTTTCCCTGCAGTCTGCTGCTCCAACTTAGAGGGAGATTGTTTTCATCTCGCTGACTGTTAGTAGCTATGCTGGAGTCAGTGCCCACAGCATCTCCTCCAGTTTCCTGTAAAAACACAGCTCGCAGCTAGAGCTGGAAATAAGCCAGCAGCAGGATTGAAAAATTGAAAGAAAACTGAATGGGTGCAGGTGAGATTACAGCCTGACCCACTCACTGACAGAGGGACTGAGACCAACACACAGAGTGAGCCCAAACTGAAGCTCTCTGAAGGAACAGTGAATCGCACCATGGGATGATGAACATGAGGTGGGGACTTGAGGTCTGCTCAGGCAATCCAGCAAACAAACTGAATCCAGCCTCACAAATCTACAACATCTGGCAAACACATTCTGCGGCACTGGCCTTTTTAAATTAGACACAGCAGCAGGATGTGGGAATAAACACCAACCCCACAGACAGGACACAGAGCTGCAGTGAGTACACACTGGCAAGGGAGAGACCTGGATTGTCCCAGACCCCAGCCACAGCTATTCTGACAGCCTTTCTGTATGAACAGGGGTTCAAGGCCACAGTGTGGGAGCAGGGTGACTGTGGGTCAAAGTAGAGGGGTGTGTGAGCAGACAGCAGGAACAGGTGTGTGCAGCTCTATGGGGCACAGTGTAGACCCAGCACATTCCTATTCAAAACACTGACAACACAGGAGCTACGGGGTAAGACACAAGGGTAGCAAAAAGAGAATTAGAGAATGAAGGGAGGAGTTAGAGGGATTTAATGGCAGGCTAACTGTTCCTGGCTAATACACAGGAGTCCAGCCCGGACAGGATTACTGAGATGTGAGAGTCCTTAGGGTGCAGTGGGAGGAAGTTTGGGTGATGATTGTTAGAGGGATTGGGGAGAACAAGAAAAGCCTGAGGGAAGACTGACAGTCTCAAAGAGGGGCTCCAATAGAAGGGTTCGAGTTCACAGGGGAAGAGCTTCAATAAACGGGTTAGAGTCACAGAGGGACGGGGTTCGATGAGGAGTTAGGGTCCCAAGGGAAGAGTTGGAGTCCCATGGGGTGAATTAGGGTAAACACAGTAAGAAGTCTCAAACATCAGGTTAAAGTCCAACAGATTTATTTGGTAGTAAACGCCACTAGCTTTCGGAACGCTGTTCCTTCGTCGGGTGAATGGGGAGTTCTGATCACAAACAGGGCATATAAAGGCACACACAGTTTACAGAATACTGAGTGGAATGTGAGTCTTTACAGCTAATCTGTTATTCAAGTCTTACAGGTACAGACAATGTGAGTGGAGATAGCATTAAGCAGAGGTTAATTGGGGCAAATCAGAGTAGATAAATCCCCAGGACCGGACAGGGTATTCCCTCGGACCTTGAAGGAGAATAGTGTTGAAATTGCAGGGGTCCTAGCAGATATATTTAAAATGTCATATCCACGGGTGAAGTGCCGGATAATTGGAGGGTAGCTCATGTTGTTTCATTGTTTAAAAAAGGCTCAAAAAGTAATCCGGGAAATTATAGGCCTGTATGTTTGACATAGTAGTAGGTAAATTATTGCAAGGAGTACTAAGAGATAGGATCTACAAATATTTGGGTGGACAGGGACTTATTAAGTAGAGTCAACATGGCTTTGTGCATGGTAGGTCATGTTTAACCAGTCTATTAGAGTTTTTCAAGGAGATCACTAGGAAAGTGGATGAAGGGAAGGTGGTGAATCTTGTCTACATGAACTTCAGTGAGACCTTTGACAAGGTCCCTCATGGGAGGTTAGTTAGGAAGCTTCAGTAGGTATACATGGAGAGGGAGTAAATTGGATTAGACACTGGCTCAATGGAAGAAGCCAGAGAGTGACAATGGAGGATTGCTTCTCTGAGTGGAGGCCTGTGACTAGTGGTGTGCCACAGGGATCACTGCTGGGTCCATTGTTGTTTGTCATCTATATCAATGATCTGGATGATAATTGGATCGGCAAATTTACTGATGATACAAAGATCAGAGGTGTAGTGGACAGTGAGGAAGGTTTTCAAAGCTTGCAGAGAGATTTGGAGCAGCTAGAAAAATGGGCTGAAAAACAGTAGATGGAGTTTAATGCAGACAAGTGTGAGGTATTGCACTTTGGAAGGACAAACCAAGGTAGAACATACAAGGTAAATGGTAGGACACTGGAGAGTGCAGTAGAACAGAGGGACCTGGGAATACAGATACATAATTCCCTAAAAGTGGTGTCACAGGTAAATAGCATGAAGAGTGCTTTTGGTACATTGGCCTTTATAAATCAAAGTATTGAGTATAAGAGTTGGAATGTTATAGTGAGGTTGTATAAGACATTGGTGAGGCCAAATTTAGAGTATTGTGTGCAGTTATTGTGTGCGGTTTTGGTCATCTAATTACAGGAAGGATATTAATAAGGTTGAAAGAATGCAGAGAAGGTTTACAAGGATGTTGCCGGGACTTGAGAAACTGAGTTACGGAGAGAGATTGAATAGGTTAGGACTTTATTCCCTGGAGCATAGAAGAATGAGGGGAGATTTGATAGAGATGTATAAAATTATGATGGATATAGATAGAGTGAATTGCAAGCAGGCTTTTTCCACTGAGGCTAGGGGAGAAAAAAACCAGAGGGCATGGGTTAAGGGTGAAGGGGGAAAAGTCTAAAGAGAATATTGGGGGGGGCGGGTTCTTCACACAGAGAGTGGTGGGAGTGTGGAATGAGCTGCCAGATGAAGTGGCAAATGCAGGCTCACTTTTAACATTTAAGAAAAACTTGGACAGGTACATGGATGAGAGGGGTGTAGAGGGATGTGGTCCAGGTGCAGGTCAGTGGGACTAGGCAGAAAAATGGTTCAGCACAGGCAAGAAGGGCCAAAAGGCCTGTTTCTGAGCTGTAGTGTTCTATGGAGAGGATTGGGGTCCCAGGAGGAAAGTTGAGATCCCAGAGAGAGGATTAGGGTCCCAGGGAGAGGACTAAGGTCCCAGGTGGTGGATTAGAGTCCTAATGAGAAGTTAGGTTCCCAGTGTGAGGGTTGAGCTCCCGGTGGGAGGTTTGGGTTCCCAGTGTGAGAATTGTGCTCCCAGTGTGAGAATTGGGCTCTCAGTGTGAAGGTTGGGTTTCCAGTTTGAGGGTTAGGCTCCCGGTGTGAGGGTTGGGCTCCCGGTTTGAGGGTTGGGCTCTCAGTGTGAGGGTTGGGTTCCCGGTGTGAGGGTTGGGCTCTCAGTGTGAGGGTTGGGTTCCCGTTGTGAGGGTTGGGTTCCCGTTGTGAGGGTTGGGCTCCCGTTGTGAGGGTTAGGCTCCCGTTGTGAGGGTTGGGCTCCCAGTGTGAGGGTTGGGCTTCCGGTGTGAGGGTTGGGCTCTCGGTGTGAAGGTTGGGCTCTCAGTGTGAGGGTTGGGTTCCCGGTGTGAGGGTCGGGCTCTCGGTGTGAAGGTTGGGCTCTCAGTGTGAGGGTTGGGTTCCCGGTGTGAGGGTTGGGCTCTCAGTGTGAAGGTTGGGTTCCCGGTGTGAGGGTTGGGCTCTCGGTGTGAGGGTTGGGTTCTCGGTGTGAAGGTTGGGCTCTCGGTGTGAGGGTTGGGTTCCCGGTGTGAGGGTTGGGCTCCCGGTGTGAGGGTTGGGCTCCCGGTGTGAGGGTTGGGTTCCCGGTGTGAGGGTTGGGCTCCCGGTGTGAGGGTTGGGTTCCCGGTGTGAGGATTGGGCTCCCGGTGTGAGGGTTGGGCTCCCGGTGTGAAGGTTGGGTTCCCGGTGTGAGGGTTGGGTTCCCGGTGTGAGGGTTGGGCTCTCAGTGTGAGGGTTGGGCTCTCAGTGTGAGGGTTGGGTTCCCGGTGTGAGGGTTGGGTTCCCGGTGTGAGGGTTGGGCTCTCAGTGTGAGGGTTGGGCTCCCGGTGTGAGGGTTGGGTTCCTGGTGTGAGGGTTGGGTTCCCGGTGTGAGGGTTGGGTTCCCGGTGTGAGGGTTGGGCTCTCGGTGTGAGGGTTGGGCTCCCGGTGTGAGGGTTGGGTTCCCGGTGTGAGGGTTGGGCTCTCGGTGTGAGGGTTGGGTTCCCGGTGTGAGGATTGGGCTCTCGGTGTGAGGGTTGGGCTCCCGGTGTGAGGGTTGGGCTCTCAGTGTGAAGGTTGGGTTCCCGGTGTAAGGGTTGGGCTCCTGGTTTGAGGGATGGGCTCCCGGTGTGAGGGTTGGGCTCCCGGTGTGAGGGTTGGGTTCCATGTGTGAAGGTTGGGTTCCCGGTGTGAGGGTTGGGTTCTCGGTGTGAAGGTTGGGTTCCCGGTGTAAGGGTTGGGCTCCTGGTTTGAGGGATGGGCTCCCGGTGTGAGGGTTGGGCTCCCGGTGTGAGGGTTGGGTTCCCGGTGTGAGGGTTGGGTTCCCGGTGTGAGGGTTGGGTTCCCGGTGTGAGGGTTGGGTTCCCGGTGTGAGGGTTGGGCTCCCGGTGTGAGGGTTGGGCTCCCAGTGTGAAGGTTGGTCTCCCGGTGTGAGGGTTGGTCTCCCAGTGTGAGTGTTGGGTTCTCGGTGTGAGGGTTGGGCTCCCAGTGTGAAGGTTGGGCTCCCGGTGTGAGGGTTGGGCTCTCAGTGTGAGGGTTGGGTTCTCGGTGTGAGGGTTGGGCTCTCAGTGTGAGGGTTGGGCTCCCGGTGTGAGGGTTGGGTTCTCAGTGTGAGGGTTGGGCTCCCAGTGTGAGGGTTGGGTTCCCAGTGTGAAGGTTGGGTTCCCGGTGTGAGGGTTGGGTTTCCGGTGTAAGGGTTGGGCTCCCGGTGTGAGGGTTGGGCTCCCAGTGTGAGGGTTGGGCGCCCGGTGTGAGGGTTGGGTTCTCAGTGTGAGGGTTGGGCTCCCGGTGTGAGGGTTGGGTTCCCAGTGTGAAGGTTGGGTTCCCGGTGTGAAGGTTGGGTTCCCGGTGTGAGGGTTGGGTTTCCGGTGTAAGGGTTGGGCTCCCGGTGTGAGGGTTGGGCTCCCGGTGTGAGGGTTGGGCTCCCGGTGTGAGGGTTGGGTTCCCGGTGTGAGGGTTGGGTTCCCGGTTTGAGGGTTGGGCTCCCGGTGTGAGGGTTGGGTTCCCGGTGTGAGGGTTGGGTTCCCGGTGTGAGGGTTGGGCTCCCGGTGTGAGGGTTGGGTTCCCGGTTTGAGGGTTGGGCTCCCGGTGTGAGGGTTGGGTTCCCGGTGTGAGGGTTGGGTTCCCGGTGTGAGGGTTGGGCTCTCGGTGTGAGGGTTGGGGTCCTGGTTTGAGGGATGGGCTCCCAGTGTGAGGGTTGGGCTCCTGGTTTGAGGGTTGGGTTCTCGGTGTGAGGGTTCGGCTCTCGGTGTGAGGGTTGGGCTCCCGTTGTGAGGGTTGGGTTTCCGATGTGAGGGTTGGGTTCCCGGTGTAAGGGTTGGGGTCCCAGTGGGAGGGATGGGCTTCCGGTGTGAGGGTTGGGCTCCTGGTTTGAGGGTTGTGTTTCCGGTGTGAGGGTTGGGGTCCCAGTGTGAGGGTTGGGCTCCCGGTGTGAGGGTTGTGTTTCCGGTGTGAGGGTTGGGGTCCCAGTGTGAGGGTTGGGCTCCCGGTGTGAGGGTTGGGTTCCCGGTGTGAGGGTTGGGCTCCCGTTGTGAGGGTTGGGTTCCCGGTGTGAGGGTTGGGCTCTCGGTGTGAGGGTTGGGTTTCCGGTGTGAGGGTTGGGGTCTCAGTGTGAGGGTTGGGTTCCCGGTGTGAGGGTTGGGCTCCCGGTGTGAGGGTTGGGCTCCCGGTGTGAGGGTTGGGGTCCCAGTGGGAGGGTTGGGTTCCCCGTGTGAGGGTTGGGGTCTCAGTGTGAGGGTTGGGTTCCCGGTGTAAGGGTTGGGGTCCCAGTGGGAGGTGTTTGATTTTTTTTTACTCTCCCCTCCACAAGTATTATTGTAAATTCATTTGGCAGAATTTTCCCAAATGCGCAAACGAGAGAATCACGCTGGCTATTCCAATGAGCTGTCGACCAGTGAGTCACTTGAGTGGGTGGGTTGGGAGTGGAGCCGAAGCTCGCGGTGAAGCTGGCTGCAGAGCACTTGGGGCGCCATTGCGCAGGAACCCCGATCTCCTGATGTACTGGAAGATACCTGCCACCTCCTCAGGCACAGTTATGGTGCCCAGTAGAAGCCCACAGGCATTGTCCAGCTCTGCCCTCTCCACATGAAGGGGGGAAATGCCCAGGGAGGCTGGAAATAGGCATTCCGGGCTGATTAATGACATGCTGTTCCCATATCCATGAGTGCACAGAGGGCCAGAGGATCTGGAGAGAAAACTTGCAGGGTAGCGGGATAGCTACAGTCTGGTTTCTCAGCTCAGCCAGCACTCTGTACTCAGGGTACAAAATTCCACCCTTTCAATCCATTCACCCCTGTCTGCCTCCCTCTCTTTCTTTCTGTATCTCGAGAGCCTGGACAAAGGCAAACACAGACACTCGAGTTTATCATTGTCTCTAATTCGCTAGTTCAGCCTCTGGCTGACTGAGGTGGAGACTATTTGAGGAGCAAGGTCTCAAACTGGAGATTCAGGTCATGGTTTATCAGGCAGGAATGGCCCCCATACTCTCATTGGCTTCAGAGTGTCAGACAACAGAGGGCGGACACCCCAACATTCAGGAGAAATACCATCCATGCTGTCTTCACAATAGCCTGCAAATTTGGCAGCGGTGAGGTGGTCCAACATCAGTGTCCTCTCCCAGTGTCCAGCATCAAGGCACTAATCACTCAAATCCCACTCCTCTGAGTGAAACTTGTTGCTCATATACCTGATGCCAGACTCCTGAAACAACTGCCCTACTCAGAACTCGGTTATGGGAGGAGGCTTCCAAGAGGATAGTGGGAATGCTTTAGCGCTATCCCTGGAAAGATCAAACATTCCCATCAACTGGTTGATGTCCCTGGTCAATGACTGAGCAAAATGGAGAAGGTTCACTTGCAAAGGCACAGAATAGATCTACAGACTGTGTCAAGATACCACAGAGATACAGCCCTGGTATCACAGAGATACAGCCCGGATATCACAGAGATACAGCCCAGATATCACAGAGATACAGCCCGGATATCACAGAGATACAGCCCGGATATCACAGAGATGCAGCCCGGATATCACAGAGATACAGCCCAGATATCACAGAGATACAGCCTGGATATCACAGAGATACAGCCCGGATACCGCAGAGACACAGCCCGGATATCGCAGAGATACAGCCCTGGTATCACAGAGATACAGCCTGGATATCACAGAGATACAGCCCAGATATCGCAGAGATACAGCCCGGATATCACAGAGATACAGCCCGATATCACAGAGATACAGCCAGGGTATCACAGAGACACAGCCAGGATATCGCAGAGATACAGCTCGGATATCGCAGAGATACAGCCCAGATATCACAGAGATACAGCCCGGATCTCGTACAGATACAGCCAGGATCTTGCAGAGAATCCCCAAACTGCCCATCTAGCCAACCTTTCCAGCACCATCTGCCTCACATCTGGCAGCGTCTGCCCATTCAGCAGTATCAGCCATCCCAGAACCTATTAATCAGGAGTGAAAGCAAGCCATTCTCGATCTGAGGGTCTGCTTAAAAAGACATTTTGTTCCAGTCTCTCTCCTATCCTTTCTCCTTCTTCCCTCCCCTCCCTCCTTCCCTTTCTCCCTCCGTACATAAACTGTAAGCAGATGAATGAGTAGATGTTAGTTATTGTGACTGGAAAGTTGTAAAAAGTATGCTTCTTGTTATCTAGTCAATCTGAACCCAGCAAGAGAGGATTTGCAGAGAGTGAGAATGGGATTGCCATGTAGAATAAGCTATTTACCATTTATATAGATGATCTGGAGGAGGGAACCGAGTGCAGGGTGTCGAAATTTGCTGATGACACCAAGATTGGGGGAAAGGCAAATTGTGCGGAGGGTGTGGAGAGTCTGCAGAAGGATCTAGATAGGCTGGGCGAATGGGCCAGGAAGTGGCAAATGGAATTTAATGTTGGCAAGTGTGAGGTGGTCCACTTTGGTAGGAAGAATGGTAGGAAGGACTATTACTTACGTGGCGAAAAACTGCAGCAGGCGACGGTGCAGAGGGACCTCGGGGTCCTTGTGCATGAGTCGCAAAAACCCAGCTTGCAGGTGCAGCAGGTGGTCAGGAAGGCGAATGGGATGCTGGCCTTCATAGCGAGGGGGATTGAATATAGAAGTAGGGAGGTCTTGCTGCAGCTGTATAGGGCATTGGTGAGGCCGCAGCTGGAGTACTGTGTGCAGTTTTGGGCGCCGCACCTGCGCAAGGATATTTTGGCCCTGGAGGGAGTGCAGAGGAGGTTTACTAGGCTGATACCGGAGTTGAGGGGATTGAGCTATGAGGAGAGGCTGAATAAACTAGGCTTGTACTCGTTAGAGTTTAGAAGAATGAGGGGAGATCTCATTGAGACGTATAAGATGATGAATGGGATGGATAGGATAGAGGTGGAGAGACTCTTCCCGCTCAAAAAAGACAGTAGGACTAGGGGGCACAGCCTCAAGATAAAGGGGAGGCGGTTTAGAACGGAGTTGAGGAGGAACTTCTTCACTCAAAGGGTGGTGAATCTCTGGAATTCTCTGCCCGTTGAAGTGGTGGAGGCTGCCTCGCTAAATATTTTTAAGAAGCGGGTTGATGGGTTCTTGATAAGAGAGGGGATTAAGGGTTATGGGGAGAGGGCGGGAAAGTGGAACTGAGCCACAACAGATCAGCCATGATCTTATTGAATGGCGGGGCAGGCTCGAAGGGCTAGATGGCCTACTCCTGCTCCTATTTCTTATGTTCTTATGTTCTTATAAGCTGAGAGTAAGTTAAACCAAGGGATGACAGTAAAGAAGTAATAATCAGGAATGAATTCAAACTTGGAGATTAAAACTAGCTAAAGGGAAGGCACTAACACTGAAGAGATTTTAGGATTTGTTCGCAGGATGTGTGTGTCACTCACAACTCCATTTGTCAATCTCCTCTAATGTGGCAAAAATCTGATTCACAATTTCTGTTGGAGAATAAAGTATTTAATTTCAGGAATTAAAGGTGAATAGAAGATTCTGTTTGAAAAATTGGTAATAACTCTGATGTAAATACAATTAAAACAAGCCTGGGTTAATTACACTTGGAAGGTAGACGTGTATTTATTTTCAAGGTCAGATTTTAACAGATGGGACTCATAAACAATGAGGAGTCTTCTTTCTGAGCACAATACAGCCAAGAGTTCTGCCCTTCCATACTGAATTTAAATTCTCTATCTGGCTTCCAGGTCAAAGGAAGCAGATTTGTAAACACTGGCTTTCTTCATTACCAGGGAGTTTGGAGAGAGGATTGGAGAATTCCACAAACAAGGTAATTATTCATGTGGGTTGCAGAATCTAAGAATGAAATAATTTAAAACCCAATAATTAACTGACAAAACCACGCTGCAAGATTACAGATTTTTAAGCAAAAAACAAACTTTATTGCAAATCAAAAAGAATTTTAAAAAGTATGTACCATTCACTTATTTTACAACTCTATGTTATGAACCTTGTGTTACTTTTTACTCCCCCGCCAACAATTTTTCACACGTTCAAAAAGTCTTGAAGGTACATTTACTTCTCAACAGATCAAATCAAAGACATGCCATAGTCCTCCAGTATTCACTTTAATTCTCAGTACTTCAGTTATCCTCAGAGATAAGATTCAATGGGATTCCTTCCATTAACTTTTTGACTATGTGACCCTCCACATTTTCTTTATAGATCTCATGACTGTGGATGTCACTGCTCCTTGTTCAGGTGACAGCAGTAAATCAACTGCTTTGTCACACTTTTCTGAACTAATTCTGCTGACTGCTTTCTGCAGCAAGGCTCTATGAGGACCATTCATTGTAAACTAGAGCAAATCTTCCAACTGCTTTTTCCTCCTGAAACCCAAAATGAAATTGAGCTACGGTTGAATTTCGCCAGATGTGTAAGCCTAACTAATTGTCCTGCGGCTTCTCTCTATCCAGAGAGATGCTGCCTACACTGCAGCAAAGCTGCAACTGTCTCTGTCTATTCCTCAAACTGTACTTCTTGTCAGCCACCACACACATACATTAAATAAAGGAACCTTCTGATCTACACAGCCCATCTTTATGACAATGTGGCAAGCTTTGGGATATTCAGACAGAAATACAAATAAATTATTTTAACATCAACACAACTTTTTACCTCTGTAACCAGTATGAATAATTTATATTTCAAATGGATGTAAGTTATAGAATCATTGAATCCCTACAGTGCAGAAGGAGGCCTTTTGGATCATTCAGCCTGTACCAACAACAATCCTTCCCAGCTCCTATCCCATTAACCCTATTGTTAGTCCTCCACACTAAGGGGCAATTTAGCATGGCCAATCCACCTAACCCGCACATCTTTGGACTGTGGGAGAAAACCGGAGCACCAGGAGGAAACCCACGCAGACACAGGGAGAATGTGCAAATTGCAGACAGTGACCCAAGGCCAGAATTGAACCTATGTCCCTGATGCTGTGAGGTATCAGTGCTAATCATGGTGCCACCGTGCTGCCCTTTCTCCAACTCTCTGTACAACTAAAAAGTCACTCTTAAATTTGTGTAGAATAATCACAGGGCAGTTAAATCCAAATGTTTGATTTCCCTTTACATTACAGCTGTTCATTAGTTTTTTAATCAAACTGTTTTAGTTATCTTACATTTAACTCTTTAATGTTTAATTTTTTATATTCTAAAACCTCTGAATAATGAACTATATTTTCACAATATTTCATTTATTTAAAAGTGGTTACAGAGATGTTTTATCAATATAGCTGAAAAGATTTATCACTAAAATGCAGAATTTTAAATCAGAGTCAAGTTCACCACCTGGGAGCACTCCAGCTGTCAGTGATTGAAAATGGATTTGAAAAAGGAAACTGAACCACTGATAGAACCAAGAATGACAGCCCATTTAGAGACAAAACTGTATATGATGAGAATCATTTAGAACCATGTTTACAAGTTGGCCAAGATTGGATCTAAATATTCAAGGATATTTGCCATTACTGAAGGACAAGAGATGAGAGAATGGTGGTGGGGTAGCTCTGTTACGTAAGGGTGATATTAGTACAGTCGTGAGAGAAGGCCTTAATTCAGGTCAAGATGTAGAATCAGTTTGGGTGGAAATAACCAATACGAATTGTAGGCACTCACTGTGGGAACAGTTGCAAGGTCCCCTAATAGCAACTACAATATTGGACAGAGTAGAGGAAGAAATAATGGGGTAGAAACAAAGATTATTTAAAAAATTCTGAGTGACTTTAATCTTCACGTCAATTGGGGAAATTAAAATGGCAAAGGTAGCTTGGAGGATGGGTTTCTAGCGTGTATATAGTAGTAAGGGTGGCATGGTGGCTCAGTGCTTAGCACTGCTGCCTCACAGCATCAGGGACCCAGGTTCAATTCCAACCTCTGGCCACTGTCTATGTCGAGTCTGCATATTCTCCCCGTGTCTGTGTGGGTTTCCTCTAGGCGCTCCAGTTTCCTCCCACAGTCCAAAAATGTGCAGGTTAGGTGGCCATGCTAAATTGCCCCTTAGTGTCAGAGGGACTAGCTAGGGTAAACACATGGGGCTATGGGGATAGGGCCTGGGTGGTCGGTGCAGGCTTGATGGCTGAATAGCCTCCTTCTGCACTGTATGATTCTATCACTCAGGACAATAGTTTAGAACAATATGTTCTAGTACTGGTTGAGTTGGGGGGAGACACTATTTTAAAACTGATAACATGCAAGGAGATAAAACTAATGAATGACTTCAAAGTAAAGGAACCTTGAGGCAACAATCATCATTACATGATAGAATTTCACATTTGCTTTGAGGGTGAAAAATGTGGGTCTGGGAATAGTTTCTCAAACTTTAATGAAGGAAATTCAGATGATATGAAGATGGGAGCTGGATAAAGTAAACTGAGAAAATGTGATGAAGGGTCATCCAGACTCGAAATGTTGACTCTATTCTCTCTCCACAGATACTGTCAGACCTGCTGAGATTTTCCAGCAGTTTCTGTTTTAGAACATAGAACATGTTTTGTTTCAGATTCCAACATCCGCAGTATTTTGAATTACTTTGCATCTGTCATTACAAAGGAAGAATCATAAAATCCATCGAATTATAGAAATGCCTACAGTATAGAAGGAATGGCCTTTCCAGCATTCACTGACAACAATCCCACCCATGCACTATTCCCCTAACCCCACTTATTTACGCTGCTAAACCCCCCCAACACCAAGGGAGAATTTATCATGGCCAATCCACCTAACCAGCACGTCTTTCAGACTGTGGGAGGAAACCGCAGCACCCGGAGGAAGCTTATGCAGACATGGGGAGAATGTGCAAACTCCAGTCATATAGTCACCCAAGGTTGGAATTGAGCCTGGGTCGCTGGTGTAGTGAAGCAGCGGTGCCAGAGAATACAACCCAGGCTATGGTGAAAAATTATGTAACTTTTTGTGCTTTAAAATTGATGAGAAGCTAACATTGGATAGGCTATCTATGCCTAAAGGTGCTAAGACACCGGACGAGGTAAGATGCATCTAAGGAGAGGAGCAAAGTGTGGCCAAATGGCTAACAGCCTGAGCAACATAAAATTGGACACTTTAATGTTCAGCTAAACAGCTTCTACAAACAAAAAGCCGGATAGAATTCAGATAGGATGAGGTTATCACAGGTCAAAATACAACAGGGACCATACCAGAATAAAGGCAAAATATTGTAAATGGTCAAATCTGAAACAAAAACAGAAAATGCTGCAAAAACTCAGCAGGTCTGACAGCATCTGTGGAAAGAGAACAGAGCCTGATGAAGAGTTATCCAGAGTTGAAACATTGGTTCTATTCTCTGTTCACAAATACTGTCAGGCCTGCTGAGTTTCTACAGTATTTTCTGTTTAGGGACCATACCAGAGCTGTCTTGCAGCTTGTACTTGACCTTCATAATGGGGGAGTCATTATGACCCAAAACAGAGTCTAGATGACATACTGAAAGACAGGCTCAAACTTTACAATGGAAGAATTATTATGGCCAAAATCCATCAGGAGGTACTCAGCCAGAATAATAGGAAAAGACATTCACCGGAATTCGAGCGCCCAGCCCACCATGGAATTGGAACAGGTGAGAGGCACACAATGGAAACGTCCGTGGATCCTGGGTGGGAATTTCCAGTCTGGCTCGAGCGGGGGCATAAAATCCCGCCTATTATGTTTGTGTATTCCCCAGTTTCAGGCAGACTCCCTGCTCTTAACCAAATCCTGAAAGGAGATATGTACAACTAGGATAGTCTGACCTAACCTCATTGAGTACTGTCACTCTCGTCCTGTCACCCCATTGGCTGCAGGCCAAAAAACATGATCTGTAGCAATGGAGGAGGGTGTGTATGGCCCACCTTTGTACCCAGAAAACCCTGAGTTAATCTGTCGATATGAGCTCAGTGAATTGAATGCAATAGCCCAGTCAACCTCACTAGAATGGGTATCGCAGTTAGCCTGGCTTGGGGAAAAGCTAACTTAATTTATGATGTAAAAGTAGTTTCTTTAACTTGCATGTGTTTTAATGAAGCTAAGTTCAACCATAGTCCATTGCCTGTCTGACAAAGTAAGGGTACCTGGGTAGACATGCTTTGAGTGAATAACTGGTGGAAATGTCTGTACAGAATATTTCACAAGCAATAGGAGTGAGAATGGAAATTGCAAAGGTGCAGGCCATAATTTTTCCGTCTTCCTTAGTCTCAGGGGTGGCCCCAGAGCACCAGAGAATAGAAAATCTTACACCCTTACTCAAAAAAGATTGTAAGGATAAGCCCAGCAATGGCAGGTCAGTCAGTTTAACTTTCGTACTGGGGAAACATTTAGAAGCAATAATTTGGGACATAATTGATAGTTACATGGATAAATGCAGGTTAATTAAGGAATGCATGGATTTCTTAAGGGTCAATCTTGTTTAACTCACTTGGAGTTTTTGGAGAGGTAACAGAGATGGTCGGTGAGGGCAATGCTATTGATATGTTGTACACGAATGTCCAAAAAATGTTTGATACAATGCCACACAACAGACTTGTGAGCAAAATTATAGCTCATAGAGTAAAAGGGGCAGTATAAACATGGATACAAAATTGGCTGAACGACAAGAAATAGAGAACAGTGGTTGATGGATGTTTTTCATGCTTGTGGAAGTTTTGTAGTGATGTTGCCCAGGGTGAGTGTGGCTTTTCCTGATAGAAAATAATGATCTAGACCTTGGTGTGCAGGGGACAGTTTCTGCATGGCAGCATCGTGACCAGTGAGGAGGACAGTGTAGAACTTCAAAAGGACATCGACAAGTTGGTGGAGTGGGCAGACAGGTGGCAGATGAAGTTCAACACAGAAAAATGTGAAGTGATTGATTTTGGTAGGAAAACGTGGAGAGACAAGAGAAAATAATCCAAAAGGAGTTTGGGAGCAGAGGGAGCTGGGTGTATCTGTGCACAGATTATTAAAGATGGCAGGTCAGGGAGAGCAGTTAAAGCAAATTTATTGGGATTTATTGAAAGGGGCATAGAGTACAAGAGCAAGGAACTTCTACAAGATACTTGTGAGATCTCAGCTGGAGTATTGTGTACAATTCTGAACAACGCACTTTAGGAAGGATGTGAAGGCATTGGAGAGAGTGCAGAGAAGATTCAGGAGCATGGCTCCAGGGCTGAAGATCTTCAGTTGTGAAGATAGAATGGAGAAATTGGGACTAATCTCCTTAGAGGAGACTGAGAGTAGATTTGATAGAGATGTTCAAAATCATGAGTGGTCTGGACAGAGTAGATAGAGAGAAAGCGTTCCCATTGATGGAAGGATTAAGAATGAGAGGGCACAAACTGAAGGTAATTGGAAAAAGAAGCAGAAGTGACAGAGGAGCAACCTTTTCACATAGTGAGTGATTAGGATCTGGAATGTACTGTCTGAGAGTGTAGTGGAGACAGATTCACACAGCGAGTGGATAGGATCTGGAACGTACTGTCTGACAGTGTGATGAAGAGTGTGATTCACACAGTGAGTGGTCAGGATCAGAATGTACTGTCCGAGAGTGTGGTGGAGACAAATTCACACAGTGAGTGGTTAGAATCTGGAATGTACTGTCCGAAAGTGTGGTGGAGACAAATTCATACAGTGAGTCGTTAGGATCTGGAATATACTGTCTGAGAGTGTGGTGGTGACAGATTCACACAGTGAGTGGATAGGATCTGGAATGCAACGTCTGAGAGTGTGGCGGAGGCAGATTCACACAGTGGTTTGGGCCTAGAATGCACTGTCTGAGAGTGTATTGGAAACAGATCATACGGCAAGTGGTAGGATCTGGAATTCATTATCTGAGAGCATGGCGGAGACAGATTCACACAGCAAGTGGTTAGTATCTGAATGTACTGCCTGAGAGTTTGGTGGAGATAGATTTGCACAGCAAGTGGTTAGGATCTGGAATCCACTGTCTGAGAGTGTGGTGGAGCCGGATTTGCACAGCGAGTGGTTAGGATCTGGATTGCATCGTCAGAGAGTGTAGTGGAGTCAAATTCATACTGCAAGTGGTTCGGATGTGGAATGCACTGTCTGAGAGTGTGGTGAACAGATTCACACAGTGAGTGGTTAGGGTCTAGAATGCACTATCTGAGAGTGTGGTAGAATCAAATTCAGAGTGGTTAGGAGCTGGAATGTACTGTCTGAAAATGCCTCGGAGGCAGATTCACACAGTGAGTGGTTAGGGTCTAGAATGCACTATCTGAGGGTGTATTGGAGACAGATCCACAGGGCAAGTAGTTAGGATCTGGAATCCACTATCTGAGAGTGTGGTGGAGACAAATTCACACAGCGAGTGGTGAGGATCTGGGTTGCATTATCTGAGTGTGGTGGAGACAGATTCACACAGCGAGTCATTAGGAGCTGGAAGGTACTGTCTGAGAGTTTGATGGGGACAGATTCACACAGCGAATGGATAGGATCTGGAGATACGAATGGATACTGTCTGAGAGTACGTGGAGGCAAGTTCATGTGAGGATTCCAAAAAGGAATTGGATTATTGTTTGAAAGGGAAGACTGTGCGGGTTTATAAGGAGATGGTGGGGGGAATGTTATGAGGTGCATTGCCAGTTTGGAAAGTTGTACAGCTCTGATGGGCTGAATGGCCTCCTTCCTGAGTTGTAACAATTCTGTGATATGTCGTTCATTCAGCTAAGATATATTCTATTGAAAAAGAAGGACTCTACAGAAGATGCATCATTCATGGCTAGCAAGGAAGTGAAGAATATAGTCAAATTGTAAGAAAAAACATACAAAGATTCATGATAGATCAAAGGTTGCACTGATTGTAGAAACCAGCAAAGGAGGATTAAAATTTTTTAAAAAGTTTATTTATTAGCCACTTGTAAGGCTTACATTAACACTGCAATGAAGTTACTGTGAAATTCCTCTAGTCGCCACACTCCGATGCCTATCAGGTTGATGCACCTAACCAGCACATCTTTCAGACTGTGGGAGGAAACCAGAGCACCTGGAAGAAACATACGCAGACACAGGGAGAACGTGCAAACTCCACACAGACAATGGCCCAAGCTGGAAATCAAACCCAGGTCCCTGGTGCCGTGAGGCAGCAGCACTAACCACTGTGCCACTGCGCCATAAAGATTAATAAGGAGGGAGAACATAGAACATAGAACATAGAACACTACAGCACAAACAGGCCCTTCGGCCCACAAGTTGCGCCGATCACATCATCACCTACCAACCTACAGACCTATCTATAACCCTCAATCTCATTAAACCCCATATACTCATCCAGGAGTCTTTTAAAAGACCCCAGCGAGTTCGCCTCCACCACCACTGACGGCAGCCGATTCCATTCACTCACCACCCTCTGAGTGAAAAACTTACCCCTAACATCACTTCTGAACCTCCCTCCCCGCACCTTAAATCTGTGTCCTCTCGTAGCGACCATTTCAACCCGGGGAAATAGCCTCTGAGAGTCCACCCTATCTATTCCTCTCAACATTTTGTAAACTTCTATCAGGTCGCCTCTCAACCTTCATCTCTCCAGGGAAAAGAGTCCCAGCTCCCTCAACCTAACTTCATAAGGCATGCCTCCCAGTCCAGGCAACATCCTTGTAAGTCTCCTCTGTACCCTTTCAATAGCTTCTACATCTTTCCTATAGTGAGGCGACCAGAACTGCACACAATACTCCAAATGAGGCCTGACAAGGGTCTTATAAAGTTCCAGCATTACCTCCCGACTCCTAAACTCAATCCCTCGATTAATGAAGGCCAGTACACCATACGCCCTTCCGACCACCTCCTCCACCTGCGAGGCCGATTTAAGAGTCCTGTGGACCCGGACCCCAAGATCCTTCTGCTCCTCAACACTACTCAGACTTCTGCCCTTGATAGTGTACTCGTTCATCCCGTTGGTTCTGCCAAAATGGACGACTACACATTTATCCGCGTTGAAGTCCATCTGCCACTTCTCCGCCCAGTCCTGCATCCTATCTATGTCCTGCTGCAACTTTTGCCATCCTTCCAGATCATCCACAACACCACCGACCTTCGTGTCATCAGCGAACTTACTTACCCATCCCTCCACTTCCTCATCCAGGTCATTTATGAAAATGACAAACAACAAGGGTCCCAGAACAGATCCTTGAGGCACTCCGCTGGTGACTGACCTCCATTCAGAAAAAGCCCCATCCACAACCACTCTCTGCCTTCTGCAGGCAAGCCAGTTCTGGATCCACAAGGCCAAAGGCCCTTGGATCCCATGCCCTCTCACCTTCTCAAGAAGTCTTGCATGGGGGACCTTATCAAACGCCTTGCTGAAGAACTTAGAGAATAAGAGAAATCAGCTGCAAATATAAAAACAGCGTATGGATTTGTACAGTTTTAAAAAGGAAAAGAGTAATTATTGATTATTGGTGGGTGACACTGCAGGATAAAAAAAAAATCTGCAGCATGGGTAGAGGATTGGATAGTAATAGGAAGCAGGGCGTATGAAGAAACTGGTCTTCATTGGCTTGTTACGCTGTTATTAGTGGAGTGCCACAGGAATCAGCACTGGGGCGTCAGCTATTTACAATCTAAATCAATGGCTTGATGAAGGGATTGAAGGGACGGTTGCTAACTTTGCCAATGACACAAAGATAGGTATGAAAAGGACATGAGCAGTCTGCAAAGGGACAAGAGAGGTTCAGTGAGTGGGCCAAAATTTGGCAGATGGAGAATAATGTTGGAAAATGTGAACTTATCCATTTAGGTAGGAAGAATAGAAAAACAGCATATTATTTAAACAGAGAGGGATTAAGGAACAATGAGATACAAAGGGATCTGGGTGTCCTGGTACATGAATCACAAAATGTTATTATGCAGATACAGCAAGTGACTAGGAAGGCAAATGGAATGTTGTTTATTACAAGGGGACAGGAATGGAAGTTTTATTACAGCTGCACAAGGTGTTGGTGAGACCACATCTGGAATACTGTGGACAGTAGATTCTGATAAGGTCCTAACAGTCGAAAATAGCGAATGTGGTTTCTCTATTTAGGATAGGAGGAAGATAGAAAGCAGGAAACTAAAGGCCAGTTAGCTTAACATGTGTCATAGAGAAAGTGCTTAAATCTATCATCATGGAAGTTAAAAATTTACACAGCAAACCTCAGGGTGGACTCTCAGAGGCTATTTCCCCGGGTTGAAATGGTTGCTACGAGAGGACACAGATTTAAGGTTCAGGGAGGGAAGTTCAGAAGTGATGTTAGGGGTAAGTTTATCACTCAGAGGGTGGTGAGTGAATGGAATCGGCTGCCGTCAGTGGTGGTGGAGGCGAACTCGCTGGGGTCTTTTAAAAGACTTCTGGATGAGTATATGGGGTTTAATGAGATTGAGGGTTATAGATAGGTCTGTAGGTTGGTAGGTGTTGATGTGATCGGCGCAACTCGTGGGCCGAAGGGCCTGTTTGTGCTGTAGTGTTCTATGTTCTATGTTCTATGTAAACTGCCTTTGACCACACGTCCATCAGGCACAGTGGTCTGCACAGGATACTCTGACGGAAAAGGAGATGGTGGACCCTGTCAGACGGTTCTCTGAGCAGACTGTCAGAGTTATCTGGCAGAACGCCTCATCACCAGAACTTTCAAACAAGCACCAAGATCTGGCTTGGCTGGTGGTGAGAAAGGCCCTTCCTGTTAGATCCTGCTACAGACTGGCACATCCTACAGCCCAGGACAACGTGCTGAGGGATGCAGAGACACAATGGGGAAGGTCACTGTCTAAGACTTTTAGCCATAGTGAACTGAGGGGTGTGGAATGGTATAGAACCCCCAATGACGAACATTGAATGTATACAGTAAATATTACACTTATCACAATTGTACTGAGGCATGTCAGAGTGCAACTCACTCTAGGTAGACAACTTAAATACCTTTGCACTATTTGTAATGACCATTTTGCAATTTCTGTAACGTTTGTTTGGCTGTATTGAAGCCCCAGAATTTAACACGATGTTTGCAGAATAGCTGAACGTTATTATATTGTGTGTGATAGCCATCTTGAAAAGATGTAACGTTCTTTCAGATATCTTACGAATGAAGTGTACTTCTAGAATAGAGGCAATAGTGGCACTTAGGAAATAGTAATGCAAACAGACTGAGTCAACATGGGTTTATGAAAGGGAAATCATGACTAATTTATTGAAGATGTTTGAGGAAGTTGGATAAAGGGGACCCTGTGGATGTGGTTTACTTTGATTTTCTGATGACATTTGACAACGTGCCACATCAAAGGTTACTACTTTGGTTACAGGTGAGACCACACCTACCTACATACAGTTTTAGTCTCCTTACTTAAGGAAGGATATAAATCTGTCCAAAGCAGTTCAGAGAACTCGTCTAATGGCTGGGATGAAGGTTTTTTTTAAATTCTGTCAGTCATGAGCAACGCTGGCTGGGCCAACATTTATCACTATTCTCTAATTGCCCTTGAACTGAGTTAGGCCATTTCAGAGTCACTCACATTGCTGTGGCTCTGGAGTGACATGTAAGCCAGACCAGGTAAGGATGGCAAATTTCCTTCCCTAAAGGACATTAGTGAACCAGCTGGGTTTTTCCAACAATCTACAATGGTTTCAGGGCCACCAGTTACTGATTGTAAATTTCACCGTGCTGCAGTTGTAAATGCGCCTAGTTTGGGGGCGTTCAAGAGATCCATGGATAGGTTTATGGATGGAAAGGATTTCGTTTAGGTTAGAGGGTCATTGCTTTTTAACTGGTCGGCGCAACATCGTGGGCCAAAGGGCCTGTTCTGCGCTGTAATGTTCTATGTTCTATGGTGGGATTTGAACCCGGGTTCCCAGAGCATTATCCTGATCTCCAGATTACTAGTCCAGTAACTATAACACTATGTCACTGTCTCCCCTAAACCTTATGAGAAATGTTTTGACAGGTTGGGCATGGGTCTATTGAAATTCAGAATTATTGAAACGTAGAAGATCCTGAGGAGATTTAACAGGCTGGCTGCTGAAAGGATGTTTCCTCTTGTGGGAGGGGCTGCAACTGGGGGATATGGATTAAAAATAAGGGTGCCCCAGGAATAAGGAGAATTTGTTTCTCTCAGAGGGTTGTTAGTCTGTGGAAATCTCTTTCCCAAACTCATCTACATCAGCATAAAAATAGATAATAGAAAGAAATAAATAGGATATTCCCCCCTCAGCTGATGAATAAGGTACTCAGAGGAAGCACTGAGGGTGGCAAGGATGCAAAATGTACTCTGGGTGGGGACTTCAACATCCATCACCAAGACTGGCTCGGTAATAACAGCATATTCCGAGCTGGCTGGTTTCTAAAGGACAAAGCTGCTATACTGGGACTGAGGCAAGTGGTGAGGGAACCAACACTTGGTCCTGAGTGAGGGGCTGAAGTGTGGCGTTATGTCAGTCAACACTCATTACATTGTGGCTGTCAGAGTTGGTGGGGGTGTGGTCCCCCTCAACTCTTTGTATGACTGAGCCCGTACCATTCAAAAAAGTCAGGCCTAGTAGGAGATATATACATTTGAACATCCAATGATATGAATTAGGAGCAGTAGGTCACTCAGCCTCTCGAGCCAGTTCTAGTATTCAATACGATCATGGCTGGTCTAATTGTAACCTCAAACCTCCCAAACCCTAATGACCTTTTGACTCCACTGTTAGTTCGGAATCTATCTAGTTCAATGCTCATTAAGCCAGCCTCCACTACCCACGCCCCTGAGAGAAAACAATTCTCCTTAGCGTACAAATGCCAGGCAATAACCAATACCAATAAGAGACACTCTAACCACTGCCCCTTGACATTCAATGGTGTTATCATCACTGATTCCCCCACTGTCAACATCCTTGGGGTTACCTTTGATCAGAATCTCAACTGGATTCATCAAATAAACACAGTGGCTACAAGAGCAGGTCAGAGGCTAGGAATGCTGTGGTGAATAACTCACCTCCTGACTCCCCAAAGCCTGTCCAGCATCTACAAGGTACAAGTCAGGAGTGTAATGGATTATCCTCCACTTGGCTGGATGGCTGCAGCTCCAACAACACTCAAGAAGCTTGACACCATCCAGGACAAAGCAGCCCGCTTCATTGGCACCACATTTACAAACATTCAATCCCTCCACCACCGATACTCCGTAGCAGCAATGTGTGCTATCTACAAGATGCACTGCAGCAATTCACCAAAGATCCTTAGACAGCACCTTCCAAACCCATGAACACTTCCATCTAGAAGGACAAGGGCAGCAGATAAATGGGAACACCACCATCTGCAAATTCCCCTCAAAGTCCTCACTTGGAAATATTCCTTCGCAGTCGCTGGGTCAAAATCCTGGAATTCCCTCCCTAACGGCATTGTGGGTCAGCTGATAGCACGTGGACTGCAGAGATTCAAGAAGGCAGCTCACCACCACCTTCTCAAGGGCAACTAGGGATGGACAATAAATGCTGGCCAGCCAGTGACACCTGTGTCCCACGAGTGATTTTTTTTAAATCACCGGCTTGAATGGAACACCTTTTATTTTTAAAAAGTTTTAATCTCTCCCATGAGGGGAATCATTGGCTGAAACTTTCCGGTCTCGCCCCCTGCGGGAATCGTAGTGGGTGAGACAGAAATGTCAGTGGACCATCTGAAGGTCTATTGAGCTCAGGTGGGAATTTCCGATCTTGGGCTGGAGAAGCCCACCCGTTATCTCAGTGTCCACTCTGTCAAATCCCCTTTCTGTAAGATCACCTCCGACAGATACAGAACCAGCCTGTCCCACCTGTCCATATAAGATAACCCCCTCCCTTCTCAGCGACAGGCCAGGATACCTAGTGAGTTCTTTATACACAGAACTCCAGATGTGCTCTCACAACTGCACCAACACATGACTCCATTCCATTCCATTTCCACTGGAATGAAAGACATACATTTGTTACTGATCCTGGCTGTGGGCACAGATGCTGAGGACTTCATACAGATGTTTGTGCTGGATTTGGGATGCACACACTCTGGCTGGGAGCTGCTGGATCCAATGAGCTTTCCCTGTGCTCTGAGCAGATATAAGGACAGAGAGGGGTAAACTCTGAGAGGGAGAGTTTGTGCGATGTGCTGCTGGAAAAAGCGCTGCGAATACCATCAATCCCAAAATAAACTCCCGGCCACACAGCGGGCCAGAGTCTCAAGGAGCCAGCAGAGTGACCGCGGGCCGAATAGCCTCAGACTCTTCCTCTGTACTCTTTCTCTCTGTCTCTATTTCTGTCCTGCCGCAGTCACTCACCCAGAAGCAGAGGTTGAAAGTGAAGAGCAGAATCTTCATACATTTCATCCCACCCGACACCCTGGCCATGCTGAACGCTCACACACACTGAGACTCACTCACTCACAAACACATAGAGCAGGAAACAGGAGTCCGCCCCAGAGGAGGAGCTCTCACACACAGAGGAGGGGGAGAGAGAGGGAGGGGGGGGGGGGGGGAGAGAAGAGTGGGAGAGAGAGAGAGGGGAGGACAGAGAGAGGGGGAGGAGAGAGAGGAGGGAGGGGAGAGGGAGTGGGAGAAAGAGAGAAATGGGGGGAGAGAGGGAGATGGGGAGGGGGCAGAGACAGAGGGGGGACAGAGAGAGATGGAGGGAGAGAGACAGAGGGGGAGAAAGAGACAGAGAGAGACAGACAGACAGACAGAAAGTGACAGAGACGGAGAGAGACAGGAAGAGAGGGAGATACAGACAGGGATAGAGAGAGGAGAGAGAGAGGGAAGGGGGAGAGAGAGAGAGTGAAGACAGAGAGAGAGAAGACACAGAGTGGGAGAGAGAGGGGAGAGAGACAAAGAGAAGGGGGAGAGAGAGAATGAAGACAGAGAGAAAGAGTGAAGACAAAGAGAGAAAGGGAGAGAGACAGACAGAGAAATGCGGGAGAGACAGAGGGTGACAGAGGGAGGGAGAGAGACAGACAGAGAAACAGAGAGAGAGGGAAGAGAGAGAAAGAGGCACAGAGAAAAATAGAGAAACAGAGAGGAAGAGAGAAATAGATGGAAATAGAGATAGAGACAGAAAGAGAAGGAGACAGAGAGCAGAGAGACAGAGAGACATATTTATAGAGAGAAATAGAGACAAAATAGTGAGAGAGGAAGAGAGAGAGGGACAGAGAGAGAAATACAGACTCAGAGAAGGAGAAATACATAGAGAAAGAAATAAAGAGGCAGGGAGAGAGAAATATATAGAGAGAGCGAAGTAGACAGCAAGAGTGATAGAGAGTGAGAGAGATAGAGAAATAGCGATAGAGAGAGAGAAATAGAGAGATATAAAGAGAGAGACATAGAGAAAGAAAGAGAGACAGAGAGAGAGAAGCAGGCAAACAGACAGAGAGAGAGAAAGACGCAGAAACAGAGAGAGAGAGAGTCAGAGTTAGACAGAGAGAGACTAGAGAAATAGACAAAGCCATAGACGGAGAGAAAGAGGCAGACAGAGAAGAACAGAGAGAAACAGAGAAATAGAGGCAGAAGCAGAGAAAAGCAGTAAGAGAGTGAGACAGAGAGGCATAGAGAAAGAGAGAGAAATAGAGAGACAGAAAAGCAGAGACCGAGACAGAGAAAAAGTAAGAGCGAGACAGAGAGACCAAGAGAGAAATAGGGGGAGAGAGAAACAGAGGAATAGAGAGGCAGAGCAAGGGAGGGAAACAGAGACAGAGAGCGAGAAATAGCAAGAGGAAAGAGAGTGAAAGAAATGAAAAGAGGAGCAGACAGAGTGAGAGATAAAGAGAGACAGAGAGAGAGAAACAAAGAGAGGGAGAGAATTAGAGTGAGAAACAGAGAGAAAGAGAGACAGAGAGAAATAGAGAGAGAGAGAGATAAAGAGAGGCAGAGAAAAATAGACTGAGAAACAAAAGGAGAAAAAGAATGATAGAGAAAGAAAAAGAGAGAAAGAGAGTGAAAAAATAGGAAGAGAGAGAGAAAGAGAGTAAAAGAAATAGAAAAAGAGCCTGACAGAGTGAGGGAGAAACAGAGTGAATAATATATATAGAGAGAGAGAGAGACAGAAAGAGGAAATAGAGAGAGAGAGAGAGAAAGACAGAGGGGGAGACAGTTGAGAGACAAATAGAAAGAGAGAAACAATAAAAAGAGGAAAAGAGAGAGACAGAGAGCAAAATAGACAGCATGACAGAGGGAGAGAATGAGAAAGAAAAGAGAGTGAGAGAAATAGGGGAGTGGAGGAAGGGGGAATGAGTGGCAAAGGAAAGAAAGGGAGGGAGAGGTGAAAGATTTATTTATGAATGTCACAAGCAGACTTACATTAACACTGCAATGAAGTTACTGTGAAAATTCCTTAGTCACCACGCTCCGACGCCTGTTCGGGTACATTGAAGGAGAATTTAACACGGCCAATGCACCAAGCCAGCACGTCTTTCGGACTGTGGGAGGAAACTGGAGCACCCAGGGGAAACACATGCAGACATGGGGAGAACGTGCAAACTCTGTACAGACAGTTACCCAAACCGGGAATCGAACCTGAGTCCCTGGCACTGTGGGGCAGCAGAGCTAATCAGTGATAGGGGGAAGAGAGAAATGGTGTGAATGAAGAGAAGGAGAGGAGGGGAAGGGGGTGGGTGAACAGGAGGAGAGAAAGGGCTGGGCGGAGAGGTATCAGTTTGGGGGAGGAAAGTGGAGTAGAAGGGAAGGGTGGAGGCGAGGAGGGATTTGGGGCAGAAGTTGGGGTGGCAAGGTGGTTAGCACTGCTGGTACATAGCGCCAGGGACCCAGGTTTGATTCCCGACTTGGGTCACTGTCTGTGTGGAATCATAGAATCGTAGAACCCTACATTACAGAAAGAGGCCCTTCGGCCTATCGAGTCTGCACCAAACACAATCCCATCCAGTCCCTACCCCCATATCCCTACATATTATACCCACTAATCCCTCTAACCTACACATCCCTGGACACTAAGGGACAATTTCTTAGCATGGCCAATCAACCTAGAGACTATGCAAACTCAATGGGCCGAATGGCCTCTTTCTGCACTGTAAGCATTCTATGATTCTGTTCTATGAGTGAGTTGGAGGGAGGGGGAAGGGAGGCGAGTTTTGGGAAGCAGGAGGAGTAAATTGGGAGGTCAAGGCCAAGGATTGTGGAGAGGGGTCATGAAGAAAATGGAGGGAGTACAGGAGAGTGGAGGGACTGGGTAGGTGGAAGGGAAGATGTTTGGGAAGGCTATGAGTTGAGGAAGGGGATTTGGGTTGTGAAGAGAGAGGAGGCAGTGGGGAAGTGGATGGGCTGTGAGGGAGCAAGAAGAGAGAGTTGAGGATGAGGTGGGAGTAGAGGTTGGTATGGGGGAGGGAGCAGAGGAGGGAAGGCGAGGAGATCAAATGTTGACGGGGAGGGGGAAGGAATGGGGGAATTGGTTTGGAGTAAAAGGGGTGGGAGACAAAGGGACAGGGTGAGGGGAGAGGAGGTGCACAGCCATAAGGGGAAGGGTGGGAATGGGAAGGAGGGAGGGTGAGGGTCTAAAGGAGGGGTGAGTTGGAGGCATTAGTGGGATTGTTTGAGGGGGGGAGCAAAAAGGGGAAGGATGGGTTTGGAGCGGGGTCAGGGTTCAGCCCCAGGTCAGATTTTATGTCAGGGTTGATGTTTGGGCTCAAGGTTTGGGACTCCAGCCAAGGTTAGGTCAAGGGTCAGATCGGAGCTCAGGTCAGGGTTAGTGTTCATGTGGGGATCCATACCGGGGTCAGGTCAGGGGTCAGATCCGGACTCAGATCAGAGTTCAAGATTCATGTGGGGGTCTAGGCCAGAGTCAGGTCAGGGGTCAGGTAAGGGTTCAGGTCAAGGTCAGGGTTCATGTGGGGTCTGGGCCAGGATCAGGTCAGAGTTCAGATCAGGGCTAGGGTTCGTTTTGGGGTCCGGAAGAGGAATATGAGTACAGATATAGGAGGATAAGGCTGATGAATGTGGGCTGGCAATATGGTGCTGGAGGAAGAGCTTTAGGTTCCTCAACACTGGGACTGGCATCAAGGGAGGATGGTACCTGTACAATCTGGATGGGTGGCATCTCAAGAACTGCGGATGAGTTCCTTGCAGAGTTCTGCAAGTGTTGGGAGAGCTTTAATCGAACTCGACAGGGGTGTGAGAACCAAGAGGAATGATTCAAAAGGAATTACCAGCATGCACAAAATATTGGAGAAACTGACATCACCAGGAGGAGAATAGTAAGTAACTAGGTGAAGTCAAAGTAAGGCAGAAAGTAAAGATGTCTAATTAGGGTTACTGTGTATATACGTGAATGCAGAGTTTAGTTAATAAGAATGGTGAATTACAGGCGCTAATAGAGATGTAAAAATGATGTTGTGGTAATAAAACAGAGCTGACTTAGGGAAGGGCAGTTAAATATTCTGGAATCACAGGGGTTTACAGCATGGAAACAGACCCTTCAGCATAACTTGTCCATGCCACCCAGTTTTTTTACCACTAAGCTAGTCGCAATTGCCCACATTTGACCCATATCCCTCTATATAAATCTTGCTCATATAACTGTCTTTTCTGCATTCTTTCTAATTTAACAATATCCTTTCTATAATAGGGTGACCAGGACCGTACACAATATTCCAAGTATGGCCTTATCCATGCCTTGTACAACTTCAACCAGACGCCCCAATTCCTGTATTCAATGCTGTGACCAATGAAAACCAAGCATGCTGAATCCCTTCTTCACCACTCTGCCCACCTGTCACTCCACTTTCAATGAACCTAAACCCCTAGATCACTGTGTTCTCGAACTCACCCTAATGCCCTACTATTAATTGAGTAAGTTCTGCCCTGGTTCGATCTACCAAAATGCACCACTTCGCATTTACAAGATACAACATGTTCAGAAAAGATAGGCAAAGAAGGGAAGGGGTCGTGGTGTTGGTTTGGGAGACCATTGAAGTGCTGTTGAAAGAGAACATCCCAGAGGGTTCCAAGACAGAATCAGTTTGGATAGAGCCAAGGATCAAAAGGGTGCAATTACATTGCTTGGTGTAATCTATAGACCACCAACTTGTGAAAAGGATGTGGATCAAGTCTGCAGGGAAAAAACATTTGAGATTTTAATCACCCAGAAGTAGACTGGGACAGTGGCAACGTAAAGTTCAGAGAGGGGCAAAAGTTTTCAGACTGAGTTCAGGAAAATGTTTCATAGCAGTATGTGCCCGGTCCAAAAAGAAAGGATGCACTGTTGGACCTGGCTCTTGGAAATGAGGTGGTCCCTATTTGGGAGATGGTTGGAGAAGATACAGCTTAACTGGAGTGCTGTTAGCAGATTGATCATTGCCAGATCAGACCTGTAGCATCTTCTGGATAGATACAAGACTCTATTTAAAGGGACATTTGACTCAATGAAGGAAGTTCAAGTGAAAATCAAGATAAAGCCTAATAGTCAACCAAAATGTTTCAAAGCAAGTGCGGTGCCATATGTAAGTCATCCCAAGACCGAAGAGGAATTAGTACAACTTGTAAACACAGTGTGTTAGAGCCAGTTACAATGGGTATCAGGGCTACTCCTATCGTACCTGTCATGAAACCAGATGGTTCCATTTGTATTTGTGGTGATCTTAAAACAGTCATAAACCCAGTGTTGTGTACTGATCAATATCAGCTTTCTTCAATTGGAGATTTGTTTGATGGGTTATCAAGTGGACAGAAATTCAGCAAGATTGATCTTCATAAGCATCTTTATAGTTGAATGTAGCTGATGAATCTCAACCATTGCTTAATGTCATTACCCATAAAGGTCTTTTTCATTCTTAAAGATTGCCTTTTGGCATAATGGCTGGGATTCTCCCAAAAGAATTCTAAGTCCTTAACGTGTGGGAAAATGGGAGTTAATCCCACTGGTTTTAATAGTGCGATTTCCAGATTAAATCTACAACACTGTACATCACAAAGTGACCCAGCAGGATTCACTCTGAAAAGTTGTGAAACCCTAATTCTATATAATTCTAATATAATTCTAATTATATTCTATGTTCACCCATGAGGCCGGCAGTATAGCGCTGAGTGGGCCACTGCGCATGCACCAATCTGTCAGAGCAGAGCTTGGTGCATGTGCAGTGGCCCCGCATTGCTGGCCTCCAGATTGCTGGCCAGGTCTGCAATCCCCCATTGCTGGTCTTCTGATCCCCCTCCCACCCCCTCCAATCGCTTACCTCCTGGCCTTATCCTGGCCACCGCCCCCCCACCCCCCCCCCCCCCCCCCCCAATCTCAACGACCAGCCTCGACCTTCCCTCTCCCAGTCTTGCCAAGGACAGCGGCTCACCCCCTGCCTCATTGATCATGCCCCTAATAAGCCCTTCCCCCTTCTAGCCCCACTCCTTTGACACTCTTCCATTCCCAATGGGCAGTGCCAAATCACCCCCTTTAGCAGTGCCAGGAGGCCAGGCTGGCACTGCCAAGCCAGCACAGCCTACAGGTCACCCATCTTTTACCTACAACCTCCAGGGGATGCTCATTGATCTCCCCTCCCCCCAGTGGGGAGCAGGAGTTAATCCAGATGGAGTGAATCGCTCCCGGTAGCAGTAGAGATGATAACAGGCCCAAAGACTTCTTAGTGCTGGTAACTTGCACAGGCCATGATGCCCAGTGGGAAGCCTGTGAAATGGCCCACACTGATGCCTCCCAGCCCACTGCACCACTCAAACAGCGCAGCAACCTGAGAGAATCGCCCCCAACATCCGTGCTAGCCCTATTCCAAAGATCAATGGATGGGATTTTAAGTGGTCTCTTTAGTATACAATGTTACCTGGATTATATTCTAATTGTTGGGAGTTGTTGCAGACATGCCAAATTTTTTTAGTCTCCTGAGAAAGTAAAGTTGTTGGTGGGCTTCCTTCACTATAGTGTTGCAGTAGAGAAACCAGGCTAGGTTTTTGGTGATCTGGATACTAGAAACCCGAAGCTCTCGACCATTTCTATTTCGGCCCATTGATGGAGACAGGGGCATGTCTTCCACTATACTTCCTGAAGTTGATGACTATCTCCTTAGTTTTGTTGACAATGAGGGAGATATTATTGTCGTTGCACCAGTTCACCAGATTCTCCCTTTTCCATACTCCACCTCATCATTGTTTGAAATCCAACCCAAATCCAACCCATTGCTGTGGTGTTATCAGCAAACTTGAAAATCAAATTGGAGGGTATTTGCCATATAATCAAAGGTGTCTAAAAGTATGCTAAGGGGCTAAGGACACAGTCTTGTGGGCCACCGGTGTTGAGCATGATCATGGAGGAGGTGTTATTGTCTGTCCTTACTGATTGCAGACTGTGGGTTAAGAAGTCAAGGACCCAATTGCCAAGGGAGGAGTCGAGCTCCAGGCCATGAAGTTTGGAGATGAGTATAATCGGAATATTGGTGTCAAAGGCTGAGCTGTAATCTATGAGTCTGTCATAAGTGTCTTTGTTATCTAGGTGTTCCAGGGTTGAGTGCAGGGCCAGGGAGATGGTATCTGCTTGGACTTGTTGCAGGCTTACCTCCAGTGGATCTAGGCTGTCCAGGAGGCTGGAATTGATTTGTGCCATGATTAGCCTTTCGAAGCACTTCATAATGATAGATGTCAGAGCCACCGGACAACAGTCATTAAGGCACGATGCCTGGCTTTTTTTTAGTACCGGAATGTTGGTCATCTTCTTGAAGCAGCTTGGGATCTCAGGTTGTTGTACAGAGAGGTTGACGATGTCTGCAAATACCCCCGCCAGCTGATCTGTAAAGGATTTGAGTGTTTGTCCAGGCCAAGTCACTTTCCGTAGGTTTGAGAAGGCTGCTCTGATATCTGCGATGCTGGCCTCGGATATAGGTTCATCTGAGGCTTCCAGGTGGAGGGCATGCTCTAACTGATCTCTTGCTCAAAACCGGTATAAAATGCATTGAGCTCATTGAGGAGGAGTGTGTTGGAGCCAGAGATTTTACATGCCTTCATCTTACAACCGATTATGTCTTGCAGACCTTGCCACAATTGGCGGAGGTCTGTGTGGCTAGTCTGGGGCTCAAGCTTGGTCCAGTATTGTCTTTTGACATCTTTGATGAATCGCTTTATATCATATCTGGCTTTCTTGTCACCTGTCTTAAACGCCTCAGACTTGGACTTCAACAAGCAATGCATATCCTTGTTCATCCATGGTTTCCGGTGGGGGAACACACGGATTTGCTTCTTTGGCACACAGCCTTCTACAAACTTACTAATGAAGTCAGTTAGTGTAGTGGCGTACCTGTTCAGGCTGGTCACAGAGCCTGTAAATACTGACCTGTCCATCTACTCCAAGCAGCCCCTTAAGAGATCATCCGATTCCTCAGACCAACGATGCATGACTTTCTTTGACAGATTCTCTCATTTCAGTTTTTACTTACAAGCTGGAGCGGGAGCACAGCCTTGTGGTCTGATTTGCCAAAATGAGGGCAGGTGATAGAGCAGTAGGCATGTTTGATATTTGTGTAGCAGTGGTCGAGGATGTTTGGGCCTTTAGTGGAACAAAAGATGTGTTAGTGGTATCTTGGTAGGAAGCTCTTGAGCTTGGCCTGATTGAAGCCCCCGGCCGTGGTGAACAAGTCCTCAGGATGTTTCATCTCAGGCTATTTTTAGTGGTGTATATTTCACCCAATGCTGCACTGGATGAGCCCCCACAACCATTCATCATGCAGCACTCCCCCACCAGGCACTACGGCCACAGCTGAGACCCCCCCCCCCCACGCACTCCAGAGGCTGCTGCTCAGTGGCACTGACCTCCTCACTCTCCTTCATCACAGCCGAGGCTGAAACAGTTTTCCTCACTGGTGAGGTGGCTAACACCAGTGAGGGGACAATTTTGTGCTGAACTCAGAAATGATACTGATATACATGCAGATGCAAATCCATGTTTCACCAAGTTTGGGCATGATCCTCGTCACTCCTAGAAAATGTATCTGCACTCAACATTCAGGGATACAAAATTGGCTTCTTGACAGAAGCCAGAGGGTGGTTGTAGAGAGTTGTTTTTCAAACTGGAGGCCTGTGACTAGTGGTGTGCCTCAGGGATCAGTGTTGGGTCCACTGTTATTTGTCATTTATATTAATGATTTGGATGAGAAGGCATGGTTAGTAAATTTGCAGGTGACACTAAGTTTGGTGGCATAGTGGACAGTGAAGAAAGCTATCTCCAATTGCAACGGGATCTTGATCAATTGGGCCAGTGGGCTGATGAATGGCAGATGGAGATGAATGGCATTTTAAACAAATGCGAGGTGATGCATTTTGATAGATTAATCCAGGGCAGGACTTACTCAGTTAGTGGTAGGGCATTGGGGAGAGTCACAGAACAAAGAGATCTAGGAGGACATGTTCATAGCTCCTTGAAAGTGGAGTCACAGGTGGACAGAGTGGTGAAGAAGGCATTCGGCATGCTTGGTTTCATCGGCCAGAGCATTGAATACAGGAGTTGGGATGTCTTGTTGAAGTTGTACAAAACATTGGTAAGGCCACACTTGGAATACTGTATGCAATTCTCGTCATCCTATTATAGAAAGGATATTGTTAAACTAGAAAGAGTAAAGAAAAGATTTACTAAGATGTTCTGGGACTTGAAGGATTGAGTTATAAGGAGAGGTTGGATAGACTGGGACTTTTTTCTCTGGAGGTTGAGGGGTGATCTTATAGAGGTCTATAAAATAATGTAGGGCACGGATCAGCTAGATAGTCAATATCTTTTCCCAAAGGTAGGGGAGTCTAAAATAAGAGGGCATAGGTTTCAGGTGAGAGGGGAGAGATATAAATATGTCCACAGGGGCAATTTTTTCACAGAGGGTGGTGAATGTCTGGAACAGGCTGCCAGAGGTAGTAGTAGAGGCAGGTACAATTTTCTCTTTTAAAAAGCATTTAGATAGTTAAATGGGTACAATGGATATAGAAGGATATGGGTCAAATGCGGGCAATTGGGATTAGCTTAGGGGTTTTAAAAAAAAGGGCAGCATGGACAATTTGGGCCGAAGGGCCTGTTTCCCTGCTGTAAACCTCTATGACTCTATGAGTGGAACCTCCTTCTATCCACATTCTGCGATGTCTGATGTTTTGGGGAGTGCAAGGTGATGTGCGTCCAATTAATTAGCCCCTGCACTTTTAGTATGTGAACAATGGCGGCAAAGCCTTTGGCTCAGGCTTCCTGCTGGACCTGGGTAAATAGGGCATCTGTCACCTCACGGACATACTGTGGACCAAGGACTGAGAAATCCCGGAAAGGTCCCTGCTGGTGACCCTGGAAGGATCCGGTGGATTAAAGGTTGAGGGCCGCCATTACCTTCAACACCACTGGGAGTGAGTGTCCCCCATGCTCCGAGCTGCCACACCATCTCCTTGCTGAGCCCGGAGTCTCCGACACTGGCCGATAGCTCCTTGAAGGATGTGTGGGTCCCAAAATGCCGAGGTCTCCATCTCCTTTGTGCACTGCCCACACCCCCCTTCCCTTGGGCTGATGGGAGCACACTTCCTGCCCCTGAGTGATGTCCCCCCGTCCTCCTGCTGCAGCCTCTAGCCTGGGCTGGCCTTGCAGTGTGGGGACGTAAGGTGGAAACTAGTGGGAAAACAGCTGCATTTATGGAACCTTTTGGAAAAATTTATCATAGAACCAAAGAATTCCTACAGTGCAGAAGGAGACCATTCAGCTCATCAAGTCTGCACTAGCTCGCTGACAAAGTACTTTACCCAGGCCCACTCCCCCATCCTATCCCTGTTACCCCACACATTTACCATGACCAATCCACTGAATCTGCACTTCTTCAAAATTAATCATCACATGGAAAAATGTAATTGATTAGGAAGAATTAGCAAGGATATCTATATGGGAAATTAAAATCTTTAACTTCATAGAACTAGACAGTGCAGGCCATTTGGCCCATTGAGTCTGCACCGAACACAATTCCACTCAGGCCCATCCCCATAGCCCATACGTTTACCCTGCTAATCCACCTGACATTAAGGGTCAATTTAGCATGGCCAATCCACCTAACCCATGAATCTTTGGAGTATGGGAGGAAACTGGAGCACCCCGAGGAAACCCACGCAGATACAGGAAGATTGTGCAAACTCTACACAGTCAGTGACCCAAACCAGGAATCAAATCCCCGTCCCTGGCACTTTGAAGCTATACTCTCATCCTCAAACGATAGTGTATGCTGGTTCAATTATTAGGTTTAAGTTTGAGATAGACAAAACTTGCTGGAGCTTTTTGAGGGCAATACTTTTGATGTGTTGTAAAAAGTAAAATATCCAAATTTGCAGACAACACAAAATTGGACAGCATTTTAGATAGTGTTGAGGACAACAGGATGTTGATAGGTTGGGTGAATGGAGCAAGCTGTGGCAAATGGATTTTAATATAAACAAATATGAGGTTATCCAAATCAGATCAAAAAAGCAAGATCAGGGAAATTTTTAGAAGGCACAAAACTAAATTCTGTACATGCCCAACAAGATTCATGGGTTCAGGTGCACAGCTCCTTAAAATGCTCCAGATAGGTGCAGAAAATAGTCAAGAAGGCGAGTGGAATGCTGGCCTTGATATCTAAAGGGCTGAAGCATCGGGATACAAGTGCCATGCTGCAGTTGTACAAAACCCTAATTAGACTCATTTAGAACACTGTGAGCAGGTACGGCCCTCACAGCTTAGGAAGGATGCTTCGGCCCCAAAGGGTATTCAACGCAGGCTTACAGGAATGATACCTGGACTTCAGGGAAAAGTTACAAAGAACAAAGAACAAAAACAGCCCGGGAAACAGGCCCTTCGGCCCAATGAGCCCGCACCGCCATTTTAACATTACCAGTCCCCCCCTCCTCCACCCATGACCCTTATCTATTGTTTATGGCCATCCACCTTGAGGGAAACTAATTTAGGGACAATTTATTCCTGCCAATCAGCCTAATAGCACATCTTTGGGGTGTGGGAGGAAACCGGAGCACCCGGAGAAAACCCACGCAAGCACGGGGAGAATGCGCAAATTCCCACAGACACCGGCCCAAATCCATGTGTCTGCACAGCAATCAGTGATAGTCACTGAGCTGTTGTCTTGCCCAGTATCTGGTCCAGTTTAAGCACACACTAACGACATGAAGCACTAGGCCAATCTCGAACAACCAAAAGCAGCCCCAGTACGACCCATCGCGTGTATGCCCCTCGTCGGACAACAAAGCGGACCGACTTAAAACCTGTGAATGAAAAGAGAAAAAACATTATCATCATACCATATCCATTTACCTTACCAGGGACGCCCCAATGCTAATGAACCTTATTTAAAACAATCTCCTATATCCACCATCTCCAACCCACTCACGTGCCTGTCTAAGTTACTCTTAAACAACTCTAGCGTGCTTGCCTCCACTACCTTACTTGGCAGAGCATTCCATACCCCCACTACCCTCTGTGTGAAAAACCTCCCTCTAATATCTGTGTTATACCTCTCCCCCCTCACCTTAAGCCCATGGCTCCTCGTATTGTGTGTCTCTATCATAGGAAATAGCTTACCTCTGTTTACTCTATTTATACCCTTCATAATCTTATATACCTCTATTAGATCCCTCCCTCAGTCGCCGTCTTTCAAGGGAAAAGAGCCCCAATTTGTTCAATCTTTCCTCATAACCCAGTCCTCCCATACCAGGCAACATCCTGGTAAACCTCCTCTGCACTCTGTCCAGAGTCTCCACGTCCTTCCGGTAGTAAGGCGACCAGAACTGGACGCAGTACTCTAAATGCGGCCTAACCAACGTTCTATACAACTGCAACATTAGACTCCAGCTCTTATATTCTATACCCCTTCCTATAAAGGCTAACATACCGTAGGCTTTCTTCACAACCTTCTCCACTTGTACTGCCACCTTCAAAGACTTGTGCACTTACACCCCCCGGTCTCACTGCGATTCTATACCAGACTTACCCTGTCACCCAACTCATTCCCACTCCCAGTGCCTGAGCTGTCTGTGTCCTCCCCACCCCCCCCCCATATTAGTTTAAACCTCGCCGAAACACTCCAGCTAACCTCCCTGCTAAAATATGTGTACCCTTCCCATTTAAGTGTTCCCCTTCCCACTTGTACAAGTGTCCTTCCCTCACAAAGACTTTCCAATGGTCTACAAAACTAAAACCCTCTGTCCTGCACCAATCCCTCAGCCACGCATTCAGCTGTAGGATCTTACATGGAGAGATTAGACAAATTAGGCCTTTCTTCTCTCAAAGTCAGAAGATTGAAGAGTGATCTGATAGAAATCTACAAAATATTTACAGGGAAGGATAGGATGAATAGGGATAAACTGTTTCCATTTGCTAAGTTTATTTATTAATATCAAAAGTAGGCTTACATTAACACTGCAATGAAATTACTGTGAAAATGAAAATCCCCCCGGTGCCCCTCTCTGGTGCTTGTTCGAGTACACTGAGGGAGAATTCAGCATGGCCAATGCACCGAACCAGCACATCTTTCAGACCATGGGAGGAAACCAGAGCATCTGGGAGAAACCTGCACAGACATGGGAAAAACATGTAGACTCCACACAGACAGTGACCAAGCCAGGAATCAAACCTGTGCCCTTGGTGCTGTGAGGAAGCAGTGCTAACCACTGTGCCACCGTGCTGCCCTGGCTGTTAAAGGCTAATTGAAGGCTCTAGAACCAGAAGCCATAATCTAAACATTAAGGTCAAGCCATTCAGGAGAGACGTTAGAAAACACTTCCACACGCAGAGTGAGAGAAGTTTGAAACTCTCTTCCTCAAACAGTGGTGGATGCTGTTTCAATTGTTAGATTTAAGTCTGAGATTGACACATTTTTATTCAGCAGGGATATCAAGGGATATGTGCCTTGGGCAGGTACATGGAGTTAGGCCACAAATCTGCCATGATCTTGTTAAATAGCAGAGCAGACTCAAGAGGCTGAATGGCCTACTCCTGTACCTACCTTCCTATGTACATGGACTTTTAGAAGGCATTTGATACAATGCCAAACAACAGACTTGCAAGAAAAGTTATAACTCATGGCATAAAAGGGACAGTAGCAACATGGATACAAAATTGGCTGACTAATGCATTTGTCAAAGCTAAAAGACTGGGAACACATGAAGCAAGTGTGGAATACAAGGAAGGTATAAAGAAACTTAAGCAAGGATTAAGAAGAGCTAAAAGGGGTCATGAAAAAGCATTGGCCAACAGGATTAAGGAAAATCCCAAGGCTTTTTACACATATATAAAGAGCAAAAGGGAGACGGTTGGCCCACTCAAGGACAAGGGAGGGAATCTATGTGTAGAGCCAGAGGAAATGGGTGATGTATTAAATAAATACTTTGTGTCAGTATTGACCAAAGAGAAGGTCTTGGTGGATGATGAGTCTGGGAAAGGATGTGTGGATAGTTTGAGTCATATTGAGATCAAAAAGAAGGAGATATTGGGGTTCTTGAAAAACATCAAGGTAGACAAGTCCCCAGGACCTGATGGGATGTACCCCAGAATACTGAGACAGACAAGGGAGAAAATTGCTGCGGCCTTGAGAGAAATCTTTGTATTCTCACTGGCTACAAGGGAGGTCCCAGAAGATTGGAGAATAGCCAATGTTGTTCCTTTGTTTAAAAAGGGTAGCAAGAATAATCCAGGTAATTACAGGCCGGTGAGCTTTACATCAGTGGTAGGGAAATTATTGGAGAGGATTCTTCGAGACAGGATTTATTCCCACTTGGAAATAAGAGGACGTGTTAGTGAGAGGCAATATGGTTTTGTGAAGGGGCGATTGTGTCTCACGAACTTGATCGAGTTTTTCGAGGAAGTGACGAAGATGATTGATGAGGGTAGGACAGTGGATGTTGTCTATATAGGCTTCAGTAAGGCCTTTGACAAGATCCCTCATGGCAGACTGGTGCAGAAGGTGAAGTCACATGGGATCAGAGGTGAGCTGCAAGGTGGATACAAAACTGGCTCAGTCAAAGAAGACAGAGAAAATTATTGTCTAAAGTTATTTGAGCAAATCTGTTTTTCTATTTTTATAGGGGACATTCATTCCCAATACAGTGTCAGAATAAACAGGATGTCTAGAAGAGGAAGCTTTCACTGTGCGAGTCCCTATTCCATCTGCCTCATGTAAAAGTCCGTTTTATATTTGTTCTTTCATGACCACTCAGATTTGCTTCCTCCTTTCTCATTTCCAATCTTAATAAACCATTCAGACAGCATTCTCGCCCTAGTATTATCTGACCTATATAATTAATAATTATAGATTATTAAAAAATACCAGAGCTAATAGTGTAATAGTTTGAACGTTGAATTGTCACAGCAGTGAGAATACTTATCCTTATATCATGATAGAAATTGCCAGATTTGCTCATTGTCAGAGCTGATTTAAAATCATTAATGAACTGGCTGCTTGGAGTTACTCTTGCTAGTGCAACAATCTTTAACCCAAGCTTGCAGTGGAGAAAGCAACTGAGAGACTGGAGAAGAGAGAATTCCAGAGCACAAAATCTTGTTTTATTCACCCCGCCACCCCACACCCCAGCCCTCCTTCAATCAATCTTCTGAGATTTCAGAAAGGGAAGTAAGTCAGGTGAAGGAAGTGGGAAAAGGAGTAGGGTGGATCAGGTCAAGTGGGGGGTGTGGGAGACAGGGGGAATCAGAAGGCAGTTGGGTAGTGGGTCTACTCAGCCATAGTTGGGGGGTGTTGTCAGGGGATCAGTGGGGGAGCCAAGTTTTCGGAGGATGTGGTTGGGAGTCAGAGGTGAAGGGAGTCAAAGGGTGGGGACTAGTCATGTCAGGTCAGGGGGAGTTAAGGATCGAGGAAAATGATTGGTCAGTGGTGAAAATTTGGGGAATGTTAGTTGTTAGAATTTTCTGTCTAACATTTCCCAGGTAACTATCCAGGTGAGTAAGTAACAACTGTCCGAATCCACCTAACCTGCACACCTTTGGACTTCTTTTAAGATCCTAGACTACAAGCCATCGGGGTCAGGGGAGTTATCTGCCTTCATCTCATTAGTTTGTCTAATACTGCTTCACTAGTGATGGTAATTAATTCCTACCATGTATCCTATAGTATTAATGGGATATTCAAAGGATCTTCCATCGTAAAGACTAATGCAAAATATCTGTTTAACTCCTCTGCCATTTCCTTGTTCCCCATAACAATCTCTCCAGATTGATTTTCTAAGAGGTCTATGTTCACTTTGAAATCTTTTCCATTTTATATATTTAAAGAAGTTTTCATTGTCAGTTTTAATATTTCTCACCAGTTTACCCTCTAATTCGACATCCCTTTGATGTTAAATTGTAGTCAATAGTCAATGTTACACACTTTCTTCAATAACTATATCAAATTCACTGTCCAGTCCTCTGGCATCATCCCAATATCTAAGGAAAATCGAAAGCTCTGACCTGACCTGTCCACTGCCAGGTTTGGGATACTAGATCGAGGCTGGACTTATAGTAGGAGGTGAATGATCCGGTTCAGTGTCCATATGGGTACCAACAACATAGGTAGGGCTAGGAATGAATTTCTACTGAGGGATTCCGAGAAGGTACAGGGTAGTTAAAAAAGCAGAACCTCAAATAATCTCCGATTACCTGAGTCACAAACAAATTGGTATAGTGTAAATAAGAGAATATTCCTGGCTCAAATCTTGGTGTGGGAGAAATGGGATTTGATTCCTGGAGCACTGGCATCAGTGCTCACATTACTGACGATCAAGAATAGACTGGGTGGTAATTGACCAGGTTGGATTTGTCTTGCTTTGTGTGTACAGGATATGCCTGCGTAATTTTCCACATTGTCGGGTAGTTGCCAGTTTTGTAGCCGTACTGGAAGACCTTGGCTAGAGGCATGGCAAGTTCTGAAGCACAAGTCTTCAGTACTATCGGCAGTCACCATACATTGGGCCAATCATTGATATCGATTGTAAATAGGTGGCATCTCAGTATTGGGGCTTCACTAGTTACATCTTACAAATAAAAAAAGACCTGTTTATCCTTACTCTCTGCACCATTAGCAAACAATCCTTTATTCATGTGAACATGTAATCTTGTAGTAACCTTTGATGTGGCAACTTATCAAAAGCCCTTTGGAAATCCAAGTACACCACACCTATAGGTCCCGATTTATCCGCTTGTTAATTCATCAAAAAATCCCTAATAAATTAGCTCAACATGATTTCTCTTTCATAAACCTATGTTGACTGTCTGATCACATTATGATTTTCTAAGTACCCTGCTAACCACTCCATAATGATGGATTCTAATACTTTCTGTGATAGTAGAAAGGTTAACTGACCTGTAGTGTCCTGCTTTCTGTTTCCGTCCCTTTCTGAATAAAAGTTTTGCACTGTTTTCCAATCCATTGGGGCCATTCTAGAATCTGAGGAATTTTGGAAGATTATAAGCAAGGCATCTACTATCTTTGCAGCCATTCCTTATTAGACACTAGGATGCGGGTCATCAGACCCTGGAGATTTTTCAGCCTTTAGGCCAAATAATTTTCCCAGTACCTTTTCCCTAGTGATTGTTTAAAATTCCTTCCTCCAGTTCACTGTTTGATTCACAAATACCTTTTGGGAAATTTTCTCTGTGTTCTACACCAAAAAAGATACAGAGGGCAGCAGGATTTTCCATCCATGCTCGCCCAGAAACTGGAAAATCCCACTTGAAGTTACTGGACTTTTCCATGGTCGATTCTTCATCCACTATGATTCCCGTGGCGGGGGAATGGGAAAATTTGCTCCTTAATATCTGTTCAAATCTCCGCTATTTCCTTGTTTGCCATTACCAGGCTGACACTCTAGAGGATCAATACTAACTTCAGTTACTCATTTCCTTTTAAAATACTTGTAGAAACTTTTACTATTTGTTTTTATATCACTAGCCACCTTTCTGTCTGCCATTTTATTGTTTTTTTGTCATTCTTTAGTGGTTCTGAAGATCTGACCAATCTTCAAGCCTACCATGGACCTTCACAGATTTGTACAATGTTTCTCTCAATTTAATCTGATTAAGCCACTAAAGCAGGAAATTACTAAGTGGCTAATCAGGTTTTAGACAGAATACATGAGGCACTGACAGCTCTACCAGTAAAGAGTTAAATGATTCTTGAAACAAAGATAAGCTAATGAAACAACATGGATGCAATAAGAGGATTAAATTAGTAATTATGATTTTAAAAACATATTTGCTGATATTTTAAATGTATTTTAAGTATTGAATGAATTGTTGTTCATTTCAACCAAAACCAATTTCCTGCAAGGAATGATGGTAAAGACGAAGAGTTCAGAGCCAAAGGCTTGGAGACCTTGGTAGTTGGCAGAATTCATATCAGAAAGTTTCTGGAAAGGAAACACATTTTGCAACTTCATGAGTAAGGACCTTCATTGTCTAGACAAATGCTAAACACGTACCCGGATGCAAGATCACATGTCTATCCAGTTTTAGCAATGAGCCAGTGGAAATGTTCATTTTGACCTCCTTGATGAGCATCCATAGTTATATAGCAACAGGGAAGTGAGTTCAGCCAAAATGAGAGTCAGTGTCCGGATTAAGTGGATGAATAAGATACCATTATGCTGGATGGTAAAATGCGATTGGCTGAGTAACTTGACAGGAATTATTATTGATGTGTGTTCATTAAATGTAATTGATTTTAAACTAATATTGGGTGGGAAAGGTTGATTAGAAAATCTATAATTGATCTGTTTTTGATTATACACTTTAGACTCATTAGAAAGGTTCTGCTTCTCTATTCCATAACTATTGAACTTTCTTGGTGATCTCTGAGCAGCTGCTTGTTGTGTCTTTGTTAAATAAATGTTACATCTTTATACAGAAATATCTGCCTCATGAGTTTTGTATTGTCTGTGGTTAAAGACAGTACCGGTCATTTTAATTAACCCCACAACAGCCACAGAAGAAGCATCCTTCTCACAGCCTTTCTTCCTCATTGGGACTAGTTATTAAATATCTGCCACTGTCACCACAACTCTACTGTGCTACTTTTAACCTGGTTTTTCAACTCACTTTAGCTAGCGCTGCCTTCCTACCCTTTATTCAGGTTTAAAACACTTGTCATAAACACATATTTCTCCCCCTCAGAGGCACCAGGAATTTGTGGACCTAGTGAGGGAATATTGTGACTGAAGCCACCTCTGATCCTGATAAAGTACCAGTTTTATTCGGCACTCTGGGAAACAGGAGAGTCTGTCTTGAGTTTCCTAACAAGGTTGAGATGATGGTGAAAGCATGTGAATTCAGGCTACACTTAACAAGATGCTTAGAGACCATTTGGTATACGTGATAAATAATGTAACTATCCAAAAACACCTGTTGGCTGAAACACAACTGGATATCAAAAGGCGCCATAGCTGGCCCTCTTGGTGGAAAATGCTGCAAATGAGTTGCAAGGTATCCCAATGGAGGTGGACACCCACACCAGTCCCACTGAGTTTGGGGAACCACCATTTAAGTACAAGCAATTACATAGTCTCCCTCGGGAAGCATGCAGACACAAGTAATCCCAGGTTTGCCTGTAGTATAGCCCCAAAGCAAAACCAAGCTTTGACCAGATGGTCAACAGTCCCTTCAGAATCCTGCCAGCATGGCATTGTAATTCATACCTTCATAAGATATAGGAGCAGAATTAAGCCATTGAGTCTGCTTTGCCATTCAATATGGCTGATATGCTCCTCATCCCCATTCTCCTGTCTTCTCCCCATAACCCTTCAACCCATTACCAATTAAAAATCTATCTAACTCCTCCTTAAATTTACTCACTGTCCCAGCATCCACCACACTTTGGGGTAGCAAATTCCAGATTCACAATCCTTTGGGAGAAGTAGTTTCTCTTCAACTCTGTTTTAAGTTTGCTATTCCTCATCCTAAGACTATGACCTCTCATTTCAGAATACCCCACCAATGGAAGCATCATTCCACATCTATTTTATCCATAACTTTTATCATCTTGAAGACCTCAATTCAATTTCCCCTCATTCTTCTAAATTGTATAGAATATAGGCCTAAACTGTTTAATTGTTGCTGGTATATGGTGGATTTGCAGAAATATTCCATCAATACTCTAAAGGGCCTCTATCAACACACAAGGTTAACTTTTGGAGTGTTGTCAGCCTGCTTGGTCTTTCAGAGAACACTTGGGAACATCTTACAATGTTTACCCCAGGTGGTCTTTTATCTGGATAACATTCTCATCACAGGTAAGACAAAGGTGGAACACCTACACAACCTGGAGGAAGTTCACAGTCACTTTTCAAGGGGTGGTATGAGCACATATGTGGCCAAATGGAGAACAATGCCCAATAGCATATGCCTCCAGGACCCTGGCTACAACAGAAAGGAAGTATACCCACATTGATAAAGAAGGGTTGGTGATAACATTTGGAGTAAAAGAAATTCCACCATTATGGGCGGCAATTGGTAATTGTTATCAAGCACAAGCTGTGATTGGGATTACTATGAGAGGTCAAAATGGTGCCACCAATAGCATTGGTCCGTATCCAGGGGTGGGCATTATTATTGGCAGCTTACGCCTAAGATTTGGAACACTGCAAGTCTGCAAGTGGCAAATGCAGACACCCCATTGAGTCGGCTGCCTTCAGCAGACACCCCATTGGGTCGGCTGCCTTCAGCAGACACCCCATTGGGTCGGCTGCCTTCAGCAGACACCCCATTGGGTCGGCTGCCTTCAGCAGACACCCCATTGAGTCGGCTGCCTTCAGCAGACACCCCATTGGGTCGGCTGCCTTCAGCAGACACCCCATTGGGTCGGCTGCCTTCAGCAGACACCCCATTGAGTCGGCTGCCTTCAGCAGACACCCCATTGAGTCGGCTGCCTTCAGCAGACACCCCATTGGGTCGGCTGCCTTCAGCAGACACCCCATTGAGTCGGCTGCCTTCAGCAGACACCCCATTGGGTCGGCTGCCTTCAGCAGACACCCCATTGAGTCGGCTGCCTTCAGCAGACACCCCATTGGGTCGGCTGCCTTCAGCAGACACCCCATTGGGTCGGCTGCCTTCAGCAGACACCCCATTGAGTCGGCTGCCTTCAGCAGACACCCCATTGGGTCGGCTGCCTTCAGCAGACACCCCATTGGGTCGGCTGCCTTCAGCAGACACCCCATTGAGTCGGCTGCCTTCAGCAGACACCCCATTGGGTCGGCTGCCTTCAGCAGACACCCCATTGGGTCGGCTGCCTTCAGCAGACACCCCATTGAGTCGGCTGCCTTCAGCAGACACCCCATTGGGTCGGCTGCCTTCAGCAGATACCCCAACGATGGTTACACAAGTAGAAGAGATAGTAATGATCATGAATTTTTGGGATACCCTCCCAGTGGCTGCACATAATAATGGTAAAGAAACTTTATATCTCATATGCAACAAATGGAATCCCAGAGGTGGGAACCAAAGCAAAGGTGAATTAACAGAAGGGAAAACCAGAGAGTAGGGCCAGAAAGACACAGAGAAAGAGCAGGCAGGTGGACTGAAGTGCATTTGTTTCAATGCAAGAAGCATAACAGATTAGGCAGATGAACTTAGAGCTTGGATTAGTACTTGGAATTATGATGTTGTTGCTATTACAGAGACTTGGTTAAGGGAAGGACAGGACTGGCAGCTTAACATTCCAGGATACAAATGTTTTAGGTGGGATAGAGGAGGATGTAAAAGGGGTGGGGAGTTGCACTACTGATTAAGGAGAATATCACAACTGTACTGTGGAGGACACCTCGGAAGGCTCATACAGCAAGGTGATATGGGTAGAGCTCAGGGATAGGAAGAGTGTAGTCACAATGTTGGGGGTTTACCATAGGCTGCCCAACAGCCAGCAGGAGATAGAGGAACAGATTATGTAGGCAGATTTTGGCAAGGTGTAAAAGTAACAAGGTTGTTGTGGTCGGAAATTTTAACTTCCTCTATATTGACTGGGACTCAGTGGTAGGGGCGTGAATGGGGCAGAGTTTATAAGGATCATCTAGGAGGGCTTCTTGGAACTGTATGTAGATAGTCCAACTAGAGAAGGGGCCATGCCGGACCTGGTATTGGGGAATAAGCCCGGCCAGGTGGTTGATGTTTCAGTAGGAGAGCAGTTCAGGAGCAATGACCACAATTCAGTAAGCTTTAAGGTACTGATGGATAAAGAAAAATGTAGCCCTCAAGTTAAGGTGCTAAACTGGGGGAAGGCTAATTCCAACAATATTAGTAGGACCTGAAGAATGTGGATTGGGAGCAGATGTTTGAGGACAAAAGGCATCTGGCATATGGGAGGCTTTCAAGTGTGTAAGTTGATAGAGATTCAGGACTGGCACATTCCTGTAACGATAAAGGATAAGTGTGGCAAGTTTTGGGAACCTTGGATAACGAGAGATATTGTGAGCCGAGTCAAAGAGGAAAAGAACAAAGAATAAAGAACAAAAACAGCCCGGGAAACAGGCCTTTCAGCCCAACGAGCCCACGCCGCCATTTTAACATTACCAGTCCCCCCCTCCACCCATGACCCTTATCTATTGTTTTTATGGCAATCCACATTGAGGGAAACGAATTTAGGGACAATTTATTACCTCCAAATCAGCCTAACAGCACATCTTTGGGGTGTGGGAGGAAACCGGAGCACCCGGAGAAAATCCACGCAAGCACGGGGAGAATGCGCAAACTCCCACAGACACTGGCCCAAATCCATGTGTCTGCACAGCAATCAGTGATAGTCACTGAGCTGTCGTGTTATAGAACATAGAACATAGAACATTACAGCGCAGAACAGGCCCTTCGGCCCACGATGTTGCGCCGACCAGTTACAAAAACAATGACCCACTAGCCTATACCAATCCCTTTTCGTCCATAAACCTATCCAGTTGCCCAGTATCTGGTCCAGTTTAAGCACACACTAACGACATGAAGCACTAGGCTACTCTTGAAATTTCAAGAACATGGAAGGAAACATTTGTCAAAGCTAGGAGGCTGGGAACACACGAAGCAAGTGTGGAATACAAGGAAAGTAAAAAGAAACTTAAGCAAGGAGAAAGGCGGACTAAAAGGGGTCACGAAAAATCATTGGCTGGCAGGATTAAGGAAAATCCCAAGGCATTTTATACACATATAAAAAGCAAGAGGGTAGCCAGGGAGAGGGTTGGCCCACTCAAGGACAGGGGAGAGAATCTATGCATGGAGCCAGAAGAAATAGGTAAAATATTAAATGAGGACTTTGCGTCAGTATTCACCAAAGAGAAGGACTTGGTGGATGATGAATCTGGGAAAGGGTGTGTAGATAGTTTGAGTCATGTTGAGATCAAAAAAGAGGAGGTATTAGGGTTCTCGAGAAATATTAAGGTAGACAAGTCCTCAGGGCCTGATGGGATATACCCCAAAATACTGAGAGAGGCAAGGGAGGAAATTGCTAGGGCCTTGAGAGAAATCTTAGCATCTTCACTGGCTACAGAGAAGGTCCTAGAGCATTGGAGAATAGCCTATGTTATTCCTCTGTTTAAGAAGGATAGCAAGAATAATCCTGGTAATTACAGGCCAGCAAGCCTTACATCAGTTGCAGGGAAATTATTGGAGAGGATTCTTCAAAACAGCATTTACCCCCACTTGAAAATAAGTGGACATATTAGCGAGAAGCAACATGGTTTTGTGAAGGGGAGGTCATGTCTCACTAACTTGATCAAGGTTTTCGAGGAAGTGACGAAGATGATTGACGAGGCTAAGACAGTGGATGTTGTCTACATGGATTTCAGCAAGTCCTTTGACAAGATCCCTCATGGCATACTGGTGTAGAAGGTGAAGTTGCATGAGATCGGAGATGAGCTGGCAAGGTGGATACAGAACTCGCTCGATCGTAAAAGACAGGGGGTAGCAGTGGAAGGGTGTGTTTTTGAATGGAGGGCTGTGACAAGTGGCGTTCCTCAGGGATCAGTGCTGGGATCGTTGCTGTTTGTAATATACATAAATGATTTGGAGGAAAATGTAACTGGATTGATTAGTATGTTTGTGGATGACACTAAGATTGGTGGATTTGCAGATAACAATGAGGACATCAGAGGATACAGCAGGATATAGATCGGTTGGAGGCTTGGGTGGAGAGATGGCAGATGGAGTTTAATCCTGACAAATGTGAGGTAATGCATTTTGGAGGGTCTAATACAGATAGGAAATATACAGTACATGGCTGAACCCTTAAGAGTATTGATAGGCAGGGGGATCTGGGTCACTGAAAGCAAGTGCAGAAGATAGATAAGAAAGCATGCGGCATGCTTGCTTTCATCGGCTGGGGCATTGACGTTAAAAATTGGCAAGTCATGTTGCAACTTTATAGAACTTTAGTTAGGCCACACTTGAAATATAATGTTCAATTCTGGTTGCCACACTACCAGAAAGGTGTGGAGGCTTTGGAGAGCGTACAGAAAAGATTTACCAGGATGTTGCCTGGTATGGTGGGCATTAGATAAGAAGAAAAGTTGGAGAAACTTGGGTTGTTTTCACTGGAATGATGAAGGTTGAGGGATGACCTGATAGAAGTCTACAAGATTATGAGAGGTATGGACAGAGTAGATAGTCAGAAGTAATTTCCCCAGGGTGGAAGAGTCAATTACTGGGAGATATAGATTTAAGGTGCGAGGGGCAAGGTTTAAAGGAGACGTACGAGGTAAGTTTTTCATGAAGAGGATGGTGGATGACTGGAACTTGCTACCGGGAGGCAGTGGAAGTAGATACGATAGTGAGTTTTAAGGGGCGTGTGGACAAATACGTGAATAGGGTAGGAATAGAGGGATAATGTCGCAGGAGAGGGTTTTAGTTCAGTTGGGCAGCATGGTCAGTGCAGGCTTGGAGGGCCAAAGATCTGTTCCTGTGCTGTAATTTTCTTTGTTCTTTGTCTCTGACAATGGACCAACTTTCTCCAGGTAGGAGCTCACCAGGTTCATGAAGACAAATGGGATTCAGCATATCAGAATTGTACCATACCATCCAGCACTGAATGGTCTCACATAGCGAGCACTGCAGACTTTCAAAACTAGTTAACAAAATGGCTGGCAACGTCAATGGACAACAAGCTCCCCCATTGGTTAGTTGATCATGGGACAAAACCCCCATCCCTGGCACAAGAAGCCCAATGCAGAAGGCATGTCAACAGCAGCCGGGCGAGACAACTGGAGGCCAGTGAAAAGGTTTGGGTAAAGAATGATGCCAACCATCAGGGTGATTACCAGGAACAATTAACTCTCAGACAGGGCCAGTATCCTACAGAATATGTATGGGAGCGGTGTGAGGCTCAAAATCACTGCATGTCCTGGAGCCAATTATGTCCAGTGGGCTGAGAACTGAGGAGAATCCTCCCAGACTGGCCTCCCCCAGCTATCCGTCACTCACAGTTAGGACCTCGGAGTCCATAATAGACACCACGACCACTCCTCTGCCTCCCGAGGAAAAGAGAGAATCAAAACTCGCGTCGTTAGAGATGGGCATCTAGTCTATACACCATGCCAACAGGATGAGGACTCAGTGCTGAAACGCTGCAAGAGACCCACGAGGGATGTGAACAACTAAGACTCCTTAGTCTTAAGGGGAGGAGGGGGGGGTAATAACCTCAATGAGGCCCATGAGGTTGGCCTCAGAGTATGAGCTCCCTGATTGAAGTAATGACGGCCTGCCTAATCAGGAAGTCACCTCTGTATATATGGTGTGTCAGAGTTACTGAAACTTTGGATTCTGATTTTCTAACTGGAGAACTCTTGGGAGTGGAATTGAATTTGTAAATAAAGGGAACCTGGTGAAGCGACACTGGCATCTGAGGAGTTATTTCACCCACCTTCCCCCTCTCCCCTTGTTCCTTTTTTTCCTTCCATTCCCTGGCACCCCTCCCCCCACCCCCACAACCTTTCCCTTCCCCCTCCCCCACTACACTCTGTGCACTCCCTGTTCTTTCTCAGTGCTGGTTGTGAAGCCTATCTGCCACCTTTGGACACCTTTGATAGTTTCGGGCACATTTTGCCATTTGATGTCAGAGATAGCAAGACCCTGATGTCTGTGTATAAATTTGATGTCAAAGATCACTCAGCGTTTTTGAGCGCATTGGAATACAAATAATTTACCTCTATTTTCTCCCTCCTATCAATTTACTGGTCATCATTTGTCTAAAACACAACCAATCCTCAGTATTACCACAACTGGAAATAATATAAGTTTTAATCTAATACTGTCATTAACTTCTGATTAGCCAATGGCTGGATTTCTTACCCCTGGATCTTTGGTTTTTGATTTTTTGAAGCATTTCTTTAAAAGTTGCCACTGTTTCACCATCACTACTTTTTCATCAATTTTCCTAACCTGGGCCTTCATATCTGTGCAATTGGTTTTACGAAGGTTCAGTCTCCTCATTGCAGGTTAATGGAGGTCACACACCATTCAAAACACAAGTGAAAGTGGCTCTTAGCAGGTAAACCAAAAGAGGAAATGCTGGAACATCTCAGCAGATCTGGCAGCATCTGTAAGGAGAGAAATGAGCTGACGTTTCGAGTCCAAATGAACCTTTGTCAAAGCTGAAGCAGGTAAGGGCACAAAGCTGAGTCCTTTGCTGAGAACAGCACGCTCAGCCTCAGAGAGGGGAATGTCGAAGGTTATAGTGAACACGCGGCAAGGGCTGGGACTAGAAGAGATGGGGTTGGAGGGATTGGGACTGGTGGAGGGGCCGTGGATGGGCAGTGATGTCGATGAGTTGTTGAAGTTTGGATTCCCTCACATCTGCAAGAAACAGAAAAGCTTTCTTGTTAAGACACCGAATGATGCGACCAGTAAACCAGGTAAAGCAGCTACAGATTGAAGGAGTTTGAAGGGGTAATATCAGATATTAGTGAATGGAAAGGATCAGGATTATAAAAGATTGGGCAAATACTACACAGAGTTCAATAATCAATGCACATGGAACCTTTCCAAAAACGTTTAATAAATTAAGGGTAACTGTCAGATATAAAAATCGCTCTGCAGTTGGTATAAGTTAAGGGAATAATTTACATTGAGGTAGGATGGACGTGGAGGCTGCTGTGTCATGGTTTCCATGTTTTCCTGGTGAGAACGCAGACACAGGCGGTCCTGATGCGAATGAAATTCCACCTGATGAAATTGTTATCTCGTACCAGTGCATGGACATGGCTGTCAGTGGTGTCACAGTGAGAATTCCAGTGACGGCTGTCAATGCCCCGACACCCCTGTCTGGTGGGCTTCCTCTTCTTGCACGTGGTCTCAAAAAACATCTGTCGAATGAGTGTTCCATTCACGTAGAAATGTGACAGCACATTCACCTCTCGGCCCCGAATGTCCAGGGCCACTTCCTTATTCAAGACCCAGCGGTGTTCCTTGTCACACACTGAGAACTGACCCGAGTGTCTCACTCTCCCGGCATGCCGCTTGAGACGGGGGCTTAGGCTGCTTGCTGCTTGCCATGCTCTGGGATTCCTGGCTGCAAGCTCACCCAGGCATTTGCTCTGAAATCGAACTCGACTGGAATGAACTGGTCGCTTTCTGAATAAATCAGCTTCAACTGTGAGAGGCAGCACATCGTCCAAACTTGCACTGATCCTTCCAGCTAGGGGGTGAGTCTCCTGGGCACTGTCAGGGGGGGACCCAAGCCAAGTCTCCCCAGGGGTGGAGGGAAGTTTCAACATGGCATTGCCAATCATTGTTGCAGTCGGAATCACACTGAGATAAACAATAACAAAACTGCCAAAGGTGGACATCACTCACTCAGCTGGAAAAGAAAAGAAGACCGGTCAGAAACTTGAAGAATGTCCCTCACCCTGTGTACTTCTTCCTCACTCTATGTACACTCCACTCATCATCTGTACACCTCCCTAGCTCTGTGTACACCTCCCTCAATCTGTGCATACTGAATTCATCATCTGCACTCATCATCTGTACATCTCCTTCACTATGTGTACATTCCACCCATCATCCGTACACCTCCCTCACTCTGTGTACATCTGAGCATATTGAACTGAAATCACCATTTGCACATCTCCCTCACCCTGTGCTCACGGAACCGTCACTCTGTGTGCACATCACTCATTGTGAGCAACAGGTAAAGATGCTGTTAATACATATATCTGTACACCATAGAAAAATAGCATAAAGTTAGGTAGACTGGATATAGTCAGGCACATTGATAACCCACATTATGGAAACAACTGTGATTTTAGTCACAAACATAGGGCATAAAATTCGCTGCTGCCAACAGAGCAATAGTCAGGGACAATAAAAAGACTGCCTGTGGTGTAGGAATAACACCAGATGTGTGGTGTGCAGTGAAGCATACACCACATCCTGAAGGAATGTACGAGGTCCAAGTTATAAAAAGCAAATGGTATACAAGATGTGTTGTTTCTACAACTGAGCATAAAAGGGGGAAAAAGGTCACTGAGATAGTCGGGACAGCAGTGATTAAGTTGGCAAAGGATTGATTACCGCCAATCTGAACTGGACATGTAACAGTGTTGGATAAGACGGATGAGTTTACTAATGCACTCTTGTGATAACAGGAGACATTGTTAGATGGGGAGTAGAGGGGATGGAAACTTGGGGCACCGCGAGCCAATAGGGGAATGACAACACATAGATGGGACAGGGACCACCAATTAGGGGAGAACAACACATTGCAAAGCCAATACAATGCTTGTAAAAAAGTATAAAATGTGCTGCAAATCTATGTAAGATGTGCCTATTTTTTTGGACACCCGGTCTTGCAAGAATGTTAAATAAAATATCTTGCTCCTTCAGAACTTGACTTGACTAAATTGTTTGACTGTGAGCTGCGTTTCTCACACTCATCATCTGTATTCCTCTCTCACTCTCTGCGTATTGAACTGATTATCTGTACACCATCCTCACTGTGCATACTACACTCATCATCTGTACACTTCCCTCACTCTGTGTACACTCCGCTCATCATCTGTACACCTTGCTCTCTCTGTGCATACTGAACTCATCATCTGTACACCTCCCTCACTCTGTGTACACCTCTCTCACTGTGTACACTCCACTCATCATCTGTACACCACTCTGACTCACTCTGCGCATACAGCACTCATCATCTATAAAACTCTCACTCGGTCTACACATCCCTCACTCTGTATACTCCTTCCCCACTTTGTGTACACCCCACTCATCATCTGTACACCTCCCTAACTCTGTGTACATCTCCCTCAATCTGTGAATACTGAATTCATCATCTGTACACCTCCCACAGTTTGTGTACACATCCCTTTCTCTGTGTACACCTTCCTCACTCTATGTACACTCCACTCATCATCTATACACCTCCATAACTCTGTGTACACCTCCCTCAATCTGTGCATACTGAATTCATCATCTGTACACCTCCCTCACCCCGTGCATACTGAACTCATCATCTGTACACCTCCCTTATTCTGTGTATACTCCACTCAACATCTGTATACCTCCTTCACGCTGTGTATTCATCTCTCAGACTGTGTACACTCCACTCATCATTTGTACACCTTCCTCACTGTATGCATACTGAACGCATCATTCATACACCTCGCTCAGTCAATATACATACCACTCATCATCTGTACACCTCCCTCACTCTGTGCATACTGAACTCATCATCAATACACGTCCCTCACTGTGTACATCTGTGCATATTGAACTCATCATCTGTACACTTCTCTCATTCTGTGTATACCTCCCTCCCTCTGTGTATGCACCACTCATCATCTGTATTCCTCCCTCACTCTGTGCACACAGCACTCATCATCTGTAAACCTCCCTCACTCTGTGTACACCTCCCTCTCTCCGTGTACACCTTCCTCGCTCTGTGTACACTCCACTCATCATCTGTACACCTCCCTAGCTCTGTGTATACTCCACTCATTATCTGTACACCTTCCTCAATGTATACTGAACTCATCATCTTAGAACATAAAAACATGAACCATACACACACACATGGGACTATCTCAATAATTGGGCGTCCCGCAGCTTGGATGTATCTGTGACTGTCTCAAATAGTGGCGCATTCTGAAGCATGGGCACAGCTGGGACTGTCTCAATAATGGAGCATCCTGAACCATACATACACTAGGGACTTTCTCAATAATGGAGGGTCAAGAACCATACGCACACCTGGGACTGTCTCAATAATGGACTATCCTGAACCGTGCACACACCTCGGACTGTCTCAATAATGGAGCGTCCTGAACCGTACACACACCTGGAGCAGTCTCAATGATGGAGTCTCCAGAACGGTGAACACATTTAGGAGTGTCTCAATATTGGAGCATCCTGAACCATACATACACTAGGAACTTTCTCAATAATGGAGGGTCGAGAACCATACGCACACCTGGGACTGTCTCAATAATGCAACATTCTGAACCGTACACACACCGAGAACTGTCTCAATATTGGAGCGTCCCGAACTGTACACGCACTTGGTACTATCTTGATCCGTACTGACGCTTGGGGCTGTCTCAATAATGGAGCGGCCTGAACCAGCCACACAACTGGGACGTTCTCAATAATGGAGCATCTTGAACTGTACACACACTGGGAGCTGTCCCAGTAATGGAGCATCCTGAACCATACACACACTTGGGGACTGTCTCAGTAATGGAGCGTCCTGAACCATATGCATGCTGGGACTGTCTCAGTAATGGTACGTCCAGAAATGTACACATACCTGGGCTCTCAATAATGGAGCATCCTGAACTGTACACACACCTGGGACTATCTCAATAATGCCCCATCTTGATCAGTACTGTCTCAATAATGGAGCTCCCAGAACCGTACACACATCTGGGTCTATCTCAATAATGGAGCTCCCAGAACAGTACACACACATGACTGCCTAAATAATGGAGTTTCCTGAACCGTATATACACTTGGGACTGTATCAATAAGAAAGCTTCCCGAGCCGCACACACACAATTAGGACTGTCTCAATAATGGAATGTGTTGAATGGTACATACACCTGGGACTCTCTCAATAATGGAGTATTCAGAACCGTACACACACAAGATACTGCCACAATAATGCAACCTCTTGAACAGTAGACAAACCTGCAACTGTCTCAATAATGGAGTGTCATGAATTGTACATGCACCTGGGACTCTCCTAATAATGGAACGTTCTGAATAGTACATACACCTGGGACTGTTTCAATAACGGAGTATCTTGAACTGTACACACCTGGGTCTGCCTCAATAATGGAGCTCCCAGGCCCTACTTACACCTGGGACTGAATCACTGTGCGGTTTCCTGATCCATACACACACCTGGGACAGGCTCAATACTTGATTGTGCTGAACCTTACACACACCTAGGTCTGTCTCAAAATTGGAGCATTCTGAACAGTACAGACACCTCCAACCATCTCAATAATGGAGCATCCTGAACCACACAAACATCTGAGACTGTCTCAATAATAGAATATCCTAAAACATACACATCCCTGGGATTGTATCAATAATGGAACGTCCTTCACTGGAGACGAACCTGGGACTGTCTCAATAATGGGACATCCTAAACCATACATACACCTGAGACTGTCTCAATAATGGAGCTTTCAGAAGCGGACAAACACCTGGGACTACCTCAATAATGCAGGGCCCAGAAGCATTCCGGAGGATTGGAGGATTGCGGATGTGGTTCCTACATTCAAGAAAGGAAATAGGGATAGCCCAGGAAATTACCGACCGGTGAATCTAACCTCAGTGGTTGGTAAGTTGATGGAGAAGATCCTGAGGGACAGGATTCATGAACATTTAGAGAAATTTAGTCTGATCAAAAGTAGTCAGCATGGCTTTGTCAAAGGCGTTTCGTGCCTTAAGAGCCTGGTTGAGTTCTTTGAAAATGTGACAAAACACATTGACGAAGGAAGAGCGGTAGATGTGGTTTATATGGACTTCAGCAAGGGATTACCAACACATCCCTCCACTTCCTCATCCTGGTCATTTATGAAAATTACAAACAGCAAGGGTCCCAGAACAGATCCCTGGGGCACTCCATGAAGGTTGGTGGTGTTGTGGATAGTTTAGAGGGAAGTCAGAAGTTGCAACATGACATAGATAGGATGCAACACTGGACGGAGAAGTGGAGATGGACTTCAACCCAGATAAAGAGAAAAACTGCAGCAGGCGACGGTGCAGTGGGACCTCGGGGTCCTTGTGCATGAGTCGCAAAAACCCAGCTTGCAGGTGCAGCAGGTGGTCAGGAAGGCGAATGGGATGCTGGCTTTCATCGCGAGGGGGATTGAATATAAAAGTAGGGAGGTCTTGCTGCGGCTGTATAGGGCGTTGGTGAGGCCGCAGATGGAGTACTATGTGCAGTTTTGGGCGCCGTACTTGCGCAAGGATATTTTAGCCTTGGAGGGAGTGCAGAGGAGGTTTACTAGGCTGATTCCGGAGTTGAGGGGGTTGAGCTATGAGGAGAGGCTGAATAGATTAGGCTTGTACTCGTTAGAGTTTAGAAGAATGAGGGGAGATCTCATTGAGACGTATAAGATGATGAATGGGATGGATAGGATAGAGGTGGAGAGGCTCTTCCTGCTCAGAAAGGATAGTAGGACTAGGGGGTATAGCCTCAAGATAAAGGGGGGGCGGTTTAGAACAGAGTTGAGGAGGAACTTCTTCACTCAAAGGGTGGTGAATCTCTGGAATTCTCTGCCCGCTGAAGTGGTGGAGGCTGCCTTGCTAAATATTTTTAAGACGCGGGTTGATGGGTTTTTGATGAGAGAGGGGATTAAGGGTTATGGGGAGAGGGCAGGAATGTGGAACTGAGCCACGACAGATCAGCCATGATCTTATTGAATGGCGGGGCAGGCTCGAAGGGCTAGTTGGCCTACTCCTGCTCCTATTTCTTATGTTCTTATGTTCTTATGTCCTAAATGTGTAGTGGTCCATTTTGGCAGGTCAAATGGGATGAAGGAATATAATATCAAGGGTAAGACTCTTAGCAGTGTAGAGGATCAGAAGGACCTTGGGGTCCGGGTCCATAAGACTCTTAAATCAGCCTCGCAGGTAGAGGATGTTAAGAAGGCGTATGGTGTACTGGCCTTCATCAATCAAGGGATTGAGTTTAAGAGTCAGGAGATGATGCTGCAGCTTTATAAGACCCTGGTCAGACCCCTCTTGGAGTACGATGCTCAGTTCTGATTGCCTCATTACAGGAGGGATATAGAAGCTATTGAAAGGGTGCAGAAGAGATTTACAAGGGTGTTGCCTGGATTGGGTGGCATGCCTTATGAGGATAGGTTGAGGGAGCTCGGTCTTTTCTCCTTGGAGAGAACGAAGGATGAGAGGTGACCTGATAGAGGTGTATAAGATATTGAGAGGTATTGATTGGGTGGATTCTCAGAGGCTATTTCCCAGGGTCGAAATGATCGCTACGAGAGGACACAGTTTTAGGGTGCTGGGGAGTAGGTACAGAGGAGATGTCAGGGGTAAGTTTTTCACTCAGAGGGTGGTGGGTGAATGGAATTGGCTGCTGTCGGTGGTGGTGGAGGTAACTCCGATAGGGTCTTTTAAGAGACTTCTGGATGAGTGCATAGGACTTAATAGGATTGAGGGTTATAGGTAAGCCTGGTAGGTAGGGGTATGATCGGTGCAATTTGTGGGCCGAAGGGCCTGTTTGTGCTGTAGTTTTTCTCTGTTCTATGTTCTAAGCATACAGAGACTTGGGACAGTCTCAATAATGGTGTGTCCTGAACCAGACACACATGTGGGACATTCTCAACAATGGATCATCCTGAAGCATACACACACCTGGGACTGTCTCAGTAATGGGGCATCCAGAACAGTACACACACTTGCGACTATCTCAGGAATGGAACGCCCTGAACCATACACACACCTAGGACTACCTCAATAATGCACTATTTTGATCTGCTGACGCTTGGGACTGTGACAATAATGGAGCATCCTGAACCAGACACACAGCTTCAAGTGTCTCAATAATGGAGCGTCCTGAACCAGACACACACTGGAAAATGTCACAATAATGGAGCATCCAAAACTGTGCATACACTGTCTCAATAATGGAGCATTGTGAACTGTACATACACCTGGGACTGACTCAGTCATGGTGCTTCCAGACCTGTACACATACCTGGGACTGCCTGAAAATTTGAGCATCCTGAACAAGACAGACGCTCTGAGTCTGTTTCAAGATTGGAGCCTCATAAACTGTACATACATGAAGGGCTGTTTGAAAATTGGAGCATCATGAACCGTACAGATGACTGCGACCATCTCATTAATGGAGCGTCCTCTGCCGTACACACATCTGAGAGTGTCTCAGTAATGGAGATTCCAGAACCGTACAACCCCCGGGACTGCTTGATAGAGCAGACGCAGCACGGTTTCGTTAAGGGGAAGTCGTGTCTGACAAATTTACTGGAGTTCTATGAGGATGTGTCTAGGGCGGTGGATAGAGGAGAGCCGGTGGATGTGGTCTTTCTTGATTTTCAGAAGGCGTTTGACAAGGTACCTCACAAGAGGTTATTGCAGAAGGTAAGGGGGCATGGAGTTGGGGGTAGGGTGTTAGCGTGGATAGAGGATTGGTTGTCAAATAGGAGGCAGAGAGTGGGGGTTAATGGGTGCTATTCGGATTGGCGGTTGGTGACTAGTGGAGTGCTCCAGGGGTCGGTGCTGGGGCCTCAGCTATTTACCATTTATATAGATGATCTGGAGGAGGGAACCGAGTGTATGGTGTCGAAATTTGCTGATGACACCAAGATTGGTGGAATGGCAAATTGTGCGGAGGGTGTGGAGAGTCTGCAGAAGGATCTAGATAGGCTGGGCGAATGGGCCAGGAACTGGCAAATGGAATTTAATGTTGGCAAATGTGAAGTTGTCCACTTTGGTAGGAATAATGGTAGGAAGGACTATTACTTACGTGACGAAAAACTGCAGCAGGCGACGGCGCAGAGGGACCTCGGGGTCCTTGTGCATGAGTCGCAAAAACCCAGCCTGCAGGTGCAGCAGGTGGTCAGGAAGGCAAATGGGGTGCTGGCCTTCATAGCGAGGGGGATTGAATATAAAAGTAGGGAGGTCTTGCTGCAGCTGTATAGGGCACTGGTGAGGCCGCAGCTGGAGTACTGTGTGCAGTTTTGGTCGCCGCACTTACGCAAGGATATTTTGGCCTTGGAGGGAGTGCAGAGGAGGTTTACTAGGCTGATACCAGAGTTGAGGGGGTTGAGCTATGAGGAGAGGCTGAATAAACTAGGCTTGTACTCGTTAGAGTTTCGAAGAATGAGGGGAGATCTCATTGAGACATATAAGATGATGAATGGGATGGATAGGATAGAGGTGGAGAGGCTCTTCCTGCTCAGAAAGGACAGTAGGACTAGAGGGCACAGCCTCAAGATAAAGGGGGGGCAGTTTAGAACGGAGTTGAGGAGGAACTTCTTCACTCAAAGGGTGGTGAATCTCTGGAATTCTCTGCCTGTTGAAGTGGTGGAGGCTGCCTCATTAAATATTTTTAAGACGCGGGTTGATGGGTTTTTGATAAGATTAAGGGTTATGGGGAGAGGGCGGGAATGTGGAACTGAGCCACGACAGATCAGCCATGATCTTATTGAATGGCGGGGCAGGCTCGAAGGGCTAGATGGCCTACTCCTGCTCCTATTTCTTATGTTCTTATGTTCTGTCTCAATATTGGAGCATCCTGAAATACACACACACTTGGCATGTCTCAATAATGGAGCATCCTGACCCGTCCACTTGCCAGGAACAGTCTCAACAATGGAGCATTCAGAACCACGCACAAACCTGGGACTGTCTCAATGATGGAACATCCTGAAACACGTACACACTGGCAACATCTCAATAATGGAGTGCCTTCACCAGGAACAGTCTCAACAATGAAGCATCCAGAACCATGCACACACCTCAGACAGCCTCAATAATGCAGTGTGCAGAACCATACACATACTTGCAACTTTCTCAATAATGGAGCATCCTGAACCAGACACACCCCTGGGATTGTCTCAAAAATGGAGCGTCCAGAACTATGCACATACCTGGGACTGTCTCAATAGTGGAGCATCCTGAAATGTACACACTTCTGCAACTGTCCCAATTATGGAGGATCCAGAACCATACACACACCTGGGACTGTCTCAATAATGGAATGTCCTGAAACAGTCTCAAACATGGAGCTTCCAGAATCGTACACACACCTAGAACTGTCTCAATAATGGAGCGAACTTAACCGTACATACCCTGGGGCTGTCTTAATAATGGATCATCCTGAACTGTACATCGCCTGGGACTGTCTCTGTCATGGTACATCCAGATCCGTACACACACCTGGGACTGCCTGGAAATTTGAACATTCCGAATAGGACACACACTTGGGACTGTCTCAATAGTGGATCATCCTAAAACGTACACACATCTGAGACTCTCAATTATGAAGTGTCCAGAACCATACACACCCTTACGACTCGCTCAGTAATTGAGCATCCTGAACCAGGCAACATCTGGGTCTCTCCCAATAACGCAGCGTCCTGAACCATACACACACCTGGGACAGTCTCAATAATGGAGCATCCTGAAACGGACACAAACATGGGACTGTGTCAATAGCGGTGAGGCCTGAACCGTACAGACATCTGGAACTGTCTCAGTAATGACCTCTCCAGAGCCATAGACACACCTGGGGCTGTCTCAGTAATGAACTCTCCAGAACTGTACATATACCTGGGACTGTCTCAATAATGAGATATCCTGGATCACGCACACACCTGCAACTGTCTCAATAATGGAGCATTCTTAACCGTACAAATATCTGGGACTCTCTCAATAATGATGCATTATTGTACACACAGCTGGGACTGTCTCAGTAATGCAGCATCATGGCACGTACAAAGCTGCAACTGTCTCATGTGCAGAGTCCTAAACTGTATACACGTCTGGGACTGTCTTACTAATGGAGCATGCTGAACTGTACACACACGTGGGACTGTCTCAGTAATGGAGAATCCTGAATCTTGCGCACACCTGGGAATGTCTCAATGATGGGAGCCTTAAACGGTGTACACACACCTATCTCAAAAAGCCTCCAGGACCATACACACATCTGGGATTCTCAATAATGGGGCATTCCAAACCATAAACACACTTGTGACCCTCTTAATATTGGAGGTTCCCAAACTGTACACACAAATGGGACAGTCTGGCTAATGGAGCTTCCTGAACAGTACGCACACATGGGTCTGTCTCAATAATGGAACGTTCTGACTGGTACACACCCCTGGGACTCTGCTGACACTGGAGAGTCCTGAACCCTACACAGACCTGGGACTGTCTAAAAAAATGGTTTGTCCTTAACCATACACACATCTGGGATCCGCTCAGTAATTGAGTGTCCTGAACCAAACACACACCTGGGATGTCTCAATAATGCAGCATCCAGAACTGTACACGCACCTCCGACTCTCTCAATGATGAAGTGTCGTGATCCGTACACACTCCTGGGACATGCTGATATAACTGAGCGCCCTGAACAGTTCAATCATCTGTGAGTGCCTCAATAATGAAGCATCCTGAACCATACACACACCTGGGACTGTCTCAATAATGGAGCATCCTGAACCATACACACACCTGGGACTGTCTGAATAATGGAGCATCCTGAACCATACACACACCTGGGACTGTCTGAATAATGGAGCATCCTGAACCATACACACACCTGGGACTGTCTGAATAATGGAGCATCCTGAACCATACACACACCTGGAACTGTCTGAATAATGGAGCATCCTGAACCATACACACACCTGGAACTGTCTGAATAATGGAGCATCCTGAACCATACACACACCTGGAACTGTCTGAATAATGGAGCACCCTGAACCATACACACACCTGGAACTGTCTCAATAATGGAGAATCCTGAACCATACACACACCTGGGACTGTCTGAATAATGGAGAATCCTGAACCATACACACACCTGGAACTGTCTCAATAATGGAGAATCCTGAACCATACACACACCTGGAACTGTCTGAATAATGGAGCATCCTGAACCGTACACACACCTGGGACTATCTCAATAATGGAGCGTCCCAAACCATACACACGCCTGGAACTAAGAACATAAGAACATAAGAAATAGGAGCAGGAGTAGGCCATCTGGCCCTTCGAGCCTGTCCCGCCATTCAATAAGATCATGGCTGATCTGTTGTGGCTCAGTTCCACTTTCCGGCCCTCTCCCCATAACCCTTAATCCCCTCTCTTATCAAAAACCCATCAACCCGCTTCTTGAAAATATTTAGCGAGGCAGCCTCCACCACTTCAACGGGTAGAGAATTCCAGAGATTCACCACCCTTTGAGTGAATAAGCTCCTCCTCAATTCCGTTCTAAAACGCCCCCCCTTTATCTTGCGGCTGTGCCCCCTCGTCCTACTGTCTTTTTTGAGCGGGAAGAGTCTCTCCACCTCTATCCTATCCATCCCATTCATCATCTTATACGTCTCAATGAGATCTCCCCTCATTCTTCTAAACTCCAACGAGTACAAGCCTAGTTCATTCAGCCTCTCCTCATAGCTCAACCCCCTCAACTCCGGTATCAGCCTAGTAAACCTCCTCTGCACTCCCTCCAAGGCCAAAATATCTTTGCACAGGTGCAGCGCCCAAAACTGCACACAGTACTCCAGCTGTGGCCTCACCAATGCCCTATACAGCTGCAGCAAGACCTCCCTACTTTTATATTCAATCCCCTTCGCTATGAAGGCCAGCATCCCATTCGCCTTCCTGACCACCTGCTGCACCTGCAAGCTGGGTTTTTGCGACTCATGCACAAGGACCCCGAGGTCCCTCTGCACGGTCGCCTGCTGCAGTTTTTCGCCACGTAAGTAATAGTCCTTCCTACCATTCTTCCTTCCAAAGTGGACCACCTCACACTTGCCAACATTAAATTCCATTTGCCATTGCCTGGCCCATTCGCCCAGCCTATCTAGATCCTTCTGCAGACTCTCTGTCTGAATAATGGAGCATCCTGAACCATACACACACCTGGAACTGTCTGAATAATGGAGCATCCTGAACCATACACACACCTGGGACTGTCTGAATAATGAAGCGTCCTGAACCATACACACACCTGGGACTATCTCAATAATGGAGCATCCTGAACCATACACACACCTGGGACTGTCTGAATAATGGAGCATCCTGAACCATACACACACCTGGGACTGTCTCAATAATGGAGCATCCTGAACCATACACACACCTGGAACTGTCTGAATTATGGAGCATCCTGAACCATACACACACCTGGGACTGTCTGAATAATGGAGCATCCTGAACCATACACACACCTGGGACTATCTCAATAATGGAGCGTCCTGAACCATACACACACCTGGAACTGTCTGAATAATGGAGCATCCTGAACCATACACACACCTGGGACTGTCTGAGTAATGGAGCATCCTGAACCATACACACACCTGGGACTGTCTGAATAATGGAGCGTCCTGAACCATACACACACCTGGGACTGTCTGAATAATGGAGCATCCTGAACCATACACACACCTGGGACTGTCTGAATAATGGATCATCCTGAACCATACACACACCTGGGACTGTCTGAATAATGGAGCATCCTGAACCATACACACACCTGGGACTGTCTGAATAATGGATCATCCTGAACCATACACACACCTGGAACTGTCTCAATAATGGAGCATCCTGAACCATACACACACCTGGGACTATCTCAATAATGGAGCACCCTGAACCATATACACACCTGGGACTGTCTGAATAATGGAGCACCCTGAACCATACACACACCTGGGACTGTCTGAATAATGGAGCATCCTGAACCATACACACACCTGGAACTGTCTGAATAATGGAGCATCCTGAACCATACACACACCTGGGACTGTCTGAATAATGGAGCACCCTGAACCATACACACACCGGGAACTGTCTGAATAATGGAGCATCCTGAACCATACACACACCTGGGACTGTCTGAATAATGGAGCACCCTGAACCATACACACACCGGGAACTGTCTGAATAATGGAGCATCCTGAACCATACACACACCTAGAACTGTCTGAATAATGGAGCATCCTGAACCATACACACACCTGGGACTGTCTGAATAATGGAGCACCCTGAATCATACACACACCTGGAACTGTCTCAATAATGGAGAATCCTGAACCATACACACACCTGGGACTGTCTGAATAATGGAGCATCCTGAACCATACACACACCTGGGACTATCTCAATAATGGAGCATCCTGAACCATACACACACCTGGGACTGTCTGAATAATGGAGCACCCTGAACCATACACACACCGGGAACTGTCTGAATAATGGAGCATCCTGAACCATACACACACCTAGAACTGTCTGAATAATGGAGCATCCTGAACCATACACACACCTGGGACTGTCTGAATAATGGAGCACCCTGAATCATACACACACCTGGAACTGTCTCAATAATGGAGAATCCTGAACCATACACACACCTGGGACTGTCTGAGTAATGGAGCATCCTGAACCATACACACACCTGGAACTGTCTCAATAATGGAGAATCCTGAACCATACACACACCTGGAACTGTCTGAATAATGGAGCATCCTGAACCGTACACACACCTGGGACTGTCTCAATAATGGAGCGTCCCGAACCATACACACGCCTGGAACTAAGAACATAAGAACATAAGAAATTGGAGCAGGAGTAGGCCATCTGGCCCTTCGAGCCTGCCCCGCCATTCAATAACATCATGGCTGATCTGTCGTGGCTCAGTTCCACTTTCCGGCCCTCTCCCCATAACCCTTAATCCCCTCTCTTATCAAAAACCCATCAACCCGCTTCTTGAAAATATTTAGCGAGGCAGCCTCCACCACTTCAACGGGTAGAGAATTCCAGAGATTCACCACCCTTTGAGTGAAGAAGCTCCTCCTCAATTCCGTTCTAAAACGCCCCCCCTTTATCTTGAGGCTGTGCCCCCTCGTCCTACTGTCTTTTTTGAGCGGGAAGAGTCTCTCCACCTCTATCCTATCCATCCCATTCATCATCTTATACGTCTCAATGAGATCTCCCCTCATTCTTCTAAACTCCAACGAGTACAAGCCTAGTTCATTCAGCCTCTCCTCATAGCTCAACCCCCTCAGCTCCGGTATCAGCCTAGTAAACCTCCTCTGCACTCCCTCCAAGACCAAAATATCTTTGCGCAGGTGCAGCGCCCAAAACTGCACACAGTACCCCAGCTGCGGCCTCACCAATGCCCTATACAGCTGCAGCAAGACCTCCCTACTTTTATATTCAATCCCCTTCGCTATGAAGGCCAGCATCCCATTCGCCTTCCTGACCACCTGCTGCACCTGCAAGCTGGGTTTTTGCGACTCATGCACAAGGACCCCGAGGTCCCTCTGCACGGTCGCCTGCTGCAGTTTTTCGCCACGTAAGTAATAGTCCTTCCTACCATTCTTCCTTCCAAAGTGGACCACCTCACACTTGCCAACATTAAATTCCATTTGCCATTTCCTGGCCCATTCGCCCAGCCTATCTAGATCCTTCTGCAGACTCTCTGTCTGAATAATGGAGCATCCTGAACCATACACACACCTGGGACTGTCTGAATAATGGAGCATCCTGAACCATACACACACCTGGGACTATCTCAATAATGGAGCGTCCTGAACCATACACACACCTGGAACTGTCTGAGTAATGGAGCATCCTGAACCATACACACACCTGGGACTGTCTGAATAATGGAGCGTCCTGAACCATACACACACCTGGGACTGTCTCAATAATGGAGCATCCTGAACCATACACACACCTGGGACTGTCTGAGTAATGGAGCATCCTGAACCATACACACACCTGGGACTGTCTGAATAATGGAGCGTCCTGAACCATACACACACCTGGGACTGTCTGAATAATGGAGCATCCTGAACCATACACACACCTGGGACTGTCTGAATAATGGAGCGTCCTGAACCATACACACACCTGGGACTGTCTGAATAATGGAGCATCCTGAACCATACACACACCTGGAACTGTCTGAATAATGGAGCATCCTGAACCATACACACACCTGGGACTATCTCAATAATGGAGCATCCTGAACCAAACACACACCTGGGACTGTCTGAATAATGGAGCACCCTGAACCATACACACACCTGGAACTATCTCAATAATGGAGCATCCTGAACCATACAGACACCTGGGACTGTCTGAATAATGGAGCGTCCTGAACCATACACACACCTGGGACTGTCTGAATAATGGAGCATCCTGAACCATACACACACCTGGAACTGTCTGAATAATGGAGCATCCTGAACCATACACACACCTGGGACTATCTCAATAATGGAGCATCCTGAACCATACACACACCTGGGACTGTCTGAATAATGGAGCATCCTGAACCATACACACACCTGGAACTGTCTGAATAATGGAGCATCCTGAACCATACACACACCTGGGACTGTCTGAATAATGGAGCATCCTGAACCATGCACACACCTGGGACTGTCTGAATAATGGAGCGTCCTGAACCATACACACACCTGGAACTGTCTGAATAATGGAGCATCCTGAACCATACACACACCTGGAACTGTCTGAATAATGGAGCATCCTGAACCATACACACACCTGGGACTGTCTGAATAATGGAGCATCCTGAACCATGCACACACCTGGGACTGTCTGAATAATGGAGCATCCTGAACCATACACACACCTGGGACTGTCTGAATAATGGAGCATCCTGAACCATACACACACCTGGAACTGTCTGAATAATGGAGCATCCTGAACCATACACACACCTGGAACTGTCTCAATAATGGAGAATCCTGAACCATACACACACCTGGAACTGTCTCAATAATGGAGCATCCTGAACCATACACGGCGTTGACTATAGGGCTAATGGTAGGACTCTGAATAGTGTTGATGAACAGAGGGATCTAGGTGTATGTGTACATAGATCCCTGAAAGTTGGGAATCAAGTAGATAGGGTTGTTAGGAGGGCATACGGTGCCTTGGCATTTATTGGTAGGGGGATTGAATTTAGGAGCCGCAACGTCATGTTGCAACTGTACAAAACTCTCGTGCATCCGCACTTGGAGTATTGTGTGCATTTCGGTCCCCACATTATAGAAAGTATATGGAGGCATTGGAGAGGGTGCAGAGGAGGTTTACCAGGATGTTGCCTGGTATGGAGGGAAGGTCCTATGAGGAGAGACTGAAGGATTTGAGGTTGTTTTCGTTAGAAAGAAGGCGGCTAAGAGGGGACCTTATTGAAACATACAAGATGATTAGAGGTTTAGATAGGGTGGACAGTGATAGCCTTTTTCCTCGGATGGAGAAAGCTAGCACGAGGGGGCATTGCTTTAAATTAAGGGGTGGTAGTTATAGGACGGATGTCAGAGGTAGGTTCTTTACCCAGAGGGTGGTGAGGGATCGGAATGCCCTGCCTGCTGCAGTTGTAGATGCGCCTAGTTTGGGGGCGTTTAAGAAATCCGTGGATAGGTTTATGGATGGAAAGGGATTGGTTTAGGTTAGAGGGTCATTGCTTTTTTAATTGGTCGGCGCAACATCGTGGGCCGAAGGGCCTGTTCTGCGCTGTAATGTTCTATGTTCTATGTTCTATACACACTCCTGGGACTGTCTGAATAATGGAGCATCCTGAACCGTACACACACCTGGGACATGCTCATTAAATGAGTGTCCTGAACTGTACACTCACCTGGGACTGTCTCAATAAAAGTGTGTCCTGAACCATACACACATCTGAGATCATCTCAAAATTGGAGTGTCCTGAACCATACATGCACTTGGGACTCTCTCAACAAAGGAGTATCCTGAACCATACACAGACCTGGGACTGTCTCAATAACAGAATGTCCTGAATCGTAAACACACTTGGGACTGTCTCAAAATTTATGCATCCTGAACCATGTCCAAGCCTGGGACTGTCTCAACAGTGGAACGTCGAGAACCTCTGGGACTTGCTCAAGAATGGAGCATTGTGAACTGTACACACACATGACTGTCAAAAGTATGGAACGTTCCTAATTGTGCACAAACCTGGGATTGTCTCAAGAATGGAGCAAACTGAACTGTACACACACATCAGGATGTCTCAATAAAGGAATGCCCTGAACTGTACACACACCTGGGACCCTCTTAATATTGGAGAGTTCTGTAATATACACGTATCTGGCACTGTCTGGCTAATGGATCTTCCTGAACATTACACACACAGTTAGAACTGTCTAGATATTGGAGCGACCTGAACCATACATATACCTCAGGCTCTTCATAATGGACCTATCTAAACTGTATACCGACCTGGGACTGTCTCAATAATCAGACATCCTGCAGCATACACTGACCTGCAACTCACTCAATAATGGAGCATCCTGAACCGATCGAACACTTGGGACTGTCTCAAGAACGGAGCGTCCAGAACTGCACAAAAACATGGGAATGTCTCAATAATGATCTAATACAGATAGGAAATATACAGTAAATGGGAGAACCTTAAGAGTATTGATAGGCAAAGGAATCTGGGTGTGCAGGTACACAAGTCACTGAAAGTGGCAATGCAGGTGGAGAAGGTAGTCAAGAAAGCAATCAGCATGCTTGCCTTCATCAGCCAGGGCATTACATTTAAAAATTGGTAAGTCATGTTGCAGATTTATAGAACCTTAGTTAGGCCGCACTTGGATTATAGTGTTCAATTCTGGTCACCACACTACCAGAAAGATGTGGAGGCTTTGGAGAAGGTACAGAAAAGATTTACAAGGATATTGCCTGATATGGAGGGCATTAGTTATGAGGAGAGGTTGGAGAAACTTGGTTTGTTCTCACTGGAATGACGGAGGTTGAGGGGAGACCTGATAGAAGTCGACAAGATTATGAGAGGCATGGACAGAGTGGATAGTGAGAGGTTTTCTCCCAGGGTGGAAGAGTCAATTACTAGTGGGCACAGGTTTAAGGTACAAGGGGCAAGATTTAAAGAGATGTACAAGGCAGATTTTATTTGTTGCCAGGTGAGGTAGTGGAAACGGATACGGTAGTGACTTTTAAGGGGCGTCTTAACAAATACATGAATAGGATGGGAATAGAAGGATATGATCCTCGGAAGGGTAGGGGATTTTAGTTCAGTCGGGCAGCATGGTCAGTGCAGGCTTGGAAGGGTGAAGGGCCTGTTCCTGTGCTGTAATTTTTTTTGTTCTTTGTTCTTTGTTCTTCATCCTAAACCGTACACACACGTAGAGTCATAGAGGTTTACAGCACGGAAACAGGCCCTTCGGCCCAACTTGTCCATGCTGCCCTATTTCTTTTTGAAAACCCCTAAGCTAATCCCAATTTCCCATATTTGGCCCAAATCCCTCTATACCCATCTTACCTACGTAACCGTCTAAATGCATTTTAAAAGACAAAATTGTACCAGCCTGTGTGAAAAAACTGCTCCTCCGGACACTTTTGTATCTCTCCCCTCTCACCTTAAATCTATGCCCTCTAGTTTTAGACTCCCCTACCTTTGGGAAAAGATATTGACTATCTAGCTGATCTACGCTCTCATTATTTTATAGATCTCTATAAGATCGTCCCTCAGCCTCCTACGCTCCAGAGAAAAAAGTCCCAGTCTATCCAGCCTCTCCTTATAACTCAATCCATCAAGTCCCAGTAGCATCCTAGTAAATCTTTTCTGCACTCTTTCTACTTTAATAATATCCTTTCTATAATAGGGTGAGCAGAACTGTATACAGTATTCCAAGTGTGGCCTTACCAATGTCTTGTGTAACTTCAACAAGATGTCCCTACTCTTGTATTCAATGTTCTGTCCGATGAAACCAAGCATGCCGAATGCCTTCTTCACCACTCTGTCCACATGTGGCTCCACTCTCAAGGAGTTATGAAGATGTACTCCTAGATCTCTTTGCTCTGTAACTCTCCCCAGTGCTGTACCATTAACTGAGTAAGTCCTGCCCTGGTTCAATCTACCAAAATGCACCACCTTGCATTTGTCTAAATTAAACTCCATCTGCCATTCGTCAGCCCATTGGCCCAATTGATCAAGATCCCCTTGCAATCGGAGATAGCTTTCTTCACTGTCCACCATGCCACCAATCTTGGTGTCATCTGCAAACTTACTAACCATGCCCCCTATATTCTCATCCAAATCATTAATGTAAATGACAAATAACAATAGACCAACATTGATCCCTGAGACATACACTGGTAATGGTGTGGAGACCTGGTGTTTAACCTGGTGTTGTGAGATTTCTAACACCTCTGGTAAGAAGTTTGAAAAACAACCCTCTACAACCACCCTTCTGTCAAGAAGCCATTTTGACTTCTGTCAAGAAGCCAATTTTGTATCCATTTAGACACTGACCCTGGATCCTGTGAGATTTAAGCTTATGCAACAACCTACATGCAGTGCCTTGTCAAAGTTTTGGAAAGTCCATGTAGACAAATTCAACTACACTGCTCTCATCTACCTCCTTGGTTATCCCTTCAAAACAGTCAAATTTGTGACACATATGTGACTGTCTAAAATATGGAACATTCTGAATTGTATACATACATGTGACTGTCAAAGTATGGAGCTTTCTGAATTGTACACAAACCTGGGATGGTCTCAAGAATGGAGGAAACTGAACTGTACAAACACATTGGGATGACTCAATAAAGGAGCATCCTGGAACATCAGGGACTATCTCAATAATGGAGCATCTGGAACCATACACACACCTGCGACTCTCAATAATGGAGTGTCCTGAACTGGATATGCACCTGGGATCTGCTTACTAATTGAGCATTCAGAATCATAGATATACCTGGCAATGTCTCAATAATGGAGCATCCTGAACTGTACACACACATGGGACTGTCTCAAAATTGGTGTGTCCTGAACCATACACCCACCTGGGACCATTTCAGTAATGGAGCATCCTGAAATGTACACACACGCAGGGCTATCCATAATGGAGCATGGTGAACTATACACGCACCTGGCATTGTCTCAATAAAAGGAGCATCCTGAACTGTACACACACCTGGGACTATCTAGTTAATGGAGATTCCTGAACAGCATACACACATGGGACTGTCTCATCAATGGAGCATCTTGAACCTCTTACAAACCTGGTACTGTCTCAGGATTGGAGCATCCTGAACAGTACACACGGCTGCGATTGTCTGGAAACTGGAGCGTCCTGAAATGTACGCACACCTGGGACTGTCTCAATAATGAAGCATTCTGAAACATACACATACCTGGTACTCTCAATGCCGCATGGATAATTGTATTCACAACTGGGATTCTCAGTAATGGGGATCCTGAACCGTACACAGGCCTGGGACTGTCTCTGAATGGAATGTCCTGAACCATACACACACCTGGGACTGTCAACAATGGAGCATGGTGAACTGTTCACAAACTGGGACTCTCTCAATAATGGGGCGTCCTGATCCATACACAGACCTGGGACTGTCTTAATAATGGAATGTACTGAATCGTATACACACCTGGACTGTCTCAAAGTTTGTGCATCCTGAACGTGTCCACTCCTGGGACTGTCTCAAAGGTGGAGTGTTGAGAACTGTACACACATCTGGGACTTGCTCAAGAATGGAGCGTTGTGAACTGGATACATACATGTGACTTTCAAAAGTATAGAGCATTCCAAATTGTACACAAACCTGGGACTGCCTCAAGAATGGAGCAAACTGAAACGTACACACACACACACACATTGGGATGTCACAATAAAGGAGCATCCTGAACCATACACACACATGGGACCCTCTTAATATTGGAGAGTTCTGTAATATACACATATCTGGGGCTGTCTGGCTAACGGATTTTCCTGAATATTACACACACAGTTGGGACTATGGATATTGGAGCATCCTAAATCATACACATACCTAGGACTGTCTCAATGGCAGAGCTTCCTGAACTGTGCACACACTTGATACTATTTCAATAAAGGAGCTTCTTGAACCATATACACACCAGTGACTGTCTCAATAATGAAGAGTCCTCAAACATAATCACACAGGGATTATCTCAACAATGGAGGGTCCAGAACCGTACACACATCTGAGACTGTTTCACTAATGGAGCATTCTGAACCTTACACCTGGGGCTATCTGGCTAATGGAGTGTCCTGAACAGCACACACACCTGGCTCTGCCTCAATATTGGAGTGTTCTGAGCTGTAGACACACCAGGGACAGTCTGGCAAATGGAGCTTCCTGAACAGGACACACACATGGGGCTGACCCAACAATGGATTGTCTTGAACCATACACACGGCTGGATTGTCTGGATAGTGAAGCATCCAGAACCATACAAACAACTGGGAACATCTCCATAACAGAATGTCCTGAACCGAACACACATGAGAACATAAGAATTAGGAACAGGAGTAGGTCATCTGACCCCTCGAGCCTGCTCCGCCATTCGATAGCATCATGGCTGATCTTTTTGTGGACTCAGTTCTACTCACCCGCCCACTCACTATAACCCTTAATTCCTTCACTGTTCAAAACTTTATCTATCCTTGCCTTAAAAACATTCAATGAGATAACCTCACTGGACAGGGAATTCCACAGATTCACAATCCTTTGTGTGAAGAAGTTCCTCCTCAACTCAACCCTAAATCTGCTCCTTAGTCCCAAGTGTGTGGGACTGTCTCAATAATGGAACATCCTGAATCGTACGCACACCTGGGACTGTCTCAATAACGGAGCATCCTCAACTGTGATAATAACTGTGATAACTGTCTTAATAGTGGAGCGCCCTGAGCCATACACACACATGGGACTCTCTCAATAGTGCAATGTCATGATCCATACACACACCTGTAACTCTCAATAATGGAGTGTGCTAAAATGTATACACACACCTGTGACTCGCTCTATATTGGAGCGTCCTGAACCGTTTACATACCTGGGATCTGCTCACTAATTGAGTGTCCAGAACTGTAGACACACCTGGGAATGCCTCAATAATGGAGCATCCTGAACCATACACACACCTGGGGCAGTCTCAATAATGGAGTGTCCAGAACGGTACACATGCCTAGGACTCTGTTGATATTGGAGAGTTCTAAACCCTACACACACGTCTGGGAATGTCTCAATAATAGATCATCCAGAAGCTTACACAATCCTGAGACTGTGTCAATAATGGAGCTTCCTGAATCATACACATACCTGAGACTGCCTCGAAGTAGAAGCATCCTGAACTGGACACGTGGCTGGGACTGTCTGGATAATGGGATGTCCTGAACTGTACACACACCTGGGACTGCTCAAAACTGGAGTCTCCTGAATCGTACACACACTCCTCGCACTGTCTCAATAATGGAGCATCCAGAACCATACACAGACCTGAGACTGTTTCAATAATGAAGCGTCCTCAACCCTACACACACCTGGGACTCTCAAAAAAAAACGGACATCCTGAACCATACGTATACCTGGGACCTGCTCACTAATTCAGTGTCCTGCACCGAATACTCACCCGGTACTGTCTCAATGATTAAGCATCCTAAACCATACACACACCTGTGACTCTCTCAATAATGGAGCATCGTGATCTGTACACACACCTGGGACATGCTCAGACCCGAAAGACCCCCCCCCCAGGACATGCTCATATAATTGAACATCCTGAACTATACACTCACCTGGGACTGTCTCAACAATGGTGAGTCTTGAACGATACACACACCTATCTCAAAAATGGAACATTTAGGACCATACACACACCTGTGATCAACCATTCACACATGGGACAGTCTGGCTAATGGAGCTTCCTAAACAGTACACGCACCTGGGACTGTCTCAATAATGGAGCATCCTGAACCGATCACACACATGGAAATGTCTCAAAACTGGAGCGTCCTGAACTGTACTCAAAACTGGGACCCACTCAAGAATGAAATGTACTGAACCATGCACACACCTGGGCCTTTCCCAATAATGGAGCAGCCTGAACCATACACGCACTGGAGCCGTCTCAAAATTGGATCATTCTGAACTGAACAGATGCCAGGGACTGTCTCAATAATGCAGCGGCCAGAACCATACACACATCTGGGACTGTCTTAAAATTTGAGTTGTGGACGTTAGGTTATAACAATTGTGAAAATTAATGTTTCATAATTGTAAATAAAAACTCGGTCGAGTAATAGGAAATGATTATTAGCCAAACACGACCTTCAGACAGGTCTTCAGTAAGGTCAACACTGACAAATGCAGCATGAGCGAGTATATCTAAAACCTTTTCCATAAACACTGCATTCCAGGTCAGAACAGCAGGATGAAAACAAAGAACAAGTTGCCATGGTGATCGCCAAATAATAAGATATTATGCTAATGAAGGATTGGTTTTCTATTGGATAAGAAAGGGCAAAAGGGCTATGAGATGATTGGTGGATATGTCAATGAAAGATATGAAAAATCTCTTGTTCCTGATTTGCTGTAATTGACTGTAACTGAGCTGTTTCCCTGTGACCTTAGAACTGGCCGGTCATTCGGTGTTGGCCTTTGAGGATTTTCCTTGCACACCAGTAATTAAAGAGGTTGTATTGGATGCATGATGTCCAGCGCTGTTTGTGTTTAGAATCGACTGAATGCCTTTAGATTGCCCAAGAGAACGCAAACAGTTTTTAGAGGTTCCACTGAGATTAAAAACCCCTGGAGTGTCTACACAGGAAGGAAGCGTGGTGCCTCGCTGACCAAGGGCTCGGAGACTGTGGCTGCCTGAGTTTTGGGCATTGAGCCAATTTGGCCAGGGGCATGCACACATTGTCCTGTGTGGGCATTACCAGGGTAAGCATGAGGTGAAGCTTCAAGTCTCTTGAGGGTACAGCTAAGGGTTGGGGGTTGGACCCCCTGCATAGGCATTTTTTCAGGTTTTGAGTCCATGGAAAATCGTGGTCCCAATTTGATCGATCACCTGATTCCAAATTGATTCAGATCTTTATGCTGTTATACCCTTTTCTGCCACTTGATGGCGCTGAGCTAAATGATGTCACGCTGTTTGAATCATAAGTGTTTAACCCTTTGTTAGCCTTTTTCATTAGTATTGAATGCCTGTCTGTGTGTTGGTTTTTTTGTCTGTCTGTGTGTAACCGTGTCCCACGCCGGTCGGCAGGATAGAACAAATTCCCTCTTTGATCATGGGAAATTCATTAGGGAAAGCGTATGAGCCTCCTTCAAGGAGACCACATTGAGACTTTGGGATGTGAGTTAAGAGCAGTGGTGTACCTAGGGAGGGGGTGCAGGAGGGAGTGACCGCTCCCTCTGAGCACATTTTTCAGAAGTGGCGCCTTTTATACTCACTAACTCCCACCCACACCCAACCCCTTGACTGATAGCTTGATAAACCAATCGGGAGAATGACTCCTCACTCACTAACTGATAGGTTTACAGAGAGGCTGGAACCTTTATTGGGAATGTACATAACCTAGGAACTGAATGGCAGAAACACCCAAGTAGAGTGCAGTGAGATGAGCCGATAAACACACCAGTAATTGTTTGTTAATTACACTGTATCTTTTAATTCTGTCACAAAGTTGAGCCAGAAGTTATGAAGTTGAAATGTCCCATTTCTCTGTTGAAATTAACTAGCTGTGGAGAACACTGGGTTGCAGGGTTGTAAACGGGACAGTATTGCAGTTGATAAGGAGGATGTGCTAGATATTCTTGAGGGTTTGAAAATAGATAAGTCCCCTGGGCCGGACGGGATTTACCCTAGGATTCTCTGGGAGGCAAGAGAGGCGATTGCAGAGCCTCTGGCTCTGATCTTCAGGTCGTCGTTGGTCACAGGTATAGTGCCAGAAGATTGGAGGATAGCGAATGTTGTCCCATTGTTTAAGAAGGGGAACAGAGACTTCCCCGGGAATTATAGACCGGTGAGTCTTACTTCTGTTGTGGGTAAGGTTTTAGAAAAAATTATTAGGGATAGGATTTATAGTTATTTGGAGAGTAATGAATTGATTGGAGATAGTCAGCATGGTTTTGTGGAGGGTAGGTTGTGCCTTACTAACCTTATTGAGTTTTTTGAGAAAGTGACCAAAGAGGTGGATGGGGGTAAGGCAGTTGACATGGTATATATGGACTTTAGTAAGGCGTTTGATAAGGTTCACCATGGAAGGCTTCTGCAGAAAATGCAGATGTATGGGATTGAGGGTGATTTAGGTAATTGGATCAGGAATTGGCTGGCAGATAGGAGACAGAGGGTGGTGGTTGATGGTAAGTATTCATCATGGAGTTCAGTTACGAGTGGTGTGCCTCAGGGATCTGTTTTGGGGCCACTGCTGTTTGTAATTTTTATAAATGATCTGGATGAGGGTATAGTTGGGTGGATTAGTAAATTTGCTGATGACACCAAAGTCGGAGGTGTGGTAGATAGTGAGGAAGGGTGTCTTAGTTTACAGAGGGACTTGGACAAGTTGCAGAGCTGGGCCGAGAGGTGGCGGATGGAGTTTAATGTGGAAAAGTGTGAGGTAATTCACTTTGGCAGGAATAACAGATGTGTAGAGTATAGGACTAACTGTAGGACTCTGAATAGTGTGGATGAACAGAGGGATCTAGGTGTATGTGTACATAGATCCCTGAAAGTTGGGAATCAAGTGGATAGGGTTGTTAGGAAGGCATACGGTGTCTTGGCGTTTATTGGTAGGGGGATTGAATTTAGGAGCCGTAGCGTCATGTTGCAACTGTACAAGACTCTGGTGCAGCCGCACTTGGAGTATTGTGTGCAGTTCTGGTCCCCACATTATAGGAAGGAAGTGGAGGCATTGGAGAGGGTGCAGAGGAGGTTTACCAGGACGTTGCCTGGTATGGAGGGGAGATCCTATGAGGAGAGACTGAGGGATTTGAGGTTGTTTTCGTTAGAAAGAAGGCGGCTAAGAGGGGACCTTATTGAAACATATAAGATGATTAGAGGTTTAGATAGGGTGGACAGTGATAGCCTTTTTCCTCGGATGGAGAAAGCTAGCACGAGGGGGCATAGCTTTAAATTAAGGGGTGGTAGTTATAGGACGGATGTCAGGGGTAGGTTCTTTACCCAGAGGGTGGTGAGGGATTGGAATGCCCTGCCTGCTGCAGTTGTAAATGCGCCTAGTTTGGGGGCGTTTAATAGATCCGTGGATAGGTTTATGGATGGAAAGGGTTTGGTTTAGGTTAGAGGGTCATTGCTTTTTAACTGGTCGGCGCAACATCGTGGGCCGAAGGGCCTGTTCTGCGCTGTAATGTTCTATGTTCTATGTTCTATCTCGCAGCTCTCCTGAGATTATAGTGTCAGAGAGAAATATTCATTGTCCTTCCTACTGTCTGCAAGTGTCCATATGAGGGGATTTTGAATGCCTTTCGAACTTTGTGCACGGAATTTATTAATTACAGTCTACCTGTAATTATTGATTTTTTAAAAATATATATATATTTTGTGGTTATATATTGGGGTTTATGGGGAAGATCCACACCCAACCCCCTAACGGCTTGATAAATCAATCCCAGGACGATACGTCACCCGCCACCACCCGCGCCCCCCCACCACCCCCCGCCCCCCCCCACCACCCGCCCCCCACCACCACCACCACCACCACCAACCCCCCCCCACCCCACCACCCCCCCCCAACCTGCTCCGCCAATCCGGAACACGGGACCTCGCTTAGTGCTGACTGACAGCTGAGTTCACCAATCACAGCACGGCGCTGCCACAAGCTCTGCCAATCCGGACACGGCTCCTCAGCCCCGCTCCGTCAGTGGGACGGCCCGGTTTACGGATGAATATCGGGATTAACAGCAGTCATTTTTCAGAAGTAGCGCCTTTTCAAAAGTAAATTTTTTTTTGAGGGGAAGAAAATAAGTTACTGAGAAAAGGACGGTTGTTTTGTGTGCGGCGTGGTGACGCCAGACTGTGATGACATCAGCACAGGGCGGGGCCTGGACAGGGCAGGCGGGGATTGGTGGAACAGTAATGAGAGATTTTTTATTTTGTGACACCTTTTTTATGTGTTTGCTCCCCCTAACCTTTGAACCTGGCTACACCACTGGTTAAGAGTAAAGGAGAAGAAAGATAAGAGAAATGTGGGGTGGTTTGCATATTTCCAGTGGTGAATGGAGATGCAGGAGCAGTTAGATAAGTCCAGGAAAATGGGTTTAGAGAATGTTAGAAGGCCTGAGGAACTAAGGAACAGTAAGAGAGATGTTAAAGCCAACATCTTCATTGCACAGCATCTTCACGAACAAAAGAAATCACTTCCTGCTGAGCAGGATGATGAGGAGGAAGATTGGTCGCTCCCATATCCTCCTTCATCGATTCACAGCCATGTCCAGCTGAGGCCACACAAATCCCCCCTGCCCACCTCCATTTGGGTCGATTCTCCCTGCCGATGTTCCTGACAGTATTAAATGCAGGGGTTCCCTCCCCCACCCCCACCTCGCAGCGACAGGCCCCTCGGGATTCATAGCAGCTGCATCTCCAAGAACCCTCATCTCACCCCGAACCAGATCCCAGGCATCCCCACCCCCACCCCCACCCCCTCCGGCCCCCTGCACTGGTGCGACAATTGCCCCTCCGTGCCTTTCCTGGACCCCAGGGAATATCCTTAGTTCCCTTAGTTTTTTTTCCCTAGGCTGTATTTTAATAGTCCAGCCTCTAAATGTGCATTGGCAGAGGATACATAGCATGGTACAGGAACCTGATAAGGACGTATTATGTAGGGAAGTTTTGCTCAGTGTTCATGAATTGTTTGAGTATATCTCAAAACACTGGAAGGTCAGTGCTTGTAAATATTCTTGTACCAGGATTGCACCCTGATCTGAAGAAAATGCTTGCGATGACTTGTGTTGGGTAGGCGGGAAGACAGGATCTACCCAAGCTTGTTAAAGCCCCCCAGCACTCTTAACACCAGTTCCAATACCAGAAGCCAAAACTGAGAAGTAAAATGACAGATTAGACATTATCCAGTTGGGGTAGAGGTGGAGGATGCAGGCTGGGGATAAGGCAGTCAGCTGGCCGAGGCAGAAACACAAGTGCCTGTTTCACCTGCGGTTTCCAGGGACACTGGTCCCGAGACCATATCCTGAGATCTTCAGCTGCGCCATCCCTGCCTTCCCCACTGCCTGCACCCCCAATAACTCCCTATTCCATGCATCGGCATTTAATTTAGCCATAAATGTCAATATGTGACTGCTGTTTAAAATATTGTTGAATTTACTTGTATAATTTGCTATGTAATGTTATTCCTCTGATAGCATTTTTTGCTTTTTGCTTGTTTCTTGACCCTGTGAAGCTTCAGTTTTGTTGTGTTGTTATCAGTACCCAGTATTGTTCTGGAATTTCCATTCGCTAGCTGCCAGCAAAGTCTGTCTTCATTTTTGCAACAATAACTCTGCAGGGTTTATGAAATTGTAATCTAATACAACTGGCAATTTATTTTGCTGTTTACTTTAATTCTTGCATTTGATGTATGTAATTTCATCTTTTTCATGTGTGAACATTTGTTTATAACTGCTGCGACAGAAAGGAGTATGCTTTAACGATTACAGTAAGGAAAAACCTGCAGTCATTTGGGGGATGGGGTTGCTCAGTAAATTAGCTATTCAGATCCCCATGGGAATCATAGCTATAACCTAATCTCTAATATAAAACATAAGTACAGGATGGTAGCACAGTGGTTAGCACTGTTGCTTCACAGCTTCAGGGATCTGTGTTCGATTCCCGGCTCGGGTCACTGTCTGTGTGGAATTTGCACATTCTCCTCATGTCTGCGTGGGTTTCTTCCGGGTGCTCCAGTTTCCTCCCACAGTCCAAAGATGTGTGGGTTAGGTTGATTGGCCATGCTAAAATTGCCCTTAGTGTCCTGAGATGCATAGGTTAGAGGGATTAGTGGGTAAATATATAGGGATATGGGTGTAGGCCTGGGTGGGATTGTGGTCGGTGCAGACTTGATGGGCTAAATGGCCTCTTTCTGTACTGTAGGGATTCTAGATTCTAATACAAAAATAAATAATCAGAGTAAATAAATTAGTTTTAAAAGTATAAAACCAATTAAATGGAAGATACCAAAATTAAGAGAATGAAATAAATATCTGGTATTAATTGGAACTAACTTCAGTTGCCATAATGTTTATTAGTTTGTATCAAAAGTTCAGAGTGCCACTGCTACAAAGATTCTATCAAATATTTGCATGGATTCCCAAATGTGCTGAAATCAGCCATCCCCTGAAGGACCTCGCTCTCCCCTTAGCCCCTGACAATGTCCTCTGGGACTCTTTTCTCCCCCAACAAAATGGGGATCACTTAACAGAGAGAGACAGAGAGGAGAGAGAGCAGCCAAAGGCTAGCACTGGATCGAACAACTCAAAGCATAGCCTGGATCAAGCTAACTAAACATCGATCTGTGTCCACAATAACTGAATACTTATATTGTTGAAAGCTGCACGCAGGCACAACTTGCTTCAATGGCCATGAGCAAGCTTGTTTACCTCACACTGTACTTCCAAAGAATGCAGCAAGATTCCCAGGCTGGATCCATAATTCCAGGCTGATGTGGCCAAATTAGCTTAAAGCAGAGCACAATTAGTTAAATAAGACAGAAATGCCTTGAAATGAAGCCTTTTAACTGGGCAAATCATACAGAGGATCCCACAATCCCTCCTTGATTCAGAGGCCACTGGATCCTCTCCAACAGTATTAGTGCTACAAAACTATGATAAACCTTTTAACCTTTTATATCCACGAGTAAAAAGGTTTTTCAAGGCTGTACCCACCCAATTTCACAGGGTGGGATCATACTATTGTACTCCTGCCCTGGCTTGCCCGCATGTTACATGATTTTACCCATTTGGTAAAGGGGGGGATGATCAGGAGAGTGCAGCAGTCACAGTTCACATCAGGATTTTCCACCTTTGCAGGAAAAGTTCCTGTTCGATGCCTACTCTGTCATAGCAGTAAGCCTGGAGAGAAGCCCCCAGTGGCTGCAGCAGCAGGCCCACATCCATGGAGCCCTTTTGTTCAACTATAAATGGACTTCATATAAATGCCCAAATATATGGGATATAGCTATGTGTTTGTTATTGTAAGTTTATTATCCTGATGGATAGAAGCATTCCCAACGAGAAAGAATGACGCTGTTACTGTAACTAAGTTGTTGTCATGTCAATGTGTTCTTCGATTCAAGATTCCCGAGACACTATATGGCAACAGTGTCCTGAAGCCCTACCCCTGGCCTCCATGGTCATGCACCCTCATCCCAATTGTACCACCTCTTTGACACCTTATGAGATTGTAATGGGACATCCCTTGCTCTTACCTATCTCCCCATCCCTCACTATTAAATAAACAAATATCCACTCCATGGATGAAGGAATGATGGACTATTGCATAGCTCTAACCAGGTCATCGAAGTTCAGGAGCAAGTCATCACTGAGGGCTGCCTTACCCACCAAGCAAGAGACTTAATCTCATTTAGATCTTCCGAAGAAAGCATTGTCTGGAAGCTCAGTGGGTTGTCCTGCTGACAACTCACACTGCCACGAAGGTGGAAAGGAAACATTTGTGGATATACACGACCCACAGCAAGTGGGTATCCTTGGAAGATGGGCTTGATACTGTTTGAAATGTGAATCTTTTATTGTCATTGATTGTACTACCTTTTGCAGAAGCATGGATTAGCAATTCCACAATTCGAAGGATGCAGGCAGTTGCTTCACAGAGCAATCAGACCCAATGTTAGATCTGTACTCACCTCCCTGTCAGCCCCGCCTCATCACAAATGCATTTTTGTGTTCCCCTTCCAAACCTTAAATGATCTGCGGAAGCCATGGTGACCCTCATCCAACGGGCGCCTACTTGGAGGCAACAGCCTACCCCTGTGGCCATTAAGACACCAGCATGGCTGTGTGTTAGGAGGAATTATATCCATGGGAAGATTGAGGTCCTGTACTTACCTTGCTGATTATGACTACTGGGAAGCCCAATTTTGCTTCTACAATTTGTCTGGTCCCATGACATCCTTTAGGGATTGCACGACTAACAATCCCTCATGCATTGCTCAGGCCCCCACATCCGAGGCCAAACTCCACTGTACTAAAGGTGATTGTGATTGCCAGCAGTCACACAACCTCACTCTCAGTGGTCTCATTGTCTGGCCTTCGGACAGCATCTACCCCAAGGGTTCAGGGCCTTGTAACCATGGGGATTGGTCCAGGTATGCAGACCAAGTAGCTCTTAGGGCTCTACATCTCAGCCAGATTTATCATATCCATTGCTATGCCCAGGAGAAATCTCCCTATACCCAGTATTGGCTCACCTTTTGCCACAACTCCACAATCTGGTACCCCAACCCTTGTTCGCATTTTCTCGTTCTGGCTTTGTGGGGATGGAGTCTACAAGACCCTCTTCATCGATTGGGTCGGTAGCTGTACCGTAGGTCAAATGATCCCCGAGGTATTGGAATGCCCTGCCTGCTGCGGTTGTAAATGCACCTAGTTTGGGGGCGTTTAAGAGATCCGTGGATAGGTTTATGGACGAAAAGGGATTGGTTTAGGTTAGTGGGTCATTATGTTCTATGTTCTATGTTCTGTGTTCTAAGTACCTATCCATTCATTGCCTCTACAGCCACCTAGGATTCATGAGGCATCAGGAGCAGTCAGTTCTAAACCTGCTGGTCACCCGTAACACCGGCTTTCACTATTTGTCTGAGCCCTCCTCCCAGGGCTTGGAGTCTCAGAATTAGAAAAGGCCATTATTAATAATTCTGCTACTATGGAAATAATTGAAAACTGCACAATGGATGCCATTCAGGGCCTGCAGTCGAAGATTCAGTCCCTTTCTAAAGTGGTGCTCCAGAACCACATGGCGCTTGATTTCTTGCAAGTGGCACAAGGGGGAGTGTGTGTGGCTGTCAGTGAGACATGCTGCTTCTATGAGGATTATAGGATTGAGACCGATGTCCAAACTATTCAGGAGCAGGTGCACGTCCTGCACTCAATTGCACAGAAAAAGCCTTTTGAATGATGGGGTTGGCTCTCTAACATTGTTGGCAGTTTGGAGGCTTTCTCGAGACTCTTCTCAAATACCTTGTTGTGGGCTTGGCCTTGTTCATTGTCCTGTACGACTACATGGCTATATTACCAAGACTAGCTCAGTCAGTAGAATCGGCCCAGGTTGGAAACGGAGCAGCTCAAAGCCCCCATAGTTGTCTAACTTGTCTCTTGTTACATGCATTCTATTTGCCATCCTCGTGATCGTATCCACAGCTCAGTTCTCTGTCTCTTCCTGGCCTACAAATCAGTTGAGGGAGAATTTAGAAAACTAATGAGCATAGAGCTGATGGAGGGACCAAAAGGTTGTCCTTAAAGGGTAAAAACAGGGAAGTGTGGAAATTAGGTTACAACAATTGTGAAAATTAAAGTTTCATAATTGTAAAAAAATTCTGTCAAGTTATGGGAAATGATTATTCACCAGACACGACCTTCAAGTCAGGTCTTCAGTAAGGCCAACACTGACATGTGCAGCATAAGTGAGTATATCTAAAAGCTTGTTCCATAAACACTGCATTCCAGGTCAGGACAGTAGGATGAAAACAAAGAACAAGTTACCATGGTGAAAACCAAATAATAAGATATGGGGACATATTATGCTAATGAAGGATTGGTTTTCTATTGGATAAGAAAGGGCAAAAGGGCTATGAGATGATTGGTGGATATGTCAATGAAAGATATGAAAAATCTCTTGTTCCTGATTTGCTGTAATTGACTGTAACTGCTGAGCTGTTTCCCTGTGACCTTAGAACTGCTCCGGTCATTCGGTGTTGGCTGTTTAAGGGTTCTCCTTGCGCACCAGTAATTAAAGACCTTGCACAGATGTAGCTGTGCATGGTTCAGGATGCTGCATTATTGAATGAGACCCAGGTATGAGAACTGTTCAGTACACTGCAGTATTGAAACAGTCCCTTTCTCAATAATGGAGTGTCCTGAACCATATATGCACCTGGGACTGTGTCAATAATGGAGCATCCTGAACCGTACAATAATTTGTGACTGTCTCAAAATTGGAGCATCCTGAGCTGTACACACACCTGGGACTGTCTCAGTAATGCAGCATCCTGAAACGTACACACACCTGGGACTGTATCAGAATTGGAGCACCCTGAACCGTACACACACACACACCTGGGCCTGTATCAGAATTGGAGCACCCTGAACCGTACACACACACAAACACCTGGGACTCATTCAATAGTGAAGCTCTCTGAAAGATACACATACCTGGGACAGTCTTATTAATGGGGCGTCCTGAACTGTACACACACCCGGGACAGTTTCAATAATGTCCCATTAAAAATGACCCGAACTGTACACACAGCTGGGACGGTCACAAAATCAGAGCATCCTAAACCTCAAAAGACGCCTGGGACTGTCTCAATAAAGGAGCATCCAGAACCTTATACACTTCTGGGACTCGCTCAAGAATGGAGCATCCTGTAACCACCCACACACAAGGGACTATCTCAATAATGGAACATAGAACATAGAACATTACAGCGCAGAACAGGCCCTTCGGCCCACGATGTTGCGCCGACCAGTTAAAAAAAACAATGACCCACTAACCTAAACCAATCCCTTTTCGTCCATAAACCTATCCACGGATCTCTTAAACGCCCCCAAACTAGGCGCATTTACAACCGCAGCAGGCAGGGCATTCCAATCCCTCAACACCCTCTGGGTAAAGAACCTACCCCTGACATCTGTCCTATAACTACCCCCCCTTAATTTAAAGCCATGTCCCCTCGTGCTAGCTTTCTCCATCCGAGGAAAAAGGCTATCACTGTCCACCCTATCTAAACCTCTAATCATCTTATATGTTTCAATAAGATCCCCTCTTAGCCGCCTTCTTTCCAGCGAAAAACAACCCCAAATCCCTCAGTCTCTCCTCATAGGACCTCCCCTCCATACCAGGCAACATCCTGGTAAACCTCCTCTGCACCCTCTCCAAAGCCTCCACATCCTTCCTGTAACGTGGGGACCAGAACTGCACACAGTACTCCAAGTGCGGCCGCACCAGAGTTGTGTACAGTTGCAACATGACGCTGCGACTCCTAAATTCAATCCCCCTACCAATAAACGCCAAGACACCGTATGCCTTCTTAACAACCTTATCGACTTGATTCCCAACTTTCAGGGAACTGTTTACGCATCAAGATGCTCCATTATTGAGACAGTCCCGGGTGTGTCTACAGATCAGGACACACCATTATTGAGACAGTCCCTTTTGTGTGTACGGCTCAGGACGCTTCATTATTGAGACAGGCGCCGGTGTGTTTACAGTTCAGAATGTTGCAACTGTCTCAGGAATGGGGCGTCCAGAACTGCGCACACATCTGGGACTCGCTCAAGAATGGAGCGTCCAGAACCGTACACACACCTGGGACTATCTCAATAATGGAGCATTCAGACAGCACGCACATCTGGGACGCATTCAAGAATGGAGCATTCTGAACTGTACCCACACATGGGACTGTCTCAAATGTGGGGCATCCTGAATCATGTGCAAACCTGGGACTCACTCAAGAATGGAGGGTTCTGAGCCATGAACACACTTGGGACTGTTTCAATAATGGTGCATTCTGAATCGCAGACACACTTGGGACTATATCAATAATGGAGTGTCCTCAAAGGCACACACACTTGGGACTCAAAATATGGAACATGCTGAGCCCTACACACACTTGCAACTCACTCAAAATTGGAGCGCCTTGAATCGCACACACACGGGACAGGTTCAATAATTGCACATTCCGAGCTGTATTCACACCTGGGAATGTCTCTATAATGTGGCGTCGTGAACCGTATACACACCTGGTCAGTCTTGTGGCCAAATGGGTCATCTAAAATGGCGATTTGTAAAGCACTCTGGGACAATTGAGCAAGAACTAAAATGACAGGCTGCAGTTTAAAGACAGAGACAAACAGGCTGCAATCCTGATGAGTGAATAAACAGGATATAGAAACATAGAAAAACTACAGCACAAACAGGCCCTTCGGCCCACAAGTTGCACCGAACATGTCCCTACCTACTAAGCTTACCTATAACCCTTACTAAGTTCCATGTACTTATCCAAAAGTCTCTTAAAATACCCTATGAAATCCACCTCCACCAACCACTGTCGGCAGCCGATTCCACGCATCCACCACTCTCTGAGTGAAAAACTTACCCCTGACATCTCCTCTGTACCTACTCCCCAGCACCTTAAACCTGTGTCCGCTTGTGGCAACCGTTTCAGCCCTGGGGAAAAGCCTCTCAGAATCCACTTGATCAATACCTCTCATCATCTGGACGCTCCATTATTGAGTGAGTCCCAGATATGGGTCATCTCCAGGATGAAAGGGACTTTATGATCACACTCGATTGTGTAACAAACATAGGGGCACCGTGAATCCTTATTTAGGAGGTAGGTATGTGACCAATGTGCCTCCAGCACCAACAGACATGGCCTTTGGGGACACACCCAGAGATCGGTGTGGTAGCACCTGATAGGACTCTTATCGATCAGGGGGATCAAGTCCTGATCAATTGATTGGCAATGGCCAAAAGGGGCGTGAAACCCAACGGGGTATAAAGGATACTGCGCAACCAGGAATCTCTCTCTCTCTCTCTGACCCCACAAACAGGCTACAACAATGGTGACCATCGTCAGCGAAGACCAGCAGGAGGAGAGCCACCACACCTGAGAAGGAAGGAAGACCAGAGCCAGAGTGCCAGACCAGATTACGCAGACAACTACCGAGACCAGCGCACATATAAAGGCCAATATCTGCTCAGGTACTTGCCAGTCACACAAAGTTAAGTCAAGATCTCTTATTGGATTTGAATTTAGTATTTTCCTGTAAGATAACGTATTGTTTGTTGGGTGGGTGATTATCGGTTGTGTGGGCTTAAATAAATAAGGGTTGCACTAATAAGACGTCTACTTGTAGTTATTTGTCCACCTTATAAGGGTTAATACGGGCAACAGTGTCAATAATGTGATGTCCTGAACTATACACACACCTCACCTTTTCAATAAGCCTTGCATGGGGGACCTTATCGAACACCTTGTTGAAATCCATATAAACCACATCCACCGCTCTTCCTTTGTCAATGTGTTTAGTCGCATTTTCAAAAAACACAACCAGGCTCGTAAGACACGATCTGCCTTTAACAAAGCCATGCTGACTATTTTTGATCATACTATACTTCTCTAAATATCCATAAATCCTGTCTCTCAGGATCTTTTCCATCAACTTACCAAGCACTGAGGTTAGACTCACCATTTGATAATTTCCTGGGCTATCTCTATTCCCTTACTTGAATATAGGAACCACATCCGCAATCCTCCAATCCTCCGGAACCTCTCCCGTCTCCATCGATGACGCAAAGATCATCGCCAGAGTCTCTGCAATCTCTTCCCTCGCCTCCCACAGTAACCTGGGGTACATCCCATCCAGTCCCAGCAACTTATCTAACTTGATGCTATTCAAAACCTCCAACACATCTTCTTTCCTAATGTCCACATACTCAAGCTTTTCAGTCTGCTGCAAGCCTGCACTACAACCACCAAGATCTTTTTCCACCATGAATACCGAAGTAAAGTATTCACTGAGCATCTCTGCTATTTCTGCCAGTTCTATACAAACTTTCCCACCGTCACTTTTTATAGGCCCTATTCCTTCGCACCTCATCCTTTTACTCTTCACCTATTTGTAGAAAGCCTTAGGGTTTTCCTTAATCTTACCTGCCAAGGCCTTCTCATGACCCCTTCTGGCTGCCTTAATTTCCTTCTTAAGTTCTTTCCTACAAGCCGTGTACTCCTCTAGATCCCTAACATTACCTAGCTCCCTGAACCTTTTGTACGCTTTTCTTTTCTTTTTGACTAGATTTGTTACAACTTTCATGCACCTACCATAACCTCCCTGTTTCATTGGAACGTTGTCGTGCAGAGGTCCAGATAAACATTCCTTGAAAATCTGTCACCTTACTTCGGTACATTTCCCTGAGAAAACCTCCTTCCAATTTACGTCTCTAATTTCCTGCCTGATGGTTTCATATTGATCCCCATTTGGCCCATAATGAGATTTGCCCTGTCCTAATTGTACCTTTGTCTGAATATTGTTAATTTGTAATGATTTTTGATTCTAACATTCCAAAGTTTTAATAAAAACTAGTTTAATTGAAGAATTTCATTGAACCGAATAAACGTTTTTGCCTTTGTGAAATGAAATGTTTAATAAAAAGTCTTTAAATTAATCAGGCTACCTAAAAGAATTTCCCACAACAATTTGACAATGATATGGAATGACCTTGGAGCCGATGGTCGGGTGAACACTTCCCTGGAACGGTGAATACACACTTTATATTGGTCACCTTTCTTTAGTAGAGGGGGAGGCACTCTGAATCATTCGATCCGTCAGACATCTGGACCCTTTGTGGGTCACAAAGGCAAGAAAAAATTTTAAAAAGAGGTTTATTGGCGCAAAAGTGAGGGTAAGGATAGCAACTTATCATCTACATCAGGTTCTGAAAGAAAGGCGTGCTGTTTGAATAGAGTTATTAAAGAGTATTTGCACAGAGGTGGGGGTAAGGAAAGCAATTTACCCACCTGCAGCAGGTTCTGAAAAAAAATTACAGAGTTTTAAAGAGTATCAGTGCAAAAGTGTGGGTCAGGATAGCAACTTATCCACAGATTCCACAAGGACGTATTGATGATATAGGAGTAGTGAGGAGTGCGTAAAACAGGAAACTAAGATAAAGGGAGTTAGTTTCACTGAGACAATGGTGCAACAATGCTCTTATTAGTTAAAACAGACCATTTAAAATGCTGGAGAATTAAATGGTAGTTAAAAGATGGATAAGTTGTAAAATATAGAAGATACCACTTAAAGAAAAAGAGAAATAAGAGTTAAACAGTAATTTAATAATGCAGAACTTGTAAAAAAAATTATAGCTGAAATCATTTTTAAACAAAAATGGGTTTAAAAAGATGTGGCTCCAAGATCAAAAAATGCTTTGTGTAAAAATGGCGTATCACCAAAGATTTCTGTAAACAAGCCAAGTTTGAGACATATTTGTATTTCAAAAAATTGCAGCAATTAATATGAATTGTTAATCCAAATCAAAATACAATAGGGGGAGAATGTTTCATGGAAATTAGACAAAATAGAGTGGGTGGGGAAATGTGAAGTTTACATTTGCCCCTATTGGATATTTTGTGATAAGAGCGCCAACTAAGTTAGGGCTATTCAACGATGGCAGTGACTTAACAGTATTTTGATCAGATTGTGAGGAGTGGAAGTTTAAAATCAGCAAACTAATCATGAGAATGAGATTAGTCCAAAATGCAGAGTACATTTAGATATAAATTTTAAGTATGGGAAAGTTGAAAATCACAACAGATATAAGGTGGGCTCAAAAGAGAATTAATTCAGCAGAATAAATAAACATTGAAGGAGGTAAACAGGGTGATTAATTGACATTAGAAAGCCCATATCACTAACATAGGAAGAATGTGTCAAACCAACCTATTTTAATACAACAATGTTATTTGAGATGAAGAATGAATAATCAAAATAAGTTACTATCTGGAATCAAATTGAAAGGTTTGATTTCTGTTTCAAATATTTTATTAGGTTATAGAAGTTAATTTCACAGCAGAGAAACTTCATAAATTCTTAACTGAAAAATGACAATTGGCACCCCTAGAGTCTGATGGTGATATAGATGATATAGATTTCCGGATATATGCGGACAGAGTGCTAGACAAACAGAATTGTATCAAGTTAATTGATACGAGGACAACTATATCACTACCGGACTTGAATTTACCAACCATTGACCAAACAATAGAATAACTTGAATTAACTGGGGGAGTTAAAGTCACACTATTCAGTATACCAACAATTAAAAAAAAATGTTCAAATCTGAATATATCAAAATATTATAATGCATTATAAGAAAGATGTGGAGGCATTGGAAAGGGTGCAGAGGAGGTTTACCGGGATGTTGCCTGGTATGATGGGAAGGTCTTATGAGGAAAGGCTGAGGGACTTGAGGTTGTTTTCATTAGGAAGAAGAAGGTTGAGAGGTGACCTAATTGAGGCATACAAGATGATCAGAGGGTTAGATAGGGTGGATAGTGAGAGCCATTTTCCTTGGATGGTGACGACTAACACAAGGGGACATAGCTTTAAATTAAGGGGTGGTAATTATAGGACGGATGTCAGAGGTAGGTTCTTTACTCAGAGGGTAGTAAGGGCGTGGAATGCCTGCCTGCAGCAGCTGTGGACTCACCAACTTTAAGGGCATTCAAATTATCAGTGGATAGGCGTATGGATAACATTGGAATAGTTTAGGTTAGAGGGTCATTAGATTGGTTCCACAGGTCGGTGCAACATCGAGGGCCGAAGGGCCTGTACTGCGCTGTAATGTTCTATGTTCTAAAATAAAGAAAGAAGCATTCTGGGGACAGAGATAATGTTTAGTTAGAGGCAGAACAGAAAACATCAAATGGCACCACATATTCAAACAGAATAAATAGGGAAAAAGGAAATGTCATCTCGCCAAGGTCCTCCCCACACCCCCATTTCTTCCCTTCAAACAACCGCACAACCTCAAACAAACCATTGTCCGCAGCAACTACCCAGCCTTCAGAAGAAGTGACCACAACACCACACAACCCTGCCACAGCAACCTCTGCAAGGTGTGCTGATCATCGACACGGATGCCATCATCTCATGTCAGAACACCATCCACCAGGTACACGGTACATATTCTTGCAACTCGGCCAACATTGTCTACCTGATATGCTGCAGGAAAGGATGTCCCCAGGCATGGTACACTGGGGAGACCATGCAGACGCTACGACAAAGGATGAATGAACACCGCTTGACAATCACCAGGCAGGAGTGTTCTCTTCCTGTTGGGGAACACTTCAGCGGTCATGGGCAAGCATTCTCCAAGGCAGCTTTCACGACACACAACAGCGCAGAGTTGCTGAGCAGAGACTGATAGCCAAGTTCTGCACACAAGGATGGCCTCAACCAGGATCTTGAGTTCATGTCACACTATCTGTAACCCCCATGACTTGCCTGGGCTTGCAAAATCTCATTAACTGTTCTGTCTGGTGACAATACACGTCTCTTTAACCTGTGCTTAACGCTCTCTCCACTCACATTGTCTGTACCTTTAAGACTTGATTAGCTGTAAAGACTCGCATTCTAATCATTATTCCGTAAATTGAGTTTGTGTCTTTATATGCCCTGTTTGTGATCAGAACTCCCTACTCACCTGACGAAGGAGCAGCACTCGAAAGCTAGTGGCATTTGCTACCAAATAAACCTGTTGGACTTTAACGTGGTGTTGTGAGACTTCTTACTGTGTTCTTTGACCGAGCCACTCACCTGACAAAGGGGCAGAGCCCTGAAAGCTGGAGGCATTTGCTACCAAAGAAACCTGTTGGACTTTAACCTGGTATTGTGAGACTTCTTACTCTTCTTTGACTGAGCCAGTTTTGTATCCGCATTGCCAGCTCACCTCTGATCCCATGCAATTTCACCTTCTGCACCAGTCTGCCATGAGGGACCTTGTCAAAGGCCTTACTAAAGTCTATATAGACAACATCCACTGCCCTACCCTCATCAATCATCTTCGTCTCTTCCTCAAAAAACTTGATCAAGCCTGTGAGACGTGGCCTCCCCTTAGAAAACCATGTTGCCTCTCACTAACACGTCCAGTTATTTCCAAGTGGGAATAAATCTGTCTTGAAGAATCCTCTACAATAATTTCCCTAACAATGATGCTACAATGATAACAATGATAACAATTACAGGCTCACCAGCCTGTAATTACCTGGCTTACCTGGACAAGCCTGGGACTGTCTCAATAATGGAGCATCTTGAACTGTACACATGCTTGGAACTGTCTCAATTATGGAGTAGCCAGAACCGTACACACACCTTGGGCTGTCTCAGTAATGGAGAGTCCTGAATGACACACACGCCTGGAATTGTCTCAATAATGGAGTGTCCTGAACAGTACACACAACTGGGACTGTCTCAGTAATGGTGCATCCTGAACCGTACACATACCTGGGGCTGTCTCAATATATGAGCGTCCTGAACTGTACACACACACCTAAGATTGTCTAAAAATAATGGAGCGCCCTGAATCATACATACTCAGTCTACTCAGTCTCTCCTCATAAGCCAACCCTCTCAACTCCGGAATCAACCTAGGGAATCTCCTCTGCACTCCCTCCAGTGTCAGTATATCTTTTCTCAAGTAAAACCAAAGCTGTACACAATACTCCAGGTCTGGCCTCACCAGCATCCTATACAGCTGCAACATAACCTCACTGTTTTTAAACTCCAACTCCCTAGCAATGAAGGACAAAATTCCATTTGCCTTCTTAATCACCTGCTGCACCTGCAAACCAACTCCTTGTGATTCTTGCACAGGACACCCAGGTCCCTTTGCACAGAAGCATGCTGCAATTTTTACCATTTAAATGGTAAAAGAAGTTAAGCTAACTGCACTGTTGTGTGTCATGAAGGCCGCCTTGGAGAATGCTTACCATTTTGCTGTTATTGCTCCCAAAATGGATGACTCCACATTTACCAACATTGTACTCCATCGCCTACTCACTTAGACTATCAATATCCCTTTGCAGACTTTCAGTGTCAAGAACATAGAACATAGAACATTACAGCGCAGAACAGGCCCTTCGGCCCACGATGTTGCGCCGACCAGCTTTTAAAAAAACAACACTAACCCACTAATCTAAACCAATCCCATTTCGTCCATAAACCTATCCACAGATCTCTTAAACGCCCCCAAACTAGGCACATTTACAACTGCAGCTGGCAGGGCATTCCAGTCCCTCACCACCCTCTGGGTAAAGAACCTACCCCTGACATCCGTCCTATAACTACCCCCCCTTAATTTAAAGCCGTGCCCCCTCGTGCTAGCTTTCTCCATCCTAGGAAAAAGGCTATCACTATCCACCCTGTCTAAACCTCTAATCATCTTATATGTTTCAATAAGGTCCCCTCTTAGCCGCCTTCTTTCCAGCGAAAACAACCCCAAATCTCTCAGTCTCTCCTCATAGGATCTCCCCTCCATACCAGGCAACATCCTGGTAAACCTCCTCTGCACCCTCTCCAAAGCCTCTACATCCTTCCTGTAATGTGGGGACCAGAACTGCACACAATACTCCAAGTGCGGCCGCACCAGAGTTGTGTACAGTTGCAACATGACGCTGCGACTCCTAAATTCAATCCCCCTACCAATAAACGCCAAGACACCGTATGCCTTCTTAACAACCTTATCTACTTGATTCCCAACTTTCAGGGATCTATGTACACATACACCTAGATCCCTCTGCTCCTCCACACTATTCAAAGTCCTCCTGTTAGCCCTATACTCAACACATCTGTTATTCCTACCGAAATGAATTACCTCACACTTCTCCACATTAAACTCCAACATCCTCTGCACATTTTGCTCTGCCACTCACCTCAGTGTCATCTGCAAATTTTGCCACAATACACTTGGTCCCCAACTCTAAATCATCTATGTAAATCGTAAACAATCGCATTCCCAACACTGATCCCTGAGGCACACCACTAGTCACTAATCGCCAACCAGAAAAACACCCATTTACCCCCATTCTTTGCTTTTTGTTAGTTAACTAATCCTCTAATAATAATAATAATAACTAAGTCTTGGCGTTCATTGGTAGGGGGATTGAATTTAGGAGTCGCAGCATTATGTTGCAACTGTACACAACTCTGGTGCGGCCGCACTTGGAGTACTGTGTGCAGTTCTGGTCCCCACATTACAGGAAGGATGTGGAGTCTTTGGAGAGGGTGCAGAGGAGGTTTACCAGGATGTTGCCTGGTATGGAGGGGAGGTCCTATGAGGAGACACTGAGGGATTTGGGGTTGTTTTCGCTGGAAAGAAGGCGGCTAAGAGGGGATCTTATTGAAACATATAAGATGATTAGAGGTTTAGATAGGGTGGACAGTGATAGCCTTTTTCCTCGGATGGAGAAAGCTAGCACGAGGGGGCATGGCTTTAAATTAAGGGGGGGTAGTTATAGGACGGATGTCAGGGGTAGGTTCTTTACCCAGAGGGTGGTGAGGGACTGGAATGCCCTGCCTGCTGCGGTTGTAAATGCACCTAGTTTGGGGGCGTTTAAAAGATCCGTGGATAGGTTTATGGACGAAAAGGGATTGGTTTAGGTTAGTGGGTCATTGTTTTTTAACTGGTCGGCGCAACATCGTGGGCCGAAGGGCCTGTTCTGCGCTGTAATGTTCTATGTTCTATGTTCTATCCATGCTAATTCATTACCCGTAACACCGTGCATCTTTATCTTATGCAGCAGTCTTTGGTGCGGCACCTTGTCAAATGCCTTCTGAAAGTCCAGATAAACCACATTCACAGGTTCCCCATTGTCCACTGCAGATGTAATGTTCTCAAAGAATTCCACCAAATTAGTCAAACATGACCTGCCCTTCATGAACCCATGCTGTGTCTTACCAATGGGACAATTTATATCCAGATGTCTCGCTATTTCTTCCTTGATGATAGATTCAAGCATTTTCCCTACTGCAGAAGTTAAGCTAACTGGCCTACAGTTACCCATATTTTGCTTACCTCTTTTTTCAAACAGTGGCTTCACATCTGCTGTTTTCCAATCTGCAGGAACCACTCCAGAATCCAACGAATTTTGGTAAATTACCACTAGTGCATTTGCTATTTCCCTCACCATGTCTTTTAACACCTTGGGGTGCATTCCATCAGGGCCAGGAGACTTGTCAACCTTTGGCCCCATTAGCTAGCCCAATACTACCATTTTCATGACAATGATAGTTTCTAGGTCCTTACCTGCCATAGCCTTCCTTCAATTTTTGGCACGTTATTTGTGTCTTTCGCTGTGAAAACTGATTCAAAATACTTGTTCAATGCCTCAAGCCATTTTCTCATTTCCAGTTATTAAATCCCCCTTCTCATCCTCTAAAGGATCAATGTTTACTTTAGCCACTCTTTTTCATTTTATAAATGTATAGAAACTTCTGCTATCTGTCTTTTACATATTTGTAGAAACTTTTGCATACCTGGGACTGTCTCAATAATGGAGCGTCCTGAACTGCACACACAACTGGGACTGTCTCAATAGTGGGGCATCCTGATTCATATACACACCTAGGACTGTCTCAATAATGGATCATCCTAAACTGTAGACACAGCTGGGACTCTCAATAATGGAGTGTCCTGAACCGTACACAAACCTGTGACTATGTCCATAATGGAGCATCCTGAACTGTGCACTCACCCAGGACCCTCCCAATAATGGAGAGTCCTGAACTGTACACACAACTGGGACTGTCTCAATAATGCAGCTTCCTGAACCGTTCACATACCGGGAACTGTTTCAAAAATGGAGCATCATGAACTGTTCACATACCTGGTACTTGCTCAATAATGGAATGTCCTGAACAGTATACACACCTGGACTGTTTCAGTAATGGAGCATCCTGAACTGTACACACACATGGGGCTGTCTCAATAATGGAGCATCCTGAACCATACACACACCTGGGACTATTTCAGTAATGGAACATCCTGAACTGTACACACAGATGGGGCTGTCTCAATGTTGGAGCGTCCTAAACCGTACATGCACCTGGGACTGTCTCGATAATGGAGTGTCCTGCACTGTACACACACCAAATGCTACCTCAACATTGGAGGGCCCCAAAAAATACACACACCTGGGACTGTCTCAATAATGGACCATCCTGAACCATACACACACTGGAACTGTCTCAATAATGGAGCATATGAGACCATATGCACATGTGGGGCTGTTCAAATAATGGAGTGTCATGAACCATTCACACTCCTGGGACTGTCTCAATAATGGGATGTCCTGAACTGTACACAGACCTGACACTGTCTCAATAATGGAGTGTCATGAATCTACACGCTCGTGAGGTCGTCTCAATATTGGATTGCCCCTAATCGTAAACACATGAGTCTGTCTCAATAAGGGAGCATCCTGAACAATACACATCAGGGACAGTCTCAGTAATGGAGCATCCAGAACCATACATAAACCTCAATATGGAGCTTCCTGAACCATACACACACCTGGTACTGCGAATAATGATGCGTCCTGAACTGGACACCCGCCTGGCACAGTGTCAATATTGCAGCATCCTGAACTGTACAAACACCTGGGACTGTCTCAATATTGGAGCATCCTGAACCGTACACACACTTGTGACTGTCTCAATAATGGAGAGTCCTGAACCGTACACGCACTGGGACTGTCTCAATAATGGAACATCTGGAACCATATTCACACCTGAGTCTCACTCAACAATAGAGCATCCTGATCCATACACATACTTGGGAATGTCTCAATGAATTTGACTTGGGTTGATTTTATTTATTCTTCTTATTATTAGAATACAGTGAAAAGCATTGTTTTTTGCACACTGTACAGAAAAAGCAAATGTTTCAGAGAGAATGAGAGAGTGGAAAATGTATAGTAATGATGTTATAGTAATAGCTGGGGTGTACAGAAAAGTGAACTTAATGCAAATGTCTGACCGCAGCAGGGAAGAACCTACTCTTGCGTCGGTTGGTATGTGACTTCAGACCTTTTTCTAACTGAAGATGGTATCAGAGAGTATCTCTGGAGTGTGTGGGGTCCATGATTATGCCAGCTGCTGTTTCGAGGCAGTGGGAAGTGTAGACAGAGTCAATGGATGGGAGGTTGGTTTGCATGATTGCCTGGACTTCATTCACAACCCTTTGTAGTTTCTTGCAGTCTTGGGCAGAGCAGGAGCCATACCAAGCTGTGATACAACCGGAGGAAATGTTTTTTAATGGCGCACCTGTAAAGTTAGCAATAATTGTGGCTGACATGCCTAATTTCCTCAGTCTCCTGAGAAAGTAAAGGCATTGATGGCTTTCTTAATTCTAGTGTCCACAAGTTGAGACCAGGACAGGTTGTTGGTGATCTGAACATCAAAAAAACTGCTCTCGACCATTTCTATTTCATCCCCATTGATGTAAATAAGATCATGTTCTTCACTATGCTTCCTGAAGCATACACTCACCTGGGACTCGCTCAATAATGGAGCACCTGAACTGTACACAAACTGGGACTGTCTCAATAACGTAGCATCCTGATCCGTACGCATAACTGGGACTGTCTCAATGATATTGACTTGAGTTGATTTGATTTAGTCTTGTCACACGTATTCATATACACTGAAAAGCATTATTTATTACGCCCTATACAGTCAAAGCATATGGTTCATAGAGAATGAGTGGAGAATGTAGTGTTACAGTCATAGCTAGGATGTACAAAAAGATCAACTTAATGCAAGGTGAGTTCATTCAAAAATCTGATGGCAGCAGGGAAGAACCTGCTCTTGAGTCAGTTGGTACATGACCTCAGACTTTTTTCCAACTGAAGAACTTGTAAAAAAGTATCTCCGGAATATGTGGGGTCCATGCTGGCTGCTGTTCCGAGGCAGCGGGAAATGTAGACAGAGTCCATGGATGGGAGGCTGGTTTGCGTGATAGACTGGGCTTCATTCCTTTGTAGTTTCTTGCAGCCTAGGGCAGAGCAGGAGCCAAATCAAGCTGTGATACAACCAGAAAGAATGCTTTTTATGGCACACCAGTAAAGTTGGCGATAGTCGTGCTTGACATGCCAAATTTGCTTAGTCTCCTAAGAAGGTAGAGGTGCTAATGGGCTTTCTTAACTCGAGAGTCCAAAATGTGAGACTTGGTAATCTGGACACCGAAAAATGCTCGCAACCATTTCTATTTCGTCCCCATTACAGTGGACATGTTCTCCATTATGCTTCTTGAAGCATACACACACCTGTGACTCACACAATAATGGAGCACCTAAACCTTAGATACACATGGGACTGTCTCAATAATGGAATGTCTTGAACCTACACACACGTAGGACTGTCTCAATATTGGAGGGCCCTGGACCGTACACACCTCAGACTGTCGCAATAATGAGCCTCCAGAACTGTACACACAGTTGGCACTGTCTCAATGATTGGGTATCTGAATCATATATGCACAAGGGACTGCCTCAATAAGAGAGCTTCCTGAACTGTGCCCACACCTGGTACTCACTCAATAATGGAGCATGGTAAACCATGCACAGTCCTGGGACTGTCTCAATATTGGAGTGTCCTGAATCCTACACATAACCAGGATTGTTTCAATCATGGAAAGTCCTGAACCATACACATCTGGTACTGTCTCAATAATGGGGTGTCCTGAAGTGCTCATACCTGGGACTGTTTGAATAATGGATCATCCTGAACCACACACACTGTCTTAATAATGGAGCATCATGATACGCACATCTGGAACTGTCTCAGTAACGGAGCATCCTGGACCATAGACACAGATGGGACTACCTTAAAAGTGGAACATCCTGGACCATACACACACCTGGTACTGTCTCAATAATGGAACATCCTGAACCGTACACACACGTGGTAGTGTCTAAATAATAAAAAGCCTTGAACCATATGTACATCTTGGACTGTCACAATAATATACACATACACCTGGGACTGTCTCAATAATGGAGTGTCCTAAACCATACACACACTGGGAATGTCTCAATGCAGGGTCCAGAACTGCATACAGACCTAGGATTGTCTCACTGGAGCATCCTGAACCATACGTACACCTGGAATTGTCCAGTGCATTCTGGACTGTAGACACGGCTGGGACTGTCTCAATAACGGAGCGTCCTGGACCACACACACACCTGGTACCGCCTCAATAATGGAACGTCCTGAACCATATACACTCGTGGTAGTGTCTAAATAATAGAGAGCTTTGAACCATATATACATCTTGGACTGTCACAATATGTGCACACACACCTGGGACTGTCTCAATAATGGAACGTCCTGAACCATACACACAGGTGGGACAGTCTCAATAATGGAACATCTTGAACCACGTACACACCTGAGACTGTCTCAATGCAGCATCCAGAACCGTACACAGACCTGGGACTGTCTCAATGCAGCATCCAGAACCGTACACAGACCTGGGACTGTCTCAGTGCAGCATCCAGAACCGTACACAGACCTGGGACTGTCTCAGTGCAGCATCCAGAACCGTACACAGACCTGAGACTGTCTCAATGCAGCATCCAGAACCGTACACAGACCTGAGACTGTCTCAATGCAGCATCCAGAACCGTACACAGACCTGGGACTGTCTCAATGCAGCATCCAGAACCGTACACAGACCTGGGACTGTCTCAGTGCAGCATCCAGAACCGTACACAGACCTGGGACTGTCTCAGTGCAGCATCCAGAACCGTACACAGACGTGGGACTATCTCAATGCAGCATCCAGAACCGTACACAGACCTGGGACTGTCTCAATGCAACATCCAGAACCGTACACAGACCTGGGACTGTCTCAGTGCAGCATCCAGAACCGTACACAGACCTGGGACTGTCTCAGTGCAGCATCCAGAACCGTACACAGACCTGAGACTGTCTCAATGCAGCATCCAGAACCGTACACAGACCTGGGACTGTCTCAGTGCAGCATCCAGAACCGTACACAGACCTGGGACTGTCTCAGTGCAGCATCCAGAACCGTACACAGACCTGGGACTGTCTCAATGCAGCATCCAGAACCGTACACAGACCTGGGACTGTCTCAATGGAGCATCCAGAACCGTACACAGACCTGGGACTGTCTCAGTGCAGCATCCAGAACCGTACACAGACCTGGGACTGTCTCAATGCAGCATCCAGAACCGTACACAGACCTGGGACTGTCTCAATGAAGCATCCAGAACCGTACACATACCTGGGATGTCTCAATAATGGAACATCCTGAATCATACACATACCTGAGAATCTCAAAACTGGAGTGTCCTGAACCGTACATACACCTGCAACTTGCCCAATAATAGAGCATCCTGAACCATAAATACACCTTGGACTGTCACAGAAATGGAACGCCTTGAACCGTACACACACCAGGGACATTCTCAAAAAGGGATACTCCTGAACTGTACACAAACCCAGGACTGTATCAATAATGGAGCATCCTGAACAGTAAACCAATCTGGGACTGCCTCAATCATGGAGCATCCTGAAGCATACACACATCAGGGACTGTCTAAATAATAGAGAGTCCAGAATTGTAAACACAATTGCAACTGTCTTAATAATAGCCATCCAGAACTGTACACACACCTGCGACAGTCTCAGAAATGGAGCATCCTGAACCATAGACACATCTGGGATGTGCTCAATAATGGAGTGTCCAGAATCATACATACACCTGGGACTGTCACAGTAATGGAGCATGCTGACCCATACACACACCAGGATCCATCTCAATACTGGAGCATTCTGAACCATACGAACCACCAGGGACTTTCTCAATAATGGAGTGTCTTGAACCGTACATACTTGGGAATGTCTCAATAATGAAGCATCAGGAACTGTACACATATCCTGGGACTGTCACAATATTGGAGCTCCCTGAACCGTATAGTCACTTGTGACTATCCCAACTGGAGCACTCTGAACCATATACATGCCTGGGACTGTCTCAAAAATGGATTGTCCTGAACCATACACACACCTGTGATTGTCTCAATAATGGAGCATCAGGATCTGTACACATATCATGGGGCTGTCACAATATTGGAACTCCCTGAACCGTACAGCCACCCATAACTGTTTCAATAATGGAGCGTCCTCAACCTTACACATACCTGGTATTCTCAGCGATGGAGCATCCTGAACTGTATGCAAACCTGGAACTATCCAAATAATGGAATGTCCAAAACCATACACACACCTGGGACTATCTCAATAATGGAGCATCCTGAACTGTACACATAACCTGAGGCTGTCTCAGATTTGGAGCTCCCTGAACGATACAGACACCTGCGACTGTCTAAGTCAACGAGTGTCAAGAACCCGACACACACCTGGGAATGTCTCAATAATGGAATGTTCTGAACCATACATATAACTGTGATTCTCAATAATGGATCATTCTGAACCGTACAGACACCAGGGACTGTCTCAATAACGGAGTGTCCTGAACCATACACACACCAGGGACTCGCTCAATAATGGACCATCCCACACCTGGGACTCACTCAATAACGGAGTGTCCTGAACCATACACACACACACCTGGGACTCACTCAATAACGGAGTGTCCTGAACCATACACACACACACCTGGGACTCACTCAATAACAGAGTGTCCTGAACCATACACACACACACCTGGGACTCACTCAATAACAGAGTGTCCTGAACCATACACACACACACCTGGGACTCACTCAATAACAGAGTGTCCTGAACCATACACACACACACCTGGGACTCACTCAATAACAGAGTGTCCTGAACCATACACACACACACCTGGGACTCACTCAATAACAGAGTGTCCTGAACCATACACACACACACCTGGGACTCACTCAATAACAGAGTGTCCTGAACCATACACACACACACCTGGGACTCACTCAATAACAGAGTGTCCTGAACCATACACACACACACCTGGGACTCACTCAATAATGGAGTGTCCTGAACCATACACACAAACACCTGGGACTCACTCAATAACAGAGTGTCCTGAACCATACACACACACACCTGGGACTCGCTCAATAACGGAGTGTCCTGAACCATACACACACACACCTGGGACTCACTCAATAATGAAGTGTCCTGAACCATACACACACACACCTGGGACTCGCTCAATAACGGAGTGTCCTGAACCATACACACACACACACCTGGGACTCACTCAATAACAGAGTGTCCTGAACCATACACACACACACCTGGGACTCACTCAATAACGGAGTGTCCTGAACCATACACACACACACCTGGGACTCACTCAATAACAGAGTGTCCTGAACCATACACACACACACCTGGGACTCGCTCAATAACAGAGTGTCCTGAACCATACACACACACACCTGGGACTCACTCAATAACAGAGTGTCCTGAACCATACACACACACACCTGGGACTCACTCAATAACGGAGTGTCCTGAACCACACACACACACATAGAACATAGAACATAGAACATTAAAGCGCAGAACAGGCCCTTCGGCCCACGATGTTGCGCCGACCAGTCTTTTAAAAAAAAACACTGACCCACTAATCTAAACCAATCCCTTTTCGTCCATAAACCTATCCACAGATCTCTTAAACGCCCGCAAACTAGGCGCATTTACAACTGCAGCAGGCAGGGCATTCCAATCCCTCACCACCCTCTGGGTAAAGAACCTACCCCTGACATCCGTCCTATAACTACCCCCCCTTAATTTAAAGCCATGCCCCCTCGTGCTAGCTTTCTCCATCCGAGGAAACAGGCTATCACTATCCACCCTATCTAAACCTCTAATCATCTTATATGTTTCAATAAGATCCCCTCTTAGCCTCCTTCTTTCCAGCGAAAACAACCCCAAATCCCTCAGTCTCTCCTCCTAGGACCTCCCCTCCATACGAGGCAACATCCTGGTAAACCTCCTCTGCACCCTCTCCAAAGCCTCCACGTCCTTCCTGTAATGTGGGGACCAGAACTGCACACAGTACTCCAAGTGCGGCCGCACCAGAGTTGTGTACAGTTGCAACATGACGCTGCGACTCCTAAATTCAATCCCCCTACCAATAAACGCCAAGACACCGTATGCCTTCTTAACAACCTTATCTACTTGATTCCCAACTTTCAGGGATCTATGTAAACATACACCTAGATCCCTCTGCTCCTCCACACTATTCAAAGTCCTCCCGTTAGCCCTATACTCAACACATCTGTTACTCCTACCGAAATGAATTACCTCACACTTCTCCGCATTAAACTCCATCCGCCACCTCGCCGCCCAGCTCTGCAACCTGTCTAAGTCACCCTGCAAACTATGACACCCTTCCTCACAATCTACCACACCTCCGACTTTGGTGTCATCAGCAAACTTACGAATCCACCCAACTATACCCTCATCCAGATCATTAATAAAAATTACAAACAGCAGTGGCCCCAAAACAGATCCCTGAGGCACACCACTCGTAACCGAACTCCATGACGAATATTCACCATCAACCACCACACTCTGTCTCCTATCTGCTAGCCAATTCCTGATCCAAGTACCTAGATTACCCCCAATCCCATACATCTGCATTTTCTGCAGAAGCCTACCATGGTGAACCTTATCGAACGCCTTACTAAAATCCATATATACCACGTCAACTGCCTTACCCCCATCCACCTCTTTGGTCACTTTCTCAAAGAACTCAATAAGGTTAGTAAGGCACGACCTACCCGCCACAAAACCATGCTGACTGTCTCTAATCAATTCATTACTCTCCAAATAACTACAAATCCTATCCCTAATAATTTTTTCTAAAACCTTGCCCACAACAGAAGTAAGACTCACCGGTCTATAATTCCCAGGGCAGTCTCTGTTCCCCTTCTTAAACAATGGGACAACATTCGCTGTCCTCCAATCTTCTGGTACTATACCAGAGACCAACGATGACCTGAAGATCAGAGCCAGAGGCTCTGCAATCACCTCTCTTGCCTCCCAGAGAATCCTAGGGTAAATCCCGTCCGGACCAGGGGACTTATCTATTTTCAAGCCCTCTAGAATATCAGCACATCCCAGATATCAACTGCAATACTTTCTATTTTACACCCCTGCACCCCAGTGTCCTCCTCAGCTACATTCATGTCCCCACACACCTGGGACTCACTCAATAACGGAGTGTCCTGAACCATACACACACACACCTGGGACTCACTCAATAACGGAGTGTCCTGAACCATACACACACACACCTGGGACTCACTCAATAACGGAGTGTCCTGAACCATACACACACACACCTGGGACTCACTCAATAACAGAGTGTCCTGAACCATACACACAGACACCTGGGACTCACTCAATAATGGAGTGTCCTGAACCATACACACACACACCTGGGACTCACTCAATAACGGAGTGTCCTGAACCATACACACACACACCTGGGACTCACTCAATAACGGAGTGTCCTGAACCATACACACACACACCTGGGACTCACTCAATAACGGAGTGTCCTGAACCATACACACACACACCTGGGACTCACTCAATAACGGAGTGTCCTGAACCATACACACACACACCTGGGACTCACTCAATAACGGAGTGTCCTGAACCATACACACACACACCTGGGACTCACTCAATAACGGAGTGCCCTGAACCATACACACACACACCTGGGACTCACTCAATAACAGAGTGTCCTGAACCATACACACACACACCTGAGACTCACTCAATAATGAAGCATCCTGAACCATACACACACACACCTGGGACTCACTCAATAACAGAGTGTCCTGAACCATACACACACACACCTGGGACTCACTCAATAACGGAGTGTCCTGAACCATACACACACACACCTGGGACTCACTCAATAACAGAGTGTCCTGAACCATACACACACACACCTGGGACTCACTCAATAACAGAGTGTCCTGAACCATACACACACACACCTGGGACTCACTCAATAACAGAGTGTCCTGAACCATACACACACACACCTGGGACTCGCTCAATAACGGAGTGTCCTGAACCATACACACACACACCTGGGACTCACTCAATAACAGAGTGTCCTGAACCATACACACACACACCTGGGACTCACTCAATAACAGAGTGTCCTGAACCATACACACACACACCTGGGACTCACTCAATAACAGAGTGTCCTGAACCATACACACACACACCTGGGACTCACACAATAACGGAGTGTCCTGAACCATACACACACACACCTGGGACTCACTCAATAACGGAGTGTCCTGAACCATACACACACACACCTGGGACTCACTCAATAACGGAGTGTCCTGAACCATACACACACACACCTGGGACTCACTCAATAAGACAGCGTCCTGAACCATACACACACACACCTGGGACTCACTCAATAACAGAGTGTCCTGAACCATACACACACACACCTGGGACTCACTCAATAACAGAGTGTCCTGAACCATACACACACACACCTGGGACTCACTCAATAACAGAGTGTCCTGAACCATACACACACACACCTGGGACTCACTCAATAACGGAGTGTCCTGAACCATACACACACACACCTGGGACTCACTCAATAACAGAGTGTCCTGAACCATACACACACACACCTGGGACTCACTCAATAACAGAGTGTCCTGAACCATACACACACACACCTGGGACTCACTCAATAACGGAGTGTCCTGAACCATACACACACACACCTGGGACTCACTCAATAACAGAGTGTCCTGAACCATACACACACACACCTGGGACTCACTCAATAACAGAGTGTCCTGAACCATACACACACACACCTGGGACTCACTCAATAACAGAGTGTCCTGAACCATACACACACACACCTGGGACTCACTCAATAACAGAGTGTCCTGAACCATACACACACACACCTGGGACTCACTCAATAACAGAGCGTCCTGAACCATACACACACACACCTGGGACTCACTCAATAACAGAGTGTCCTGAACCATACACACACACACCTGGGACTCACTCAATAACAGAGTGTCCTGAACCATACACACACACACCTGGGACTCACTCAATAACAGAGTGTCCTGAACCATACACACACACACCTGGGACTCACTCAATAACAGAGTGTCCTGAACCATACACACACACACCTGGGACTCACTCAATAACACAGTGTCCTGAACCATACACACACACACCTGGGACTCACTCAATAACAGAGCGTCCTGAACCATACACACACACACCTGGGACTCACTCAATAACACAGTGTCCTGAACCATACACACACACACCTGGGACTCACTCAATAACGGAGCGTCCTGAACCATACACACACACACCTGGGACTCACACAATAACGGAATGTCCTGAACCATACACACACACACCTGGGACTCACTCAATAACAGAGTGTCCTGAACCATACACACACACACCCGGGACTCACTCAATAACAGAGTGTCCTGAACCATACACACACACACCTGGGACTCACACAATAACGGAATGTCCTGAACCATACACACACACACCTGGGACTCACTCAATAACAGAGTGTCCTGAACCATACACACACACACCCGGGACTCACTCAATAACAGAGTGTCCTGAACCATACACACACACACCCGGGACTCACTCAATAACGGAGTGTCCTGAACCATACACACACACACCTGGGACTCACACAATAACGGAATGTCCTGAACCATACACACACACACCTGGGACTCACTCAATAACAGAGTGTCCTGAACCATACACACACACACCTGGGACTCACTCAATAACAGAGTGTCCTGAACCATACACACAGACACCTGGGACTCACTCAATAACGGAGTGTCCTGAACCATACACACACACACCTGGGACTCACTCAATAACACAGTGTCCTGAACCATACACACACACACCTGGGACTCACTCAATAACGGAGTGTCCTGAACCATACACACACACACCTGGGACTCACTCAATAACACAGTGTCCTGAACCATACACACACACACCTGGGACTCACTCAATAACGGAGTGCCCTGAACCATACACACACACACCTGGGACTCACTCAATAACGGAGTGCCCTGAACCATACACACACACACCTGGGACTCACTCAATAACAGAGCGTCCTGAAACATACACACACACACCTGGGACTCACTCAATAACGGAGTGTCCTGAACCATACACACACACACCTGGGACTCACTCAATAACGGAGTGTCCTGAACCATACACACACACACCTGGGACTCACTGAATAACGGAGTGCCCTGAACCATACACACACACACCTGGGACTCACTCAATAACGGAGCGTCCTGAACCATACACACACACACCTGGGACTCACTCAATAACAGAGTGTCCTGAACCATACACACACACACCTGGGACTCACTCAATGACGGAGTGTCCTGAACCATACACACACACACCAGGAACTCACTCAATAACAGAGTGTCCTGAACCATACACACACACACCAGGAACTCACTCAATAACGGAGTGTCCTGAACTATACACACACCTAGGACTGTCTCAATAATGGAACGTCCTGGACAGTACATGCACAGCTGGAATTTCCTTCACTGATGCTCACAAGTAATTTGATCATTCATGAAGGGCAGACCATTTGTGCTGCACTTTCTCTCTCTTTCTATGTCTGTCCGTCTACCTTTTGGCTAGCACATGCTCTTACCAATTTTGTGTCAGCTCCTTCCCCACAAAGTCTCCTCTCTCCCTCTAGCCAGTTCACATTTGCCAGCTCCTGCTTTTGACTCTAATTCTCCACAGAGGGGGCCATATCTCTGAATATAGGACTTCCATCTTCCTGTTGTAATACTCAGCCCTCAGTGCCTACTTCACTGAACAGCTCCTGGGAAAGGTTACTGCCCACTGCAGCACTGGCTCCCCACTGCAACCCGTATCAATTCCTCTCAATTCTTCTCACAATCCGGAACAATCCCATGGGTAATGACCTGTCAGTCACAGCCATCCATCACCTCTCTCTCTATCCATCTCTCTTTCCTCTATCTCTGCTTCTCTCAATCTCTCTACTTCTCTACCTCTCTTTCTCTATCTCACTGTCTGTCTTTGTCCATTTCACTCTCTTTCTTTTTCCATTTTTCTCTGCCTCTCGCTCCATCTTTGATTCTATTTGTCTCTCAGTCATAGACTCACAGGGATATACAGCACAAAGCAGGCCCTTCAGCCCAACTTGTTCATGCTGACTAGATTTTTTAACCTGAACTAGTCCTATTTGCCTGTTATCCCTCTAAACCTTTCCCATCCTTGTACCTGTCCAAATGTATTTTACATGTTGTAATTGTACCCACGTCTACCACCTACTCTGGTAGCTCATTCTATATGTGCACCACCCTCTGTGTGAAAAAGTTGCCCCTCAGTCCCATATAAATTTGTCCCTCATACTTTATACCTTTGTGCTCTAGTTTTGAACTCCTGCACTCTTGGGAAAAGGCCTTGGCTATTCACCATATCTATGCCCCTCATGATTTTATAAACTTCTATAAGGTCACCCCTCATCTCCCACACTCCAGGAAAAACAGTCCTAGCCTATCCAGCCTTCCTTTCTAATTCAAACCTTCCAGTTCCAGTAACATCCTTGTAAATCTTTTTTGCACCCTTTCCCGTTTAATAATGTTCTTTCTATAGCAGGGCGACCAGAATTGTCCATAATACTCCAAATGTGGCCTTACCAATGTCTTGTACATAATGTCCAACTCCTGTACTCCATGTTCTGACCAATGAAGGAAAGTGTGTCAAATGCCTTCTTCACCACCCTGTGTACCTGTGACGCCACTTGTAAGAAACTATGCACCCCTAGGTGTCTCTGTTAAATGACACTTTCCAGGGCCCTAACATTAACTGTGTAAGTCCTGCCATGGTTTGTCTTAACAAAATGGAACACATCGTATTTATCTGAATTAAATTCTATCTTCCATACCTCATCCCACTGGTCCAGTTGACCAAGCTCCCATTGTAGTCTTTACTGTTCACTATGCCATCAATTTTGATGTCATCTATAAACTTATCTCCTATATTCTCATCCAAATGACAAACAACAGTAGACCCAGCATCGATCCCCGTGGCACACCGCTGGTCACAGGCCTCCAGTCTGAAAAACAACCCTCTATCACCACCCTCTGTTTCCTACTGGAAAGCCAATTTTCTGTCCATTTGTCTAGTTCTCTCTGGATTCCATGCGATCTAGCCTTACTGACTGGCCTACCATGCAATAACTTGTTTAGGCCTTGCTAAAGTCCATATAGACAACGTCCACCACAATGCCTTCATCTATTTTCTTGGTCACCCCTTCAAAAAATTCTATCAAATTTATAATTCATCATTTCCCATCCGCAAAGCTGAGTCTGTTTATCCACCTGTGTTTTTCTCCCTCTATTTCTGTCTGTCCCTTTCAATGCTCCTTGATTAACTGTATTATTTTTCTTTCTTCTTCTCCCTCTTTCACTCACTGCCTTTCTTCTCCCTTTCCATTTCACACTCTCGATCCTTCTTTACTCCCTGTCCACCACTTCCTATCTCCCTCTCACTATTTCTGTCTCTCACCCTATTTCTCTCCTTCTCTCTATGTCTCCTTCTCTTATACTCTCACTATCTCTTTATCTCTCTCTTTCTACGTCTGTCCGTCTGCCTATGTATCTGTTGCTCTCCCCCTCCCTCTATCATTCTCTGTCTTTCTATCTCAGCATCTCCCCAATCCATTGCATTGCATCTATCCCTCTCTCCCTGTCTTCCCTTTTATCTCTGTCTCTCTTTTCTCTCTGTCTATTTCTCCATCTCTCTCTCTCTCCCTGTCTCTCTTTGTTGTCTGTCTCTCTGCCTTTTGCCTCTGGCATACTTTGCTGCATTTCTACCTGACAATCTCTTCCTCTCTCTCTCTCTCTCTGTTCCCAGCCTCTGTCTAGCTGTCTCCATCTCCACCTCTCTCTGTTTCCCATTGTCCTTTCACGTCTTCCCGCTCCCCTCCTCACCTTCCTCATCACATTGCTTCCCCATCCCAATTCTTCACATAGACCCCAATCTCCCCTCCACCTCACACTTCACTGTGTCCCCTGGTGCCTCTTCCAGATTGTAACACTCACCTTTTCGGTACTTGGTAAAGTTGCTCTCCGGGTTCTTCTGCCGGGGAATTTTTACACGAGGTGCACAGTGAGTGCAGTCGATAGTCCCATTTATTAAAAAAGTATGTCTCCTGTTTTGTGTGGGGCCTTGCTCTCTCTGTCTCTTTCTCTCTGTCAATTCACAGGCAGCTTGCTCACGTGCTTAGTCTACAAGTGCTGATTGCGTGCCGGAGATATTTTAAACAGTTTAAAAATGTAAGTCTCTTTCAAATAAACAATTCCAGCCGAGGATTCTTTCTTTGATTTGCTTTGCTGTTGTAACTGTGGTCTCTAGCCAGTCCTCCCTGCTCCCTCCCCCTGAGGGTCTCCATCATCTCTTGCACCATTTCCCAAGGGTGGAGTGTCTGGACATGCAGGGCTTGTTGGGGTGTAGGGATCCACACAGGAGCACTGGCCTTTCCATGGGCCATGCCTGCTCTTGGGCAGGGTGGAGTCAGCTCCTGCGCCTGTTTCCATGACACTCACACAGTTACTGGAAGTGCTGCTTTGTTCCCAGTGTCAAGCTCACCCTGCAGCAAGATTTTGGATCCAGAGTGACTAGTTTCAGAATAAATTATTCACTGGGACTTCACTCAGTACAACACAGAAGCAAATAAGAACGTCTCACCCTGCCTGAACAGCAACCTGGGTAGGTCCATCAGTGGGCCCCAGCCTGTGTGTCCCATCCCAGGTCTAGCAGCCTCAGTCTCAATCCCAGCCTGTCTGAGCCCAGGGCCAGTCCAGTCTAGTATGAGCCTACTCCAGTCCAGTCCAGTCCAGTCTGAGCCCAGTCCAGTATGAGCCTACTCCAGTCCAGTCCAGTCTGAGCCTACTCCAGTCCAGTCCAGTCTGAGCCCAGTCCAGTCTGAGCCTACTCCAGTTCAGTCCAGTCTGAGCACAGGCCCAGTTCAGCCCCATGTGAGTCCAGTCCAGTATGAGCCTACTCCAGTTCAGTCCAGTCTGAGCACAGGCCCAGTTCAGCCCCATGTGAGTCCAGTCCAGTATGAGCCTACTCCAGTCCAGTCCAGTCCAGTCTGAGCCCAGTCCAGTATGAGCCTACTCCAGTCCAGTCCAGTCTGAGCCTACTCCAGTCCAGTCCAGTCTGATTCCAGTCCAGTATGAGCCAACTCCAGTTCAACCCAGTCTGAGCCCAGTCCAGTATGAGCCTACTCCAGTCCAGTCCAGTCTGAGCCCAGTCCAGTATGAGTCTACTCCAGTTCAGTCCAGTCTGAGCCCAGTCCAGTATGAGTCTACTCCAGTTCAGCCCAGTCTGAGCCCAGTCCAGTATGAGTCTACTCCAGTCCAGCCCAGTCTGAGCCCAGTCCAGTATGAGCCAACTCCAGTTCAGCCCAGTCTGAGCCCAGTCCAGTATGAGCCAACTCCAGTTCAGCCCAGTCTGAGCCCAGTCCAGTATGAGCCAACTCCAGTTCAGCCCAGTCTGAGCCCAGTCCAGTCTGAGCCTACTCCAGTTCAGCCCAGTCTGAGCCCAGTCCAGTATGAGCCTACTCCAGTTCAGCCCAGTCTGAGTGTCCAGTCTGAGCCCAGTCCAGTATGAGCCTACTCCAGTCCAATCCAGTCTGAGCCCAGTCCAGTATGAGCCTACTCCAGTTCAGCCCAGTCTGAACCCAGTCCAGTATGAGCCTACTCCAGTTCAGCCCAGTCTGAGACCAGTCCAGTATGAGCCAACTCCAGTTCAGTCCAGTCTGAGCCCAGTCCAGTATGAGCCTACTCCAGTTCAGTCCAGTGTGAGTCCAGTCCAGTCTGAGCCTACTCCAGTTCAGTCCAGTGTGAGTCCAGTCCAGTATGAGTCTACTCCAGTTCAGCCCAGTCTGAGCCCAGTCCAGTATGAGTCTACTCCAGTTCAGCCCAGTCTGAGCCCAGTCCAGTATGAGTCTACTCCAGTCCAGTCCAGTCTGAGCACATGCCCAGTCCACCCAATCCAGTCCAGTCCAGCCCAAACCCAGCCCAGTCCAGTCTCAACCCAGACCCAGTCCAGTCCAGTCTGAGCCCAGGACAGGCCCAGTTATAGAAGCATAGCATCTCACAGTATAGAAGGTGGCCATTCAGCCCATTGGGTCTGCAACAACAATAATCCCACCCAGGACCTATCCCCAGAAATCCATGCATTTACCCTGCTAATCCCCCTGACACTAAGGGCAATTTAGCATGGCCAATCAACCTAACCTGCATATCTTTGGAGCGTGGGAGGAAACTGAGTACCTGCAGGAAACCCACACAGACACTGGGAGAATGTGCAAACTCCACACAGACAGTAACCCATGGCTGCTAATCGAACCCAGGTCGCTGTGAGGCAGCAGTGATAACCACTGTGTCACTGTGCCACCCAGGTCCAATCAATCTAGTCTGAGCCCAGGCCCAGTCCAACCCAGTCTGAGCCCAGTCCAGCCCAGTCCAGTCTGAGCCAGGTCCAATCCAGTCCAGTCTAGGACAAGGCCCAGGCCCAGTCCAGTCTGAGCCTAGGTCCAGTCCAACCCAGTCTGCCTGAGCCTAGCCCAGTCCAGTCCAGTCCAGTCTGAGCCTAGGTCCAATCCAGTCCAGTCTGGGCCCAGACCCAGGCCCTGCTCAGTTCAGTTTGAGCCTAGGCCTAGGTCCTGTCCAATCCAGTCTGTGTTTAGGTCTAGTCCATCCAGTCCAGTCTGAACCCAGGTCCAGTCCAGTCTAGTCCAGTCTGAGCCCAGGCACAGGCACAGTCCAGTCCAGTCTAGGACCAGGTCCAATCCAGTCCACTCTGAGCCCAGGTGCAGACCCAGTCCCATCTGAGCCCAGGTCCAGTCGCCAGTCTGAGCCCAGGCCCCATCCAGTTCAGTCTAGGACCAGATCCAATCCAGTCCAGCCTAAGACAGGTCCACTCCACTCCAGTCCAGTCCAAGCCCAAGTCCAGTCTAGTCCAGTCTGAACCCAGGTCCAGTCCAATCCAATCTAAGCCCAGGCCCAGGTCCAGTCCAGTCTGAGCCCAGGTCCAGTCCAGTCTGAGCCCAGGCCCAGTCCAGTCCAGTCTGAGCCCAGGCCCAGAGCAGTCCAGCCTGAGCCTAGGTCCAAGTCCAGTCCAGTCCAGTCTGAGCCCAGGTCCAGTCCAGTCCAATCCAAGCCCAGATCCAGTCCAGTCCAAGCTCAGGCTCAGTACAGTCCAGTCTGAGCCTAGATTCAGTACTCAGGACTATCCAGCTGAGGCTGCCATTTTGAAAGCTTTGTTACAGAATAGAGAGACCAACCATAAGAACAGAAGAAATAGGAGAAGGAGTAGGCCATCTAGCCCTTCGAGCCTGCCCCGCCATTCAATAAGATCATGGCTGATCTGAAGTGGATCAGTTCCACTTTCCCGCTTTCTCCCCATAACCCTTAATTCCCTTGTCTATCAAAAACCTATCTACCCGTGTCTTAAATATATTTAGTGAGGTAGCTTCCACCACAGAGAATTCCAGAGATTCACCACCCTTTGAGTGAAGAAGTTCCTCCTCAACTCCGATCTAAACTGTGCCCTCGCCCCCTTATCTTGAGGCTGTGTCGTCTAGTCCTGCTATCCTTTCTGAGCGGGAAGAATCTCTCTACCTCTACTCTATCCATCCCCTTCATTATCTTATACGTCTCTATAAGATCCCCCCTCATCCTTCTAAACTCCAACGAGTACAGACCCAGTCTATTTAGTCTCTCTTCATAGTCCAACCCCCTCACCTCCGATATCAGCTTAGTGAACCTCCTCTGCACTCCCTCCAAGGCCAAAATATCCTTGCGCAAGTGCGGCGACCAAAACTGCACACAGTACTCCAGCTGCGGCCTCACCAGTGCCCTGTACAGTTGCAGCAAGACCTCCCTGCTTTTATATTCTATCCCCTTCGCTATGAAGGCCAGCATCCCATTCGCCTTCTTGATCACCTGCTGCACCTGCAGACTGGGTTTTTGCGACTCGTGCACAAGGACCCCCAGGTCCCTCTGCACCATAGCATGATGCAGCTTTTCACCCTTTAAATAGTAATCCCTCCTACTATTATTCCTGCCAAAGTGGATAACCTCACACTTGCTAACATTACGAATGGTCCTGTAATCTCCAGGAATGAAAACGTAATCACTGGAAGCTGTTACAAACACAACAAGAAAACTAGGGTCAGCATTGAGAGTATTTTTGTTGATGCTGTTAGAGAAATGCCTTTTCCTTTGGGTAAGTTGTGGACTGGGTCTTCTGAATCATGTGACCACAGATGCCATCCTTTGTGAGGAAAGGTTATAGGGGAACCATCTGGTGTCAGGAATATGCGGCTGAAATTGGACAGATTTTGGTTGCTGGAAGAGAGCCAGCCAATGTAAGAAACAACAGAGATAACATCAGTATCCAACTTTGTACGGGACATTGCCTGCTGGGTGTGTCAGTATGGCTTTGTATATTCTAGTATTATTAGTATGGAGAAGAAGAGATTACTTTAGAATTATTTTAGTCTCAATGGTAGAAGTCTGAGATTGCAGAGTTAGACAAGCAAGCTGAATAAATTCAAGCAGTATCTCTGTTACCAATGCTGGGATAGAGGCCTACAAATTTTATTGCATCCTACCTACATCTTACCAAGGAACAGAAAAGACAGCCTTGTGAAGATCACTTTGTTATTTATTAATGAGATGTTTGACACTCCAGCCCAGGAAGAGGAAAGAACATTGATATGACTGGATTGCGGTGTCAAGTTGAATCTATGAGTTTGAGCAAGTGAAGGATGATCTGATTAGAGACAGGATTGTCAGAGGAACAAAACTATGTATGTTGAGAGAAGTTACTGACATGCACAGAAGGTCTGAAGTGGCCAATCATCAGCCGCAGAGTAATGATTGGAGAAGTGAGGAGGCTTTGTACTGCAGAGGTAGCTCAGGCCTTCCCATATTGGACAGTGGGGAAAAGGAAGAACTCTTTCCTGCGGGGACAGCAGGAAGTTCCAGCTCAGATAGTGGATGGAATTGTTGTGAGGAACATGGCACAGTAGCATAGTGGCTAGCACTTCTGCCTCACAGAGCCAGGGACCCGGGTTCAATTCTGGCCTCATGTCACTGTCTGTGTGGAGTCTGCATGTTCACCTTGCGTCTATCTGGGTTTCCTCCAGGTGCTCCGATTTCCCCTCACAGTCCAAAAATGTGCAGGTTAGGTGCATTGGCCATGATAAATTGACCCTTGTGTCGGGGGGGATTAGCAGAATAAATAAGTGGGGTTACGGGAATAGGGCCTGGGTGAGATTGTGGTTGGTGCAAGCTCGATGGGCTGAATGGCCTCCTTCTGCACTATAGGGATTCTAGGATGATTTAATGAATGTCACAAGTATGGAGAAAGCAGAATAAGCAAAGTTACTTTGCACACAAGCATTTTACTGGAAATTCGAAAAGCAAGCCATAAAGATGGTTGCTGGAAAGATGTCAGGTACTGGCCATGATCTTATCAGCTTGCTGCGCCCGATTGCGTGTGAGGCCAGGAATCGGGTTCAGGCCCAGTTTGGCACTGCACGCATAGCTCCCCGCCCTGTTCTGCCAGAAGTCGATTAGCAGATTAAGTTATAATTTGCATGATATTAACATAACCCACATGGTATCTCACACCCTCATGGACGCTTTCTCTCATGCCAGCTCACTACTGCTCCCCACCAGCAGAGAGCAGATATGATGGCCAGACTGGGGCGATTGAAGTCCTCTGTGGTCAGGGGCAAGTCCAGACAATGCCCAATGGGCAATACCAGCCTGACAGTAGCCACCTGGCAGCCTGGCACTGCTCCCAAAGGGGAGATGCAGGGGGTGAGGGCATAGGCGATCTCTCAGTGCACACATTAGGAGGGTCCTGATGACCCCAATTTCAGTGGCCTGTGTTGGTGTTGGGGGGGTGAAACATGCTGCCAATGATGGCAGGAGGTCTGATGTCTACTTGGGGGAGAAGGTGTTCCATTCACTGAGAGATCAGGATGCCCTGCGCAATGGTGCCTGAGTGCTCTGAAGCCAGTTTCCCTGGCAAGATTAGGCTTAGAGGGAATGGAAATCTGTAGATGGGGTGGTGATCAGCAGGAGGGTGCGGCGGGGATGGCGATGTCTGTGGGGCAAGTGGGGTGTGGGAGATTGGCACAGGGGTGATTGGCATGGGGAGGGGGGATCACAGTTGGACAGGTATGGGGATAGCAAGAAAAATCCCAGTTCACTGGGAGATTGGGGCATCTGCACAATGATGCCCCGAGAGTACAGCAGCCGGCTTCCCGGCGAGTTCAGGCTCTAAAATCAAGGCTCAAAAATAGGGCTGTAACTCTCCTGCAATCTTGTATGTTCAGCACTTGGAATTTTTCTGTAAAATCCTGCTCCATGAATTTCGTAGCTCTGTGGGGTATTTTTTAGTCGTTTGTGGGATATGGGCATTGCTAGTTAGATAAGCATTTATTGCCCTTCTCTAATTGCCCCTTGAGAAGGTGGTGGTGAGCTGCCATCTTGAACCGCTGCAGTCCATGCTGGGTAAGTACACCCACAGTGTTGTTAGGGAGGGAGTCCCAGGATTTTAGCTCAGCGACAGTGAATGAACAGTAATACATTTCCAAGTCTGTGTCTGTGTCACCCCTCCCCCACCACCTGGTGTCATAATGCAGTTTACATCAGGAGGGTTAGGAACCTCATTTTAATGAATTTCAATATCATCAGCAAGCTGTCCCAATGTCATCACCATGCCCCCCCAACCCATTGCAAAATCCAGCCCCCAGTGTGACATCTCACCACTGCAGCTTACATGGCAACCTTACGAGCTCATCTCGGATGGGGATTGGGGGGAGCGGTGGGGGTGGGTGCACAGGTCATCACTACCCACCATGGAGTCCACAGGAAGGGGGGTGGGGGAAGGCATCAGAGAGCTGCAGGGGTGGGGGGTGGCAGTCGAGGGGACAAGAACGGGGCAGCAAGACAATGTTTATACAGGGGGTGGGGGCCTGCCATTGACATGATTGAGAGGGGGAAATGGTTTCTCCCCTCTGGCTGGGTATCTGGCTGGGTAATTGGGTGGGCATTTGGTTAGGTATCTGGCTGAGTATCTGGGCTGAATATCAGTCATGTAATGGCTGATCATGTGAACTTTAATATGGCACCATAATAGCGAAAGCTTGCACTTGCCTGGTACACTAGGAACCCATTAGTGCCTGCCTGTTACACTAGGAACCCGCTCGCGCCTGCCTGTTACACTAGGAACCCGCTCGCGCCTGCCTGGTACACTAGGAACCCGCTCGCACCTGCCTGGTACACTAGGAACCCGCTCGCGCCTGCCTGGTACACTAGGAACCCGCTCGCGCCTGCCTGTTACACTAGGAACCCGCTCGCGCCTGCCTGGTACACTAGGAACCCGCTCGCGCCTGCCTGTTACACTAGGAACCCGCTCGCGCCTGCCTGGTACACTAGGAACCCGCTCGCGCCTGCCTGGTACACTAGGAACCCGCTCGCGCCTGCCTGGTACACTAGGAACCCGCTCGCGCCTGCCTGTTACACTAGGAACCCGCTCGCGCCTGCCTGGTACATTAGGAACCCGCTCGCGCCTGCCTGGTACACTAGGAACCCGCTCGCGCCTGCCTGGTACACTAGGAACCCGCTCGCGCCTGCCTGTTACACTAGGAACCCGCTCGCGCCTGCCTGGTACACTAGGAACCCGCTCGCGCCTGCCTGGTACACTAGGAACCCGCTCGCGCCTGCCTGGTACACTAGGAACCCGCTCGCGCCTGCCTGTTACACTAGGAACCCGCTCGCGCCTGCCTGGTACACTAGGAACCCGCTCGCGCCTGCCTGGTACACTAGGAACCCGCTCGCGCCTGCCTGGTACACTAGGAACCCGCTCGCGCCTGCCTGTTACACTAGGAACCCGCTCGCGCCTGCCTGTTACACTAGGAACCCGCTCGCGCCTGCCTGTTACACTAGGAACCCGCTCGCGCCTGCCTGTTACACTAGGAACCCGCTCGCGCCTGCCTGTTACACTAGGAACCCGCTCGCGCCCGCCTGGTACACTAGGAACCCGCTCGCGCCTGCATGTTACACTAGGAACCCGCTCGCGCCTGCCTGGTACACTAGGAACCCGCTCGCGCCTGCCTGTTACACTAGGAACCCGCTCGCGCCTGCCTGTTACACTAGGAACCCGCTCGCGCCTGCCTGTTACACTAGGAACCCGCTCGCGCCTGCCTGTTACACTAGGAACCCGCTCGCGCCTGCCTGTTACACTAGGAACCTGCTCGCGCCTGCCTGTTACACTAGGAACCCACTAGTGCCTGCCTGTTACACTAGGAACCCGCTCGCGCCTGCCTGGTACACTAGGAACCCGCTCGCGCCTGCCTGTTACACTAGGAACCCGCTCGCGCCTGCCTGGTACACTAGGAACCCGCTCGCGCCTGCCTGGTACACTAGGAACCCGCTCGCGCCTGCCTGTTACACTAGGAACCCGCTCGCGCCTGCCTGTTACACTAGGAACCCGCTCGCGCCTGCCTGGTACACTAGGAACCCGCTCGCGCCTGCCTGTTACACTAGGAACCTGCTCGCGCCTGCCTGTTACACTAGGAACCCGCTCGCGCCTGCCTGGTACACTAGGAACCCGCTCGCGCCTGCCTGGTACACTAGGAACCCGCTCGCGCCTGCCTGTTACACTAGGAACCCGCTCGCGCCTGCCTGTTACACTAGGAACCTGCTCGCGCCTGCCTGTTACACTAGGAACCCGCTCGCGCCTGCCTGTTACACTAGGAACCCGCTCGCGCCTGCCTGGTACACTAGGAACCCGCTCGCGCCTGCCTGTTACACTAGGAACCCGCTCGCGCCTGCCTGTTACACTAGGAACCCGCTCGCGCCTGCCTGGTACACTAGGAACCCGCTCGCGCCTGCCTGGTACACTAGGAACCCGCTCGCGCCTGCCTGGTACACTAGGAACCCGCTCGCGCCTGCCTGGTACACTAGGAACCCGCTCGCGCCTGCCTGGTACACTAGGAACCCGCTCGCGCCTGCATGTTACACTAGGAACCCGCTCGCGCCTGCCTGTTACACTAGGAACCCGCTCGCGCCTGCCTGTTACACTAGGAACCCGCTCGCGCCTGCCTGGTACACTAGGAACCCGCTCGCGCCTGCCTGGTACACTAGGAACCCGCTCGTGCCTGCCTGGTACACTAGGAACCCGCTCGTGCCTGCCTGGTACACTAGGAACCCGCTCGCGCCTGCCTGGTACACTAGGAACCCGCTCGCGCCTGCCTGGTACACTAGGAACCCGCTCGCGCCTGCCTGTTACACTAGGAACCCGCTTGCGCCTGCCTGGTACACTAGGAACCCGCTCGCGCCTGCCTGTTACACTGGGAACCCGCTCGCGCCTGCCTGTTACACTAGGAACCCGCTCGCGCCCGCCTGGTACACTAGGAACCCGCTCGCGCCTGCATGTTACACTAGGAACCCGCTCGCGCCTGCCTGTTACACTAGGAACCCGCTCGCGCCCGCCTGGTACACTAGGAACCCGCTCGCGCCTGCCTGTTACACTAGGAACCCGCTCGCGCCTGCCTGTTACACTAGGAACCCGCTCGCGCCTGCCTGTTACACTAGGAACCTGCTCGCGCCTGCCTGTTACACTAGGAACCCACTAGTGCCTGCCTGTTACACTAGGAACCCGCTCGCGCCTGCCTGTTACACTAGGAACCCGCTCGCGCCTGCCTGGTACACTAGGAACCCGCTCGCGCCTGCCTGTTACACTAGGAACCCGCTCGCGCCTGCCTGTTACACTAGGAACCCGCTCGCGCCTGCCTGTTACACTAGGAACCTGCTCGCGCCTGCCTGTTACACTAGGAACCCGCTCGCGCCTGCCTGTTACACTAGGAACCCGCTCGCGCCTGCCTGTTACACTAGGAACCCGCTCGCGCCTGCCTGGTACACTAGGAACCTGCTCGCGCCTGCCTGTTACACTAGGAACCCGCTCGCGCCTGCCTGTTACACTAGGAACCTGCTCGCGCCTGCATGTTACACTAGGAACCCGCTCGCGCCTGCCTGGTACACTAGGAACCCGCTCGCGCCTGCCTGTTACACTAGGAACCCGCTCGCGCCTGCCTGGTACACTAGGAACCCGCTCGCGCCTGCCTGGTACACTAGGAACCCGCTCGCGCCTGCCTGGTACACTAGGAACCCGCTCGCGCCTGCCTGGTACACTAGGAACCCGCTCGCGCCTGCCTGGTACACTAGGAACCCGCTCGCGCCTGCATGTTACACTAGGAACCCGCTCGCGCCTGCCTGGTACACTAGGAACCCGCTCGCGCCTGCCTGTTACACTAGGAACCCGCTTGCGCCTGCCTGGTACACTAGGAACCCGCTCGCGCCTGCCTGTTACACTAGGAACCCGCTCGCGCCTGCCTGTTACACTGGGAACCCGCTCGCGCCTGCCTGGTACACTGGGAACCCACTCATCAATTAACATTCATTTGCCTTTAGAGACAAGCCAGTCAGGTCCACTCACTCCGTTCTGAGCTTTGCCAATCAGCAGGTAAACCCTTTCCACAAAGAGCTCCAGTTCTTTGTCTGTCTCATAAAGTAAGAGCATCTGGATTTTGAGTATTAAACTGGTCAAAGTGTCTGAACAGAATATTTCACAGGCAACAAGTTGAAAAGTAGGACCTCAAAGATCAGGATCTCAGGAATACAACAGAGTCACATGCTAGTCAGAGTGGAAACAGCCGGATATATTGGATGAATATGTAGTTGGAAACATAGTGCAAGGGTTTCTGGGACATTGAGACCTTTTCTAGGGGAGATGAGGTCACTACAGCTGGATGGGTTATGCCTGGGCAAGACCAAGACTAATATCCTCAGGTGAATATTTGCTAGTGTGGCTGGGGAGGGTTTAAACTAGAATAGCAGTGGATGGGAACCTAAGCAGGGTGACAAGGGAAAGTGAAAGAAGGACAGTAATAAAAGTAAGAACAGTAAAGTGCAAAAGCAGCAGACAGGGTAATCAGGGGGAGATACAAATAATGCCACAGTGCAAAGCAAAGTTAGGATGATTAAGAATGGCAAAAAGGCTTTCTATCTTAATGCACAAAACACTCAGAATGAGGCAGATGAACTGACAGTGTCAATCAGGGTAAATGGATATGATTGCAAAGCCATTACTGACATGGTTAAAAGGAGATCCAAACTGGGAACTTAACATCCAGGGACATTTAACCTTTCAGGATAGAAAAGAAGCAAAAGGTAGTTGGGTAACACTATTAGTAAGAGCTGAAATGAGGTCAGTTGTGAGAGATAATCTAGGCTTGGAAGATTTGGCTAGAGGAGCAAGGGAGAGAGTAACATATGGATTACCAAACAGTAGCCACACTGCCGGAAATTGTATGGACAGGATTTTATGGCTTCACTTGAGCAAGACTGGAAATTCCCCGACATTTCCATCATCCGCCCCTCATACACTGATTCTGTGGTGGGCGGGGTAATACAATTCTGGTGAATAAATCATGAAATAATAGCAGTATGTAAAAAGAATACAGCAGTAATTATGGGTGACTATAATCTTCACTTGATTGGGTTAATCAAATTGGAAAGGCTAGCTATGACGACTAATTCATAGAGAGTTTTAGGGATAGTTTTCTAGAGCAATAAGACAGGTTTAATAAATGGCCTTAGAGTAAAAATCCCCTAGGAAGTAGAGTCATAGAGCACAGAGGTTTATAGTATGGAAATAGGCCCTTAGGCCCAACTTGTCTATGCTACCCCTTTTTAACCACCATCTAGTCCCAATTGCTTGCATTTGGCCCATATACCTCTATTACCATCTTACCCATGTAACTGTCTAAATGTTTTTCAAAAGACAAAATTGTACCCACCTCTACTACTACCTTTCATTCCAGACACTCACCACCCTTTGTGTGAAAGGATCGCCTCTCTGGGCCCTTTTGTATCTCTCCCCTTTCGCCTTAAACCTATGCCCTCTGGTTTTAGACTCCTTGTAATGACTTAATCAGGCAATTGAGGTGGGTCTGTTAGAATATGAGCTCCCTGATCAAGGGCCTGATTGATGAGCCAATCAGGGAGCCTCTTGCTTTGTATTTAACCAGGCCTGTCAGTTCCTCTGGGACTTGTAGTGTAAACTGCTAACTTTTGGTGAAGGAACTTCTGCCTGTGAGGACTTATTACAATGGTGACGAGGATAAAGGAATGATTGAAAGGAATTTGTTTGCTATCAGCTGCTACACAGTGGGGGTAAGCCACTGCCTGGCAAACATGCCTCTATTCAGGAAATTGGATTCTTTTGACCCTTTACACGGAAAAAGAATGGCTACAACAATAATTTAACAATAATAATGGCAATAGTGGCTTTAAAATGGCTATTCTGACTGAGAACTAAGCATGCTGGGAATTTTGGTCAACTTATTGATTAAAACCAGATGCAGGTCGTAAAGAGACTCTGGTCTGGGAGCTGTGATCTGAAACTTCCCGTGTTGGTCAGATCAGAGAAGTTGTTTGCATTAACTGAGACACTGATTTTAATGGCTGCTGTGTATGGAGTACGTAATTTGAACTAAGTGTAATGGTTTCATTCAAAAGTAGTTTCATTGGATTGGTTCCTGGTGACACAGTTGGCTGGATGACAGGGAATCTTCTGGCAGCAAGTGGAGAATTGTGGATAAAAGACAGATGAGTCCTTTGTTCAGCAGTGATAACTTGAAGACAATAACCATTGCAAGAAGAATTGTACCATGAAGGGATACTTTAGAGACAAGAAGATAGATTCTACATTGAGGATATTTCATGGCCAAGATTTTCCTAAACTTGGTAGCATCTATTTTCAGTGAATTGATTAAAGTTGATGTTTGGGTAAAGTTGATGTTCAGTAAAGAGTTAATGAGTCGCAACTGTTTATGTTTGAGTTGATACTAGAAGTGTTAAATAAAGAAATGTGAATTACTGTCCTTGTCTCGTTAATGCTTGGAAGGTGTTTAAATTAAAACTGTATAATGGAGTTGCACCCAGATGGGAGCTCAGTAAGTGGTTACCCCAAGATCGAACCATTTTTGTAAAGTGATTAAAAATGATCCAGGGATTTCATCTGGTGTGATGAAACAGCAGAACTAATTTAAACAGGGGAGATAGTGACCCTATAGTTGGCCATAAGGAGGATTAAAGATTTATCTTTCGGTAGTATTGTGGGAGGGTAGATTGATTTACATTCCTGATATGCCAGGCAGAGGGGGAATAGGAATTTTTTTAGCGTGAGCATTATTCCTGAGCACTTGGCTTCCTTCCTTAATTAATCTAGATATGGGATTTTGAAGTAAGGTTAGTCAAGGGGAAGGGTGAACTCCATCGATAAACATAGGAAAGGCTAAAGCCTAACTCTGGAGTAAAGAGGGGGTGTTCATTGCGCTCTCATTACCAACTGACTTAGACGGACTGGTAATTTCACAGGAGCTGTACCCTTTCAGTCACTCCTCGTGCCTTTGGACTAAGCAGAGAAATGGGGAGAATGTAGGTTAATTGGGTCAGATCTTTTAATGAAAGAAACAGAAAAAGGGAAATTTATATTGAAATTGAGTAAAGTTTTTGCAATTATTGGTTTTAGAAAAGTTAGAGTGAGAAATCAAAGAAAATTAAGTTAAAAGATGGGTTAGAAATTGAGAGTTCATTGAGAAGAAAATGAGTAGTTATGTGGAAAATTGAGAAAAGCAGGAACAAAAGAATGAGGTAACCATATTGTCTATGATTCTATTTAAAGTATATCAAGTTAGTGAAGTGAATCAAAGTTCTGATTACTCTAAGTTCCACTAGGAGATTAATACACTAAAATCTCAGTTGTCAATGCAGATAGGGATGGTATCTGTATTTCGCTCAGTTGAGTCTGAGGGAAATGCTGTTTATGGAGTGTGCTGTGGATTGTATCCTGAAGACAATGCCTGTTTTGCCTGTTGACTGGAGAACCCCACCTCCTTTGCCAGAGGTGCCTAATCCCGCAGTAAATCTAGAATTTGCCCCTGGTCTGATGAATCCTGTGACTTTTAGTTGCGTGGAGGCCACAGAATTATCAGGAGCTGTTGATTGGAAAGGAATGCATGTTTCAAAAAAATCCCACAACTGTATGCAGTTCTGAATGCAGACTTAACCATACCCACCAATGGATAGTCTTGCATTATTAGAAAATGGTGTGCCTTTAACCTCATTAAAACAGATCATGTGGGGCAAGGAGCTTAAACTTCCTCTAATGTCACAAAGAATGCCAAGGGAGCCTTTTATTTCTTTAAAAAAGGGCATGAGTGTGCAGGGTGATGTTACAGAATTGAGAAGGGAACTATGTTCTTTCACCTTACTAGGGCAATATTGTAAATTAATTGGCAAGATTTAAAAAATTGATTCGAGGAAATCTGAAGTTGAGCTGTTAATTTAAGTAGTTTTTGTATTTTTAGTGTGTTTGTGTGGTCTGGTTGCTTGTTGAATGTAGATGGTTGTTGCATTAGAGTGAGAGCAGGAGTTGTTAAAGCCATTGCTATGTTCTTGTGGAGTATTTATTGCAATGCTTTATATTTTGGTTTAGCTTCAAAGGGTTGTGAGAAAGTATGAACATAAGAACATAATTAGGAGCAGGAATAGGCTTCACTTATCTGCTCGCTCACCATAACCATTAATTCCTTTAGTGTTCAAAAATGTATCTATCCTTGCCTTAAAAACATTCAATGAGATAACCTCAACTGCTTCACTGGGCAGGGAAGCCCCAGTCTGCTCAGTCTCTCCTCCTAAGCCAACCCTCTACTCCAGAATCAACCTAAAGAATCTCCTTTGCACCGCCTCCAGTGCCAGTATATCCTTTCTCAAGTAAGGAGGCCAAAACTGTACACAGTACTCCAGGTGTGGCCTCACCAGCACATTATACAGCTGCAACATAACCTCCCTGTTTTTAAACTCCATCCGTCTAGCAATGAAGAACAAAATTCCATTTGCCTTCTTAATTACCTGCTGCACCTGCATACCAACTCCTTGTGATTTTTGCACAAGGACACCCAGATCCCTCTGCACAGCTGCATGCTGATCCAACTGCATGGCAGCGTGTAAAACTGTTAAAATTTAAGATTTCTTGAACTTACTTTTGTTTTTAAGTTTGATTACAGTTTGGCAGAAAGAAGAATGAAAGTAACTGTCTTAATCTGTTTTCTTTATTTTCTTTCAATATGTTACTTTCATGCCAGTTTAAAATGTTAAATTTGAATTAGAGAGAAAGTGCTGTGGAATGAATGCTGGAAGCTTCCATTTGTGCATCTTTGTATAATGAAAGTAATTGCATGGATGTTTTTGTTGTTTGCTTTAATGTTTTAATATTCTTCCTCATTTGTAATTTTACAATAGTGGGTTTGATACAGAGTTTAAAATCAAATGGAAACTGGATTGGATTAAATTGAAATACAATTTAATCCAATTAAATTGGAATTCCTTGACCTTTTGAGTACTATCAATGGCCATGATTGTGCTTGAGTATAGGGTCAAGAGGCGGGACTGTGGACAGAGAAAGGACGGCTACAACAATAATTTAACAACAATAATGGCAATAGTGACTTTTAAAATAGCTATTCTGGCTGAGTGAAGTATGCTGGGAATTTTGGTCAACTTCTAGATTAAAATCAGATGCAGGTTGTAAAGAGATCCTGGTCTGGGGCTGTGATCTGAAGCTTCCCGTGTTGGTCAGATCAGGGAAGTTGTTTACATTAACTGAGACAGTGTGGCTCTGATTTATCCATACTGTGTATGGAGCATGCAGTCTGAACTCAGTGTAATGGCTTTGTTCAAAAGTAGTTTCACTGGATGCTCAAATGATATAATTGGTTTCTGGTGGCAGTTGGCTGGATGACAGAATCTTCCAGAAGCAAGTGGAGAATTGTGGATAAAAGACATGAGTTCTTTGTTTAGCAGTGATAACTCAGAACAACCGTAGAAAGAAGAATTGTATCCTGAAAAATGCTTCAGAAGAAGATAGATTCTACATCGAGGCTATTTTTGGCCAAGGTTTTTCTAAACTTGGTAGTATCTATTTTCAGTTAAGTAGTTAAAGTTGCTGTTTAGTTAGAGTAAAAATTTAGTAAAGAGTTAATGAGTTTTAACTGTTTACATTTGAGTTGATACTGGAAGTGTTAAATTAGAAATAATTGAATTACTGTCCTTGTTTATCTCATTAAACTGGAATGCTTGGAAAGTGTTTAAATTAAAGCTGTTTAACACCTTGCAGTGAAAGAATGAGCCGAATATGTAAAAGGATGTTATTTCTTCAGAGCTAACGACAATCTCAGATTTTGCTGACCACTTGTGGACCGTCAGCTTTTGCAGTTGTGCACGGTTTAACCTTTCCAGAGATACTGGACACACAAACTCTCCAGGAATTGATGGACTTGGTTTAAAAAATAATTATGATCCTGCAAAGGTAACAGTTTTACTCAGTATTCCGAGGAATTGGAGAGGCAATCACTGGTTTTCTGATGAGATTAAGACAATTGGCAGAGGCTTGCAAATTCAGTTTGATGTTAAATCAGATGCTTCAAGGTGAATTGGAGTGGAATATGACCATATGAAAACATCTGTGGCCAGAGGTCTAGCTGGACTGTACACAGGTATTACAGCTGGCTTTCTCTTTAGAAAAAGCGAGCAGAGCACATGAGTTAGAGGGTATTCTGATGGAGGTAGACACCCACACCAGTGCAACTGCATTGAGGGACCAACATTGCAGGGTAGGCAACCATATAGCCACCCCCAGGAAGAATTTGAATGCAAGGGAAACCAGGTCTGCCCACAGATGCTCCTAAACAAAGCTGAATTAGGTCTAAACAGACAGCAGCCCCTGCAGAATCCGGCCCAGCATGATATTGCAACTATTGCCAGTATTCAGAGTCGGAGAAGAAAAACAAAGTTCCAAAACTGACATTTCAAAAAAAGTGATATGTAGATCGGGGTACAGGAGAATGCACACCTTGGAGGCTCCACCTTTCTCCCAAAAGGAACAACTACTTTGCATAGCAATGACCAAATTGGAAACTATTAAATTATCCTTTAAGATTGATTTTAATGGAGATCGACACAGGCACAGCCATATCCATGGTAGGGGAAATAGTGTTCAATAAAATTTGCACTGAACTCCAACTCTTACCCCTAACCAAGACTTTGGCAAGACTAAGGATCTGTACAAGGGAACCACTGCGTGTAGGGCACACAACCAATGTGCCAGTTGCTTATGGAAAGCAACTGTTAGGTGGTGAGTGGCTGGAACGAGTTGCCAGAGGAAATAGTAGAGGCGGGTACAATTTTGTCTTAAAAAGTTATATGGCTAAGATGGGTATAGAGGGGTATGGGCCAAACACTGGCAATTGGGACTAGCTTAATAGTAAAAATTGGGCAGCATGAACATGTTGGGCCAAAGGGTCTGTTTCCATGCTGTAATCCTCTGCAACAGACAAAGAGGCAGAATTTTCCCATCTCTCTCCTGGGAAGTTTTGTGGTGGGCTGGACTGGAGAATCCAACTGGAGCCACAAACTCATTGGCCTTAAATCAGGTAACAATTCTCCCAATGGCAGGTTAATGAACAGTGAGGCGGACTTGCCACTGGCTGGTAACATGAATGCCGTTGCATTGGTTTGTATCTCGTGACTGCTCATTAAAACAGCTGATCGCTGACATTCTGTCAGGTCTTTCAATCTCTGTCACACTCATGCGAACTCACAGCAGAGCTAATTCCAATTGCTATTGAGTGCTGAGGCGTACACGAGGTGATCCTCAGAATGCCAGAGCCCTCGGTGAGTGCAGCAACTCTCTGCCACGGTGCTGCACTGCTCCTGTTCGTCACTCTGCTGGGGCAGACCAGTTCCTGCTTCCATGCAGATCTGGTCTTCACAGACAGCACTGTGCTGCTGGACTCTTGGACCCTCCGTGTCACTGAATTAGATCAGTCAGCCCCTGGAGTTGTGGAGTACAGCAATTTCCATCCCCAGTGCCACATACCAGCGTCTATCCAGCCAGCACCATCCAGCTAAAGGAGGGCTGAGCATGGTGGGTGTTGGGGATAGCGAGGGCTCATGATGGCAGGCAAAGGAGCTAGGAGGTGGATGAAGAATACAAATAATGAAAGGCAAAAGGAAAACCGAGGGGAAGCAAGCTGGACCCCGACAAGACTGCACGAAAAGCTCTCAAACATGGGGGTCGAAGGGGATACATATTGTATTCTGGAAATGGACGCACAAAGATAACAGATGTGGTGGATAGAAGTCAGAAGGAGGCAGGGGTTCCGTTGATGGGCTTGGGGGGCGGTTGTTGAATCAAGAAACAGACTTTGTTTTGTGGCTGCTAGATCTTTCACTTTGGATTGCTGACGTCCAGCACAGTCTGGTGAAGATGGGTAGAGAGCACGATGCAAGGATGCTGCACTGGCATTTAAAAATGGTGCTGGGAGCTTTGCCCCAGAACTGATTGCAGTTAGACAAAACAATTCCAGACCAGTTCGTGAATGGGCATGGGTATAATTATTGAGGATACATCAGCAGAAAGTGGTGCGATTCTAACATCCTTACCCGAGGGAAAGGTCCAACAGCAACAGACTGAGGCACAAAAATTGAGCATTGATCTCAAGGTGTTTTACACTGTTACCCCATCTCAACATCTGTGTGCTCAGTTCCCCCCCTCCCCTGGGCCTACATCTGGGCATTCGGTCTTCCCCCTTCTGAATAAGTGTACGCTGTTTCTATTTTTGACAAGTGTACAGAGTCAGGGGAACAGTATAATGATTCCTGTTTCCATATCTGTACGCTCTTCCTTTCCCTATACCTGTGTGCACTTTTTCATGTTTCCCCTGTTGTATATCTGTATGCTATTACCCGTTTCTATATCTGAACATTGTTTCCTGTTACTATATCTGTACGCTGTTTCTCCTTTCTATACAAGTAGTCTGACTCCTGTTTCAATATCTGCATGCTGTTTCCATTTTTGATAACTGTACAATGTTGCCTGTTTCTATGTCTGTATACTGATCCCTTTCCTGTACCTGTGCACTGTTTCCCATGTTTCGATATCTGTGCACTATTTCCCATTATGTTGTTCATCCATCATCATCGATGAGGACCTCGACACCATTACTCATTTCGAGGCTGGATATAGTGTGTCTGAAGGTGACCGATCAGGCCAATTCGGGCACGGAATGTCCTGGCACATATTGGACAGACTTGTGTAGGCACTGTAGTTGTTGCTCTGGACTTGCACAACTTGCACTTAAGTTGTGCTTCAGCAATGCACCTTGCTTCATAAGCTTGACAACTCTTGTGGATGAGGCAGCACCAGATGGGGCGGTTTTGTGCCAGCGTTTCCCAGATGGTCATATCTATGTCACGTGACTTCAAGGAGGCTTTCAGTGTGTCTTTGTAATGTTTCTTCTGCCCTCCATGTGAGCGTCTTCCAGCTGAGAGCTCCCCAAAAAGGAGCTGCTTGGTTATGCGCTCGTCTGGCATACGGATGACATGACCTGCCCACCGGGTCAGCGCTCCAATCAGCAGTGTGTGGACTGATGGTAGACTTTCTCTAAAGAGAACATAAGTGGCTGGTACTTTGTCTTGCCATCTGATGTGTAATATTCTGCGAAGACAAGTCATGTGGAAATGACTGAGCTGTCTTGCATGCCTTCGATTCACAGGCATACAGGAGGGTAGTGAGTACCACGGCGTTGTAGACCATCAGTTTTGTTGCTGGGCTGATTTCTCAATATTCCCATACAGTGGAGTGCAGTCTACCGAAAGCAGAACTTGCCTTTGCTATTCTGCAGTTAACTTCTGTATCACAGTCACTGCTTGGGAGAGGGTGCTGCCAAGATAAGTGAACTGGTCCACTGCCTGTAGTTTCTGCCTTTTGATTGTGATTATGGGTTCTGTGTAGGGTGCATGAGAAGCAGGTTGGTGCATGACTTTGGTCTTTTTAATGTTGATGGTGGGTCCAAAGTTGTCACAAGGCTGTGGAAAATTTGTCCATACTGACTTGCATCTCTGGCTCTGAGCCAGTATACAGGGTGCAGTCATCGGCAAAGACGAAGTCTCTTGGAAGTCTCCTTCACTTTGGTAATAGCTTGAAGTCTCCTTAGGTTGAAGAGCTTCCCATCCACTCTGTACTTGAGGCTGATCCCAGCAACACTGTCCTGGAAGGCATCATTCAGCATGGCAGTAAACATCATGCTGAACAGTATGGGTGTGAGCACACAGTCCTGTTTGACACCATTGGTGACTGGGAATGCCTCAGAGGATTCTCTGCCATCCAGTACTCTGGCCATCATGGAACTGGCGTACCATCTGAATGAATTGGTTGGGGGGGGGGGGGGGGGGGGCAGGTGGCAGCCAAACTTTGACATGATCCTCCACAGGCCGTGTTGGCTTACAGTATTAAAGGCTTTTGCGAGGTCAACAAAGATTGTGTAGAGCTCGTGATTCTGCTCCTGACACTTCTGAAGTTGGCGTGCAGCAAAAATCATGTCAGTAGTCCCGCAACCTTTGTGGAATCCACACTGTGACTCTGGAAGCAGGCCCAGCTCCAGATGAGTGACCAGACGATTTAGCAGGACTCTTGTGAGGGCTTTTCCTGTGATGGAGAGCAGCGAGATTCCTCGGTGGTTGTCGCATACTTGCCGATTGCCCTTTCTCTTGTATAGGATGCGTCTAAGTTCCTGAGGAATGGATTCTTGCTTCCAAAAGGACTGGAACAACTCAGTGAGCTTCTCTAAGTACAGAAACAGCAGATTTGTAAGTCTCTGCGGGTATGGCATCTGCCCCTGGGGCTTTGCCACTGGATAGCTGGCTGACAGCTTTTGTGACTTCAGCTACTATCAACCTGGGGAATCGTCTATTGTCTCATTGTTAATAGATGACAGTTGGTTGAGGACGGCTTCAAAGTGTTCAGTCCATCTCTGTAGGATCTGAGCCCTCTCTGTAATGAGAGTTGTACCGTCTGTACTCAAGAGGGGGGAATTCCTGAGAGATTGAGGTCCATAGTGTTAAGAGCTTCATAGAACCATTTCAAGTCATTTCTGTCAGCATATCCCTGTTTCATCTGTCTTGGCACTCAGCCAGGCATCCTGAAATGTAACCCAATGACTTCAACCAAGTACACTTTTTATTATTTTTCTTTTTTTAAACTTTATTCCAATCCAATCAAGTCAAATTAAAGCCAATTCAGAGACCCAACAAGTTGGGACATTCCTGATCCAAGCTGACAAGACAGGGCTCTCACCTCCTGTCTTGGGTTTGATCTACACGATCCAAGCTGTTTGAAGTAGGTATAGCTCCATCTCCAAGGCTCGATCTCATTTGCATCTTAGCCAAAATGCCCAGATGCCACTTTAAAAAATTGCTTCAAATTAAGCTAAAGCATAACCCAATGACTTCCACCAAGTGCAGTATGTTGATACCATATTTGATCTTGGCCAAGAGGCAGTACACGCTTTTTAATGGTTAGAGAAGGAGATAAGGAGATATTTAAGTAGTGGTTGAGGTTTAACTGTCCCTTTACAGCAGTTCCTCCACAAACCACCTTCTGGTCACAGTGACTGCACTCATGCAAACGTGACCTCCAATCACCTTCACCACTCTGCTGCCTTCACCCAGGCATTTGCCTTCACTCGAAGCAGGAAGGTGTCTCCCGGACACCTTCTTGTCACAGTGACTACACTTAGGCAAATGTGAACTGCAATTGCCAATCGCCTTCGCTGAAAAAAGAACAACACAGCCCGGGAAACAGGCCCTTCGGCCCAACAAGCCCACTCCACCATTTTAACGTTGAGTGCCCTGTTCTACCTATGACCTTTGTCTACACCTATTGGGGAAGATTGAGGGAAGAATAATTTAGGGACAATTTGTTACACCAATCAGCCTAAGAGCACGTTTTTGGGATGTGGGAGGAAACCGGAGCACCCGGAGAAAACCCATGCAGGCACGGGGAGAATGTGCAAACTCCCGCAGACACCGGCCCAAATCCATGTATCTGCACAGCAAACAGTGATAGTCACTGAGCTGTCATGTTGCCCGTCAGTTGGTCCAGTTTAAGCGTACACTAACGACGTGAAGCACTAGGCAACTCTCGAAGCAACATCCAAGAGCAGCCCTCGCACGACCCACCACATGTATGCCCCTTGTTGGTCAACAAGGCGGACTGAATCACCTGTGAAGTAAAAGAAAAGACATCAATAAACATACACAACTTAGACAGACATTTTTCGCATTTATGAATAAACTTTCTTTCGGAAAGAAACAGCAATGGGTGGGGAGAGAACAAACTGACAGAGACAAACGGTCAGTGAGAATTACTTTCCGTCTTCAGCAAACTCCATCGACAATAATGTGTACTTGTGATTTTTCTAATGTGTCGCTGCCCCATCCATCTCCAAATCGTCCATGGGAATTCAGATCTCTCCTCCCCCACCCCCCCTTCCCGGTTTTAACCGTGAGGAGCTGAAGGTTCCGCGGGCCTCTCCCGCCCCCAGTCCCAGTCCCAAGCCCGCGGGGGACACGGTCTCAAACCCTCTGCTGCCCTCACCTTCCACAAATTGGCAGGGAGGTGTGGAAGTAATTTTGATCTTATTTTGTCTGTGATTTAAATGCAGTTAGCAGGCCGGGACTCTTTTTCTCCCCCCCACTCATCCCCTATCCCACCAGTATTTCACTCCAGCGGGGTTCAGACCAGCTCCCCACCTTTCGAACTTGAGGTCCAATTCTAATGGGGGGATCAATCGAGGCCTCCAGAGAGTCCACCAGAAGCGGGTTGTCCCCTGGGCATTGGCACTACCCATCAGGCATGGGGCAGTGCCAAGGGGTCAGGGCACATGGGGCAGGCCTGGGATGGGGCCTGAAGGGGGTGGGGCCTAGGGGATGATCAGTGGGCGTGGAGGTTAGGGTAGGGGTGGTGGAGTTGGGATAGGTGTGGGGGGCCCACCACCACTTTGCACTCAGGACTGGTGGGAGAGGGAGGGAGGCAACCGAGCGAGGTGGGCTAGAGGGATTAGGTCAGCCAGGGGTTGGTTTGGGGGGGTGGGGGGGTAGGGGGGGGCGGTGTGGGGGGTGGGGTGGGCTGGGGGGTGGGCTGGGGGGTGGGGTGGGGGGTGGGGGGGTGGGGGGTGGGGGGGGTGGGTTGGGGGGGTGGGGGGGGTGGGGGGGTCAACACTGCAGGAGGGTTGTTTAACTGTCAGGTGGGGGATGCTGGTGAGGGGCTGGGTCATGGCAGGGGGCCAGTAATCAGACCGTGGGGTGGATGGAGAGCCGGAGTTGCAGGAATCATAGGGTTGGTCAGCAATTGGGAGACTATTAGTACAGGGCAACTGCGCACGCGCCAGTCTCAGTGCTGACAGATCAATGCATGCGAAGTGGCCTGCACAGAACACTGTCACCAGCCTCTCCAGCGGGAATAGGCTCCGATCACTAGTTTTTAATGATATTCTTACTGCTGATCTCTGCAGTGCACAGAGTGTGGGAGATTCTTCTCCGAGCCTCCACTGAAAAAACCAACATGAATTATTCTAGTTTTCATACGAATTCGACACTTAGAACTTTTTGGGAGAATTTCTAACTTGTAAACTAACATGACTGTTCCTGGTACAGCTGACCCCAGAACCACTCAGCCACTTGACTCATGAAGTGATTAACATGGCCCGCAGATTAAGTTACATTTTTAAATGATTGAGGCACTGACACATATTCCATTGAGGAATTTTTTGGGAGAATTTGTATCTTGTGAACTAAAATGATGCAGCTGACCCCAGAACCACTCAGCCACTTGACAAATAAGTGGACATGAAGTGATTAACATGGCCCACAGAGTAAGAAAACATTTTTAAATGATTGAGGCACTGATGCATATTCCATAGAGAAACTGACTTTAAGACAATTAATTTTATTCCCTCTAACTATTACCATCACATTCATCCAGTCCATCTCAGACAGTTCCCTTCCCTTCCTTGACCTTTCTGTCTCCATTTCCGGCAATAAACTACCAATATCCCTTACAAGCCCACTACCCCTCACAGCTTTCTGAACTACAGCTCTTCACACCCTACATCCTGTAAGGACTCCATCCCTTTTTCTCAGCTCCTTTCCTCCATTGCGTTTGTTCCAATGATGCCACTTTCCAAAGTGATGCTTCTGCTATGTGCTCCTTCTTCCTCAACTGTGGTTTCCCACCTACAGTTGTTGACAGGACCTGCAACAGCGTGCGGTCCATCTCCTGCGCCACAATCCTCCCCTCCCTCCCAGAACAACAATAGAGTCCTCTTTGTTCTCACTTCATCCCACCAGCCTCCACATGCAAAGCAAAATCCTCCACCATTTTCGTCAACTCCTGTGTGATGCCACCACTAAACACATCTTCCGTTCATTCCCTCTGTTAGAATTCTGCAGAAATCGTTCCCTCCAGGATGACCTAGTCCACTCCTCCACTATACCCATCACCCATGGCACCTTCCCATGCAATCACAGAAGGTGTAACACCTGTCCCTCTACCTCTTCCATGCTTACCATCCAAGGTCCAAAACCCTCATTCCCAGTTAAGCAATGTTTAACTTGCACCTCTTTCAATTTTGTCTATTGCATTCGCTGCTCCCAATGTGGTCTCTTCTATATCCGAAAGGCCAAACATAGATTAGGTGATTGCGCACAGACCAAAGGTGCTCAGCAAAGCAATCAGGACCCTGATCTCCCCGTTGCTTGCCAGTTTAACACACGATCCAGCTCCCATGCCCACATGTCTGTCCTCCGTTTGTGGAAATGTTCCAGTGAAGCTCAATGCAAACTGGAGGAACAGTATTTCATCTTCCAACTGGGCAACATCACAGCCTTCCAGTCTCAACATCGAATTCAACAACTGCAGATGATCAAGTCTATCCCACCACAACCTCTTTGTTTTCATTTCGTTTCATTTTTAACTGTTCTGTTTTATTTCTTTATTGCCTTTATTTTTCTTCCCCTCCCCCCCTGACTCTTTCCCTTTTTTTTATTTCCCCTTTCCTTACCTTTTCTCCCCTTTGCTTCTCCTTTTTCTCAATTTTACCTTTCTCTCACCCATCTCCCCCCTGCCCCACATCTTCATCTGTTACAACGTACACTCTGATTTCAGCTTCTTGGCTGTTTGGCCATTCACACCTTTTTATTGTCTCTATAGACTCCATTAGGAGCCTTTCTCCTTGTTTTTGTGGCTATGACTCATCTTTCATTCCCTCATCCTACAGTATAAATATCTCCCACTTTCTATGCCGTTTAGCTTTGACAAAGGGTCATGTAGACTTGAAACATCAGCTCTTTGCTCTCCTAACAGATGCTGCCAGGCCTGCTGAGCCTTTCCAGCATTTTCTCTTTTGGTTCCATCCTCACTCCTCTCGTCCATTCCCTCCCCACCTACATCCGGGATTCCTCTGATGCCTTGCATCATATTGATAGCCAGTTCACAGTCTCTGACCACCTCCTTTTCACCATGGATGTGCAATCTTTCAACAACGCCATCACACACAGGATAGCCTGAGAGCTCTTTGCATCTTTCTTGAAAAGAGGCCTGAAGAATTCCATCCACCACCACTCTCCTCTGCCTGGGCTGAACCTGGTTTATCTCTCAACAACTTCTCCTTTAACTTATCCCACTTCCTCCAAATCAAAGTTGTAGCAATGGGTCCTAGCTATGCTTGTCTTTGTATGTGGAACATACCTTGTTCCAGGCCTACCCCGGTCACCTCCCACAACTCCTTTACCAGTAATTAACATCTATTTTTGTGCCTCTTCATTCTCTCATCCAGACCTGTAAAAATTCATCAACTTCGCTTCTAAATTTCCACTCCCTCCATCACCTTCATCCGGTCCATCTCAGGCACTTCGCTTCCTTGACCCTCTGTCTCCATTTCTGGCAATAGACTATCTACCAATATCCATTACAAGCTCACTGACTCTCACAGCTATCTGGATTGCAGCTTTTTGCACCCTACATACTGTAAGGGCTCCATCCCTTTCTTTCAGCTCCTTCGCCTCCATCACATTTGATTGATTCCAATGATGCCACTTTCCAAAGCGGTGCTTCTAATAAGTGCTGCTTTCTCAAACGTGGTTTCCTACCTACAGTTGTTGACAGGGTCCTCAACAGCCTGTGGTCCATTTTCTGCACCACAACCCTCACCTCCTCCCTCCCAGAAAAAGGATAGATTCCCCCATGTTCTCACATTTCACCTCACTAGGCACCACATGCAAAGCATAATCCTCTGCCATTTTCGCCAACTCCAGCGTGATGCCACCACTAAACACATCTTCCCTTCATTCCCTCTGTCAGCATTTCACAGAGAGCATTCCCTTCGGGATAATCTAGTCCACTCCTCCACTATACTCAACACCTCTCCTGTCACCCATTGCACCTTCCCGTGCAATCACAGAAGGTATAACACCTGGCCTTTTACCTTTTTCATGCTTACCGTCCAAGGTCCAAAATACTCATTCCACTGAAAGCAGCATTTCACTAGCACCTCTTTCAATTTATTGCATTCACTGCTCCCATTGTGGTCTCCTCTATGTCGAAGAGACCAAACATAGACAGGGTGATCGCTTTGCTGAGCACCTTCCGACTGTGTGTAATCAGGACCCTGACCTTCTGGTTGCTGGCCATTTTAACACACTATTCTGCTCCCATGCCCATATGTCAGTCCTTGGCCTGCTGCCAGTGAAGCTCAAAGCAAACAGGAGGAACAGCATCTCATCTTCTGGCTGAGCACATTACAGCCTTCCAGTCTCAACATCGAATTCAACAACTTCAGAAGGTTGTCTCTACCCACCTTGACCCCTTTATTTAATTTTATTAAATTTTTTAAAATTTTTATTTAATTTTTAACTGTTCTCTACTTTTTAATTGCTTTACTCTTTCTTCATTTTCCCCCTCCTTCTTTTGTTTCCTTGTCTTTATTTCTCCTATTTTCTCCCCTCTTTTCTTACCTTTTCTCCCTCATCGCTTCCCTTTCCCCCTCGCTTCTCCATTTTACCTCTCTCCCACCCATCTCCCTCCTCCCTCCACATCTTCATCTGTCACCGTTTACCCTCTGATTTCAGCTTCTCTGCCATTTGTCCATTCACACCTTCTATTTTCTCTATGGACTGCCAATAGCAGTCTTTCCCCTTGTTTCTGTGACAATGTCTCATCTTTCATTCCCTCACCCTGCAGTATAAATATCTCCCCCACTCTGTCTTTTAGCTTTCACAAAGGGTCAGTGGGACTCAAAACATCAGTTCTTTTCCGTTCCTACAGATGTTGCCAGACCTGCTGAGATTTTCCAGCATTTTCTCTTTTGGTTACATATATTTAGAGTTAGGAGCTAGAGTTACTATAACAGCAAAGTAGCCAGTCTGCATGCAATGTGTGGAGACCAGAACTGTGCACAGTATTCTAGCTGTTGGTTTGACGAGTGTTTCATACAACTCCATCATAACCTCTGTTATTTTATATTCTATGCCTTGGCTAATAACTTTCCTCACGTGCTATCTTAACAACCTTATCTACCTGTCCTGCTACCTTCAGGGATCTTTGGACATGCACCCCAAGGTCCCTCTGGTTGTCTGTACTTCCTAACATTCAACTGTTCATTGTATATTCCCATGCCTTGTTATACAGCCCCGAATGGTAGCTGTGTTGTAAAACGAACAATAAACCAGGAGATCATAGAATCATAAAATCCCTGCAGTGCAGAAGGAGGCCATTTGGCCCATCGAGCCTACACTGGCAACAATCCCACCCAGGTCCTATCTCTGTAACCCCACGTATTTACCCTTTTAATCCCTGTGATACAAAGAGGTAATTTATCATGACCAATCCACCTAACCTACACATCTTTGGACTGGGAGGAAGCCGGAGCACCTGGGGGAAACCCATGCAGACGTGGGGAAAATGTGCAAACTCCACACAGACAGTGACCTAAGGCCAGAATTGAACCCAGGTCCCTGGCATTGTGAGGCAGCAGTGCTAGCCACTGTGCCACCCCACACTGGTTTTTTGAGGACGTGTAAAAATGGTAGTACATGAATGACTTTAATCTTAATGTGGCTTGGGAAAATCAAATAGGCAAAAGCAGCCATGAGGAAGAGTTCACAGACATATTTCCTAGGATAATATGTTGTGGATCCAACCAAAATAGCCTGATTCCTGGATGTGGAAATGTGTAATGAGGCAGGTTTAATAAACAGAGTAAAAGATTCCTTAGGAAACAGTGACCATTACATGATAGAATTTAGCATTCAGTTTGAGAGTGAGAAACTTGGGTCAGAAACAGCTGTGCTACACTTCAATATAGTAATTACAAGGGAATGAGGGCAGTGTTGGCTGGAGTGGACGAGGAAATAAGTTCAGCAGAAAGTTGATCAGCAATGGCAGGTGTTTATGAAAATAGTTCATGACTCACAACAAAGAGAGATCCCAGTGAGGAAGCAGGATTCCAGGAAGGGGATAAATCAACCATGGTTAATCAAGGAGCTAAGGATAGAACTGAACTGAAAGAAAAAACACATAACGTGGCAAAGTGTGCTCACCCCGAGGATTGGGGAAGTTCCAAAAACCAACAAAAGATGATCAAAAAAAGAGAAACAATGAGGGTAAACTAGCACATAATATAAAAACAGACAGCTTCATTAAATGTATAAAAAGGAAGAGAGAGCAAAATGAACCTAGATGTAGTTCTGTAACTCTTCCCCAACGCCTTACCATTAACTGAGTAAGTCCTGCCCTGGTCAATCTACCAAAATCCATCATCTTGCATTTGTCTAAATCAAACTCCATCTGCCATTCGTCAGCCCACTGGGCCAATTGATCAAGATCCCGCTGCAATTGGAGATAACCTTCCTCATTGTCCACCATGCCACCAATCTTGGTGTCATTTGCAAACTTACTAACCATGCCCCCTATATTCTCATCCAAATCATTAATATATCATGGGGCATTTGCATCAGTATTGGAACAAGAGGGATCTGTACCGTTGGGATGGTCTTCACCTGAACTGATCTGGGACCAGTGTTAGTGGAAAGGATAAATAGGGTAGTCACAAGGACTTTAAACTAGCAAGTGGGAGGAAGGGAAGTATCATGGTTAATGGGGAGGAAAGCAGCAGGTTAGCGTGTGGGTAAGAGAGTTCAACTGCATCGCAAATCAGGAAAAGTTAAAAAGAAGAATTCGAGAGAAATTATTAATGGAGGTGATAGGATTCATAAAGAAGATATAAAGACTAGCATAACAGCACCTTACCTAAATGCTCGTAGCATTTGAAACAAAGTTGATCAGTTGTTAGCCCACAAATCATCGTGAAGAGTCTGATTTAGTGGCCATTACAGAGACGTGGTTGCAGGATGGTCACAACTGGGAGCTAAATATCCAAGAGTATCAGACTATTCGAAAGGACAGACAGGGATGTAAGGGAGGTGGTGTAGCTCTGATATTTAAGGATGACATCAGGGCAGCAGTGAGATGATATAGGTTGTATGGAGAAAAAGGTTGAATCCATTTGGATGGAAATCAGAAATAGTAAGGAGAAAAAGTCACTGATAGGCGTGGTCTATAGGCTGCCAAATAATAACATCACAGTGGGGTGAACAATAAACAAAGAAATAACTGGTGCATGTAAAACTGGTACAGCAATTATCATGGAGGATTATAATCCATGGACCTGATTTTATCATTGCATTGCACCCATTTTCTGGGGCGAAAACTTGGCGAAGTCAGGTGTGAGATCCATGCCCACCTCAGTGCCAATTCCCCCTTTATCAAGGCCCAAAAATGGCCACGATCAGCACTGTGGCCAAGAGGGGGTGCGACATCAATTTAAATTGACTTAATGGGCTGGATGCCCAAACTTACCTGCATTTCGACCTTTACCATTGCGATCGTCCATCCAGATACGGCGCGAAACAGACATGGTCCGCAAAGGTCTGTTTCGGGCACTCCAGCTTCTGAAGAGTTTCCAGCGGCTCTCTAATTCAGACGGGTGGTGGTGGGGAGGGGAGGGGAGGGTGGAGGGGAGGGGAGGGTAGTGGGGAGGGGAGGGGAGGGTGGTGGGGGGGAGGGGGGCAAGCCAGATGTATCACTGGTTGGCGGAGGAGGAGGGAGGCTAGATCGTTCTCTGGTGGGGGGGGGAGGAAGGAGAAGGGAGGCCAGATCATTCTCTGCTGGGGGGAACAGGAGGAGGAGGAGTGCCAGATCCTTCTCTGGTAGTGAGGAAGGCCAGATTGCCCTCTGGTGGGGAGGGGAGAGGAGAAAGGCCAGATCATTCTCTGGCTTGGGGGGGGAAGGAGGGAGACCAGATCATTCTCTGGTGGAGGGGGGGAGGAGGAGGGAGGCAGGCCAGAAGGATCTCTGGTGGGTGGGGGCAGAGCGGGGGGTGCAGAGGGCTCTGCTGCCACTCTGCAGGCGATCAGTGGGAGGAAGGGGGGGCAGGGTGTTGCGTTCGGTCTGGGTGGGGGGGGGGGGCAGGTTGGTGGATAAGGGGGATAGTTATGTTGTGGGGGTGGGGCAATGTCTGTGGGGGCCATCACTTCCAGACCGCTTTATCCATCTTTTGCGACCTGTGAGTGATGTGGTAGGGGAGCGTGTTTCACTTTTGTTTTGCTGCACATGCGCAGTTGAAGGCTCCGATTGGAGCAGCAGCATTTTGGGTGTGTTAAGCCCCGCCCACAGTGCAATTCAGCCCTGATTTTTTTTCAGACTGAGTGCATATTGGGGTGCCTGAAAACAGGGATTATAGGTCAGATCTGAATCACACCCAGATTCAGCATTTAGAATCAAAATGGTAAAATCTGGCCCCTTATGTGTCGATTGGTCAAAAGATGGTTCAAGGCAGCTTTGAGGAGGAGTTCATAGAATGTATTCGCGATAGTTTCCTTGAACAGTATGTAATGGAATCTACGAGGGAGCAAGCTATCCTAGATCTGGTCCTGTATAATGAGATGGGAATAATTAATGCTCTTACAGTTCAGGATCCTCTTGGAAGGAGCGATCACAGTATGGCTTGTTGCGGAGGTGAAGAGGTGGAGGGAGGCTAGATCGTTCTCTGGCTAGAACGATCTAGGATGAAGGAGGAGGGAGCCCTCCTTGGAGGAGAGGAGGAAGGCTAGATCATTCTCTGGTAAGGGGGGGGAGGGGGAGGAAGGAGGCCAGAAGGTAAGATCCAATACCAAAATCTTGTGCTTAAACAAAGGAGTCTACAATGGGATGAGAGAGGGGTTTTGGTAGGAATAACAGTAAAATAGACTATTATTTAAATGTTAAAACATTTGCAACATTTTGCAGGTAATTAAGAAGGCAAATGGAATTTTGTCCTTCATTGCTAGAGGGATGGAGTTTGCAACAAAGGTTATGGTGCAGCTGTATAAGGTGCTGCTGAGGCCACATTGGTGTACTCTGTTCTGTTTTGGTCTCCTTACTTGAGAAAGGATGTAGGTACTACAGCTTTAGGACTGAGTTGAGGAAGAACTTCTTCACCCAAATGGTTGTGAATCTGAAATTCCCTGCCACTGAAGCTGTTGAGGCTACCTCATTGAATGATTTTAAGGCAAGATAGATTTTTTGAACAGTAAAGGTATTAAGGGTTATGGTGAGAGGGCAGGTAAGTGGAGCTAAGTCCATGAAAAGCTCAGCCATGACGTGATTGAATGGCGGAGCAGGCTCGAGGGGCCAGATGGCCTACTCTTGCTCCTAGTTCTCAATATGTTCTTATGATTGGAAAACTGCCAATGTAAGACTCTTATTCAAAAGTTGGGGGTGGGGGCGGTGGTGGCAGTGAAATAATGTGAAATATAAACTGTAGGCCAGTTACCTTAACATCTGTCATTGAGAAAAATAGAGTCTATTATATGTTAACCTTTGATCTCTGTCAATTTCAATGTATGATGCTTTGAGAAAGACTCCCTGTGCAGCTCAGAACAATTGTGGTTTGCAAAAGAGGAGGAAGTTAAATTACAATTATCAAGCAGGCTTTGTCAAGATTGCGGTAATTGAAGTGCATTCAAACATGAAGGGAAATTAAAATAAATACAGGTGGGTGGAGAATAATTGACAATTGAGCTGTCAACTGAGGCTTTTTCAAGGTAATGCACATTGAATTTGATTTAATTTTGTCACATGTACTGGGATGCAGTGAAAAGTATTGCTTCTTGCATGTTATATAGACAAATACCGTTCATAGAATACATAGGGGAGAAGGAAAAGAGATGTTTGTTACAGTCACAGTGTGTGTTAATATATGGTAGGTCAATTCAAAAGTCTGATGGCAGCAGGGAAGAAGCTGTTCTTGAGTTGGTTGGTACAGAAGTCTGAGGTCATGTATCTCTTTCCCAATGTTTTATAGGAATAATGGTGTTGAAGGTTGAGCTGTAGTTGATAAATAGGAGTCTGACATAGGTGTCTTTGTTATCTAGGTGTTCCAGGCTTGAGTATAGAGCCAGGGAGATGGCGTCTGCTATGGACCTATTGTGGCGCTAAGTGAACTACAGTAAATCCAGGCAATCTGGGAGGCCGGAAATGATCCATGCCATGACTAACTTTTCACAGCACTTCATAGCCATCTGGCGATAATCATTAAGGCACACTGCTACTTTGTTAGAGATCAAAGTTTTCCAATGAAATTGAAAAGGTTTCAAAGATTTCAGTTTGTTAAGAAGCCTGAGTAACCTCAATGCTGTGTGCATGAAGTGGAGCTGAGTGCACAATCTGCGGACTGGAATGGAATTTCCAGCCCCCAACCCCCACACCTCCAAACCTCCCCCAGATGAAATTGCCAACTCCTCTCTGTCAGGACTTCAAAGGGGTCTGCTCTCACCTGCAGCTTCTGACAGAGAGGAAGAGAAATCTCTGCTGCAAGATGGAGTACTACAGTGATTTAAAAGCTTGTCAGGTGACGGGGGGGGAGGGGACATGGAATTTAAAGTGACCCAGCCACATTGGAATTTTCAAAGCTGATAGGCAGGGATGCAGATGTTGATTACAGGACTGTCCAAAATTACCACGCCAGGAATGGTCATCAGGGTGAGGGGACAGTTCAGCAATGAGACCATCATCCCAGGTGAGAATGGCGAGTTCAACCCTTTGCCCCCAGTCTGAGCCCACCCAACCCCTTGAAGGACCCTTCCTCTGCAACCTGGCACTGGCAGAGGGGCAAATGACCACTGACTTACCACCTCAAGCCCCCTCGTGGCCCAAGGCGCTAGGCCAGGGAGCAGTGCACTGTTGGCATTGCCAAGGTGCAAGGCCTGGAAGTACATCTAAGGGCAGGGGAGGAACTGAATGGGAGAGTCAGGTTAGGTCACCCACACAGTGGGGAGGTGTGGGTGATTCATGATCCAAGTGATGGGTAGTATTTCCCTGGACTCTCAAGGTCCAGCACACCATGGACCTGCTTTTGGGCAGCAACTGCAAGGTATGGTGGCTGGGGTGGGGAGAGGGAATTGCTGGTGAATGATGGAGGGCTGGTGAATGACGAGAGGCCTGGTGAATGGCGGCAGGGCAGGGGGCCAATGAATGGTGGCGGACATTGATGAATGCCTGTCAAACCCAGAAATTATATTCAAATGCATTTGCATATTAATTGGGTTGCTGTCCATTCTGGATAGGAACCCAATCAGGTCCTTTGGAGGTTAATTTGGAAAAGTCCTCATGCTTGTTAGGAATCCTGTTTTTTGGCTGACAATCCATTCTCTGGGTCAAACTGGATTCTCACCAGCCATGAGGGAAGGTTGGAGAATCAGGACCCCCATCAAATGGGGCTCTTAACTACACACCTGGCCATCTCCTCAAAAAATTCAATCAAGTAACAAAACCATGCTGACTGTTCCTGTTCAATCTCTGCTTCTCTGAATGCTGATTAATTCTGTCTCTCAGAAGTGCTTCCAATGGTTTCCCCATCACTGAACAAAGACTGACTGGCCTGTAGTTAGGAGGGCTAAAACGTATCATGAAGTGTCCTTGGAAAACAGGATTAAGGAAAGTTCCAAAGCATTTTATACATATATAAGGAACAAAAAGGTAGCTAGGGAAAGGCTAGGCCCACTCAAGGATATGGAGCCGGAGAAAGTGGGTGAGTCTGTAACGAATACTCTACATTGGTATTCACAAAGGAGAAGGACATAGAACATAGAACATTACAGCGCAGAACAGGCCCTTCGGCCCATGATGTTGCGCCGACCAGTTAAAAAAAACCAATGCCCTCTAACCTAAACCAATCCCTCTCCATCCATAAACCTATCCACGGATCTCTTAAACGCCCCCAAACTAGGCACATTTACAACTGCAGCACGCAGGGCATTCCAATCCCTCACCACCCTCTGGGTAAAGAACCTACCCCTGATATCCATCCTATAACTACCCCCCCCTTAATTTAAAGCCATGCCCCCTCGTGCTAGCTTTCTCCATCCAAGGAAAAAGGCTATCACTGTCCACCCTATCTAAACCTCTAATCATCTTATATGTTTCAATAAGATCCCCTCTTAGCCGCCTTCTTTCTAACGAAAGCAACCCCAAATCCCTCAGTCTCTCCTCATAGGACCTCCCCTCCATACCAGGCAACATCCTGGTAAACCTGCACCCTCCCCAAAGCCTCCACATCCTTCCTATAATGTGCGGACCAGAACTGCACACAATACTCCAAGTGCGGCCGCACCAGAGTTGTGTACAGTTGCAACATGACGCTGCAACTCCTAAATTCAATCCCCCTACCAATAAACGCCAAGACACCATATGCCTTCCTAACAACCTTATCTACTTGATTCCCAACTTTCAGGGATCTATGTACACATACACCTAGATCCCTCTGTTCATCCACACTATTCAGAGTCCTCCCGTTAGCCCTATACTCGACACATCTGTTATTCCTGCCAAAGTGAATTACCTCACACTTCTCCGCATTAAACTCCATCTGCCACCTCTCGGCCCAACTCTGCAACCTGTCCAAGTCTCCCTGCAAACTATGACACCCTTCCTCACAATCTACCACACCTCCGACTTTGGTGTCATCAGCAAATTTACTAATCCACTCAACTATACCCTCATCCAGATCATTAATAAAAATTACAAACAGCAGCAGCCCCAAAACAGATCCCTGAGGCACACCACTCGTAACTGAACTCCATGACGAATACTTATCATCAACCACCACCCTCTGTCTCCTATCTGCTAGCCAATTCCTGATCCAATTACCTAGATTACCCCCAATCCCATACATCTGCATTTTCTGCAGAAGCCTTCCATGGTGAACCTTATCAAACGCCTTACTAAAATCCATATATACCACGTCAACTGCCTTATTCCCATCCACCTCTTCGGTCACTTTCTCAAAAAACTCAATAAGGTTAGTAAGGCACGACCTACCCGCTACAAAACCATGCTGACTATCTCCAATCAATTCATTACTCTCCAAATAACTATAAATCCTATCCTTAATAATTTTTTCTAAAACCTTGCCCACAACAGAAGTAAGACTCAACGGTCTATAATTCCCGGGGAAGTCTCTGTTCCCCTTCTTAAACAATGGGACAACATTCGCTATCCTCCAATCTTCCGGCACTATACCTGAGACCAACGACGACCTGAAGATCAGAGCCAGAGGCTCTGCAATCGCCTCTCTTGCCTCCCAGAGAATCCTAGGATAAATCCCGTCCGGCCCAGGGGACTTATCTATTTTCAAACCCTCAAGAATATCCAGCACATCCCCCTTATCAACTGCAATACTGTCTAGTTTACATCCCTGTAACCCAGTGCTCTCCTCAGCTATATTCATGTCCCCCTGTGTGAACACCGAAGAGAAATATTGGTTCAATGCCTCTCCAATCTCTTCCGGTTCCACACACAACTTCCCTCTGCTGTCTGTAACTGGCCCTAATCTTGCCCTAACCAACCTTCTGTTCTTAACATATCTATAGAACGCCTTAGGATTCTCCTTAATCCTATCAGCCAAAGTCTCCTCATGTCCTCTTTTAGCCCTTCTTAACTCACTCTTCAACTCCCTCCTAGCCAATCTAAAGCTTTCTAGTGCACTACCTGAGTCTCATCCGAACATAAACCTCCTTTTTCTTTTTAACCAACAAATCAACTTTTTCAGTGCACCACGGTTCCCTAGCTCGACCAATTCCTCCTTGCCTGACAGGGACATACCTATCAAGGACTTGCAGTAGCTGCTCCTTGAAAAAACTCCACATTTCGGACGTTCCCAGTCCCTGTAGTCTCCTAGTCCAACCTATGCTTCCTAATTCTCTCCTAATAGCCTCATAATTACCCTTCCCCCAGCTAAAACTACTGACCCGAGGTTCATAGAACATAGAACATAGAACATTACAGCGCAGAACAGGCCCTTCGGCCCACGATGTTGCGCCGACCAGTTACAAAAACAATGACCCACTAGCCTATACCAATCCCTTTTCGTCCATAAACCTATCCAGAGATCTCTTAAACGCCCCCAAACTAGACGTATTTACAACTGCAGCAGGCAGGGCATTCCAATCCCTCACCACCCGCTGGGTAAAGAACCTACCCCTGACATCCGTCCTGTAGCTACCCCCCCTTAATTTAAAGCCATGCCCCCTCGTGCTAGCTTTCTCCATCCGAGGAAAAAGGCTATCACTATCCACTTTCCATCACTAAGGTGAACGTAACCGAATTGTGGTCACTATCACCAAAATGCACACCAACTTCCAAGTCCAGCACCTGGTCTGGCTCATTTCCCAGCACCAAATCCAACACAGCCTCACCTCTAGATGGCCTATCTACATACTGAGTCAAAAAACCTTCCTGCACGCTTTGTACAAAAACTGACCCCTCTAACGAGCTAGAGCTATAGCAATTCCAATCAATATTAGTAAAGTTAAAGTCCCCCATAACAATTACCCTATTACTTTCACTCCTAACCAGGATCGTCTCCGCAATCCTTTCCTCAACCTCTCTAGAACTTTTAGGAGGTCTATAAAAGACTCCCAACAGGGTGACCTCTCCTTTCCTATTTCTAATCTCAGCCCATACTACCTCAACAGACAAGTCCTCATCAAACTTCCTCTCTGACACAGTGATACAATCCTTGACTAATAATGCTACCCCTCCCCCCCTTCTACCTCCTCCTCTACTCCGACTGAAGCATTTGAACCCCGGAACCTGCAACAACCATTCCTGACCCTGCTCTATCCATGTCTCTGAAATGGCTACAACATCAAAGTCCCAGGTACTGATCCACACTGCAAGTTCATCCACTTTATTGCAAATACTCCTCGCATTAAAGTATATGCATTTCAAACCCTGCTCCGCCCCACTCCCACGATGCCGTGCATTGCAGTCCCCATCTATGCCCCCCTCACTTTCACCCCCTCTACTCAGGATTCCACCCCCCCTCCGAATCAGTTTAAACCCCCTGCATAGCCTTTGCAAATTTACCCCCCAGGATATTGGTTCCCCTCTGATTCAGGTGTAGCCCATCCCTCTTATAGAGGTCCCACCTTCCCCAGAATGAGCCCCAATTGCTCAAGTACCTGAACCCCTCCCTCCTGCACCATCCCCTCAGCCATAAGTTCAAACTTTCCCTCTCTCTATTCCGCTCTAAACTATCCCGTGGCACAGGCAAGAGTCCGGAGATAACCACTCTTTCTGACTTGGCCTTTAGTTTCCACCCCAACTCCATAAATTTCTGCTTAATATCCCCTTCCCTTAACCTCCCTATGTCATGCGTCCCCACATGAACTATGACTTGGGGTTGATCTCCTTCTCCCCTAAGGGTCCTGAATACCCTTTCCGATACATCCCGGACCCCAGCCCCTGGGAGGCAACACACCAGCCCTGAGTCCCTACCATTACTTCCGACTCTCCTATCCGTCCCCCTAACTGTGGAGTCCCCAATCACTAGGCCCAATCTTTTACATCCCCTAACCACCTGAGCTTTCACAATAGGCTCACCACCAGAGACCTGCTCCCTTTGGCTATCCCCAGTTGATTCCTCCTCAACTGTAGCCTCCAGGACCGAAAACCTATTTTGGAGGGGAACAGCCCTAGGGGATTGTCCCCCCAATTGCTTCTTTCCCCTCTTCCAGGCATTTACCCAAGACTCATTTCTAGGAGTGACTATCTCCTTATAACTCCTATCGATGTCCGCCTCCGCCTCCCGAATTATGCGGAGTTCCTCCAATTCCAACTCCAGCTCCTTAACACGCTCCTCCAGAAGCTGCAATCGAACACACTTCCTACAGGTAAAATCACCAGAAACACTACTGGTGTCCCTCACCACATACATCCCACAGGAGATGCAGCTTACAGCCTGAACTGCCATCCCTGAAACAATTACCAGCAGAGCAAAAAAAAATAAAAAAAACTTCCCACACACTTATAATTTTGGTTAGAGGAGGTGGGAGGGTGGGATTCTCTACCAGTGTAGAGGATCGGGTATCCTCTCTGTGCTAATTTATAGGGTCAGGGACCCGAGAAAAAAAACTACAACTACCGGTAAGCGTCCTAGTGACGACTTCCGGTTTCTAACTAATTTTTAAAAAACCACCGCTACTCGCGACTTTAAACTAGAAATAAAACGTTAAAAAATATAAACAGAAAATGTACCTTTCTTGCGACCTCCTCACATGCCGAAAAATCGCTGCCTCTCGATGCTGCTCCTCAGGAACAATGAGGCTGATACTCGGAGGTAGGTGCTTATAAAACTAAAAAAAAACTACAACTACCGGTAAGCGTCCTAGTGACGACTTTCGGTTTCTAACTAATTTTAAAAAAACCACCATGGTGGATGGTAGATGATCAGTCCTGAGTGGGTATGCGGATATTCTAAGGCTATAAAAAAGGTGTTGGGTGTTTTGAAAACCATTACAGGACCTGAAGGGATCGATCCCGGAAGCTGGGCTGAGTGCACAATCTGCAGACTGGAATGGAATTCCAGAATACGGAGGGAGGCGAAAGCTGGGGTCTTGTACAAAATCTTTGTACCCTATTTACTCACAGGAGTGGTCCAAGAGGACAGGAGGATAGCCAATGTTGTTCCTTTGTTTAAGAAGGGCAACAGGGATAATCCAGGAAATTACAGGTGAACCTTATATCAGTGGTAGAGAAATCACTGGAGCGGATTCTTAAGGACTTATTAGTGATAGGCAGCATGGCTCTGTGTAGAGGAGGCTGTGTCTCTCAAATTTGATTGAGTTTATTGAGGAAGTGACAAAAATGATTGACGAGGGGAGGGTGTTGTCTCCATGAACTTTATCATGGCCTTTGGCAAGGTCCCATGGAATCTGCAGTGAGCTGGTAAAATGGATATAAAACTGGCTTGGTCATAGAAGACAGAATAGTGGTAGAAGGCTGTTTTACTGACTAGAGATCTGTAACCCATCTAAAGTTTATTTATTAATGACACAAGTAGGCTTACGTTAACACTGTCATGAAGTTACTATGAAAATCCCGAAGGAACATGAGTGGTGTTCTGCAGGGATCCTTAGGACCCAGAAGAATCCTGACCAGGAGCTGACTCGCACCAGCCAATCACATGTGACTTTCGGCCAGCGCTGCAGTCCTGGAATTGGAGCCTTCACTTCCCTGACTTCCGGGATAAGGGCCCCAATTCCCCCTCAACCTCCAGGACCGGGGCCCTCACTACCTCGGCCTGCAGGACGGGTCCCTAATTCCTCCCGACCGCTGGGACCAGGGCCTTCACTCTCCCCACCACTGGGACCGGGGCCCTCGCCCCCTTGACTTCTGGGACCGGGGCCCTCACTCCTCCACCTCCAGGACCAGGGCCCTCGTTCCGCCAACCGGTAGAAATAGCAGAGATGCTCAATGAATACTTTACTTCGGTATTCATGGTGAAAGGAGATCTTGGTGGTTGTAGTGCAGGCTTGCAGAGGGCTGAAATACTTGAGTATGTGGATGTTAAGAAAGAGGATGTGTTGGAGGTTTTGAATAGCATCAAGGTAGATAAGTCGCCAGGACCAGATGGGAAGTACCCCAGGTTACTGTGGGAGGCAAGGGAAGAGATTGCAGAGCCTCTGGTGATGATCTTTGCGTCATCGATGGAGACGGGAGAGATTCCAGAGGATTGCGGACGTGGTTCTTATATTCAAGAAAAGGAATAGAGATAGCCCAGGAAATTATCGACCGGTGAGTCTAACCTCAGTGGTTGGTAAGTTGATGGAAAAGACCCTGAGAGACAGGATTTATGGACATTTGGAGAAGTATAGTATGATCAAAAATAGTCAGCATGGCTTTGTCAAAGGCAGATCGTGTCTTACGAGCCTGGTTGAGTTTTTTTGAAAATGTGACTAAACACAGTGATGAAGGAAGAGCGGTAGATGTGGTTTCTGTGGACTTCAGCAAGGCGTTCGATAAAGTCCCCCATGCAAGACTTCTTGAGAAAGTGAGGGGGCATGGGATCCAAGGGGACGTTGCTTTGTGGATCCAGAACTGGCTTGCCCGCAGAAGGCAGAGCGTGGTTATAGGTGAGTCTTTTTCTTCATGGAGGTCGGTCACCAGAGGATAACATGGGGGGGGTTGTGAATTGAGTCGCTGTGGGTGGAGTTGAGGAATAGAAAGGGGGCCATTACTATGCTAGGAGTGTACTATAGGCTGCCCGATAGCCCGTGGGCAGTGGAAGAGGGTATATGTAGGGACATTTTGGATAAGTGTAGGAAGAATAGGGTTGTTGTAGTGGGAGATTTTAATCTCCCTGGGGTGGATTGGAAGGTGCCTAGAGCTGGGGGGTCTGATGGGGAGGAATTTGTAAGATGTGTATTGGAAGGATCCTTGCAACATTGTGTAGATAGCCCGACTAGAGAGGGGGCGATACTTGATTTAGTTCTGGGAAATGAGCCGGGTCAGGTGGTTGAGGTTGCGGTAGGAGAACATGTGGCTAATAGTGACCACAACTCCGTCTACTTTAGGATACGAATGGAAAAAGATGAGTGCTGTCCTTGGGGGGGGTGCTAAATTGGGGGAAGGCTAGATACAGCCGGATTAGGCAGGAACTTAGGGATACAGACTGGAATAGGCTATTGGAAGGCAAGACCACATTAGGCATGTGGGAGTCTTTCAAGGGAAAACTGCAAAAGGTGCAGGAAAGGCATGTGCCGGTTAGGAGAAAGGATGGGAAAGGTAGGATTAGGGAACCGTGGATTACTAGAGATATAGAAGACCTGGTTAGGAAGAAACGAGAGGCGTATGTCAGGTCTAAGCAGCTGGGAATGGAGAGAGCATTGGAGGAATACAGAGAGAGAGTAGGAGGGATCTCAAACGGGGAGTTAGGAGAGCAAAGAGGGGGCATGAGATGGCTTTGGCAGGTAGGGTTAAGGAGAATCCAAAGGCGTTTTACTCTTGTCTTAAGAACAAAAGGGTGGCTAGGGGTAAAATCAGTCCTCTGAGGGACAAACGTGGGGAACTGTGCTTAGAGGCAGAGGGAATGGGGGAGATCCAGAATGAATACTTTGCGTCGGTATTCACGAAGGAGAGGGGCTTGATGTCTAGTACGGTCATTGAGGGAGCAGTAGACCGATTGAAAGATCTATTGATTACGAGGGAAGAAGTGTTAGGGCTCTTAGAGGGCATTAAACCAATAAATCTCCAGGGCCTGATTGCATTTAATCTAGGCTGCTTAGAGAGGCGAGGGATGAGATTGCTGGGCCTCTGACGCAAATCTTTGTCTCTTCTTTGGACACAGGCGAGGTCCCAGAGGACTGGAGGATAGCAAACGCGGTACCGTTGTTTAAAAAGGGTAGGAGGGATAGCCCAGGTAACTATAGGCCGGTGAGCTTAACGTCAGTTGTAGGTAAGTTGATGGAGAGGGTTCTTGGGGATAGGATGTATGCGCACTTGGAGCGTTGCGATCTGATTAAGGATACGCAGCATGGCTTTGTCAAGGGGAAGTCTTGCCTTACGAATCTGGTAGAATTCTTTGAAGAGGTGACAAAAACGGTCGACGAAGGATGAGCCGTTGATGTCGTCTATATGGATTTCAGTAAGGCGTTTGACAAAGTCCCTCATGGTAGGTTGGTACAGAAGATTAAAGCTCATGGGATATGTGGTCAGGTATCTAGATGGGTAGAGAACTGGCTTGCTAAGAGGAGTCAGAGAGTAGTAGTGGAGGGGTCTTTTTCTAGCTGGAGGTCTGTCACTAGTGGTGTGCCGCAGGGCTCGGTACTGGGACCTCTTCTCTTTGTAGTGTACATAAATGATTTGGAAGAGGGAGTAGGTGGTGTGATCAGCAAATTTGCTGATGACACCAAGATGGCTGGATTGGCGGGCAGTGAGGAGCAGTGTCTGGCAATACAGCAGGATGTTGATTGGGCAGATACGTGGCAAATGGAGTTTAATCCGGATAAATGTGAGGTGATGCATTTTGGCCGGAATAATGTAGGGGGAAGTTTTATGATAAAGGGTAAGCCCGTAAGGAGTATAGAGTCGCAGCGAGACCTGGGGGTGCAAGTGCACAAGTCTTTGAAGGTGGCAGTGCAAGTGGAGAGTGTGGTGAAGAAAGCCTATGGTATGTTAGCCTTTATAGGAAGGGGTATAGAATATAAGAGCTGGAGTCTAATGTTGCAGTTGTACAGAACGTTGGTTGGGCCGCATTTGGAGTACTGCGTACAGTTCTGGTCGCCTTACTACCGGAAGGACGTGGAGACTCTGGAGAGAGTGCAGAGGAGGTTTACCAGGATGTTGCCTGATATGGAAGGACTGAGGTATGAGGAAAGATTGAAGAAATTGGGGCTCTTTTCCCTTGAAAGATACCAACTGAGGGGGGATCTTATCGAGGTATATAAGATTATGAAGGGTAAAGATAGAGTAAACGGAAGTAAGCTATTTCCTATAATAGAGACACGTAGGACAAGGGGCCATGGACTTAAGGTGAGGGGGGAGCGGTACAACACAGATATTAGAAGGAGGTTTTTCACACAGAGGGTAGTGAGGGTATGGAATGCTCTGCCAAGTAAGGTGGTGGAGGCAAACACGCTAGAGTCCTTTAAGAGTAACTTAGACAGGCATATGACTGAGTTGGAGATGAGTGGATATAGGAGAATCTTTTAAATAAGGGTCAGTAGCATTGGGGCGTCCCTGGTAATGTAAATGGGTATAGTATGATAATAATGTTTTTTCTCTTTTCAGTCACAGGTTTTAAGTTGGTCCACCTCGTGTCCAACGAGGGGCATACACGCGATGGGTCGTACTGGGGCTGCTCTTGGTTGTTCGAGATTGGCCTAGTGCTTCATGTCGTTAGTGTGTGCCTAAACTGGACAAGATACTGGGCAAGATGACAGCTCAGTGACTATCACCGATTGCTGTGCAGACACATGGATTTGGGCCGGTGTCTGTGGGAGTTTGCGCATTCTCCCCGTGCTTGCGTGGGTTTTCTCCGGGTGCTCCGGTTTCCTCCCACACCCCAAAGATGTGCTGTTAGGCTGGTTGGCAGAAATAAATTGTCCCTAAATCAGTTTCCCTCAATCTGGATGGCCATAAAACATTAGACAGGGGTCATGAGTAGAGAGGTGGACTGGTGGTGTTGAGATGGCGGCACGGGCTCGTTGGGCCGAAGGGCCTGTTTCCCGGGCTGATTTTGTTCTTTGTTCTTCTATATATAAATGCAGCACATTTATGCACTGGGCCAGTCTTTAATCTTCTATTCTAAAACTCTGGGCCTTAGACATTGTGTTTCTTTTTCCTGTTTTGTTTTCTGTTTCTGCAGTTGACGGAACAGTTTGTGGATGTTGATAAGATCAAACGTTCAACTAGAAATGAAACCTGGGTTCAGCATTTCTGTCCTCTAATTGTAGCAGAAGAAAATAACGATAAAGTTGTAAACATTTCGACAAATAATGCTACGCTGCGATATATTCAAGCTGCATACTGAGAAAAAAATCGTTATGGAGTGCCCCAAGGATCTGTTCTGGGACCCTTGCTCTTTGTGATCTTTATAAATGACCTGGATGAGGAAGCGGAGGGATGGGTTGATAGGTTTGCCAATGACACGAAGCTCGGAAGTGTTATGGATAGTTTGGAGGGATGTCAGAAGTTGCAGCAAGACATAGATAGGATGCAAGACTGGGTGGAGAAGTGGCAGATGGACTTCAACCTGGATAAGTGTGTGGTGGTTCATTTTGGAAGGTCAAATGGGATGAAGGAATATAACATTAAGGATAAGACTCTTAGCAGTGTGCAAGATCAGAAGGATCTTGGGGCCCAGATTCATAAGACTCTCAAATCGGCTTCACAGGTAGAGGATGTGGTTAAGAAGGTGTATGGTGTACTGGCCTTCATCAATCGAGGAATTGAGTTTAGGAGTCGGGAGAAAATGCTGCAGCTGTATAAGACCCTGGTCAGACCCCACTTGGAGTACTGTGCTCAGTTCTGGTTGCCTCATTACAGGAAGGATGTGGAAGCCATTGAAAGGGTGCAGAGGAGATTTACCAGGATGATACCTGGATTGAGTGGCATGCCTTATGAGGATAGGTTGAGAGAGCGCGATCTTTTCTCTTTAGAGAGACGAAGGATGAGAGGGGACCTGATAGAGGTGTATAAGATGATGAGAGGTATTGATTGGGTGGACTCTCAGAGGCTTTTCCCCAGGGCTGAAATGGCTGCCACAAGAGGACACAGGTTTAAGGTGCTGGGGAGTAGGTACAGAGGAGATGTCAGGGGTAAGTTTTTCACTCAGAGGGTGGTAGGTGAGTGGAATCAGCTGCCATAGGTGGTGGTGGAGGCAAATCCCTTAGGGTCTTTTAAGAGACTTCTGGATGAGTACATGGGACTTAATAGGATTGAGGGTTATAGGGAAGCCTAGTAGGCAGAGATAAGATTGGCGCAACCCGTGGGCCGAAGGGCCTTTTTGTGCTGTAGTTTTTTTATTCTATAAACAACATCCGGGACCAGGGCCCTCACTTTCCCCAACCTCCAGGACTGGGGCCCTCACTCCCTTGACTTCCGGGACCATGGCTCTCACTCTTCCCTCGACTTCCGGGATCAAGGCCATCACTCCCCCATTTCGGGGACCGGGGCCCTCGCTCCTCTGATCTCCAGGACCGGGGCCCTCGCTCCTCTGATCTCCAGGACCGGGGCCCTCACTCTTTCCCCCAACCTCAGGGATCAGAGCCCTCACTCCCCTGCCATTCACTCCACTGGCCTCCAACCCCTCTGACACGGAGAGCTGCAACCTTGTGGCCCTAAGCACTCCCTCCATCCCCATCCCCTCTTCGACAATTGCCCCACAATCCTAAAAAATCAACTCTCACTGCTTGAAAATGACAACGCTGCATTTTTAAATTTATTTGCAAGTTGAGAGGTCCTCCAACCTCTGAAGGAAGACCCAGACCTGGCAGTGACACATCAGACCCCAACATATGGACCTGGCCATCAACTCATCTGCGCCTGTGACCCCAGGGTCCCCATCCACTTTGACCCGTCTACGGTGGAGCGTGTTCTGGACATCCTCTAAAGCCAAACCACAGCCCAACAACAACATAGAATGCCCGACTGCGCAGACTATTGACACAGGAACCGCAACCATGGCAACAGATCCTTCATGCATACTCCAACCAAAGTGAACAGCCCAATTGGACATAGCAATACACTCAATACCACATGCTAGTCATAGTTTCCCAAGCATGAAAAGAAGCAGCCACTCCTGGATATGTGGAAAACTGCAGGCGATCCCAAAGTCCTTCTCCCCACCTTACTCCTGGCAAATGTTCAATCTCTGGAAAACAAGCTGGACAAACTTAACGCCAGTCTCACTTTTCAAAGGGAACAGAGAGACTTCTGTGCCCCCTGTTTCGTGGAGGCATGGCTCACTACTGCTTCACCAGACTGTGCCCATCCACCAAAGGACTTCTCAATCCATTGAATGGACTGTACAGCACCACAGCAAGACTAGGGGAGGTGGGGTCTGCCTTCTAATCAATACCTCTTGGTGCCCAGACATATATCATAGCAAGTTTTGCTCCCCTCTCTTACATCCACATATCCCCCAATCTCTCTCTCACATCCACATATCCCCTGATCTCGCTCTCACATCCACATATCCCCCGATCCTTCTCTCTCATCCACATATGCCTGATTTCTCTCTCTCATTCTCATATCTCCGATCTCTCTCTCTCTCTGACATCCAGGTACCAAAATAACATGTCTCCTGTTCCACTACAGGCCCAAACATCCTAGATTACTCAAATGTCCAACATGCCTACTGCTCTATCGCACACCCACACTTTGGCAAATCAAACTGAGGCTTTGCTCCTGCTCTCGGTTTAGAAGCAAAAACTGAAACAGGAGAATCCAATAAAGAAAGTTGTGCAATGTTGGTCTGAGGAATTGGATGATCTTCTACTGGGACAGCTTGGAGTCACTGATCATATTTAAAAACTCTGCAACTAGCCTGAATGAGTACGCCATTAGAGTGACAGACATCATTAGTAAATGTGTAGAAGACTATGCCAAAGAAGCAAATCCGTGTGTTTCCCAACCAGAAACTATGGATGAACAGGAATATCCACTGCTCGCTGAAGTCCAAGTCTAAGGCATTCAAGTTAGACGAAACCGACCTATACAAAAAATCCAGATATGATCTATAGAGATCCATCACAAATGCCAATGGACAGTATCAGACACAGCTAGAGTGTCTACCCACATGAACCCCCAGTGACTCAGGCAAGGTCTGCAAGACATAACAGGCTACAAGATGAAGGTATGTAGAATCGCTGGCTCCAATGCATCCCTCCTTGATGAGCTCAATACATCCTGTGCCCATTTTGACCAAAAGGTCAGCAAGAGCACACTCTGCACTCCGGGAGCCTCAGACAAACCTGTATCTGAGGTCATTATTGCAGACATCATTAACCTCTCCTTACTCTGTATCTGCTTCAAGAAGCCAACCATCATCCTGGTACCAAAGAAAAGCCAGGCAGAGTGCCTTAATGACTATGGCCCAGTGGTTCTGACATCCATTATTATAAAGTGCTGCAAAAGATTAGTCATGGCACAAATCAATTCCGGCTTCCCAGATTGCCTGGATCCACTACAGTTCACTTAATGCCACAAGAGGTCCACAGCAGATGCCATCTCCCTGGCCCTACACACAACACTGGAACGCCTGCATAACAAAGATACCTATGTCAGACTCCTATTTATTGACCACAACCCAACCTTCAACACCATTATTCCTACAAAACTCATCTCCAAACTCCATGGCCTAGAGGTTGGCACCTCCCTTCTGTGACTATGTATCCTAGACTTCCTAACCCAGAGACCACAGTCAGGATAAGCAACAACACGTCCTTCACAATCATCCTCAATTCTGCCACACAAGGCTGTGTCCTCAGCCCCTTACTATACTCTTTATGCATCTATGATTGTGTGGCCAAATTCCACTCCAACTCGATTTTCAAGTTTGCTGTGACACCACATTAGTGGGTTGGATCACAAACAATGATAAGACAGAGAACAGGAAAGAGAGAGAGAGAATCTGGTGAACTGGTGCGATGACATTAGGGGACAGATTATTGTCAACGAAATGAAGGAGATTGTCATTGACTTCAGGGAGCACAGTGGAGGACATTCTCCTGTCTATACGGTAACATGGTTAGCACTGCTGCTTTACAGCTCCAGGGACCTGGGTTCGATTCTCAGCTTGAAGGACTGTAAGAAAAGTCGTGTATATCAAAGGAAATAAAGGAGAGTATTAAATTAAAAACTGATGCATACAGAGCTGCTAAAAATAGTGGGGAATTAGAAGATCGGGAAAGATTTAAAAACAACAAAATGACTAAAAAAGCGATAAAGGAAAAGTAGAGTATGAAACTAAACTAGCTCTAACTATAAAAAATGATAGTAACAGTTTTTATAAATATATAAAGAAGAGAATGGCTAGAGTGAATGTTGGACCCTTGGAGGACAAGAGGGGGGATTTAAGGGTAGGAAACGAGGAAAGTTTTTTTTTATGTCGGTCTTCACGGAGAACACAAATAGCTTACTGAATATTAAAGATATAGAGGGTTGGTAGGAGATGAGGTCCTTAATACAATTGCTGTCACTAGAGAGGTAGTGCTTGGTAGGCTAATGGGACTGAAGGTAGACAAGTCCCTGGGACCAGATGGAATGCATCCCAAGGTTCTGAAAGAAATGGCAGAAGTAATAGCAATGCATTAGCAGCTATTTATCAAAATTCGCTGGACTCTGGGGAAGTGCCGGCAGATTGGAAAACAGCTACTGTTATGCTGCTGTTTAAAAAAGGTAGCAGACAAAAGGCGGGTAACCACAGGCTGGTTAGCCTAACGTCCGTAGTTGGGAAAATGCTAGAATCCACCATTAAAGAAGAAATAGCAGGACACCTAGAAAAGAACAGTTTGATCGAGCTAACGCAGCACAGATTCATGAAGGGAAAGTCGTGTTTGACCAATTTACTGGATTTTTATGAAGGTGTGACTAGTGTGGTAGACAGAGGGGAATCAATAGATGTGGTGTTTTTAGATTTCCAAAAGGCATTCGATAAGGTGCCTCACAAAAGGTTGCTGCAGAAGGTTAGGGTACAAGGAGTTGGGGGTAAAGTGTTAGCGTGGATTGAAGATTGGCTATCTAACAGGAAGCAGAGAGTTGGAATAAATGGATACTTTTCTGGTTGGCAGTTGGTGACTAGTGGAGTGCCGCAGGGATCAGTGCTGGGGCCTCAACTGTTTACCATATACATAGACAATCTGAAGGAGGGGGCTGAGTGTAGGGTAGCAAAATTTGCTGATGACACGAAGATGAGTGGAAAAGCAAATTGCGTGGAGGACGCGCAAAGTCTGCAGAGAGATCTGGATAGGCTGAGTGGGCGAGGACCTGGCAGTTGGAGTATAACGTTGGCAAATGTGAGGTTATCCACTTTGGAAGAAATAATAGTAGGGTGGAATATTATTTAAATGGTGAAAAGTTGCAGCATGCTACAGTGCAGAGGGACCTGGGGGTCCTTGTGCACGAATCACAAAAACTCAGCCTGCAGGTGCAGCAGGTGATCAAGAAGGCGAATGGAATGTTGGCCTTTATCGCAAGAGGGATAGAATATAAAAGCAGAGAGGTCTTGCTGCAACTGTACAGGGCACTGGTGAGGCCGCAACTGGAGTACTGTGTGCAGTTTTGGTCCCCTTGTTTGCGTAAGGGTATATTGGCCTTGGAGGGAGTGCAGAGAAGGTTCACCAGGCTGATACCGGAGATGAGGGGGTTAGCTTATGAGGAGAGATTGAATAGACTGGGCCTGTACTCGGAGTTTAGAAGGCTGAGGGGGGGATCTTATAGATACTTACAAAATATGAAGAGGCTAGCTAGGGTAGAGGTAGAGAGATTCTTTCCACTTAGAAAGGAAACTAGAACTAGAGGGCACAGCCTCAAGGGGGCAGTTTAGAACAGAGCTGAGGAGGAACTTCTTCTCTCAGAGGGTGGTGAATCTCTGGAGTTCTCTGCCCATTGAAGTGATGGAGGCTACCTCGTTGAATATGTTTAAATCACGGGTAGATAGATTTCTGATAGATAAGGGAATTAAGGGTTACGGGGAGCAGGCGGGAAAGTGGAACTGATCCACTTCAGATCAGCCATGATCTTATTGAATGGCGGGGCAGGCTCAAGGCTAGATGGCCTACTCCTGCTCCTATTTCTTACGTTCTTATTTTCTTGGGTCACGGTCTGTATGGAGTTTGCACATTCTCCACGTCTCCAAGGGTTTCCTCTGGGTGCTCTGGTTTCCTCCCACATTCTGAAAGACGTGCTGGTTAGATGCATTGACCTGAACAGGCAACGGACTGTGGGACTAGGGGAATTTCACAGCGACCTCATTGCAGTGTTAATCTAAGCCTTACTTGTGATTTTAAATGGTCAACAGCTTCAAGTTTCTCAGTGTCCAAATCACCAACAACCTGTCCTGGTTTCCCCATGCCGACACTATAGTGAAGAAAGTTCACCAACACCTCTACTTTCTCAGGAGGCTAGAAAATTCAGCATGTCCTCTATGGATCTCACCAACTTTTACAGATGCACCATAGAAAGCATTCTTTCTGGTTGTATAAAGCTGTGAATGTTGCCTAGTCCATCAGTCAAACCAGCCTCCAATCCATTGACTGTCTATACTTCCCGCTGCCTCAGAAAAGCAGTTAGGATAATCAAGAACCCCACACACCCTGGACATTCTCTCTTCTATTTCCTTCCATTGGGAAAAAGATGCAAAAGTCTGAGGTCACGTACCAATCGACTCAAGAACAGCTTCTTCCCTGCTGCTATCAGACTTTTGAATGAACCTACCTTGTGTTAAGTTGATCTTTCTCTACTCCTTAGCTATGACTGTAACATTACATTCTGCACTCTCTCCTTTCCTTCTCTAGGAACAGTATGCTTTGTGTAGCGTGCAAGAAACAATACTTTTCACTGTATGCTAATACATGCGACAATAATAAATCAAATCAAATATCAGTGCTGAGACTCAAGTTGTTTATAATACATGTAAATGATTTGAAACAGAATGTGGGTGGAATTTAATGTGAACAAATGCAAGATGATGCACTTTGGAAAATCTAATGCAGGAACCCAGTGACCCAGGTTTGATTCCTGGCTTGGGTCACCGTCTATGCAGAGTCTGGACGTTCTCCCCGTGTCAGTTTCCTGGGTGTTTTGTGAGTGGAAAATCATGTCTCCCAAATTTGATTGAGTTTTTTGAAGGGATAACCAAGAAGAGGACAGTGCAGTTGATGTTGAATACATCAACTTAGCAAGGCCTCTGACAAGTACTGCATGGTAGGTTGTTGCATACAGTTAATTCTCACGGGATCCAGATTAAGGTAGCTAAATGGATACAAAATTGGCTTGTGATCAGAACTCCCCACTCATCTGATGAAGGGGAAAAGCCCCAAAGGCTAGTGGCATTTGCTACCAAATAAGCCTGTTGGACTTTAACCTGGTGTTGTGAGATTTCTTACTGTATTGATGGCAGAAGCCAGAGGGTGGTTGTAGAGCATTGTTTTTCAAACTGGAGACCTGTGACCAGCGGTGTGCCTCAGGGATCAGTGCTGAGTCCACTGTTATTTGTCATTTTCTTAATGATTTGAATGAGAATGTAGAAGACATGGTTAGTAAGTTTGCAGCTGACACCAAGATTGGTGACATAGTGGACGGTGAAGAAGGTTATGTTGGATCAATTGGTCCAGTGAGCTGACGAATGTCAGATGGAGTTTAATTTAGTTTAGATAAATGTGAGATGACGCATTTTGGTAGAATGAACCAGGGTAGGACTTACTCGGTTAATGTCAGAGAATTGGGGAGAGTTACAGAACAAAGAAATCTAGGGATTCAGGTTCATAACTCCTTGAAAATGTAGTCACAGTTGGACAGTCGTGAAGAAGGCATTTGGCATGCTTGGTTTCATTGGTCAGAACATCGAATGCAGGAGTTGGAACATCTTGTTGAAGCTGTACAAAACATTGGTAAGGCCAGTTCTAGTCACCCCTATTACAGAAAGGGTATTATTAAACTAGAAAGAGTGCAGAAAAGATCTACTAGGATGCTACCGGGACTTGATGATTTGAGTTATAAGGCTGGATAGACTGGGACTTTTTTTCCTGGAGCATAGCAGGCTGAGGGATGATCTTATATAGGTCTATAAAATAATGAGGGCATAGATCAGCTACATAGTCAATATCTTTTCCCAAAGGTAGGGAAGTCTAAAACTATAGGGCATACATTTAAGGTGAAAAAGGAGAAATATAGAAGTGTCCAGAGGTGGAGTTTACATACAGAGAGTGGTGAGTGCCTGGAACAAGTTGCCAGAGGCAGTAGTAGAGGCAGATACGATTTTGACTTTAAAAAGTGTTTAGGCTGCAACATGAGTAAGATGGTAGTCTTAAAAAAAAGGCAGCATGGACAAATTGGGCCAAAGGACCTGTTTCCATGCTGTAACCTCTATGACTCTATGCTCCAGTTTCCTCCTGGAGTTTGAAAGACATGCTGGTTAGGTGCATTGGCTATGCTAAATTCTCCCTCAGTGTATGTGAACAGGCACAGGGTGACTGAGGGATTCTCACATAGCTTCATTGCAGTGTTAATGTGAGCCTACTTGTGACACTAATAAATTTAAACTTAATTTTGGCTGTGCATCCAACCGCGTCTCCCTGCCCCCTCCCTGCCAAATTATTTTCAACCCTTCCCAACAGTGCTCGTGAAAGGGAATGGAGTATTAAAAAAAGAGTACTCTTGTCAAAACTATACAAGTTAGATCACAGAATAGTGAACAGTTTTGGTCCCCTTATCTAAGGAAAGATATACTGGCATTAGAGGATGACCAGAGGCTTACTACATTAATCTTGGTATGGAGGAATCTCCTTATGAAGAGACATTTAGCAGGTTGGGTCTGTACTCATTGGAGTTTATAAGAATGAGATATGACTTTATTGAGATATATAGAATTCTCAGGGGGTTTGACAAGTAGATGCGGAGAGATTGTTTCCCCTTGTGGGAGAGTCTAGGACCAAAGACATAATCTCAGTGCCCATTTAAGTCAGATGAGGAGAAATTCCTTCAAAGGGGAGTGAATCAGTGTAATTTTTTTACGATGTGGGTATGCCGGCACTGGACTGGCGTAAACACAGTAAAAAGTCTGACAACACCAGGTTTTAGTCCAACCGATTTATTTGATAATAGATTCACAAGCTTTCGGGTTAGTCCCTTCGTCAGGTGTCTGTGTGTTATATGCTCTGTCTGAGGCCAGAACTCTCCATTCACCTGACGAAGGGACTAACCCGAAAGCTTGTGAGTCCATTATCAAATAAATCGGTTGGACTAAAACCTGGTGTTGTCAGACTTTTTACTAATTTTTTTACCACAGAGATTTGTAGAGGCTGGGTCAATAAGTATGTTCAAGACTGAGATACAGAGATTTTTAATCAGTAAGGGAATCAAGGGTTATGGGGATAGAGTGGGAAAATGGTGTTAAGGATTATCACACCGGATCAGTCATGATCTCATTGAATGACGTAATGAGACTCGATGGCCGAATGGCCTACTTCTACTGCCATATCTTATGGTGATAATCAACAATTGAATTCCTAAAATTTTCATCCTTGGAGTCCCTCTCTATCTCAGCAACCTCCTGCAGTCCCTGGGAGTTAACTGTGCTCCTCCTAACTCTAATCTCTTGTTTTAATTATTCCAGCAGTGGTGGCGGTGCCTTCAGTTTGCAAAGCCTTAAGTTCTGGCATTGCCTCTCTGATCATCTTTCTCCTCCCTCATCATGATCCTTACTACTTCGACCGAGTTTCTGCATGGGGCTGAGTGCCAAATCCTGCTTTCTATATTCCTGGGAAGCATCTTGAAAGCATTATATAAACACCAGTTGCTATTACTAATATCTCTTCAGGACGTCGGGCTTGTATGTCTTCCCCTAGACCCATACCAATGTGCTTGAATCTGAGCTTCTGAACAGGCTGGGCAAGCTCAGGAAACTCATTGGTGAAGGTGTATTTGCACATTCCCAGGGCAGGGACAGATGGGCAGTCAATACGAGCCTCATTAATAATGCTCACACACCAAGATTCAGTTAACGTTTGCAGTTTTAATACTCCTGAAGCAGCAGCCAGGCATCAGATCCTGTCTCAATTTCTCAGTCTTTCAAAAAAGCGACAATAGGATTCGGCTGAAGCAGGAAGGAATTACATTGATTTTGTTTTATTTGGAATTTAAATCAGCTGCTCGGGATTTACTCAATATTCATTTTGAAGCTCATGAAAAATGTACAAAATGCCACAAACATCTGCCACTTGCCAAGTTCGTTACTGAAAATTAATTTAAAAAAACCAGCAATCTGCAAAATTCAGATAACACTGCCGCTCTTGGGTTTCTTTGTTCAGGGTGTTTCCAGACATTATCAGTCAAAACAAACAACAAAGTGAGTTAAAGAGTAACAAACACACACATACCCATCCATACACACACACACACTCACACCAACGTATCCACACACACATACTCTCTCACACACACACACATATCCACACACATACACAACCAAATACACACATATCCACACACACATATATCCACACTTACACACTCTCACATACTCATATCCCAAATATACACACACCTAAACACATACATATCTATGCATATACACTCTCTGTCTCATATCCACACACGCACATACTCATATCCACCCACGCACACTCATATCCACACAGACCACACACATACATATCCACACACACACTCTCCCAAAGGTGTGCTGTTAGGCTGATTGGCAGGAATAAATTGTCCCTAAATCAGTTTCCCTCAATCTGGATGGCCATAAAACATTAGACAGGGGTCGTAGGGGGAGAGGGGGACTGGTGGTGTTGAGATGGCGGCGCGGGCTCATTGGGCCGAAGGGCCTGTTTCCCGGGCTGATTTTGTTCTTTGTTCTTTATATCCACACACACGCTCTCAAACTCATATCTAAACATACACACACTCACACATTCATATCCACACACACACTCATTCCCTCGCACTCATATCCACACACGCTCATATACTCATTTCCACACACTCACACTCTCACATACTATATCCACACACATGCGCTCAAACTCATATCTAAACACACACACTCACACATTCATATTCACACACACACTCCCTCGCACTCATATCCACACACACACATGCTCATTAACTCATTTCCACACTCTCACTCTCTCACACACTCATATCCACACACACACTCTCATATCCACACACACAAACACGCACACATTCATATCCAGACACATGCACACAGATGCATTCGTATCCACATACACATATCCACACAGACATACACACACTGACAGTCATATCCACACACACACTCATGTCCATAAACACACATATATTCTCATATCCACACACATACTCTCACACACTCATATCCAAACACACACTCATGTCCATACACATACTCTCACACACTCATATCCAAACACACACTCATGTCCATAAACACACATATATTCTCATATCCACACACACACTCACACACTGATATCCACACACACATACTCTCACACACTCATATATACACACATACATATCCACACACACACTCTCGCACACATATCCACACACACTCACATACTATTTCCACACACATGCTCTCAAACTCATATCTACACACACACACTCATACACATTCCCTCGCACTCATATCCACACACACACTCTCACACATTGATATCCACACACTCATGTCCACACACACACACTCTCACAAAGCCATATCCTCACACACTCATGTCAACATGCACACATACACACACACACTCATAGCCATACACATACTCATATTCAAATACACAGGCACACACTCTCTCACTCATATCCACTCACACACACACACTCATATCCACTCTCACACACACACTCATATCCACTCACACACACACACTCATATCCACTCACACACACACACACTCATATCCACTCACACACACACACACTCATATCCACTCACACACACTCATATCCACTCACACACACACACACTCATATCCACTCACACAATCTTTTACACACTCATATCATGTTCATACTGACACACACGCACACATTCACACACACTCTCACACATATCCACATGCTCTCTCACTTCTATCCATACACACTCATGTCCATACTGACACACACACATATTCACACACTCTCACACACTCATATATATCCATACGCTCTCATACACTTCTATCCACACACACACACATATACACACACTCTCACACACATCCACACACACATTTTCACACACATGTCCACACACTCATGTTCACACACACATCCTCCCACACTCATGTCCATACTGACACACACACATATTCACACACTCTCACACATATATGCACGTGAGTGTGTGTGTATGTGTGTGGATAGAAGTGTATGAGAGCATGTGGACATACATGAGTGTGTGTGCGAATATGTGTGTGTGCGTCAGTATGGACAGAAAAAAAAGTCAACGGAAATAGGGCAAACAGGTAGGGAAGTCATGGAACCTTTACAGATCACAGGGGAGAAGGTGCTGGCTGTCTTGAGGCAAATCAGAGTGGATAAATCCCCAGGACCGGACATGGTATTCCCACGGACTTTGAGGGAGGCAAGTGTTGAACTTGCAGGGGCCCTGGCAGGCATATTTAAAATGTCAGTAATCACGGGGGAGGTGCCAGATGATTGGAGGGTGGCTCATGTTGTTCCGTTGTTTAAAAATGGTTCCAAAAGAAATCCGGGAAATTATAGGCCAGTAGGTTTCATGTTGGTGGTGGGCAAGTTATTGGAAGGTATAATAAGGGATAGGATCTACAAATGTTTGGAGAGACAGGGACTTATTAGGGAGAGTCAACATGGCTTTGTGCATGGAGGTCGTGTTTGACCAATCTATTAGAGTTTTTCGAGGAGGTTACCAGGAAAGTGGATGAAGGGAAGGCGGTGGATTTCAGCAAGGCCTTTGATAAGGTCCCTCAGGGGAGGTTAGTTAGGAAGATTCAGTCACTAGGTATACATGGGGAGGTAGTAAATTGAAGTAGACACTGGCTCAATGGAAGGAGCCAGAGAGTAGCTGTGGAGGATTGCTTCTCTGAGTGGAGGCCTGTGACGAGTGGTGTGCCGCAGGGATTGGTGTTGGATCCATTGTTGTTTGTCATCTATTTCAATGATAGGGATGATAATGTGGTAAATTGGATCAGCAAATTTGCCGATGATACAAAGATTGGAGGTGTAGTGGACAGTGAGGAAGGTTTTCAAAGCTTGCAGAGGGATTTGGACCAACTAGAAAAATGGGCTGAAAAATGGCAAATGGAATTTAACGCAGACAAGTGTGAGTATTGCACTTTGGAAGGACAAACCAAAGTAGAATGTACAGGGTAAATGGTAGAACTCTGAAGAGTGCAGTTGAACAGAGGGATCTGGGAATACAGGTACAGAATACGTCACAGGTGGATAGGGTTGTAAAGAGTGCTTTTGGTACATTGGCCTTTATAAATCGGGGTATCAAGTATAAAAGTTGGAGTGTTATGATAAGGTTATATGAAGCATTGGTGAGGCCGAATTTAGAGTATTGTGTACAGTTTTGGTCACCTAGTTACAGGAAGGATGTAAATAAGGTTGAAAGAGTGCAGAGAAGGTTCACAAGGATGTTGCCAGGACTTGAGAAGCTGAGTTACTGAGAGAGATTGAATAGGTTAGGACTTTATTCCCTGGAGCGTAGAAGAATGAGGGGAGATTTGATAGAGGTGTATAAGATTTTGATGGGTATAGATAGAGTGAAAGCAAGCAAGTTTTTTTCCACTTGAGGCTAGAGGAGAAAAAACTAGAGGGCATGGGTTAAAGGTGAAAGGAGAAAAGTTTAAAGGGAATACTGGGGGGGGATTCTTCACGCAGAGAGTAGTGGGAGTGTGGAATGAGCTGCCGGATAAAGTAGTAAATGCAGGGTTACTTTTAACATTTAAGAAAAACTTGGACGGGTTCATGGATGAAGGGGTGTGGAGGGATATGGTCCAAGTGCAGGTCAGTGGGACTAGGCAAAAAATGGTTCGACACAGACAAGAAGGGCCAAAAGGCCTGTTTCTGAGCTGTAATTTTCTATGGTTCCATCCACACACTCACACACTCATATCCACACACACAAACACACACACATATCCACATACTCTCACATACTTCTATGCTCACATATACACACCCACACTCTCACATACTCATATCCAAACATACACACACACACACACACTCTCACACATGTGAGAAATAAAAGAATGACCAGGGTGAGATTAGGGCCAGTCAAGGATAGTAGTGGGAACTTGTGCATGGAGTCAGAAGAGATCGGAGAGGCATTGAATGAATACTTCTCTTCAGTGTTCACTAAGGAGAGGGGCCATGTTTTTGAGGAGGAGTGTGTGATATAGGCTGATAGGATGGAGGAGGTAGGTGTTCTGAGGGAAGATGTATTAGCAAATTTGAAAAACCTGAGGGTGGATAAGTCCCCTGGGCCAGATGGGATACATCCTAGGATACTTTGGGAGGCAAGAGATGAGATTGCGGAGCCTTTAGCTTTGATCTTTGGGTCCTCACTGTCCACAGGAGTGCCAGAGGACTGGAGAGTGGCAAGCGTTGTTCCTCTTTTCAAGAAAGGAAATAGGAATGACTCTGGTAATTATAGGCCACTTAGTCTTACTTCAGTGATCGGTAAGTTAATGAAAGGATCCTGAGAGATAGGATTTTTTACCATTTGGAAAGATTCAGTTTAATCCGGGATAGTCAGCACGGTTTCGTGAGGGGTAAGCCTTCCACACAAATTTGACTGAATTCTTTGAGGAGGTAACTAAGTGTGTGGACGAAGGTAGAGCAGTAGATGTCATATACTTTAATTTTAGTAAGGCGTTTGATAAGGTTCCCCATGGTAGGTTCATGAAGTAGATGAGGTGTGGGATAGAAGGAAATTTGGCCAATTGGATAAGTAACTGGCTGTATCATAGAAGGTGGTGGTGGAGGGAAAATTTTCAGACTGGAGGCCAGTTACTAGCAGTGTACCACAGAGGTCAGTGCTGGGTCCTCTGCCTTTTGTGATTTTTACCAGTGACTTGGAACAAGGGGCTGAAGGGTGGGTTAGTAAATTTGCTGATGACACCAAGATTGGTAGAGTAGTGGATGAAGTGGAAGGCTCTTGCAGGCTGCAAAGAGACATTGATAGGATGCAAAGCTGGGCCGAAAAGTGGCAGATGGAGTTTAACCCTGATAAGTGTGAGGTGATTCATTTTGGTAGGACAAACTTGAATGCAGATTACAGGGTCAACGGCAGGGTTCTAAGAAATGTGAAGGAACAGAGAGATCTTGGGGTTCATATCCACAGATCTCTGAATGTTGCCATTCAAGTGGATAGAGCAGTGAAGAAGGCTTATAGTATGTTAGTGTTTATTGACAGGGGGTTTGAGTTTAAGAGCCGTAGGGTTACGCTGCAACTATACTGAACGTTGGTGAGACCACATTTGGAATATTGTGTTCAGTTCTGGTCACCTCTTTATAAGAAGGATGTGGAAGCATTGGACAGAGTGCAAAGGAGATTTACCAGGATGCTGCCTGGTTCGGAGGGTAGGTTTTATGAGGAAAGGTTGAGGGAGCTGGGGCTTTTCTCTTTTGGAGCTGAGGAGGATGAGAGGTGACTAAATAGAGGTTTATAAGATGATGAAAGGGATTGATAGAGTGTGGACGTGCAGAGACTATTTCCTCGGGTGGATATAGCTGTTACTAGGGGGCATAACTATAAGGTTCATGGAGGGAGATATAGGAGAGATGTCCGAGGTAGATTCTTCACCCAGAGAGTGGTTGGGGTGTGGAATAGACTGCCTGCTGTGACACTGGAGTCAGACACTTTAGGAACTTTCAAACGTTTATTGGATAGGCACATGGAGCACTCCAGAATTATAGGAAGAGGATAGCTTGATCTTGGGATTGGACACAGCTCGGCACAACATTGAGGGCCGAAGGGCCTATACTGTGCTGTAATGTTCTATGTTCTATGTACACACACATTCTCACACACACATACACACACACACAGGCACAGATACATATCCACATGCTCTCACACACTTCTATCCACACACAGTTTCACACACACACACACACACACGCACACTTATATCCACACACACACACTCACGTCCACACACATGTGCACACTCATACAGTCTACCCTCACACACTCATTTCCACACGCACACACACTCACAGCCACACACATCCTCATATCCACACACAGGTACACACACTCTCACTCATATCCACACACACACACAGGCACACGTTCATATCCACTCACACACTTATATCCACACACACTCTCTCACCCATATCCACACACACACACGCGCACAAACCCATACTCACACACTCATATCCACACACACACTCCTATCTCCACACACACACACACTCCTATCTCCACACACACACACGCATATCCCCACACACACACACGCATATCCCCACACACACACACATATCCCCACACACACACACACACATCCACACACACACTCACACACTCATATCCACACACTCTCTCACACACACATATCCACACACCCATATCCACACACACATCCACATGGTCTCACACACTTCTATCCACACACATACACACTCTCACACACATATCCACAGACACATACTCTCACACACTCATATCCACACACACACTTATAACCACACACGCACACAGTCACACACTCATGTCCACACTCTCACAGTCATATCCACACACACTCAAACACTCCCTCAGTCTCACCCTTCAATCATTCAACCAACACATTATACTTTGAATGAACCTTCTCACATTGTTTGCATCAAGTCCAGCCTGCCTTCAACATTCTCAAAGCTTTGTCAAAATAAATAGTACTTGATTTTATTAAACCTGAAATTAACATTGTACGATAGAAACTGCACACTCCATTCAGAACACTTCCAATATCTTGGCACATTATAGGTAAACAATTCTGCACAATGGCATAGGGTGAAATAACATCAATAGATAAAGTGCAGTGAACCTTTGAGCGGATCCAGGCAAAAGAATACTGAGTACGATTGCAAGTTCAAAATTAAACTAACAGAGGCAAGGAATTGAAGACAATCACCAGACTGATGTATTCCAGTGTCAGACAACACTGTGGGTATCCCAGTTAACCTGACCATGGCAATAGGGACGGGCCAGCTCTTCTTATCAGCTACGATGAAGGATATGAAGAGGCAGCTACAAAAGCAAACATGTCAGACATATTAGGTTAGACTTCATCTTCTCATTGTTGACAACAATACACTATCCAGAGTATGATGCTGCTCTGCCTTTAAGAAAAGTATTTTAATTGCTTGTTTGGCAGGTGCCTTGGTCAGTTTTTTCCTTACAGGAGAAAGCCAAGAGTTTAGTTTCAGTTGGCAAGAAGTTGTTTGGACTGCTGGCCAGATGCAGTATTTTTTGTCTCTCTCTGGAGCGAAAATTTTGCTGTCAGCTGGCTAGCTAGAAGCTAGAGGCAAGTAGTGTCCCTGTCTGTTGAGCATCACATGAACATACTTGCTTTCTGTACTAAGCTTAGAATAGGGTGTGTGTTTGTAGGGATGTTTTGTTGGAACAGTACATAGAACATAGAACATTACAGCGCAGAACAGGCCCTTCGGCCCACGATGTTGCGCCGACCAGTTAAAAAAAACAACAATGACCCACTAACCTAAACCAATCCCTTTTCGTCCATAAGCCTGTCCACAGACCTCTTAAACGCCCCCAAACTAGGCGCATTTACAACTGCAGCAGGCAGGGCATTCCAATCCCTCACCACCCTCTGGGTAAAGAACCTACCCCTGACATCTGTCCTATAACTACTCCCCCTTAGTTTAAAGCCATGCCCCCTCGTGCTAGATTTTTCCATCAGAGGAAAAAGGCTATCACTATCCACCCTATCTAAACCTCTAATCATCTTATATGTTTCAATAAGATCCCCTCTTAGCCGCCTTCTTTCCAGCGAAAACAACCCCAAATCCCTCAGCCTCTCCTCATAGGATCTCCCCTCCATACCAGGCAACATCCTGGTAAACCTCCTCTGCACCCTCTCCAAAGCCTCCACATCCTTCCTGTAATGTGGGGACCAGAACTGCACACAATACTCCAAGTGCGGCCGCACCAGAGTTGTGTACAGTTGCAACATGACGCTACAACTCCTAAATTCAATCCCCCTACCAATAAACGCCAAGACACTGTATGCCTTCTTAACAACCTTATCTACTTGATTCCCAACTTTCAGGGATCTATGTACACATACACCTAGATCCCTCTGCTCCTCCACACTATTCAAAGTCTTCCCGTTAGCCCTATACTCAACACATCTGTTATTCCTACCAAAGTGAATTACCTCACATTTCTCTGCATTAAACTCCATCCGCCACCTCTCGGCCCAGCTCTGCAACCTGTCTAAGTCTTCCTGCAAACTATGACACCCTTCCTCACTATCTACCACACCTCCGACTTTGGTGTCATCAGCAAATTTACTGATCCACCCAACTATACCCTCATCCAGATCATTAATAAAAATCACAAACAGCAGTGGCCCCAACACAGATCCCTGAGGCACACCACTTGTAACCGAACTCCATGATGAATATTTACCGTCAACCACTACCCTCTGTCTCCTATCCGCTAGCCAATTCCTAATCCAGTTCCCTAGATCACCCCCAATCCCATACATCTGCATTTTGTGCAGAAGCCTACCATGGTGAACCTTATCAAACGCCTTACTAAAATCCATATACACCACGTCCACTGCCTTACCCCCATCCACCTCTTTGGTCACTTTCTCAAGAAACTCAATAAGGTTAGTAAGGCACGACCTACCCGCCACAAAACCATGCTGACTATCTCCAATCAACTCATTACTCTCCAAATAACTATAAATCCTATCCCTAATAATTTTTTCCAAAACCTTGCCCACAACAGAAGTGAGACTCACCGGTCTATAATTCCCAGGGAAGTCTCTGTTCCCCTTCTTAAACAATGGGACAACATTCGCTAACCTCCAATCATCTGGTACTATACCAGAGGCCAACGACGACCTGAAGATCAGAGCCAGAGGCTCTGCAATCACTTCTCTTGCCTCCCAGAGAATCCTGGGGTAAATCCCATCCGGACCAGGGGACTTATCTATTTTCAGACCCTCCAGAATATCCAGCACATCCTCCTTATCAACTGTAACACTGTCAATTCTACTCCCCTGCAACCCAGTGTCCTCCTCAGCTATATCCATGTCCCCCTGCGTGAACACCGAAGAGAAATATTGGTTCAATGCTTCACCAATCTCCTCCGGTTCCACACATAACTTCCCTCTGCCGTCTATAACTGGCCCTAACCTTGCCCTAACCAACCTTCTGTTCTTGACATACCTATAGAACGCCTTAGGATTCTCCTTAACCCTATCAGCCAAAGTCTTCTCATGTCCTCTTTTAGCCCTTCTTAGCTTGCTCTTCAACTCCCTCCTAGCCAATCTAAAGCTCTCTCGTGCACTATCCGAGTGCTCACGTCTCATCCGAACATAAGCCTCCTTTTTCTTTTTAACCAACGAATCAACTTTTTTGGTGCACCACGGTTCCCTAGCCTTACCAATTCCACCTTGCCTGACAGGGACATACCTATCACAGACTCGCAGTAGCTGCTCCTTGAAAAAACTCCACATTTCGGACGTTCCCAATCCCTGTAATCTCCTAGTCCAACCTATGTTTCCTAATTCTCTCCTAATAGCCTCATAATTACCCTTCCCCCAGCTAAAACCACTGGCCCGAGGTTCATGCCTATCCCTTTCCATCACTAAGGTGAACGTAACCGAATTGTGGTCACTATCACCAAAATGCACACCAACTTCCAAATCCAACACCTGATCTGGCTCATTTCCCAGCACCAAATCCAATATAGCCTCACCTCTAGTTGGCCTATCTACATACTGAGTCAAAAAACCTTCCTGCACACTTTGCACAAAAACTGACCCCTCTAACGAGCTAGAGCTATAACAATTCCAATCAATATTAGTAAAGTTAAAATCCCCCATAACAATTACCCTATTACTTTCACTCCTAACCCGGATCGTCTCCGCAATCCTTTCCTCAACCTCTCTAGAACTTTTAGGAGGTCTATAAAAGACTCCCAACAGGGTGACCTCTCCTCTCCTATTTCTAATCTCCGCCCATACTACCTCAACAGACAAGTCCTCATCAAACCTCCTCTCTGACACTGTAATACAATCCCTGACCAATAATGCTACCCCTCCCCCCCTTCTACCTCCTTCTCTACTTCGACTAAAACATTTAAACCCCGGGACCTGCAGCATCCATTCCTGCCCCTGCTCTATCCATGTCATATGGATAGAGCAGGGGCAGGAATACATTTAGCTGTTAAGGTTTATACAATATCATGGGTTTTTTTCTTGTTTGTAATTGGTACAAGTTATTGATAATTGTTTTATTATATGTTAACAGCGTTCTTAAAATAACTGTGATAAAAGCTCCTTATTGGGTCACTTGAATCATATCTGGAGAGAAACATCTTCCACTTACCCATGCCAAAATTCAAAATGCAAAACTTATAGTCTAGGCTGACTCCATAAAACACTTTGGAGTTTCTGATCTGGCTCATAACAAGAAAGCATCAGGACTGGGCCTTAACAACCTTGAAAACTTCTTTAAACATGTGCTAAAAATACAAAATTGTGGAAGCTATGGGACAAATTTCTAAACCAAATGCTGAGCAAATTGCAAATCCTCTAGCATGATGTATAATTTGAATCTAAAGTAAATAGATGTTTATATGAACTGAATAGAGCCACAGGATGCAGATGCCTGAGTGATCCATTCACCTGAGGAAAGAGCAGTGCGCTGAAAGCTCATGGTTCCAAATAAGGACTTTAACTTGGTTTTGTGAGACTTCTTGCTGTGCCCACCCCAGTCCAATGCCGGCATCTCCACATCACCCCTGAATGAAAATAACACCCTGACACACCCATGTTGATAATGTCTAGACTTGAATGACTCCAAGACAGCTCAACACTGTTTTCCTGGCACGTCAGGACCATTGATCCAACACATCCACACTATCTCTGACTCCACAATACAGAACACACCGACTTTCCACATTCATTAGGAGTTGACTATGAAGTATCCCAACCCCAAGTCCTATACCCTAAACCCTTCTTGCCCCTGGCTGTAACAAACATGGTAACATAGAAGATAGGAACAGGAGGAGGCCATTTGGCCCTCTGATCATGGCTGATCATCCAACTCAATAGTCTAATTCTGCTTTTTCCCCATAACCTCTGATCCTATTCGCCCCAAGTGCTATATCTAGCCGCCTTTTGGCATCAACTACTTCATGTGGTAATGAATTCCACAGGCTCACCACTCTTTGGATGAAAAAAATGTCTCCTCATCTGCATCCTAAATCATGTACACCAAATCATCAGACTGTGTCTCCGGTTCTGGACTCCGCCACCAGCAGGAATATCCTCCCTCCATCAAATCTGTCTAAGCATGTTAGAACTTAATAAGTCTCTATGAGATCCCCCCTCATTAATCTGAACTCCAGCGAAAACAATCCTAACCTAGTCAATCTCTCCCCATACATCAGTCTCGACATCCCTGGAATCAGCCTGGTAAATCTTCACTGTACTCCCTCAAGAGAAAGAATATCCTTCGTCAGAAAAGGAGATCAAAACAGCATACAATAGTAACAATCTCCTATCACAACCTGCAAATTTTCTGGCGGACCGGGAGATGCATGTGTCGGCCATTTCATGGGACTCGCATATGCGTTCCCAACAGGAAGCCAGCGGGGAAGGAGATACGTGATTTTAATCTGATTTAAAAGTATTTTTAGTCCATTTTAAACGTCATTATCAGGCCTGGCACGGAACTCATCGGGCCCGATAGCATACCCACCCCACCAGGAATATTTCACGCTGGCAGGGTTCAGAATACCTCCCTACATTCGGGGAACTAGCGGGAGAACCTGCTGGAGTGAAGGGGGATGGCAATCAAGGAGTTGGGCAGTGGGGGTGTGCTCCCTGGGTATGGGCACCATGGCAGTATCATCTTGTACCCTCAGAACCACCCAAGGGACAAAGTGCCCATGCCTAGGGAGCACCTTGCACTGTCCAGCAGGCATTGGACAGTGCCAAGGGGGTGGGGCCTGCGAGCAATCGGTCTGGGCTGGAGGGAGGCCAGCGATTGGGGCGGGCTGGGGAGGGTGCTCTGCTGGGATGGGGGAGATTCTGCCTCCAAGGGGTAGTTGGTCTGCTGGGGAGAGGTCAGCAGGGGGGCGGGGGGGTCAAGGCTGGACCAGGAATTGTCGTGGGGGCCGCGATCAGGCCGTGGTGGTGTTGGGAGGGGTAGCACTATGGAGTTCCCGGGCCAACAAAAGGGGAGACTGACAGATTGGGGCCACTGTTCATGGGCAGAGTTCCAGAGCTGTCAGATTTTGGTGCAAATAGGACCCCTCCCCCTCCCCTGGGTTTTTAATGATATTCACAACTGGGACCTCTGCATTGCACAGAGCGTGGGGATTCGAGTCTGAAGTTGCATTGAAAAAACAGATGTGATCTAGATGAGTTTTCTCACCAAGTCAGCATTTTTGGGAGAACTGCCTCTCAGTATTCTCGGTGTGGCCTCACCAAGGCCCTGTATAGTTGCAACAACACATCTCTGCTCCTATACTCAAAACCTCTCGCAATGAAGGTCAACATACCATTTGCCTTCCTTACCGCCTGCTGCATCTGCAAGCTTACCTTCAGTGACTAGTGCACAAGGACGCCCAGGTCCCACTGCACACTCTCCTCTCCCATTCAGGTAGTAACCTGCCTTCTTGTTTTTGCTTCCAAATTATACTGCATCTGTTATTGATTTGCCCACTCTCTGCATCCTCGTCATAGTTCACTCTTCCACCCAACTTGGTATCATCTGCAAACTTTGAGATGTTACATTTTGTTCCTTCATCCAAATTTTATGCGCTCGGGACCCAGGTTTGATTCCTGGCTTGGGTCACTGTCTGTGTGGAGTTTGCATATTCTCCCCATGTTTGCATGGGTTGCCTCCGGATTTTGTGGTTTCCCCCCACAGTCCAAAGATGTGCAGGTTAGGGGAATTGGTCACGATAAATTCTCCCTCAGTGTCTGTGAACAGGCGCCAAAGTGTGGTGACTAGGGGACTTTCACATTAACTTCATTTCAGTGTGAATGTAAGCCTACTTGTGACTAATAAATAAACTTTAACATTTACAAACCATTAATATAAATTGTGCACACTGGGGTCCCAGAACCAATCCCTCTGGCACCCCATAAGTTACTGCCTGCCAATTTGAAAAGGGCCCATTAATTCCTGCTCTTTGGGCCCAATTCTACCAGAAAATTCCCGTTGAATTAGCGGAAAACTGGTATAAATCACAACTGTTTTTTCAGTGAGAGTTCAGACATGGTCACAATTGTGAATATCATTAAAAGATCAAGGGCAGGGCCTATTCACGCCAGAGTCTGACCATTCCAGAATTCTGCGCATGGCCCAGCTCTGTCAGCCTCTCATTTGCTGGCCAGCCTGAGATCCCAGCAGTGCTGCCCCTATACTCCCCCCGACAGCCCAATATCGTGGCCCCCCCATGGCCATTCCTGTGTCAGCCCCAACACCCTCCACCCCCTGTCCAGTCTCCAGCATCCCCCCTAGAAGTGACAACGCCCCCCTGCCACCACATCCTCTCCCATTCCCCACCTCCCATGGCAAACCTTATGCAGGATTTTGTCAAACGCTTTCTGAAAGTCTAAATATACCATATCAACTGGCTCCCCCTTGTCAACTCTCCTCAAACAAAAGGGTCCTGACCAGGCATTATAAGTCATTGACCCTACATGTATTTAGTGTAGTTTACAGCTCTGAGAGAACTTACTGTATTAATAATGAGAACTTACGAGCAGCATTGTAGGCTGGTGCTGATGGGTATGGGGTATGTGATGCAGGAGGCATGTAGGCTGGATAGCCTGCCTGGGTTGGGTAATTGGGAAACATTCCTTGTGCACCTAAGAAAACAAATATTTATGAATAAAAATATCATATAAAAAAACATATATTTCTAGAGCACCATTCACAGCATCAAAACGTCCCAAAGTGCTTTAGAGCCAAAGGAGAATTGTTGAAGTGTAGTCACATTTATAATTGAGCAAAAACAGCAACCAATTTGCAACAGACAGCTCCCTCAAATAGCAATGTGATAAGGACCACATCATCTGCTGTTCTGCTATTGATTCAGGTATAGATATTAGCCAGGACACCAGGAATACAAATGTGGCTGTTTCCATAGTGGTGCGATGGGATGACTTGTGCCCATTTGAGGGATAGACAGAGCATCATTTTAATAGAACAGAAATCCCATTTCTGAGGGAGCAGCACTGCAATCTTGTGGAGAGATTGGGCAGAATTTTACAACCTCATTGTGTCCATTTTGTGGCGGGAAAATGTTACAAAATTGGGCGTGATGCAACTAGCAGGAATGGCGCCCGTTTTCGTACCCATTCCCATTTTACCAATAAAAAAAATTGGTGTGATCGAAAACCCACCCAAAAACGGGCGAAACATCAATTTGCATTTTATTTTCATTCATCACAATGTCCTTAGTGAGCTTCACTCTTAATTGTCCCAGCTCACCTGCCTGAGCCACTTCGCTTGTTGCAGCCGGTTCACTAAGGAAACACCTCGTATAAAATTCAGATTCACGCTCTTGAGCAGTGAGGACAGCAAGGAGGTAAGTCTCTGTGTTCAAACTGCCCCATGTTGTTCGCAGGGACCAACTTCGGACTCTAAGCACAGACCTGGCTTAGAGTGCTGACCTTGGGTCAGAGTCATAGTGCAGGGAGCAAAAAGTTGTTGCTGGTGGGTGATGGGCTGGAAGCTATCTGAGGCGGCAGTGCAGGAGCCATACAACTTGTCAAACAGCACTATCTGTGGCCACAAAAGCATGGGTTCTGGATGTGTTTGCGAGTGGGGGGACATGGGAAGTTGTATTGCCATTCTGGGATCTGTGGGGGAATGTGGGGAGTGTGTGTTGCTAGGGGTTTGTGGGCGTTTATGGGGAGTGTGTGTTAAGAACATAAGAATATAAGAAATACGAGCAAGAGTAGGCCATCTAGCCCCTCGAGCCTGCCGTGCCATTCAATAAGATAATGGCTGATCTGACAGTGGTTCAGTTCCACTTACCCGCCTGCTCCCCATAACCCTTAATTCCCTTATTGGTCAAAAATCTATCTATCTGCGACTTAAATACATTTAACGAGGTAGCCTCCACTGCTTCAATGGGCAGAGACTTCCAAAGATTCACTACCCTCTTGGGAGAAGAAGTTCCTCCTTAACTCTGTTCTAAATTGACTCCCTGGTATTTTGAGGCTGTGCCCTCTAGTTCTTGTTTCCACTCTAAGTGGAAATAATCTCACTGCTTCTACCCTGTCTAGCCCCTTCATTATCTTATATGTCTCTATAAGATCTCCCCTCAGCCTTCTAAACTCCAATGAATACAGGCCCAGTCTACTCAATCTCTCCTCATAAGCTAACCTCTTCATCTCCGGAATCAACCTGGTGAATCTTCTCTGCACCTCCTCCAAAGCTAATATATCCTTTCTTAAATAAGGGGACCAAAATTGTACACAGTACTCTAGGTGCAGCCTCACCAGTACCTTGTACAATTGCAACAAGGCCTCCCTGCTTTTATACTCCATCCCTCTCATGATAAAGGCCAACATTCCATTTGCTTCTTGATCACCTGCTGCACCTGCAAACTGAGTTTTTGTGATTCATGCACAAGGATTCCCAGGTCCCTCTGCACAGTAGCATGTTGTAATTTTTCACCATTTAAATAATAGTCCATTTTACTATTATTCCTTCCAAAGTGGATAACCTCACACTTGCCAACGTTATACTCCATCTGCCTGATCCTTGCCCATTCAATAGCCTATCCAAATCTCTCTGCAGACTTTGTGTCATCCACACAATTTGCTTTCCCACTCACCTTTGTGTCATCTGCAAACTTTGTTACCCTACACTCGGTCCCCTCCACCAGATCATCTACGTATATGGCCCTAGCACCGATCCCTGCGGCACGCCACTAGTCACCGACTGCCAACCGGAAAAGCACCCATTTATTCTAACTCTTTGCTTTCTGTTAGATAGCCAATCCTCAATCCGTGCTAACACTTTACCCCCAATTCCGTGTATCTTTATCATATGCAGCAGCCTTTTGTGAGGCACCTTATCGAATGCCTTCTGGAAATCTAAATACACTACATCCACTGGTTCCCCTCTGTCAACCGCACTCGTTATATCCTCATAAAAATCCAATAACTTCGTCAAACATGACTTTCCCTTCATGAATTCAATTGCGTCTGCTTGACTGAACCATTCTTTTCCAGGTGTCCTGCTATTTCTTCTTTAATGATAGATTCCAGCATTTTCCCAACTATGGATATTAAGCTAACCAGCCTGTAGTTACCCGCCTTTTGTCTACCTCCCTTTTTAAACAGTAGCATTACATTAGCTGTTTTCCGATCAACTGGCGCCTCCCCAGAGTCCAGCGAATTTTGATAAATTACAACTAATGCATCTGCTATTACTTCTGCCGTTTCTTTTAGTACCCTGGGATGCATTCCATCTGGATCCGGGGACTTGTCTACCTCTGGTCCCATTAGCCTACCCAGCACTACCTCTTTAGTAATAGTGATCGTTTTAAGGTCCTCACCCCCTACAGTCCCATGACCATCAATTATCGGTATGCTATTTGTGTCCTCCACCGTGAAGACCGACACAAAAAACTTGCTTAAGGCCTTAGCTATTTCATTGTTTCCCATTATTAAATCTCCCTTCTCATCTTCTACGGGCCAACATTTACTTTAGCCAACTCTTTTCTGTTTTATATATTTGTAAAAACTTTTACTCTCAGTTTTTATATTTTGTGCTAGTTTACTTTTATAATCTATCTTTCCTTTCTTTATCGCTTTCTTAGTAGTACTTTATTGTTTTTTAAAGCTTTCCCAATCTTCTAATTCCCCACTAGTTGTGGCCACTCTGTATGAATTGGTTTTTAATTTGATATTCTCCTTTATGTCCTTAGTTATTCCATGGCTGGTTGTCCCTTTTCTTACATTCCTTCTTTTTTACTGGAATATATTTTTGCTGAGTACTGAGAAAAATCTCCTTAAAAATCCTCCACTGCTCCCCAATGTCCCACCAACTAGTCTGGGTTCCCAGTCTACATTAGCCAACTCCATCCTCATCCTATCGTACTCCCCCTTGTTCAAGCAGAGGACACTGGTTTGGGACCCTACTTTCTCACCCTCCATCTGTATTAGAAATTCAACCATATTGTGATCACTCATTCCAAGAGGATCCCTCATAAGGAGATCATTAATTTTACCTGTCTCATTACACAGGACCAGATCCAAGATAGCTCAGTCCCTCATAGGTTCTGTAACATACTGTTCAAGGAAACTATCTTGACAGCATTCTAAGAACTGGGGGTCTGTGTGAGGGGGGTGGGGGGAATGGGGAGTGTATGTTACTAGGGGGCTGTGGGGGAGTATGGGGAATGTGTGTTACTGGGCATCTGTGGGGGGTCTAGGGAATATGGGTCACTGGTGGTCTGTGGGGGGGATATAGGCTATGTTTGTTACTGGGGGGTCTGTGGGGGGGGGGGGGGGGGGTATGGGGAGTATGTTTTACTGGGGGTCTGTGCAGGGTGAGGGGAATGCATATTGCTGGGTGTGTGTGGGGGGATAAATGGGTAGTGTGTGTTGCTGGTGGGCCTGTGGGGGGGTATGGGGAGTATGTGTTTCTGGGGCTCTGTGGGGGGCTATGGAGAGTGCGTATTGCTGGGTATGTGTGGGGAGATATGGCGTGTGTGTGTTGCTGGGTGTGTGTGCGGAGTATGATGAGTGTGTGTCGCTGGGGGGGCAGTTTGGAAGGTATGGGGAGTGCGTGTTGCTGGGGGCTTGAAGGGTTATGGGGAATGTTTCTCCCTGGGGGTCAGTGTGTGTCACTGGGTGTTTGTGGAGGGGGCATGGGAAGAGTGTGTTATGGGAGTCTATGGGGGCTTTGGGGAGTGTATGTTGCTGGGGGGATGTGGGGGCTTTGGGGAGTGTGTGTTGCTGGGGGGATGTGGGCGCGTATGGGGAGTGTGTGTTGCTGGGGGTCTTTAGGGGGAAATGGGAAGTATGTGTTGCTGGGAATCTTGGGGGACATGGGAAGTGTGTGTTGCTGGGGGTCTGTGGGAGTGAATGGGGAGTGTGTGTTGCTATGAGTCTTGGGAGTGTGTGCATTGTTGGGGGGATTATGGGGAGTGTGTACTGCTGAGTGTGTATGGGAATATGGCAAGAGAGTGTTGCTGGGGGTCAGTGGGGGTTTGGGGAATGTGTGTTGCTGGGGTACTTGGGGGGTATGGGGAGTATGTGCTACTGGGGGAGTATAAGGAATGCGTGTTACTGATAGGGGTGTGGGGAAGCATATGGAGAGTGTGTGTTGCTGGGTCTCTGGAGGAGATATGGGGAGTGCATGTTGTTGGGGGGGGTGGGGTGTGGAGAAAGGTATGGAGAGTGTGTGTTGCTGAGGGGCTGTGGGGGGTATGGAATGTGTGTGTTGCTGGGTCTGTGGAGGGATATGGGGACTGTGCATTGCCGGGGCTGTGAGGGGGTTTGGGGAGTGTGCGTTGCTGGGGGTCTGTGACGGGTATGTGAACTGTATGTTGCTGGGGGTCTTTGGGGCTGCACGGTGAGTGTTTGTTGCTGGGTGGTTATCAGGAGTTTGCGTTGCTGTGGGTCTATGAGGGGAAGGGGTATATGTGTTGCTGGGGTTCTGTGGGGGGTTATGGAGAGTGTGTGTTAGTGGTTTGTGGAGGGTATGGGGAGTGTGTGTTGATGGGGGTCTGTGGTGGGGTGCAGTGGGGAGTGTGTGTCACTGGGTATATGGGTGGGGAATGGGGTCTATGTGTTACTGAGGGTCTGTGGGGAGGGTTTGGGGAGTGTGTGTTGATGGGAGGCTGTGTGGGTATGGGGAGGTGGCGTTGCTGCGGTCTGTGGGGGAGTATGGAGAATGTGTATTGCTGGGAGGCTGTGGGGGCTATGGGGAATGTGTCTGTTGGGGGTATGGGGAGTGTGTATTTTTTGGGGGAGTTTGAATGAGTATGGAGAGTGTGCGTTGCTGAAGGGCTATGGGGGGAGCATGGGCAGCTGGGGGGCTGTGGGGTGTATGGGGAGAGAGTGTTGCTAGCGTCTGTGGGGAGTGTATGAGGAGTACGTGTTGCTGGGTGTGTCAGGAGGTATAGGGAACGTGTGTTTCTTGGGGTCTGTGGAGATATGGGGAGTGTGTGTTGCTGGGGGTCTGGGGAAGTATGGGGAGTATTGCTGTGTCTGTTGGGGATGGAATGAGGTATGTGTGTCGCTGGCTGTGTGCAGGTGGGTGTTTGGGAAGTGTGTGCAACTAGAGGTCTGTGGGGGGGAGGTGGTATGGGGATTGTGTGTTGCTGGGGTCTGTGGGGGGTTGGGGAGTGTGCGTTGCTGGGTGTGTCGGGGTAAAGCGAGTGTATTTTATTTGGGGTCTGTGGGGAGTATGGGGATTGTGTCTCGCTGGGTGTGTTGGGGGGGGTTTGGGGCATGTGTGCTCTGGGGGTCTGTGGGGGGGTATGGAGAGTGTGTGTTGCTGGAGAGCTCGGGGGGTATGGGGAGTGCGTGTTGCTGGGGGGGGGTATGGAGAGTGCATGTTGCTGGAGGGCTGTGGAGGGGGTATGGGGAGTGAGTATTGCTGGGGGGCTGTGGGGGAGAGGGTAATGGTGACTGTGTTTTGCTGCGGGGGGATTATGGGGAGTGTGTATTGCTGGAGGGCTCGGGGGGTATGGGGAGTGCGTGTTGCTGGGGGGGGGTATGGAGAGTGCATGTTGCTGGAGGGCTGTGGAGGGGGTATGGGGAGTGAGTATTGCTGGGGGGCTGTGGGGGAGAGGGTAATGGTGACTGTGTTTTGCTGCGGGGGGATTATGGGGAGTGTGTATTGCTGGGGGCCTTCAATATCGCTCCTGATATCATCCTGCATTGTGGCGCTGTGTTGTGTCCTACATAACCTGGCTCAGCAGCGAATAGACCTTTTGTGGTAGGAGGAGGAGGACCCGGAGGCCAAACAGCCAGGCATCACTAGGGAGGAGGCTGCCCTGCAGGAAGAGGAGGAGGAGGAAAAGGAGGAGAATGACGATGATGAGCAACACCACCAAGCACTGGAGGGCTGGCAGCAGCAAGGATCAGGCATACAAGGGCAGCAAGGGAGGCCTTGACCACCACGCACTTTGTACACTTGGGGCCTGTGTTGCCACACGTGGGTTACAACACTCTGTACCCCTGGGGAGATCTACAATCTCCTTCAGCACTGTAACACCAGAATGGTGGGTCTGGGTACGCTGTGTTAGTGAGTTTTTGTGGCAGACAGAAAGGTGATGACGACTCGCTAGGCACCATTGTGATGATGCCTTGCTGCAAACTAGTCTGACTCTTCGCTCTGCATGCATGCTGGCACCTTGGCCCCAGCTGGGTGGTGGATAACAGAGCAATGAACACCCTTGCAGGGTTCCAGGGCGAGTAAGGGGCAGGAGGAGGGAGGGGTGGGTGGGGGAATCTCTCGTGGTTTCTGGGAATGCCATGGCAGATGCTGTAAATCGCTGCCAATGCATGTCACCCGCCTGAGCCAGTGGATTATTTCAGTGCCTTGATTTTCTCAGTTGCAGTTCACTGAGAGGCTTCCCGCACTGACATCGAAGTGTATGGTCACTTTGGCAACCATCAGAGTAAGTAGTCAGGGTAATTACATTCCTGCTAGAGGCTAATTAGAGACAAGTTAGACACAGATGAATGACGAAATAACATTTACTACTGCCAATAATAGTGCTTACCTACTGCATATTGCGTACTGCGCCCTTTGGCGATCGTCCACTGGAGGGCCTGGACCTTGAGGACCCTGTCACTGTCTTCATCCGACAGCCCCTGAAATGCCCCAGTGTCAGGAAGGGGGGAGTCAGAAGGTGTAGCCACAGCTGCAGTCTACTGGGTGGGAGGCCCCGGCATGGGCTCAAGCCTTCCTCCTCGAGCCTTGGGGTTCCTGTAGGCCCTTGGGTTACTCCACGGGATGGTGATGCTTCTGTAATGAGCTACAGAAGCTCCAACATCACCTGGCCTGCCAGTCCTGGAGGAGCACCTGCATCCTGCCCCTAGTGGACAAGCCCACTGCAATGGCCCTGAGTCAAGGGCCATCTGTCAATGGCAGTATAAGTGCCCTCTGAAACTGGCCACACTCTGCAGTCCCTCAGCCACGGCCTTCTGTGACTGGGCCACATTCTCAAAGACTGCTGCCGTAGCACGCTGTGCCTCAGTGCTGTCCCGCTGGATTTCCTATAAGCTTTCGAGCCTCTCAACCACGGGCCACAGAATCTCGAGAAACCTGTTTAGTCCCTGAGCTGTGACCCGCTGTGACTCGACCATTGCTTGGGACCTGCCACTCATGATGAGGATTCCCTGCCCCTGGCTTTCCACCGCAGACAGCACCCCTGTAGTATTGGCCTGGGAACCACTCAAGACAGGCAATAGCTGATTCACCTGAAAGCTTTGGGACTCCTCCCAACAGCCTCGCAGTCAGCCCAGTGTTGTTGTCAGCCCCCTGGCTCTGTTGCTGCATGTCCAGCAACTCAGGAAGAACTGGTCACAGAAGCTCAGCATGCAGGCTGGGGCCAGCTGAATATTTGCCTTTGGTAGGCCCTGCTCGCCGGAGGCCTGTTCAATCCTTCAGAGAGTGGCCCAGATGCCTCACCACTATCTTGACCCATCGATGTGAGTCTCTGGGATGGTGAGTTGCGAGGTGGAAGCTGACGTAAAACTGGTGCTGGCCTTGAAGGTCCCCTTCATCCATTTCCTCCGACGATTCTTCTGAGCTGTCAGGGGCAGGATGTGTGGGAGCAGTGGTGAGGGTTGTAATGCCAGATGGTCTAGGTGCATTGGGGTCCCTTCCTGCGACACAGGACACAAGGTTAAGTGCAAGGGAAAGAGATTACTTCACATATCACCAAGTGGAGGATTGACAGGTGCTCACCTCTACGCGCCAGCACAACCATGCTGTCGCTAATGGTCCACATGCCCTCCTCAAAGGGGATGAAAACACAGATTTCAGGCACTCCACCCCCTCCCAGCAATTATATAGAACATAGAACATAGAACATTACAGCGCAGAACAGGCCCTTCGGCCCACGATGTTGCGCCGACCAGTTACAAAAACAATGACCCACTAGCCTATACCAATCCCTTTTCGTCCATAAACCTATCCAGAGATCTCTTAAACGCCCCCAAACAAATGGGTATTCTTCTCCTGTGGGGACAGAAAGAGTTAAGTCAAATTGGATGGCACGAGTCCTGCAAGGTTCAGGGGTGACCCTTAGAGGGCAAGGATTGTGATACTCTTGGGGAGGTGGGAGAAGGCAGCTGCTTGTGAGTCAGGGGCTGAAAGCATACAGGGTGCTGGGGATGAGGGGATCTGGGGGTCATTTGGGGGGGAGATGCTAGATGACATTAAACACTTACCCTTGCTGCCTGGATTAGGTCATTCCATTTTTTGTGGCACTGCTTCCCGGTTCTTCTGGCCAGTGCCCTGGCACTAACACATGCTGCCAATGCCTGCCAGGCTGCGTATCCATCCCTTCTTCTGGGATAACGTCCCACCTTGCAAACCGGCCAGCTCAGCATCTGAAAAACGGGCAGCTGTCTTCATGGGGGCCATTTCTTCCTGCGCTGCCTGCGTGTCTGGCCATCCTTGGGGTTTTTACGGAGCTCTCTCTTGGGCAGATCAGATTCTGGCAGCTTAAGCGAGTCAGGTACCCATTAGAGCATTCCAATGAGTTTAATGCAATTTCCTTATTACCCCTTGAAGGGGAAGCCAAGCCAGTACTTACAGGCGTGCTGATGGTGCGGGGATGAGAATTATGCTTCTGTGATGATTGGGGGCAGGGGAGAGGGTCATGTTAGTCAGCCATCAGGGCCTGGGGAGGTGATGACGGAGGCATGTAGAAGAGGGTGGGGGTAGGGGGGGGTGGGATAAGCTGTATTGCTCGAGGGTGGGCGAGTGGTTCCATCCGGAAAGCTTTTTTTTTGTGCTTTTCCTGTGCATGTACTGTTTGTGCTCTGGTTGAGCTGCTGACTAACTGGTGAGTTAGACCCCACCTACTGCTTCTAGCGGTTAGAAATGGTCTAGCCCATATTTTCAAAGACTGAGTGCATAAGATTGGGCACAAAACTCACCCAAAAAACACAGCAACTCTCCCGTTTTCACGCCAGCTGGACAATCTCATAAAATTCCACCCATAGCTGAAGAGTCCATGAAGAGCATGAGAATGATGGAGACAACAAAAAGAATGAGCGAACCCAGGAGATTTCATAAAGAGAAACAGCGAACGTCGGAGATAAGATCGGGAGCAGGATCGATTGCTCACCACCCCCAATCGCTGCCCTCAACGATTCCTGCAGAGTTCCCCATTCATTCCCTTCTGCCAGACTCAGGCTCCATCCCTTTAGGCCCCTATTTCCCTCAGCCCTTCCTCCCCTCAGGCTCAGGCCCATCAGGCTACCCCTCAGGCCCTCCTCCCATTACACCTCACACCCTTGGCATTGCCAGCATGTCAGACTTGCACAGCCCCATGGGCACTGCCTGGCCTTGCCTCTGACTACTGGGGGGGCTTCAATTGCCTCCAATCCCACCGGCAAGCCATCACATCTGTGATTCTTGCTGGAGAACAGGTAGGAGTCAGGCTTCTGTGATGCCAGTGTAACATCATGCTGTGCCTCATAGCAAGTCGTCATCATTCTCCTTCCTGGACCAGTAGCTTGCCAACATAGCAAACCCAGACCCATCACCCTGGTGCGATGTCAATCAGACCCATTGGGGTGGTGGGGACTGGTGGGGAGAGTGGCAACAGCTTCCAGGGCCCAGTGCCCCCACGTGTGGACAGTGGCAACCCAATACCATCCCTGGTGCCATGCATGACCTGAACAGGCTGCCTACTGTTGCCACAGCAGGCAGAGGGAGCATGTGCAGGGGTGCCCATTGCAGACCCTTGAGGCATAGATATGGGTGTTACCACTGCATTGCCTTCCAGGTGTGAGTTGCAGTTCAGCAACATGAGCAGGGGCACCCTTGCAGCTATCACAACATGGGATCCCATCGAGGGCAGCGGAGTCCATGCAGTGTGAGGGGCTGTGTTAACACCTGGTGAGCTCCCTTGCTTAGGGCAGCACCTGCCAGACCTGCTGTTATTGAGCCATGGAATGTAAGGTCTGGAGTCGGCGACAGAGTCTATGCGGCAGACAATAGGGAAGCAGGTCGAGATTCATGGGGTTGGTGGTGGACTTCACATGGCACTTCTCGGGGGGTCTTTCTGCAGCCAGGGTCAATGCAACATCGTGAGCCTGCAACCAGCAGCGACCCCTTTCCTATAGACCCCTGAAGTGACACGGGCCCTCCAAAACTCCAACACCCATGCAAGCCACCTACCTCACCCAGCAAATCCACAGTACTTGAAAATCCCCCACCCCCTGCACCACGGGGACTGCTGCTCAATGGAATTTACCTCCTCGCTCTCTTTCACCAAGCTGTGCCTGGCCCAGAGTTTTATAAAACAGCTGTGACTCATACCAGGGAGGGGGAAAATTACAGGAGCGAGGCAAAGGGCCATGCCAAACTCACTAATGATATGTTAACTTATTCAAATACATGGAAATTGACGTCACGCCTACTTTGGGAGCAATGGGCCAGAAAAAACTATCTGGGAGAATCCCAAACTGCCTGACACTGGGGGCAAATGCGATTTTTCAGCTCCTGCTCTATTTTCCAGCGCAGCGGGGAGGAAAGATCACTCTTATTTTGGCACTTGCCAGCATTCCTGGCTCAACATTGATTGAGGTTCACAATATCAGACTATCACCATTACTCCAGTTTTGTTTTCTTTTCCCTTGCTTTTTTTAGTTTTCTCTCCTGTTTCTTTTCAGTTGCTTTTTGGTGGCAGCTTTTCCTCAATCTGGATTCACACTTTCACTAAACATTTCCCGTTCCTGGCAGCCAATCTGTCCTGCCTTCCAGCCTGTCATAAGTCTTCCCATCCTTTCATATACTTAAACTTATTATAGCTCAATCACTGGCATGCTGGCACAGTGGTTGACATTGCTGCTCCACAGCGCCAAGGTCCCAGGTTCAATTCCAGCCTTGGGTCACTGTCTGTGTGAAGTTTATACATTCTCCCCATATCTGCGTGGGTTTCCTCCAAGTGTTCGGTTTCCTCCCACAGTCCAAAGATATACAGGTGAGGTGGATTGGCCATGCTACGTTGCCTCTTATGTGGGGTTACAGGGATAGGACCTGGGTGGGATTGTTGTCGCTGCAGACTCGATCGGTCAAATGACCTCTTTGTAGAGATTCTCTGATTCATTTCCCAGTTCTGATGAAAAATCACAACCTGAAATATTAACCCTGTCTCTCTTTCTACAGATGCTATCAGACATGTTCTCACATTTTCAGTTTGTATTTCAGATTTCCAGCACAGGGAGCAATATTTTGTTTTTACATTAGACTGAACCAAGTTGAATTGGAAGTAAAATGAAATGAGCTTCGGTAATCTAAACAAAACATTTTACAGTGTTTGCTACACATTTCAGCAAATGGAATTCTCTGTGCCTGCATTCATGTCTGTACTCTGTTTGTCAAGGTTATCATTCCAATGAAAGTACAATATTGGGCCATTGCAAGAAGATAGCCACTGTGTGACTCTTCTCATTCTCAGTCTGGGTGTTACTTGTATAATGTTAGACTCAACTTGCTTCACTCAAATACAGAAGCACTATACTGCAGGTGCTGGAAATCTGAAGTACCAACAGCAAACGTTGGAAATGCTTAGCAGGTCTGGAGTCATCTGTGAGAAGAGGAACACGGTTAATATTTCTCATTGATGATGTTTGATCAGAACAGGGAAATAGTAAGTTTTAACTACGTGAAAGGGTAGGAGTTCATTGCTTACATTAATTATAAGTTACCTGCGACACCATAGGCAGGAGCTGTTGGATACGGAGCATATGCTCCAGGAGACATGTTGGGTGGATTGGTTGGCTGCATTGGGAAACTGCGAATTGCCTCTCTTCCACCTAGGAAAAATAATCATTTGTTAACACATGTACATGAATGCATGCACACATTAAGACATATGTACATTAACAATGTGAGGGAAGTGTGCAAATATATACATGTATATTGTGTTTTTATCGAATGTTCTAAAGTTCAACTTTTCTCTGCAAGTAGTCAGAATATCTGGGAGGAATACAGGTCAGATGATGGGGAAGCAGAATAATTAATCATTTCAACCTGACAAGAGGTTATGCTAAATAGAGTTAACTGACATTTGTTTACTTAAGTTCTCCTGGAATTTCAGAGTAGAATGATTGACAGGGTCATGTGATGTTGTGGTTAATGTACAGTCTTGAATCTGAGGTAGAGAGAGAAATGGACTTTTCTGAAAAGAGTTGCTATTTGACTGTTCTGGTTGAAGTTAGAGAAATAGTGCAGGCTTCTGAAAAACCCTATGGGGCGATTCTCCCAAAAAAATTCTAATGCTGAGCTGGCAGGAAGAAAGATATAAATCACAATTGTTTTTTTATGGGAGTTCAGACTCGTATCTCCCACACTCTGCAATGCAGAGGTCACAATTGTGAATATCATTAAAAGCTCAGAGGTGGGGCCTATTCACACCAGAATCTGACCATTCCAAAACTTTGTGCATGCGCAGTGGCAGATCTGTCAGCCTGCACATAGCTGGCCAGCTTGATGGCCAGCCTGTGCCCCCATGGGCATGGGCACTTTGCCCCTTTGGCAGTGCCAAGAGTCACAAACTGGCACTGCAGAGTGCCCATGCCCATGGCTCACCACCCCCCTCCGCCATTGACGTCCTGGGGGCTCCAATTGACTATACTTCATTTCAATGGGGTCTCCTACTAGTTCTCAGAAAGTAGGGAGCTATTCTAAAGCCCGCCAGAGTGAAATACTCCTGGTGGGGTGGGAGATACTGTCAGGCCTGGAAAATTCAGTCCCGGGCCCAATAATCACACTTAAATCATATTAAAAATAAGATTAAAAATGGCTTACCTGGTCTTCCAGCTGGATTCCAGTGTGGTCCCGACTGCGCCTGCTTTCCAGCAGTGGGGGAGATGCATGCATCGGGAACGCATGTATGAATCCCACGAAACATGCATGCTCATGTCTCCCATTCCAACCCACCAAAAAATTAATGGGTTGGAATGAGAGAATCACCTCCTATCTCTCTGAAAACTCCAAGGCTGTCTACAATTATAGCAAGTATATTTATGGTTGCCAACTATATTTAAAGTGAGTTTTAAATCTAGGAAGAATGTTGCTTATTTGGAACTGAAATAGTGATAAGTTAGTTATTAGAATTGTTTCTTTTCATTTAAAGATTGTTCAACTTAAAATTTCAGCTGCTTTATTTTGTTAGAGTTATACTTAAACTATGTTATGAATAAAGCTTGTTTTGATTCAAAATCCCTAATATATCAGTGGAATTACTTCTGAAGTGAAGCATCCTTTCCTCACATTCATGCCAAAATGAAAAAATTATTGGGGTCTACTTTGGCTTCATAATATACCTTGGGGTTCTAGTCCAGACACAACAACAAACTCATATTAACAGATATGTAAATTAAATGCACGCACATTAACATAGATACATTAATGCATTTGTGCATCAATGTGCATACATTAACTTACACACAGTAAAACACACTTTCACGCACACAAATTAATATAAACACATGTGCATTAACGCCTTACTACTCACAATCTGATTGTCGTGTGACTAGTGTGCTCTGAATGGCTCACTGACCTGTAAGGGTGACAGCAAGTATAGCAAGCCAGTAGAAACAATATTAATAATCACCTGGACAAATATGAGCTAATTAAAGGAAATCATTTTGAACCTCTTAACGGAAAATCATGTCTAACTAAACTGCTTACGTTTTTGAAGAAGTTACTGAGAGGGTTGACGAGAGTAATGGTGAATGGAGTGCTTTTGATTTGGTGCCACACAACAGGTGTCTGAGCAAATTTAGAGCCAAAAAGCTCTTACATTATTTCCATCGATATGGAATCGGCTTAGTGACAAGAAGCAGGGAAAAGCAGTTCATGGATGTTTTTTTGTACTGGAGGAAGCTTTGAGGTGCAGTTCCCTAGGGATCAGTGTTGGGACTTCTATGAACATATGAGTATGGAGCAGTAGTCCATTCAGCCCATCGAGCCTGCTCCCCATTTAAAAAGATCATGGCTGACCTGTTGGTAACCCTCAAATCTGCATCCTACCTCCCCGATAACCTTTCACCCTCCCATGACCCTCTGAGAGAAAACATTTCTCCTCATCTCTGTTTTAAATAAGAGACCCCTTATTTTTAAACAGTGGTCCCTAGTTGAAGATTCATCCACAAGACAAACATTTTCTTCACAAAGCCCTGTCAAAACCCCACCAAGATCATAACATCATAGAATCCCTATTATACGAAAGAGGCCATTCGGCTCATCGAGTCTGCACCAACCGCAATTCCACCCAAGGTCTATTCCTGTAATTCCACACATTAACCCTGCTAATCCCCCTGACACTAGGATCAATTTTAGAATGGCCTATCTACCTAACCCGCACATCTTTGGAGTGTGGGAGCACCTGGAGGAATCCCACACACGCATGGGGAGAACACAGACAGTGACCCAAGCTGGGATCGAACCGGGGTCCCTGGCACTGTGAGGCAGCATTGCTAACCACTGTGCCACCATGCCACCCTTAAATATTTCAATCAAGTCACCTTTTACTCTTCTAAACTCCAGTAGGTACAAGTCTAGCCTGTCTAATCTTTCCTCACAAGACAATCCATCCACTCCAAGTAGTGGTCTGTTAAACCTTCTCTGAAATGTTTCCAACCTGTCAACCTGGAAAAGACCCATTTATGCCTCCTCAGCTTCCTGTTAGTCATGCAATCTTCTATCCATGCCAATGTTTCCTCTTTTCACTTTCCGCAATAACCTTTGATGTGAAATTTTATCAAATGCTTTCTTAAAATCTAGGTACAGTACATTCACTAGTTCTCCATCATCCACAGGGCATGCTACTTCCTCAAACAACTCCAATAAGTTGGTCAAACATGATTTGCCTTTCACAAAACCAGCAGCCACAAACACTTATTGCAGATGTGTTTGCCCTGGATCACACTGTTATCCAGAAGCCCTGACATCTTACAATCACAGCACATCACTTGCCTTGCCATCTTCAATATGCATTAACTAACAACTGCTAATTAATTATTTTATAATTAATAAAGCTTACACCTCCCAATAAGATATATATTAATGACCTGGACCTTGTTGTGGAAGACACAATTTCCAAATTTGTGAATGATCTGAAACTTTGATGGCATTGTAAACTGTGAGGAGGATAATGGAAAACTTCAAACAGATTCCACAGCTTAATGCAATGGGTAGTCAAGTGGCAGGTGAAATTAAATATACAGAAGTGTGAAATGATTCATTTTGGTAGAAAGAATATGAATAGACAATTCAAAATAAAGGGTACAATTCTAAAAGGGGTGCTGGAGTAGAGGAACTTTGGTGTATATATGGTGTGCATGACTCATTGCTCAATAGATTGAGAATGCAATCGATAAAGTGTACAATTTCCCAGTCTTCTTGAGGCATAGAGTACAAGAGCTAGGAGGTTACGTTAAACCTGGATTAAGCACTGCTTTGGTATCAACAAGAATATATCCAGTTCTAGGTACTGCACTTTAGGAAGGATGTAAAGACTTGATAGAAAATCCAGAAAAGTTTCACGCAAATGGTTCCAGGAATGAGGAACTTTCTGGAAGTTACGAAAGTAGATTGAAGGAGTTGGGACTGTCCTCTTTGAAGAGAAGACTGAGAAGAGATTTGATAGAGATGGTCAAGATCATGAGGCATCTGGACAGAGCAGATAGAGAATCTGTTCCCACTGGCAGAAGTATTGAGAATGCAAAAGTAGAGATTTAATGCAACTGGCAAAAGAAACAACGATGGCATGAAGAAAACCATTTCAGCTAGCGAGTGGTTAGGGTCTGGAATGTACTGCCAAATTGCTTCTTTCCTGTGCTATCACTAATTATTTCCAAGCTCCGCTCACAAACACACTCAATTTCCATCAAGGCACTCAGAATGATTTTGTCCCAGAAAGTTGGCCGTTGACTCCTAACCACAATTAAAGGCAGTTGAGCATTCCACTACCTGTCACTGACAGGCACTGATATTGTTGCAAAATCAATATCGCTTCCCCTTAAAGAACCATAGCACCCTACAGTGCAGAAACAAGCCCTTCAGCCCATCGAGTCTGCACCGACCACAATCCCACCCAGACCCTTTCCCCATATCCCTATACATTTATCCACTAATCCCTCTAACCTACACATCCCAGGACACTAAGGGGCAATTTTAGCATGGCCAATCAACCTAACCCGCACATCTTTGGACCATAGGAGGAAACCAGAGCACCCGGAGGAAACCCACGCACACACAAGGAGAATGTGCAGACTCCACACAGACAGTGATCAGGAATCGAACCCAGGTCCCTGGAGCTGTGAAGCAGCAGTGCTAACCACTGTGCTACTGTGCCGCCCTTGTAAGTATCACCAGCACGGCTGCTGTGGTTTTTAATTGCAGAGGTTGGACCCCTCTCTTTAAGTATTGATAAGTTAGTTCCCTCACTACTGAGGCAGAAGTTCCTGTATCAACTTCTATTGTAAGCAAACGATAGTTAACCATCAGTACGATTATGATAGGAGCCTGTATCCATGCAGCTTGTATCCATCTGAATTTTCTTCAGATTTATTCTCTATGCTGTGAACTGGAGCCTGATTTTTTATTCTCTGGCACTGGGTGGGTATTGTTTAGCCATGCACTTGCTTCTTATCTGCCACAGGCGTAACACACAACTTCCCTTATCCTAACATTCTCCTGGGGATGGGCTCCCCCACACTGATAGTATTTCCTGGTTTATAAACTGAATCTCCTAAACCTCCGCACTCTTTTTGATTCTGTACTTCTTTATTTGTTAAATTATGCACTCACATCCTTGGCGCTACTGTGATTAGTAAACTTGGTGGACATCATCAGCTTGCATGCTTTGAGGTTCCATCATGCCTTTTTCTGCACTTTCCATAGCAAGGGTAATTTCTTATGCCTTCTCTAGAGTTATTTCAGTTTCAGCCAGCAATTTCTTCTGAATGGCAGACTAGCCGGTTTCTCAACATCTCATTAAGGACAGACCCTAATTCACAATGTTCAGCCATTTACCTCAACCTCACCATGAAAGCAGTTATTGAACAAAGAACAGTACAGTGCAGGAACGGGCCCTTTGGCCCATCAAGTCTGTGCCGACTTGAATCTAATATTTTCTTGTCTCTACCTGGTCCATATCCCTCTATTCCCTGCCTATTCGTGTGTCTATCCAGATGCCTCTTGAATGCTGTTATAGAATCTGCTTCTACCACCTCTTCCAGCAACGTGTTCCAGACATTCACCACCCTCTATGTAGAACATAGAACATAGAACATTACAGCGCAGAACAGGCCCTTCGGCCCACGATGTTGCGCCGACCAGTTACAAAACAATGACCCACTAACCTAAACCAATCCCTTTTCATCCATAAACCTATCCACAGATCTCTTAAATGCCCCCAAACTAGGCACATTTACAACTGCAGCACGCAGGGCATTCCAATCCCTCACCACCCTCTGGGTAAAGAACCTACCCCTGACATCCGTCCTATAACTACCACCCCTTAATTTAAAGCCATGCCCCCTCGTGCTAGATTTCTCCATCAGAGGAAAAAGGCTATCACTATCCACCCTATCTAAACCTCTAATCATCTTATATGTCTCAATAAGATCCCCTCTTAGCCGCCTTCTTTCCAGCGAAAACAACCCCAAATCCCTCAGCCTCTCCTCATAGGACCTCCCCTCCATACCAGGCAACATCCTGGTAAACCTCCTCTGCACCCTCTCCAAAGCCTCCACATCCTTCCTGTAATGTGGGGACCAGAACTGCACACAGTACTCCAAGTGCGGCCGCACCAGAGTTGTGTACAGTTGCAACATAACGCTGCGACTCCTAAATTCAATCCCCCTACCAATAAACGCCAAGACACCATATGCCTTCTTAACAACCTTATCTACTTGATTCCCAACTTTCAGGGATCTATGTACACATACACCTAGATCCCTCTGCTCATCCACACTATTCAAAATCCTCCCGTTAGCCCTATACTCGACACATCTGTTATTCCTACCAAAGTGAATTACCTCACACTTCTCCGCATTAAACTCCATCCGCCACCTCTCAGCCCAGCTCTGCAACCTGTCTAAGTCTTCCTGCAAACTATGACACCCTTCCTCACTATCTACCACACCTCCGACTTTGGTGTCATCAGCAAATTTACTAATCCACCCAACTATACCCTCATCCAGATCATTAATAAAAATTACAAACAGCAGTGGCCCCAAAACAGATCCCTGAGGCACACCTGTCCCTCACATCTCTTTTAAACTTTCCACCTCTCACTTTCAACCTATGTCCCTAAGTAGTTGACCCTTCAACTCTGGGAAAAATACTCCCACTTTATCCAAACCCGTCATAATCTTGCAAACCTCTATCAGGTCCCCCTCATCCTCCAACACTCCAGTGAAAACAATCCAAGTTTGTTCAATCTTTCTTCATAGTTCATGTCTTCCAGGTAACAGCCTGGTAAATCTCTTCTGCACCCTTTCCAATACATCAACATTCTTCCAGTAGTATGGTGACCAGAATTGTACACAATACTCCAAATGCAGCCAAACCAAAGTTTTATACAGCTGCAACATGACTTTCCAATACCTTTACTCAATGCCTTGACCGATGAAGGCCAGTATGCCACATGCCTTCTTGACCACCTTGTCCACCTGAGTTGCCATCTTCAGGGAACCGTGGATCTGCAGGCCTAGGTCCCTCTGGATGTTAATATTCCTGAGGGCTCTATCATTTACTATATATTTTCCTTCTGTAGCAGACCTTCCAAATTGCATCACCTCACATTTGTCTGGATTAATTCCATTGGCTACCTTTCAGCCCAGGTCTCCAGCCAATTTACATCTTGCTGTATTCTCTGACAATCCTCCTCACTATCTACTAATTGACCAATTTTTGTATCATCTGCGAATTTACAAATCAGATCACCTACATTTTCCTCCAAAATATTTATACATATTACAAACAACAGGGACTTTAGTACTGATCCTTGCGGAATACCACTTGTCACATACCTCCAGCTAGAAAAGCACCCTTCCACTACTACTCTCTGCTTTCTATATCCAAGCCAGTTTTGTATCCGTCTTACCAGCTCAACATGAACCCCATGTGACTTCACTGTCTGTATCAGCCTGCCGTGAGGAATCTTATCGAAGGCTTTACTAAAGTCCATGTATACAACATCCACTGCCCCACCCTGGTCAATTTTTTTTTGTCACTTTCTCAACTCAAATCAAGTTTGTGAGACACGACCTTCCCTTCACAAAACCATGCTGCCTATCGCTAATAAGTCTATTCTCTTCCAGATTTAGGTACATTCTGTCCCTAAGAATCTTTTCCAATAATTTCTCCACCACTGATGTAAGGTTCACAGGCCTGTAATTTCCCAGTTTGTCTCTTCTGTCCTTCTTAAACAGAGGAACAATGTTAGCTACTCTCCAATCCTCTGACACCTTGCCCATGGCTAAAGTGGGTCCAAAGATTTTAACCAAGGCCTCAACAATTTCTTCCCACGCTTCTCTCAGTTTTCTGGGATAGACCCTATCTGGCCCTGGGGATTTGTCCACCTTAATGCTTTTCAAAACCTCGAATACCTCTTCCCTTTTTATCTCAACATGACCTAGAATGTCAACATCCTCCTTTCTACACTCATCACCCACCACAACCTTCTTTGTGAATACTGATGCAAAGTATCATTAAGGACCTCACCCACCTCATCTGGTTCCATACATAAATTCCCTCCCCTGTCCTTGAGTGCACCACCCTTTCCTTAGCCACCCTCCTCCTCTTTATATACCCATAAAAAGCCTTGGGATTCTTCTTAAACCTGTCTGCCAAGAACACTGCATGGGTAAGATGGGTACAGAGCGATATGGGCCAAATGTGGGCAACTAGGACTACCTTAGGGGTTTAAAAAAAGGGCAGTATGGACAAGTTGGGCCAAAGGGCCTGTTTTCACGCTGTAAACGTCTATAAATGTCTATGATTCTATTTCATGGCCCCTTTTTGCCCTCCTAAATCCCTGTTTAAGCTCTTTCCTGTCATCTTTGTATTCCTCAAGAGTTTTGTCCTTTTTCAATTTCCTGAAATTTATGTATGTCTCCTTCTTCTTTTCACTAAGCTCACAATCTCTCTTGACATTCATGCCTCCCGAATCTTGCTATCTTTAGCCTTCATTTTTACAGGGACATACTTGTCCTAAATTGTTAACAACTGACTTTTAAAAGACTCCGACATATCGGATGTTGGTTATCCTCAAACAGCCATCCCCAGTTCTACATTCCCTAGCTCCTGCCTAATACTGTCATAGTTAGCCTTCTCACAGTTTAGTACTTTCACTCTGGGACTACTTCTATCCTTTTCTACAAGAATCTTGAAACTTATAGACTTGTGATCACTGTTCCCAAAATGATCCCCCATTGAGACATCAGTCAACTGTCTGGGGTCATTTCCCAAAACCAGATCCAAAATAGCCCCTTCCTGAGTTGGACTCAAGAAGTACTCTTGGACATACTGAACAAACTCCGCCCTGTCCAAAACGCTTCCTTTAGTTCCTGGCACTAAAGGAAGCCTAGTCAATATTGGGGAAGTTAAAATTGCTCATCACAACAACCCTGTTGTTTTTATATCTTCCCACAATCTGCTGACATATCAGTTCCTCCACTTCATGATGTAGGTCTGTAGCACAATCCCAACAGTGTGCTCCTGATCCTGGTTTCTATACATATGGCTTCATTGCACGATCCCACTAAGGGGTCCTCCCTCTGTATAGCTGTATAGCATTCTGCCTAATCAGTAAAGCAACACCACACCTCTTTTGTCACCCTCTCTATCTGGCCTGAAGCATCTAAATCCTGGAATGCTGAGCTACCAGTCCTGCCCTTCTTTTACCCAAGTTTCCATAACTGCCACAACATCATAATTGCATGTAGTAATCCAAGCTTTAAGTTCATCCATCTTACCTGTCATACTCCTTGCATTAAAGCAAACACACCTCAAACCTTCTATCCTGTCATGTCTTTCCCAGGAGTTTTTGCCACTGAATTAAATGTATATCTCTGCATTGTCACTGAGGGCTTTGGATGATAATGCTCTTTTACTATTTCAATGAGTTCCTCAAAGGTTTTAGCACTGGGGCATCTGGAGAAGTCAAGCTCCTTATCAATGTATAGGTTTGGCATTGCAGGCTGTTAACAGAATTACTCTCTGCTTCTCCCCTCCCCCATTTCATCTACTTTGAAGAAGCATAGCTTCAACATATTGAACCCAATCCTCTCTCTGAATTAGGGTAGCATGGCGCAAGCTTCCTGAACAGAGGCATTATGAGCAATCAATGACTGCTGAATAGGTGTGCTTCCAATGACTTGTACATGAAGTCTGCTCTGTTGTCCTCCGTGGAAAAGGCAAAGTACTCAGTAGATTCCTTGTCACCAAATTAACAACTTGGAAAAAGAGATGGCCACCAAGTGGAGTAAGTAGAGAACTATTTATTAACAGGCCTAACTATTTACAGAGAGTGAGAATGATGCAACTATCTGGGAGACCCATGCTCAGCTCCATGCACTTCAACTTGACTGGCCAACAGCTCATATGACCCTCCAAAACCTCTCCCTTTAAAGGAGCCTGTTACTATACCAGTATGTAAAAGGCATCACTTCTGCTGTCCGCACCCTCCTCCAGCTACTCACCTCAGTGAGATTAACTAGTAAACAGGTGTCTGGGTCACTTACTGATGAGCACCTCGCAGCTGAGTTCCATAATAGGTGAAGGCAGGGACATCCCAGGAATGAGCACTCAGAAGGATGCCAGAGCCCAGGATTTTGTTGAGCCCTTAACCAATGATATACCAAGGTGTCTTTGCTATACTTGATCCAGCACCTTTCCTATTGACAATTCTCATCCCCCAAAACAGACATCTGCCTGATACAGGCAACTCCCACCTCCAGATACGTAAATCTGGCTGGTTTCTATGCACCTCCCTCTCACTACTTGGCTTAAAATTGGCTGGTCTGGGTAGCGTTTTGCACCTGCATCACAGACACTGGTACCTTATCTTCTTACATGATGTTTTGGTTCCAATCGGGAACATCTTTCTCCCCTGCAGAAGTGGCCTTGATAGAGCATCCGTGTTGCCATGCTTCTCTGTCGATATTTTATCTCATAAGAGTCGGCTGTTAGAGCCAGTGTCCATCTCTATAGGTGTGCCTCCGCCGTTGATAGTATCTCCGTATACAGTTCAAGAATGGTGATTAGTGACTAGCCTGTGGTCTCAGCAGCATAAAATGCCTGCGTAAAGGGAATATGAGAACATCTCCACATTAAACATAATGCTCAATCCTTCTTTTTCAAATTGGACATAATTTTCCTCCGCCTTTGTCAAAGACCTCAAAGTTGAGGCAGTGAGTCTTTCCTCTCCATTTGACAAAAGATGCAACAATACTGGGCCAACCCCATAAGGTGAGGCATCACAGACTAATTGTAGTGGCAACTTTGGGTCGAAATGGGTTAGCACTTCTGATCTCCTTAAGGCTCAATTCATGCCCTGGTAAGCCTCCTCATACCCCTGGGTCCATTTTTCCAAGCAACCTGTGTAGGGGTTTTAACACGGTTGTCACATCTGGCTTAAGCCAGTCATAGTACTTCGCTAACCCCAATAACGATTACAATTGAGATACGTTCTCTGGTCTAGGGGCCTTCACAATGGCCTCCATCTTCTTGGGCATCTTGGGTAGGCCTTCACCATCAATTACTTGGCCCAAATATTTGATGAAGTCTCTAAAGAGCTCACATTTCTTCCTTTTTACTTGCAGGCTGTAGTCCTGCAACAGTCTGAAGATTTCTTTTAAATTCTTCAAATGCTCCTTTTTTGGTGAAGTCCCTAAATTAGATATTGTCCAAATAACACTAAAACCCTGGTAAACCACTTAGTGTTGATCTATGGTCCTCTGGAATAGAACAGGTGCCAACATGATGCCAAAAGAAAGTCATTTGTAATGGAAAAGTCCCTGGTGTGTAACTATCATCAGCGGCGGCTGAGACTCCTTTGCAACACTCATCTGTAAGCAAGCCAGGGACAGGTCCATCTTCAAAAATTTCTTTCCTCTTTGCAGCACTCTGAACAGTCCTCAACGATGGGGAGTGGGTACTGATCCACACACACACAGCTGGGTTGACTGTGACCTTGAAGCCACCACAGATCCTCAGCATGCTGCCTGTTTTTAAGAGTGGAACAATTGCGAATGGCCCATTCCCTAGTGGTTACTGGATCCAATGCTCTAAGGTTCACCAGCCATTCCAGTTCCACCTCAACTTTAGGCCAGATTTCAGACTCTTTGGACAGGCCTCCAGCTTCAGCCATATTTTATTTCTGACTCCTTTCATTTCTCCTAGAGTCTCTGTGAACACTTGCTTACACTTGTCCAGAACATCTTGTAGGCTTGTTTTTGAGTCCACCAGTCTATTAACTATGTCCCAATTTAACTTCAAGTTTTGTAATCAAGAGCATCCAAATAAAGCAGGGTAGTCTCCTTTAAATATATATAGTGGTAACTCTGATCTCTTAGCGTACTTTCATCAGTGTATAGCCCTTCAGTGGCACCACTTGTTCCATGTATGTACATAGAGCTTCCTTTCACACTGAATTGGGAATCAATGACACCGCTGCAGCTGTATCCACCGCCATCATAATTGCCTTCTCTGCTATCTTGGGAAGGACCCAGAAATGATTGGCATCTCCCCGTACTGATAGGATGTTTAACTGAAATTCAGTTAATTTTGACTCCTCTGCTTCCTCTACAGATTCGGCTGACTCAGTGGACAGGATTTGCCCCAAGACCAGAAAATACCATGCAAGGTCAACGGACCTTTGCATGATTCTGCCACACCCCCACCCGCCGCTATAATTGCCATGACGGGTGGGACAGAAAAATTTCACCACATGTCTCGTTCCTAGCTGGCTTTATGTACATTATGCCTTGTCTTCTGGTTTGTCTCTTTTTGGCACGCCTTCTCTTTGTGTTGTGCCCAGCAGTTTTGGGTAATGTGACCCACTCGCTTACATTTGTGGCACTGAATTTCACGGGTCCAACATATTGACTCTTTGTGGCCAGACTGCCACATTGTGCACCACACTCTGCTGAGCTTCTGCTATTTTATGACTTGGCCATCAATCCCCAACTGTGTTGCGTTGTTGGCGGCCAACTCCATTGCAGTAGCTATTTCAAAAGGTACCTTGAAATCCAGCATTTTTTTGTTAATAGCCTCTGTTATGGCTTCATGATGGAGGCCACAAAGTAAATGGCCCCGCAAAGCATCCTGGAGAAAACCTCCATACCCACAGTGCTCTGCCAATCTTTTTAAGAAGGCCACAAATTGAGCGATGGACTCACCTTCCTGCTGTACCTGTTTATGAAAAGGAAAGTGTTCCACAGTCATTATTGGCTTGGGTGCAAAACGGTTTTCCAACCTGACCCACTCTCTTAAACACCCCAAACTACATATATAACAGCAATATATTTATATATGTTGGGTTTTGGGGTGTGTACTGCTTCTTTGAGAATGTGGGTCAGGTGACCCCTGGGGTTTTAGCTCTTCCCAGTGTGGGGCCAGTTGATGCAGTCTGAGATCTGCATAAAAAGCTCCCTGAGTTCAAGTTACCAAACATGCCTTGTGATTCTACAGGCACCATAAGTGAATGGGTGCATACATAACACCCTACAGTGCAGAAGCAGGCCATCCAATCTATCGAGTCTGCACCAACTGTCTGACAGAGTATCTTACACAGGTCCTCTCCACCCCCATCCCCATAACCCCACACATTTAGCATGGCTAATCCAATTAACCTGCACATCTTTGAAGTGTGGAAGTGCAAAAGGATAAATTGATTATAAAAGCCTTTCATTTTAGTTTCACTATAATAAGTAGATTAGTTTAAGGTAACGATAAAGTGCCCTATATATAGTAAAGGTTCACAATGTGCCTGGAACAATATGTACAAAGGCATTATAAGCTGTATAAGCACAATTTAACCAAGTATTATGAAATTAAACTGTATTCTTAATGTGTTTGTGAACCTTGGTCAAACAACGATCTATTTGCTCAGCATGATGGGAAACATAGCACAGTGGTAGACAGACCAAACTCTTATAATACAATGGAGCATAGTGAGCAATTCGTTCTTATCTGCTTGGGGATAGTCTGGAGCAAGTTTAGAGTTCTGCAATGAACAGGAGTATATTCACTCCTGGGTAGTGAGGCTGGTGCAGCCGCTCAAGCTGATAAGAGAAGCTGGATTCAAGCAAAGAATGGCTCTTTTCACTAATTAAAATTCATAGATGTTAGCTGTGGTCTTAGGTATACTGGATGTACATGGCTTAGGTTTCCTGGGTAATGGGGTAGGAACCTCAGGTGCAATGAGCTAATAATCTCCTAATCCTGTATACAGGTTAAACATTATTGGCAATAATTGGTAATAATGCGTAATATTGTAACTGGACCCTCCAGTTTGAGAAACAGACTGGGTGGGATATTGAAGTGTTCAGGACAGTATATCAATTCTATGTTTATAATGTTAAGGCAGAGAGGATAGTCGACCCCAACTGACCATTTTCTCTATCCTGATGCATGCACTAGCAAATAAAATTCTTTTTGATTCTTTAATTACATTTGACTTTCATAAGTCTACGTATTGGTTGAGTGAGATCAACTGAGACACCCTAGTGGGACACCTCAGAAAAGTTCTTTTACACGAAGGAAACCAGAGCACTTGGAGGAAACCCACACAGATACAGGGAGAATGTACAGAGTGAACCCAAGGCCAGAATTGAACCCAGCTCTCTGGTGCTGTGGGGCAGCAGTGCTAACCACTGAGCCACTGGTATTTAATTGGAATTGTCAGTCCTTTAATTTTTGCAAACACTGGTGTTGGGTTTCTCAAAACCATGGTGTTAGAACTGTTGACGCTTTGGCTATTAGCACCATTATGGGAGACTGCAATCGTTGCAATTGCAAAGGTTTTCCTTTTTTCAGAATTAGCTGGAATAAACACTCATCCCAGTAACCACTGTTACTTGGAAACTGCTGCAAGACATCAGGTGACTGGCTGAACCACTTGTTAGCTCAGCCATTCTCCATTTTTAACAGCACAGAAAGAAAATGACTTTATATAATATCCGGCTGATGAATAAATGTATATTTTTACCTTTCACATCTCGACTGTGACTAAAGGTTGGGGCAAATATACCACCATTTATAAAGGAGGAAATCAGAATAAAAAAACACCTTTCTGTTACTGGATGGGTCGTGAGGGAAAACAGGGCATTTTAAATTGACCCCTCTCCTGTCTGTGATATTTAGAAGGTTGGTCATTGCCACACAGGCTGGCAATGCAATGAACAAGAAATACTAATGAAATAAGCTATTAAACTTTACTTGAAACTAAGTGGAATATGTTAAAAGATTACAATCTCAAAGTTACTTTAATGTTGTGGTAGTCCTGCCAACACCCAACATGCAGATTCTCTCGGTTGGTGGTATTAGCAAACTGTAAAAACAGTTTAAAACTTATGTGAATAATGCTTTACTCTCTTGAACTAATTACCTGACCAAAGTTAAGAGAACGAAGAGGAGGCTGCAACCTAAGTATTAATGAGAATAATGACCAAAGTCATTAATACCCATTGAATAACTGATGGTTCAAAGTGATGATTCAAAAGGAGGTTGAATGCAGGTGACTAAGTGCCTAGTCTATCTGGAGAACAAGATGGCCCAGCCCACTCCAGCAAAGGTACCTTGTGGCCCTCTACACCAGGATGAGTACTTTCCCATGGCTGCCTACTGTGAGATTGTTGTACACAGGAGTAAGGTTCCCAGCAGCAGGAGAATGAAAGCAGGACATAAGAACATAAGAAATAGGAGCAGGAGTAGGCCATCTAGCCCTTCGAGCCTGCCCCGCCATTCAATAAGATCATGACTGATCTGAGGTGGATCAGTTCCACTTTCCCGCTTTCTCCCCTTAACCCTTAATTCCCTTGTCTATCAAAAACCTATCTACCTGTGACTTAAATATTTTTAGCGAGGTAGCTTCCACCACTTCAACGGGCAGAGAATTCCAGGGATTCACCACCCTTTGAGTGAAAAAGTTCCTCCTCAACTCTGATCTAAACTGCCCCCTCCCCCTTATCTTGAGGCTGTGCCCTCTAGTCCTGCTATCCTTTCTAAGCTGGAAGAATCTCTCTATCTCTACCCTATCCATCCCCCTCATTATCTTATACGTCTCTATAAGATCCCCCCTCATCCTTTTAAACTCCAACGAGTACAGACCCAGTCTATTTAGTCTCTCTTCACAGTCCAACCCCCTAATCTCCAGTATCGGCCTAGTGAACCTGCACTCCCTCCAAGGCCAATATATCCTTCTGCAAGTGTGGCGAACAAAACTGCACACAGCACTCCAGCTACGGCCTCACCAGTACCCTGTACAGTTGCAGCAAGACCTCCCTGCTTTTATATTCTATCTCCCTTGCTATAAAGGCCAACATTCCATTCGCCTTCTTGATCACCTGCTGCACCTGCAGACTGGGTTTTTGCAACTCGTCCACAAGGACCCCCAGGTCCCTCTGCACCGTAGCATGCTGCAGCTTTTTGCCTTTTAAATAATAATCCATCTGACTATTATTTATGCCAAAGTGGATAACCTCACACTTGCTAACATTATACTCCAACTGCCAGGTCCTCACCCACTCGCTTAGCCTATCCAGATCCCTCTGCAGACTTTCCACACCCTCCATGCAATTTGCTTTTCCACTCACCTTCGTGTCATCAGCAAATTTCGTCAGTCTACACTTAGCCCCCTCCTCCAGATCATCTATATAAATGGTAAATAGCTGAGGCCCCAGCACCAATCCCTGCAGCACTCCACTAGTCACCAACTGCCAATCCGAATAGCACCCATTGAAACCAACTCTCTGCTTCCTATTAGACAGCCAATCCTCTATCCACGCTAACACCTTACCCCCAACTCCATGCATTCTAACCTTCTGTAGCAACCTTTTATGAGGCACCTTATCAAATGCCTTTTGGAAATCTAAAAACACCACATCCACCGGTTCCCCTCTGTCTACCGCACTAGTCACATCCTCATAGAAATCCAATAAATTTGCCAAAATTTGTCAAAGGACAGCAAAGTTCTCGCTTCAGCCATCACCATCAACCTGTCAGAGGAGAGGATAAGCTGAAAGTCTTCTGGGACTAGCCACAGATGTGACTGGAGCAGCAGCAAGAAGCAGGAGACACAGATTCTGTCTCTCCTATGGTTGCTATTCTAGCTCCTCCAATTATAAACTCACCATCTGCCATTTTTATTGTTCCTCTAGATACAGAGAGTTCAATTTTACCATTGCATTGTACCCTTTTTTGGGCATGAAAACTTGGTAAAGTCGGGTGTGAGGTGAGTAGTGCAATTGCTACTCACAATTTACATGGATCTAAATTGACTTAATGGGCTGCACACCCAACTTTACCAGCACTTCCCCCTTTACCACTGTGTTTGCCCATCCAGAATCAGCACGAAACAGACATGCTCCATAAAAGTCCAATTTGGGTGCTCCAGTTAGTGAGGAGGAAGATGCCTAGAGTCCGACGGCTCTCTGCTTGAGATCGGTTGGGGGGAGGGGTGGGGGTTGGAGGCACAATCGGTCTGAATGGTGGGGGGCACTGGGGGGATAAGGGGGTCAGTAACGTTGGGGGGGTGACGTATTAGCCAGCCCAGAAGGGGGCACCTAAGAACAGGTCTAAAAGTCAGATATGAAACAGTCCGTCCAGCATTTAGAATCAAAATTATAAAATAGGGTCCAGAATCTTTGATTAGAGGAACAGCAGCAAAAGCGGAGAGACGGAATCCATTATTGGAAGAGCCATGCCTTCTACGCTTGCTGTTCCACCAATCACATCCTACAGTCAGTTTCAGAAACAGTTTGTTTTAACTGACAGATGTTTAGAACAGGAAAGACTTTTTGGCAACTTCGTGATTTGTTAGCACCTTTGGAAAAAAATGTCTCCTAAGTTGTGTTGCTCCAGATGATCACTTAGTTTGCCTTGTGGTTGCAGTGCCTTGGCCCTCTATATTCCTTTACAGCTCTTGTAAAGCTTGCGCTTCCACAGAAGACTTTCTCTCTGTTCCTCTGCTCTATGCTCACCCAAACTGACTGCTGCTTTTCTGTCAGAAACAGAGCACAAAAGGGTACCTCCCTTCTATAGCCTAGCTCCATAGCAATGAAGCATACTCAGGGTGTTCCAAGAAGAAATGTCAATCAAATGCATCTTCAAAATAACTCTTGATTCTGTGACCCACAAGAACAATTTATATCTCTGATTGCCCTCTCTCCAGACTTGGTGGTTCCATTAAGAAACCCTCTTATTTACAATGGTGCTTTTAGCTTCTTTGATCTGGGAACTATATGAATAATTTAAATCCCTTATAAAATTAATTGTAGATTTCCTGAATGACATGGTGTACAGTGGTTAGCACTGCGGACTCACAGCGCCAGGGACTCAGGTTCAATTCAGAACTTAGAGTGACTGCCTGTGTGAAGGTTTGCTAAAGCTTCTGGGGAGACTTTAAACTAGAATGGTTGGGGGAGGGAATCGAAATGAAGTGACAGGGAGAGAGGAGGTTAGATTGCAAAGATAGAGAGATTGTCGACAGTGTAAGAGGGAGGAACATAGAACATAGAACATAGAACATTACAGCGCGGAACAGGCCCTTCGGCCCACAATGTTGCGCCGACCAGTCTTATTTTAAAAAAAAAACATTGACCCACTAATCTAAACCACTCCTTTTTCGTCCATAAACCTATCCACCAATCTCTTAAACGCCCCCAAACTAGGCGCATTTACAACTGCAGCAGGCAGGGCATTCCAGTCCCTCACCACCCTCTGGGTAAAGAACCTGCCCCTGACATCCGTCCTATAACTACCCCCCCTTAATTTAAAGCCATGCCCCCTCGTGCTAGATTTCTCCATCCGAGGAAACAGGCTATCACCATCCACCCTATCTAAACCTCTAATCATCTTATATGTTTCTATAAGATCCCCTCTTAGCCGCCTTCTGAAGGATAGGCAGGTAATGGGGAATGCTCAGGCTGAAGGTTTGAGATGTATCTATTTTAACGCTAGCAGTGTTATGAACAAAGTAGATGAGCTGAGAGCATGGATCGCTGCTTGGAAACGTGGTGTGGTGGCCATTACAGAGACTTGGGTGACTCAGGATCAGGAATGGATACTTCAAGTGCCGGGTTTCAGATGTTTCAGGAGGGACAGGGAGGGAGGCAAAAGAGGTGGGGGAGTGGCACTGTTGATTCAGGGATAGTGTCATGGCTGTAGAGAAGATGGACGTCGTGGAGGAATTGTCTACAGAGTCTCTGTGGGTGGAAGTTTGGAACAGGAAGGAGTCAATAACTTTACTGGATGTTTTCTATAGGCCACCCAACAATAACAGGGATGTTGAGGAGCAGATAGGGTAACAGATCCTGGAGAGATGTAAAAATAACAGAGTTGTCGTGATGGGAGATTTTAATTTCCCAAATATCAATTGGGACCTCCTAGGGTAAGGGGTTTGGATGGGGAGGAGTTTGTTAGGTGTGTTCAGGAGGGCTTCTTGATACAATGTGTGGATAAGCCTACAAGAGGAGAGGCTGTACTTGATTTGGTATTGGGTAACGAACCTGGACAGGTGTCAGGTTTCTCAGTGGGAGAGCATTTTGGGGATAGTGATCATAACTCTATCTCCTTTACGCTAGCATTGGAGAGAGGTAGGATCAGGCAAGCTAGGAAAGTGTTTATCTGGAGCAAGGGGAATTATGGAGCCATCAGGCAGGAAATTAGAGGCATAAACTGGAAGGAGGTTTTCTCGGGGAAATGTACAGAAGTAACGTGGCAGATTTCCAAGGAACGTTTGTCTGGAGTTCTGCACGACAACATTCCGATGAGACAGGGAAATTTTGGCAGGTTACAAGAACCGTGGTGCACGAAAAGATGTAATGAATCTAGTCAAAAAGAAAAGTGTACAAAAGGTTCAGGGAGCTAGGTAACGTTAAGGATCTAGAAGAGTATACGACTTGTAGGAAGGAACTGAAGAAGGAAATTAGGAGAGCCAGAAGGGGTCATGAGAAGGCCTTAGCAGGTAAGATTAAGGAAAACCCTAAGGCTTTCTACAAGTATGTGAAGAGCAAAAGGATGAGATGTGAAGGAATAGGACCTATAAAATGTGACGGTGGGAAAGTTTGTACAGAATGGTAGAAATAGCAGAGGTGCTCAACTTCAGTATTCATGGCAGAAAAAGATCTTGGTGGTTGTAATGCAGGCTTGCGGCGGACTGAAAAGTTTGAGTATGTGGACATTATGAAAGAGGATGTGTTGGAGCTTTTGAAAAGCATCAAGTTAGATAAGTCGCCAGGTCCGGATGGGATGTACCCCAGGTTACTGTGGGAGGCGAGGGAAGAGATTGCAGAACCTCTGGTGACGATCTTTGCGTCATCAATGGAGACAGGAGAGGTTCCGGAGGATTGGAGGATTGCGGATGAGGTTCCTCTATTCAAGAAGGGGACTAGAGATAGCCTAGGAAATTATCAACCAGTGAGTATAAACTCAGTGGCTGGTAAGTTGATGGAGAAGATCCTGAGAGACAGGATTTATGAACATTTGGAGAAGTATCGTATGATCAAAAATAGTCAGCACGGCTTTGTCAAAGGCATATCGTGCCTTACGAGCCTGGTTGTGTTTTCTGAAGATGTGACTAAACACGGATGAAGGGGGAGCGGTAGATGTGGTATATATGGACTTCAGCAAGGCATTCGTTAAGGTCCCCCATGCAAGGCTTATTGAAAAAGTGAGGGGGCATGAGATCCAAGGGGACATTGCTTTTGGGATCCAGAACTAGCTTGCCCGCAGAAGGCAAAGAGCGGTTGTAGATGTGTCTTTTTCTGCATGGAGGTCGGTCACCAGCGGAGTATCCCAGTATTCTGGGACCCTTGTTGTTTGTGATTTTTATAAATGACCTGGATGAGGAAGTGGAGGGATGGGTTGGTAAGCTCGCCGATGACACAAAGGTTGGAGGTGTTGTGGATAGTGTGGAGGGATGTCAGAAGTTGCAGCAAGACATAGATAGGATGCAAGAGAAGTGGGAGAAGTGGCAGATGGACTTCAACCTGGATAAGTGTGTGGTGGTTCATTTTGGAAGGTCAAATGGGATGAAGGAATATAACATTAAGGATAAGACTCTTAGCAGTGTGCAAGATCAGAAGGATCTTGGGGTCCAGATTCATAGGACTCTCAAATCGGCTTCACAGGTAGAGGATGTGGTTAAGAAGTGTATGGTGTACTGGCCTTCATCAATCGAGGAACTGAGTTTAGGAGTCGGGAGAAAATGCTGCAGCTACATAAGACTCTGGTCAGACCCCACTTGGAGTACTGTGCTCAGTTTGGTCGCCCCTCATTACAGGAAGGATGTGCTAGCCATTGAAAGGGTACAGAGGAGATTTACAAGGATGATACCTGGATTGAGTGGCATGCCTGATTAGGATAGGTTGAGAGAGCTCGATCTTTTTTCCTTAGAGAGATGAAGGATGAGAGGTGGCCTGATAGAAGTCTATAAGATGTTGAGAGGTATTGATCAGGTGGATTCTCTGAGGCTTTTTCCCAGGGCTGAAATGGCTGCCACAAGAGGACACAGGTTTAGGGTGCTGGGGAGTAGGTACAGAGGAGATGTCAGGGGTAAGTTTTTCACTCAGGGGGTGGTGGGTGAATGGAATTGGCTGTCAGCGGTGGTGGCGGAGGCGGATTCGCTAAGGTCTTTTAGGAGACTTCTGGATGAGTTCATGGGACTTAGTAGGATTGAGGGTTATAGGTAAGCCTAGTAGGTAGAGATGTTCGGCACAACTTGTGGGCCGAAGGGCCTGTTTGTGCTGTAGTTTTTCTATGTTCTATGTTCTAAGTTTGCACATTCTCCCCACATCTGGTGTGTTTCCTATGGGTGCTCTGGTTTCCTCCCAAAGTCCAAAGATGTGTAGATTAGGTGGAGTGGCCATGTTAAATGTACACGATTACAGAGATTGGGTGGGGGAGAGGGCCTGGGTGACATACTCTGTTGGACAGGTGATGAAAAATCGATAAGTTGAATGACCTCTTTTGCACTGTAGGGATTCTATGGTTTTATGATCCTGTCCTTACCAAATCTCAAAGATGGGTCATCAATGGTTTAGGTTTTCTACCTTCAAGCTCCAACATTAAATAAATACATTACTCTTTTAATTGTAATCATCCTTGACCTGTTGAATTGCACTCCAGGCTTGTGTTTTTATCAGTTTCTCAATCAGATGTTTCCATTTATCTGACTGTAAATTCAAACAGGGAAGTTTTGTTGTAATTGTACAAGGTATTGGTGAGGTCTCACCTGGAATATTGCATACAGTTTTATATACAGCTTTCCTAAATGATTAGCTATCTTCTCTGTGATTATTAACTCCAGTGTCTTGCCAATAATAGATATTAAACTTACTGGCCCATAGTTTCCTATCTTCTGCCCTTCTCCCTTTCTGAACAAGGAAATCACATTTGATGTTTTCCAACCTTCTAGTGCCCTCCCAGAATTTAGTGAGTTACAAAAAATTTCAGCCACTTGCATTAAAACCCTAGCATGCAGTTCATCAACTCCACCTTTAGCCACCTGAGTTGCTCTGATACTCTAACCCTTGAGGCTGAGATTTTTGTAAGTTCAACCATGTTATTTGAAATCAGTTCATCTGATATCTTAGGGATATTTGTAATGTCTTCCATGGTGAAGACTGATGCAAAAATATGATTCAACCATGTTATTTGAAATCAGTTCATCTGATATCTTAGGGATATTTGTAATGTCTTCCATGGTGAAGACTGATGCAAAAATATTATTTAGTATATCCGCCATTTCTTTGTTTGCTATTATCAATTCAACAGCCTTTTTCAATAGAAAACTTAGCTGCCCACTTCCTATTTATAGATCTGGAGAAACCTTTACGCTTTGCTTTATTGCTGCATGCAAGCTTTCTCTCAAAATTCATTTTCTGTCTTCTTATGCTGCTGGATTCTAAAAACTTCTCAATCTCTACCACTATCCTTCCCAACTTTATATTTCCTGCTTTTCAACTGAACATTATCCTTGACCTCCTGTGTTAACCATGGAATCCGTGGAATTCCTCTTTTTGACTAGGATAAACTCCGACTCAGCATTGTGAATATCTGGCACGTTCATCAACTGACCTGTATCTTAGCTAGTTTACCCAGTTTACCTTTGACAACTCCTCCCTAATACAATTATAATTGTCTTTATTTAAGTTGAAGACACTGGTTCTGGGCCTAAGATGTTTACCCTCAAACTGTACCTGGAATTCAATCATATTATGGTCCTTAACCACAAGATCCCTTAGTAATCTTTCTTCATTACACAAAATTAAATCTAAAGTAGCCCATTCCTGGGTAGGTTCCACAACATACTGCTCTAAAAAGCAATCCCTGGTGCACACCACAAATTCTTCTTCTACGCTACCTTTGCCGGTTTGGTTTGTCCAATCAATGTGTAGATTAAAATCTCCCATGATAATTGCAGCAGCTCCCTGCAAACATTCTCTTGATATTTCCCCATTTGCGCTCTGATTTCTTCAGTGGTTGCACTGTGGGCATCTTTAGACCATTCCCACCCTTGTCTTCCTTCCCCTGCTATTTATTATGATACTGTGCCTTTAAGAAATGTACTTGTGTCACTTTTGTTCCGAAGGGATTATTCTAAATATCAACTCTGATTACGGTACTGATTGTCAAGAGCTGGCAGCTCACACGCTGAGCATGTAGGTGAATTGCTTTTAATTACTGGAGTGTTTGTTTTAATCAGGGCTAATGCATTATCGTTATTCTTAGAGTGGTTCCGCGGGGTTTCAGAGTAGGGTTTGATTAGGTTGGTTGACAAGAAAATCATATGAGTGGGCAGAGCTTGGCTTGCAGGGAGAAAGAAAGACAGTTGCAGTTTGAATTTGAAAAGAGCAGTAGCTCTCTTTCTCTCTCTCTCTCTTCTGGAAATTGAAGTCTGGAGACCTGCTAGAATACAAGTATCTCTGTCCAGAAATCTGCAAAAGGCAAGAGATGTTTTCTCTCTCTCTCACACTGGAGTTCTGCTGCGTGAAGACAGGTTTTCCTCTGGACGTGGCTGTCTGAGAGTCAGAAGACGAGTGCCTGTTATATCCCTGACCAGGGGCTTAAAAGGCTGGAGGACTGGGAATTCATGTAAACCTGTGTGTCTTGCTAACTGATTCTGAATAGGAGTTTGCATCTATGGGGATATTCTTAAATTGAAACTAATAGAAATAGCTAGCAGTTAAGTATTATACCTTGTCATGTTTTTCAATTGGTAAACGTCAGGCTAATTCATTTTGTTATATTTTAACTGTGTTGTTAAATAAAATTTGTTTTGATAAAAGCTTCCTAGTGGTCAATAGAATCATACTTGTAGTGAATCATCTTATGCTCACACTCATGCCAAAATCAAAAATAGCTGGAGTCTGGGCTAACTTCATAATATACCTTGGAGTTTCTGAACTGTCCCTAACATATTCATGATTTCAACACAAACCAATTCTACATCACTATATACTGTCTTTATATCACGACTCAGCACCGCTCTGAAACCTTCCTTGATTAACAATGCTACCCCACCTCCTTTCCCTTTCTTTTGGAACACGGATACTCTGAACGTTGAGCGCCCTGTCTTGGTCACCACTTTTCTACAATAGCTAATACGTCATACTCATGTTGCAATTTATGTAATCAATTCATGTGTCTTATTTCAAATGTTTCATGCATTCAGGTAAATTACATTTAGCTTTGATTTTTTACAGTATTTTACAACTCTGAATTTGCTCTGTGTTGCATACTTTTGTTTACGTTTCTTGCCCCGGTCTGTCACATTATGGTAGTCAAGTTCCCCCTCACTATTCTGTTCCACTGCTTCCTCATATACCCCTGATTTTTTTTATGGAAGCCTCCCTCCTCCTAGTTAGGGCTCTTACATATGAGTCCTTGGTGTAATATAGTGTTTGTATGATCTGTCTCTACCTGTAGTTTTTTTGTTGACACTCAGATTAATCATTCACCTGCACTCCGACCTTTAATTTTCCCTTCCTAACCTTCCAACTAACTGACCCCTCACCCCCCCCACTCTAGTTTAAAGCTACATCCCCAGTTGTACGGTCCACAAGAACACTGACCCAGCATGGTTCAGATGTAGGCTGTCCCAGCAGTACAACTCCCATTTTCCCCAGTACTGTTGCCAATGTTCTACAACCCGATACCCATTTCTCCCACACCAGTCAAAGTCACCAGTCTTTGAGCCACGTATTCATCGCTCTAATTTTACATACCCATTGCCAATTTGCATGTGGATCATGTAATAATCCACAGGCTATAACTTTGGAAATTGTGTTCTTTAACTTAGTACCTAATTCCTCAAACTGCCTACCCAGAATCTCCTTCCTCATTCTATTATATGCGGTTGGTACCAACATGGACCATGACCAATGGATCCTCCCCTCACACCTCAAGTTCCTCTCCAGCAGATGTTCCGAACCATGGCACCAGGCAGGCAACACAGCCTTTGAGACTCTCAACTGTGACTACAGAGAACCGTGTCTATTCCCTTGACTGTAATATCCCCAACCACTGCATTTGTCTTTTCTTCTCCCCCCCCACTTGAAAGGCTCCGTGGTCGTGCAATGGTCAGTCTGCTCATCCCTTCCCTGCAACCACCTCTCTCACTCACACAAGGAGCAAAAATCTTGTACCTGCTGGACAGGGACAAGAGCTGTGACTCCTGCAGCGCTATCTCTTCGATCCCTCTACCTGCCTTGGTCACAGTCATAGTCTCCTGTCCCTGACTACTGACTGAATTCAAGGTAGTTAAGCTAAGGAGTGTGACTGCCTTCAGAAGCACAGCATTCAGGTACCTCTCCCTCTCCCTGATGTGTCCAGTGTCTGAAGCTCAGACTCCAGCTCATCAACTCTGAGCCACAATCTTTGAGCAACCAATATTCAGTACAGATGTGTTCACTAGAAACCACAATGGGGTTCACCAGCTCCCACATCACGCAGCCTGGTCCTCCATCTTTATTTTATTTAATTAGTTCATTTTTTAAATCAACTGGTCTGCTTTTAATTTTTTTTAATATTGTAATACGTTATGGTCTGATAACTGAACTGTGTATGTGTGGATGGTAAACTGACCTCCAGATGGAGCATTCTGGTTTGCTTACTGACCTGAGAAGGGTAGCCTCATCTGGTGCCGTCGTCGATACAGGTAGCAGCAGGAACATAAGAAACAACAAACGAGAATCCCAATGATAACAATAAGTAGAAGGACAGCAGAGACGATTCCAGCAATAGTGGTAAAGCTAATTAAAAAGAGAAACAGGAATTTCGCTGTCAAGCCCTGATAAATATACACACAACCAGTTACATTATACTTGTTTACAAGTTATTTTCTGAGCATATTCTTGCTAAAGGAATGGGTTTGGAGGGTCAACTAACACAAGAACCAAAGCCAATTGCACAGGGAAGGAAGTAACAGAAGAATCCAGAACAAGAATGGGTCATTCAGACTATGAAGTTGCTCTGCTGTTTAATAACATCACAGCTGTTTTTTCAACCTTAACATCACATTCCCATCCATATCCCTTAACTCACCTAGAATCCAAAAATCACAATCACAAAGCATTCTCAGCCCTCTGGGATAGAGAAGTACTAAAATTGACAACATTGAGTGAAGAAATGTTTCATTTCAGGTGTAAGTACCTTATCGTGACTCTGTCAAAGAAAAATAAAATCATAGAATCCTACAGTGCAGAAGGAGGCCATTTAGCCCATCAAGTCTGCACCAACCACAATCCCACAGGCCCTATTCCCATAACCCTACATATTTACCCTGCTAATCCCCTGACTCTAGGGTCAATTTAGCATGGCCAATCAACCTAACCCGCACATCTTTGAAATGTGGGAGGAAACCGGAGCACCCGGGGGAAACCCATGCAGACACGGGGAGAATGTGGTGCTGTGAGGCAGTAGTGCTAACCACTGTGCCAACATGCCATCACCTGCTTCCAGATTCTCCAGGATAAAAGCTCCATAGTACTTACATTGTCAGAATTGTACTTTACTTCCCACTCTTCTAAACTCCCAGCAAGTATGGACCCAGGATACGCAATCAATCCTCATAATGCAGTATCTCCCATCCCAGAAACCAATGCCGTAAATGTTCAATGCACTCCTTGCTGTCTAATCTATCCTTCCTTGGGTAAAAAGAGCCTTGGTGAACAGATCAAAAATAGACATTATGAGCTGTAGTGACCACATCTGCAGCAAGTGTTAGTTGCTTGAAGAACTTTGGTGCAGAATTGATGAGCTGGAGTCTGGGTTTCAGGCACTGCGGCACATCTGGGAGGGGGAGAGTTACCTGGACACTTAGTTTCAGGAGGCAGTCACACCCGCTAGATCAGCTATTTCTAATTCAGTCAGTGGTCAAGAAGAGCAGGATGTGAACGAAAATTAGGCAAGTCAAGGAATCCTGAATTTAGGGACGGAGGGGCCTCAATGCTGACCTTGTCCAACAGATCTGAGGTACATTCTCGCTGCATGGATGAGGAAAAGGACTGTAGAGAGGATGGGCTAGCCGACTATTGCACTGTGGTACAGATGGCCATTCATGAGGGTGGAGCAAAAAGACAAGTGGTAGTTGAAGGGGATTCTATAATTAGGGGGGTGGATAGCATCCTTTGTAAGCAGGATCAAGCTGGCCAGCAAACGAGAAGTCTGATAGATCAGGACCACTACATATGCATAAAGTTCCAGAACTGTTAGACTCCTGCGCGAATAGGCACCGTCTTCCTGGATTTTTAATGTTATTCACAACTAGAACCTCTGCAGCGCACAGAGTGCAGAGATTTGGTGAGAAGCTGAACTGACAAAATAGTCAGGATCCAGGACAGTTTTCCCACCAATTCGGTGCTTTTGGGAGAATTGTGGCCGTGGTTGCATGACTAGGAGTTAAATATCCAGGGGTATCAGACTATTCCAAAGGAAAGATAGCAAGGGAGGTGGTGTACATCAAATATTTAAGGATGACATCAGAGCGGCAGTGAAATGATGTAGGCTTAATGGAGAAAAGGGTTGAATCCATTTTGGTGGAAATCAGAAATAGCGAAGAGAAAAAGTCACTGGGCATGGTCTATAGGCTGCCAAATAATAACATCATTGTGCAGCAAGCAATAATCAAAGAAATAACTGATGCTCGTAAAACTGGTACAGCAATTATCATGGGGGATTTTAATCTACATGTTGATTGGTCAAACCAGGTCAGTCAAGGCAGCCTATGAGGAGCTCATAGAATGTAGCCACAACAGTTTCCTCCAAAAGTATATAATGGAACTTACGAGACAGCAAGCTACTTCAGGTCTGGTCCTGTGTAATGAGACAGGAATAATTAATTATCCTATAGTTAGGGATCCTCTTGGAAGCAGCGATCACAGTACGGTTGAACATAAAATACAGATGGAGTGTGAGAAAGTAAAATCTAATACCAGAGACTTGTGCTTAAACAAAGGAGCCTATAAAGGGCTGAGGGAGGAGTTGGCTAAGGTAGACTGGGAGCAAAAACTTTATGGTGGGACAACTGAGGAACTGTGGAGGACTTTCAAAGTGATTTTTTACAGTGCTCAGCCAAAGTATACACCAGTGATAAGGAAGAACTGTAGGAAAAGAGATAATCAGCCATGGATATCTAAGGAAATAAAGGAGGGTATCAGATTGAAAGAAAATGCATACAAAGTGGCAAAGATTAGTGGGAAACTAGTAAGGATTGGGAAATATTTAAAGGTCACCAGAAAGCCATGAAAAAGCCTATAAAAAAAGATGGATTATGAGAGTAAACTAGCTCAGAAGCTCAGAATATAAAAACAGCAAATGTTTCTACAAATAAAAAATACGAAAAAGACTGACAAAGGTAAACGTTGGTCTTTTAGAGGATGAGAAGGGGAATTTAATAATGAAAAATGAGAAAATGGCTGAGGGATTGAACTGGTATTTTGTGTCAAGCTTCACAGTGGAAGGCACAAATAACATGCAAAAAATTGATAAAAAAGAAGCAATGGCAGGTGAGGACCTAGAAATGATCATTATCACTAAAGAGGTAACGCTGGGCAAGCTAATGGGGTTAAAGATAGACAAGTCTCCTGGCCCTGATGGAATGCATCCTAGGGTACAAAAAGACATAATGGGGAAAAAGCAAAGGTGCTCATGGTAATTTATCAAAATTCACTGGACTCTGGAGCAGTTTTGGCTGATTAGAAAACAGCAAATGTGATGCCGTTGTTTAAAAAAGTAGATAAAAGGCAAATAACTATAGACCAGTTAGCTTAACTTCTATAGTGGGGAAAATGCTTGAATCTATCATCAAGGAAGAAATAACAAGGCATCTGGATAGAAATTTCCCATTGGGAAGACGTAACATGGGTTCATGAAAGACAGGTCACGTTTAACCAATTTACTGGAATTCTTAGAGGACACTACAAGCGCGGTGGACAAAGGGGAAATGGTAGCGTGGTGTATTTGGACAGCCTTCGACAAGGTGCCGCACAAAAGGCTGCTGCATAACATACAAAAGCATGGTGTTACAGGTAATGTATTAGCATGAATAAAAGATTGGTTAACTAACAGAAAGCAAAGAGTGGGAATAAATGGGTGTTTTTCTGGTTGGCAATCAGTGACTAGTGGTTTGCCTCTGGGATCAGAGTTGGGACCGCAATTGTTTATAATTTGCATAGATGATTTGGAGTTGGGGACCAAGTGTAGTACGTCAAAGTTCGCAGATGACATTAAGATGAGTGGTACAGCAAAGTGTACAGAGGACACTGAAAGTCTGCAGAGGGATTTAGATAATCTAAGTGAGTGGGCAAGAGTCTGGCTGATGCAATACAATGTTGGTAAATGCGAGGTTGTCCATTTGGCAGGTATAACAGCAAAATGGGCTTATTATTTAAAAGGTAAAAAACTGCAACATGTTGCAATGTAGAGGGACCCGGGTGTCCTTGTGTGTGAATCCCAAAACAGTTGGTATGCAGGTGTAGCAGATAATTAAGAAGGCAAATGGAATTTTGTCCTTCATTGCTAGAGAGATGGAGTTTTAAACAGCATGGTTATGAAGCAGCTGCATAAGGTGCTGGTGAGGCTACACCCGGAGTACTGAGTATAGTTTTGGTTTCCTTACTTGAGAAAGGATGTAGTGGCACTGGAAGGGGTGCAGAGATTCACTTGGTTGATTCCAAAGTTGAGAGAATTGACTTATGAGAGCGACTGAATAGACTGGGACTATAGTCATTGGAATTTAGAAGAATGGGGGAGGGGGGGATTTAATAGAAACATATAAAATTATGAAGGGAACAGATAAGATAGAAATAGGGAGGTTGTTTCCATTGGTAGGTGAAACTAGAACTAAGGGGCATAGCCTCAAAACAAAGGGAAGCAGATTTAAGACTGAGGAACTTATTCACCCAAAAGGTTGTTAATCTGTGGAATTCCCTGTGCAGTGGAGCAGTTGCGGCTACCTTGTTGAATGTTTTTAAGGCAAAGCTAGATAGATTTCTGAACAGTAAAGGAACTAAGGGTTATGGTAAGTGGGCAGGTAATTGGAGCTGAGTCCAGGAAAAGATCAGCCATGATCTTATTGAATGGCAGAGCTGGCTCGAGGGGCCAAATGGCCTACTCCTGCTCCTAGTTCTTGTGTTCTTCTAACAGTGTAATCTCACAACTGCAGCAATGCTTAATATTACTCTTGTACTCCAATCTCCTTGCATTAAAGACCAACATACCACTTGCCTTCCTAATTACTTCCTATTCTTGTACACTAATGTTGTGTTTCATGTGCAAAGAAACCCAAATCTCTGAGCACCAACATGAATACTTTCTCACTATTTAAAAAATATTCCGCTTTTCTCACTGTTCCCACATTATAATCCATCTCCCATCTTATTGCCTATTCAGTTAACCTCATAGTCATAGAGGTTTACAGAATGGAAACAGGCTCTTTAGCCCAACCTGTCCATGCTGCTATTTTTTTTAACCCATAAACTAATCCCAATTGCCTGCATTTGGCCCATATCCCTCTATACCCATTTTACCCATGTAACTGTCTAAATGCTTTTTAAAAGACAAATTGTACCTGCCTCTACTACGATCTCTGACAGCTTGTTCCAGACACTCTCCACTCTCTGTGTGAAAAAACTGCCCCCCCCAGGCACTTTTTTATCTCTCCCCTCTCAGCTTAAACCTGTGCCCTCTGGTTTTAGACTCCCCTATCTTTGGGAAAAGATATTGACTATCTAGCTGATCTGTGCCCCTTGTTATTTCATAGACTTCTATAAGATCACTCCTCAGCCTCCTACTCTCCAGAGAAAAAAGTCCCAGTCTTTCCTTATAACTCAATCAAGTCCTGTTAGCATCCTAGTGAATCTTTTCTGCACTCTTTCTAAATTAATAATATCCTTTCTATAACCTGAATCCATCTCTTTACAGCCTCTTTTTGCACTCATCAGCTCTTTCACCCAGGTATTTAATTTCAGCAAGTGTTTTTGTTCTGCTTGATCCCTTCATCTAGGTTATGAAAATAGATTGTAAATAGCTGGAGCACCAACATTGATCCTTGTGCTATTCCATTATTAAGAGCCTGCCAACCTGACAGTTATGTCTTTTCTGTCCTGTATTCCCCATATTGCCCTATCTCCATAAGCCCATTTTTGTGCAACAACCTTTCATGTTGTACCTCATCAAATACTTTCTGAAAAACCAAGTGTATTACATTCACTGGTTCACTTTGATCCTCTCGACTACATATATCCTCAAAACTATCAAACTTATCAAACACTATTTTCCTTACATAAATCCACGCCGACTATCCCCGATGTTACTATGATTTTTAATTGGCCTGTAAGTACTTTCCTGAATAACAGATTGCAGCATTTTCCTGACGGGTGACATCAGTTTAACTACTTGGCAGCTCTGCTTTTGCTCACTCTCCTTTCTTAAACAGTGGAGTTACATTTGATACTTTCGAATCTGCTGAGACAATTCCAGAATCTAAGGAGTTTTGAAAGATCACAACCAGTGCATTCATTATCACTGCAGCCACTTAGAACCCCAGGAGGAAGCTGTCAGGCCAGAGGATTTGTCAGCTGAGTAAGTCCCAGCCTGCCCATTTTCAGGGTTGCTTGTTCTACAGTTGTTAATCAGATGCTCTGGCTTAGTCTTGTATTTTTCTCTCTGGTGCCAGGGATATTTTAGACCTAGAAACGACTGCAAGGCAATGCAGAAAACAAAAGTAGAGACATAATGATGAAACTGTATAAGACACTGGTGAGACCACAACTGGAGCACTGAGTGCAGTTCTGGTCACCACATTAGAGGAAGGATGTAACTGCTCTGGAGAGAATAGATTTACTGGAATATTGCCAGGCTGGCGAATTATAGCTATGAGCGAATTATAGCTATGAGCTGTTGGGGTTGTTTTCCTTGGAACAGAGAAGGCTGATGGTTGTCATGATTGAAGTAAACAAAATTAAGAGATAGAGATAGACAAGAGGAACCTGTTTCCCTCAACAGAGAGTTCCAAACCAGGGAGCACAGATTCAAGCTAAGTGACTTAGCTTGGATTAGAAGAGACATGAGAAAGAACTTTTTTACACAGAGGGTGATGGGTGTCTGGAATTCACTGCCTGAGTGGGTGGCGGAGATAGAGACCCAAAAACTCATTTAAACAGTACCTGGATCCGCACCCTAAGTGCCATAAACTGCAGGGCTATGGGTTGGGTGTGAGAAGGTGAAATTAGTAAGGGCACTTGGGTGCCTTTGGACTAGATGGACTGAATGCCCCCCTTCTGTGCTGTAATTTTTTCACTGTTCAATGTGTGCACATAATGATTGCAAGTATCTGATGAGAGTCAGGCCGGTGTATCCCAAGCATGCATGTGAGGATTGTGTTAAGAATTGAGAGAGCTGACTGACTGAGCAGATTATATAGAGATTTGGGTGAGTAGGAGTGATATATGAAGACAGAGGTGAGGATATGCACTGGAGCAGAACAATAGAGGATGCAATACAGTGTGCACAGTACACCTACAGGTGAATCTACAATTGTGCTAACTTTTCATGAACTGTTTGGGTCATAAATCACTTTCTGTTTTGGAACCAGGTATAAAACATTATCCTCCTCTTCAGTCCCCCCCCCAGCTATTTCATTGTTACAGTAGCAGATTATTTTCTTTGCATTCCTGAGTGTATGGGTGCCTTCCTTGCTCTCACTCCACCCAGCAATCTCATTAAAGCCAGAAATAACCTTTGGCCTCCTTCATCCAATTTAACTGTACTGTTTCCCAGCTGCTCCAAGTTGCAGCTGTATATCCAGCTGGCAAATAAGTGAGTGTAATCACACCATGCAAGTGTGCATCACCCTCACTCGTGCATTCTGGAGACCCAAAACACAAAATTAAAATGATAATCGGATATCCATGCTGAAACTGGACATTCCGACGCATCGCACAATGTTCCGTGCATCCAATCTCTTGGTGCCTCTGTGTTAATATTGGGGATCGAGGGTATGTCCCACCAATAAAAACATTTTGGCATAATTTTCAAGGAGCCATTAGCTTTCAACGAGAGTTTCGATTCTCAGCAACTTAAAGGCATGGAACTCGCACTAAAATTACACGATGTCTGTAGCACTCAGCAGAGCGTGAACTTCATCCAGAGGCTATCTGGGCTGGTAAGCAACTGTTTCTATACTATGTCTGAAAGAACTAATAGATTTATAGTTCAGAGGTATCACTACTGCCATGAAAAGACATATGCCTGATTGTGAATGGGGAACTATCAAAATCCTAAACAAGGTAAGAGCAAACAAAGATTATGGGGACCCATGAGAAATAGAAAATGAAGTTCAGAAAGAATCAAAACATCATGTGGCTGCCAATGATCAGCTGCAATATTAAGGCCTGTTCAACAGCTAGCAACAAAAACAATAAACCTTTAATTCCCTGTGCCCACCTTTTCAAACTATATATTATTTGTATATTTTATAACTAAAGTTGAAAGAATGCTATGTTTCCAGGGTTTTGGTTCCTCGTTTGGATCTGATAATATCACTGTCTTAAGTTACAATCCCTGTGGGGAGACCGTAAACCAAACTTACTAAATGACTCCAAATGAAGAATTCACCAAAAATATTTCATCTTTTGTAATTTTTATTTTCACACAAATCAGAATCAAGCATAAATTAACTATGAATTACTAGGCAAACGATGATTGGTATGAATGAAACACTGGAATAGCTGAAATAACAAAGACTATTTGGCAAAATTTGAGGTGACACGGCTGGTGGCACAGTGGTTAGTACTGCTGCCTCATAGCGCAAGGGACCCAGGCTCAATTCCAACCTCAGGTGACTGTGTGGCATCTGCACGTTCTCCCTGTATCTGAGCGGGTTTCTTCCCACAGTCTAAAGATGTGCAGGTTAGGTGGATTGGCTATGCTAAATTGCCCCTTTGTGTCCTAAGATATATAGGTTAGACAGATTAGACAAGGTAAACATGTGGGATTACGGGGTTAGGGCACGGTGTGAGCCTGGGTAAGATACCCTTCAGTCAGGGAGTTGGTGCAGATTTGATAGGCTGAATGGCCTCTTCTGCACTGTAGAGTCTACAATTCTAAGATTTCAATCATCATTCTCTGCACAAATGTGGCAGTAGGCATAATCACACAGTCTTGATGGGTCGAATGGCCTCTTTCTGCACTGTAATATTTGTATGAATGTTGTCTACCTGATACTCTGCAGGCAAGCATGTCCCGAGGCACGGTACATTGGGGAGACAATGCAGACACTAGAACAACAGATGAATGAACACCGCTCAACAATCACCAGGCAAGACTATTCTCTTTCTGCTGGAGAACACTTCAGCGGTCACAGGCATTCGGCCTCTGATCTTCCGGTAAGCGTTCTCCAAGGCAGCCTTCATGACACATGACAGCGCAGAGAACATAACATAAGAACATAAGAAATAGGAGCAGGAGTAGGCCATCTAGCCCTTCGAGCCTGCCCCGCCATTCAATAAGATCATGGCTGATCTGTCGTGGCTCAGTTCCACATTCCCGCCCTCTCCCCATAACCCTTAATCCCCTCTCTTATCAAAAACCCATCAACCCGTGTCTTAAAAATATTTAGCGAGGTAGCCTCCACCACTTCAACGGGCAGAGAATTCCAGAGATTCACCACCCTTTGAGTGAAGAAATTCTTCCTCAACTCGGTTCTAAACCGCCCCCCCTTTATCTTGAGGCTGTGCCCTCTAGTCCTACTGTCCTTTCTGAGTGGGAAGAGTCTCTCCACCTCTATCCTATCCATCCCATTCATCATCTTATACGTCTCAATGAGATCTCCCCTCATTCTTCTAAACTCTAACGAGTACAAGCCTAGTTTATTCAGCCTCTCCTCATAGCTCAACCCCCTCAACTCCGGCATCAGCCTAGTAAACCTCCTCTGCACTCCCTCCAAGGCCAAAATATCCTTGCGTAAGTACGGCGCCCAAAACTGCACACAGTACTCCACCTGCGGCCTCACCAATGCCCTATATAGCCGCAGCAAGACTTCCCTACTTTTATATTCAATCCCCCTCGCTATGAAGGACAGCATCCCATTCGCCTTCCTGACCATCTGCTGCACCTGCAAGCTGGGTTTTTGCGACTCATGCACAAGGACCCCGAGGTCCCTCTGCACCATCGCCTGCTGCAGTTTTTCTCCACGTAAGTAATAATCCTTCCTACCATTATTCCTACCAAAGTGGACCACCTCGCACTTGCCAACATTAAATTCCATTTGCCAGTTCCTGGCCCATTTGCCCAGCCTATCTAGATCCTTCTGCAGACTCTCCACACCCTCCGCGCAATTTGCCATTCCACCAATCTTGGTGTCATCAGCAAATTTCGACACCATACACTCGGTTCCCTCCTCCAGATCATCTATATAAATGGTAAATAGCTGAGGCCCCAGCACCGACCCCTGAGGCACTCCACTAGTCACCAACCGCCAATCCGAATAGCACCCATTGACCCCCACTCTCTGCCTCCTATTTGACAACCAATCCTCTATCCACGCTAACACCCTACCCCCAACTCCATGTCCCCTGACCTTCTGCAATAACCTGCGAGGTACCTTGTCAAACGCCTTCTGAAAATCAAGAAAGACCACATCCACCGGCTCTCCTCTATCCACTGCCCTAGACACATCCTCATAGAACTCCAGTAAATTTGTCAGACACGACTTCCCCTTAACGAAACCGTGCTGCGTCTGCTCTATCAAGCAATTCCCCTCAAGATGCCTCGCTATTTCCTCCTTGATGACGGATTCTAACATTTTACCTACAACAGACGTTAAACTAACCGGCCTATAATTCCCCGCATTTTGCCTGCCACCCTTCTTAACAAAAAAGTTATTCAAGACCTCAGCCATTTCCCCATCCCCTACCACTAAGTCCCCCTTCTCATCCTCTAAGGGTCCAACGTTCACCCTAGCCAGCCTCTTCCTTTTTATATATTTATAAAAACTCTTGCTATCCTTCTTTATATTAAGCGCTAGCCCAGCTTCATAGTTTCTCCTACCCTTCTTTATCAAATTCTTTGTCAATCTTTGTTGACATTTAAACCTCTCCCAATCCTCTTCTCGCCCACTACTCTTAGCTACTCTAAATGCCTCTGCTTTTAATTTAACACTTTCCTTCACCTCCTTCGTTATCCACGGCTTATTACCTCGCCTCCTACGGTACTTTTTGACCATCGGAATAAATTTCTGCTGAGCACCAAGAAAGATCTCCTTAAAGATCCTCCACTGCTCCTCAGCAGACCTACCTTCCAACGCGCTCCCCCAGTCAACATTCGCCAATTCTTCTCTCATCCTACTGTACTCCCCTCCATTCAAACAAAGGACGCGTGTCCGGGAACCCACTTTCTCCTCCTCCATCTGCACCAGAAACTCCACCATACAATGATCACTCTCCCCAAGAGGATCCTTCACCACATAATTCTACCCGCCTCATTACATAACACCAGATCCAAGATAGCTCGCTCCCTCGTCGGCTCCAACACACACTGTTCAAGGAAACTATCCCGGCAGCATTCCAAGAACTCCTCCTCGAGCCCACCGCGTCCAACATGGGTCGACCAATCAATATGTAGATTGAAATCCCCCATAATTACGGCCGTCCCATTCCTGCACGCCGCACTTATTTGCGTGTTAACAGCCCGCCCCACCTCCAGATCATTATTCGGGGGCCTATAGACGACACCCACCAGCGTCTTCCTCCTTTTGCTGTTCCTAATCTCTACCCACAACGATTCCACTTTCTGCTCTTTGTCTCCAATATCATCCCTTGCTACCACCCTGATGCTATCCTTAATCAGCAGAGCCACGCCCCCCCCTTTTTCCTCCTGCCTATCCTTCCTAAACACTTGATACCCCTGGACATTCAGCTCCCAGTCCCTGTCACCTTGCAGCCATGTCTCTGTAATGGCCACCAGATCATATCCATTTGTGCTGATCTGCGCCACCAGCTCATCCACTTTATTCCGAATGCTTCGTGCATTCAGATAAAGTGCCTTCATCCCAGCCTTCACCTGGACCTTATTTGCCGGAACGCCACCAACCATAATCACGCCCCCTACTCCCTTTATTATTGGGACATCCTCGGCCTCTACCCTTACCTGTACCCTCTCCTTAACTTTAGGCCTCGTAATGTCACCTACCCTCGCACCCTCCCCCCCCTAATTAGTTTAAAGCCCTGTCTACAGTCCTATTTACATGATTCGCCAGGACTCTGGTCCCAGCACGGTTCAGACCAACCCCATCCCGCCCGAACAGGTCCCACCTACCCCAATACTGATGCCAATGCCCCATAAATTCAAACCCATTCCTCCCACACCAATCCCTGAGCCACCCATTCACTTCCTTAATCCTATCAACCCTACGCCCGTCCGCACTCGGTTCAGGCAGTAGCCCAGAGACAACCACCTTGTTGGTTCTACTTTCTAATTCCATTCCCAGCTTTTCATACTCCCTCCCCAGATCCTCACTTCGCATTTTGCCTATGTTGTTGGCACCCACATGTACCACAACGACCGGATTCTCACCCTCCCACTCCAGGTTCCTCTGCAGCCCAGATGCGACATCCCAGACCTGAGCACCAGGCAGACAACACACCCTTCTGTGCACTTTGTCATTGTGACAAAGGACAGTGTCAATACCCTTCACCCCACTATCCCCAATTACTACTACGTTCCTTTTCACCTTCTCTTTGCCTATGTCCTGCTGCATCCCTGTACCGTGTGCAGTTTGCTCACCGGCCTCACCTCCCTCGTCCTTGTCCACACTGGAAGCAAGAACCTCAAACCTGTTATGCAGATTGAGAGGCTGAGGCCTCCACTCCCCACCCCCCTTCCTCCGCTCCCCACCCCCCTTCCTCCTCTCAGCAGCCCCCTCTTGTTCCTGACCCTTAGAGTTAGCCAGTCCAGGGGGGGTGGATGTCACTTGCACCCATTGACAATGGCACCCTCTCGCCCCCTGATGAGCCTCAGTGTCTGTAGCTCAGAGGCCAGCTCATCTACCTTGAGCTGGAGCTCCTCCAGCAACCTGCATTTACTGCAGACATGGTCACTGGAAAGGACCCTGGGGTCCACCAGTTCCCACATCATAAGGACCCTGGGGTCCACCAGTTCCCACATCATACAGAAACAACACATCACATGCCCCTCCATTATTCACTGTAGTAATATTGAAAATTTCCTCACGAACTTACCTGGCCCTTTTTCTCCCCAGCCCTTTTGATCTTAAGCCCTAATAGCTCACTCTGCTTCCCTCTCACTTCGCTGCCCGCTACGACACTGCCCGCTGTCTACACCAGGCGTCCTTTTAAACCTGGCGCTGATTTAAAGCCTGCTCCCCCACAACTCCCTTCTAACCACTCCCTCAGAATTCTTAAAGCGGTAAATACAAAAAGCCCGCAAAAATGCTTTTAAATGATTTAAACAGTTCTACAAGGTTAGTTCTTACTACAAAGTGCTTTAAACTTATTTAAACAGGTTTTTAACAGGTAATTTCTTATCTGTCTCTCTGCTCCTTCACTCGTCTGCTCCAGCAAACAAAGTCGCTGAGCAGAAACTGATAGCCAAGTTCTGCACACATGAGGACAGCCTCAACTGGGATCTTGGGTTCATGTCACACTCTTTGTAACTCCCATGTTACCTGGGCTTGCAAAATCTCACTAATTGTCCTGTCTGGAGACAATACACATCTCTTTAACCTACGCTTATTTTCAGCTTGGTGTTCTGTCTGACTGTATTACATACACAGCTCCTTGTTAAATCTGCCTTCTCTCTTAACCCTCACTGTAGCTTAAGTTCCTTCCTGTTGGTCATGGTTTCAGGGCAGGGGTCTCCAGGTCGCATGTATCAGTATTTATTATTATCCAAGAAAATTAGCATTTATTTTGCCGAATAAATAGGCAGGCTTTCAAATCACTCATCAGTGCAGACACAAGATGCCAAATGTCAAATTATATGAAATTAAATTATTCCAGCTAACACAGAAATGAAGAGACTATGCAGTAGACTTGCATTTTAAGGACCCCATGCATTCTCTCTTCCACCTTCTTCCATCAGGAGAAACATACAAAAGTCTGAGGTCATGTACCAACTGACTCAAGTACAGCTTCTTCCCTGCTGCTGTCAGATTTTTGAATGAACTACCTCGCATTAAGTCGACACCCTAGCTGTGACTGTAACACTACATTCTGCACACTCTCTTTTCCTTCTCTATGAATGGTATGCTTTGTCTGTATGGTGCACAAGAAATAATACTTTTCACTGCATACTAACACATGACAATTATAGACCAAATCAAAAAACAATTATACTGCTTCAGAAATGGATGCTGATTGGTTGGCAAGTCGACTCTGATTGGTCATGGTATTGCCATAGAGAACATGCCAGGGAACTGCTGACCCCCAAGCTTTAGTTTAAAAGAAATGCAATGCCTGAACATACCAGGACAACACGGTGGCACAGCGGTTAACACTTCTGCCTCACAATGCCAGGGACCCGGTTTCAATTCCAGAAGTTTGCACAATTCTCCCCATATCTGCTTGGGTTTCCTCAGGGCGCTCCAGTTTCTTCCTTCAGGCCAAAGATGTGAAGGTTAGGTGGGTTAGTCATGGGATTCCAAGGATCAGGCTGGGGTGAGCGCCTGGATCAGATAGTCTGTCATTGAATGGCCGCCGACTTGATGGGCCAAGTGGCCTCTTCTACACTCTAGGGATTCTCGGTTACATTTCAAAAGTATTTCATTTTAGAATGGCCTGAGCTGTTGAAAGATCTCGTGAAATGCAAGTCTGCACATTAATTCTTCATTCATGTGTTAGCTGGAATTATTTCCATTGCAGCACATCCAGTAAAAAGGATAGAGTGATTCATAACTTTCCTTCAGCACCACAATTTGAGATGGGGAGAAGGCTTATGTACTCTTGTGACTTAAGGGCGGCACGGTGGCACAGGGATCTGGGTTCAATTCCTGACTTGGGTCACTGCCAATGTAGAGTTTGTACGTTCTCCCTGTGTCTGCATGGGTTTCCTCCTGGCGCTCCAGTTTCCTCCCACAGTTTGAAAGACGTGCTGGTTAGATACACTGGCCGTGCTAAATTCTCCCTCAGTGTACCTGAACAGATGCTGGAGTGTGGCGACTGAGGGATTTTCACAGTAACTTCATTGCAATGATAATGTAAGCCTACTTGTGACATTATTAAACAAACTTAAACCCTAAAGTATAATTCATGATAGGACTATCCAAACCAGAGAGATGGAAAGGCAGGAACCAAACTAAAGCTCTTTCTGGAAAGAGGAGCATTTGGGCCTCTTGAGCCATCATTTGATCAGATCATGGCTCACCTGATTGTAGCCTCACTCCACTTTCCTTCCAACCCCCGTAACTCCCTTGCCAATCAAGAATTTATCTAAATAAAAGCAAATTACTGCAGATGCTGAAATCTGAAACGAAAAGAGAAAATGCTGGAAAATCTCAGCAGGTCTGGCAGCATCTGTAAAGAGAGAAAGGAGCTGACGTTTCGAGTCCAGGTGACCCTTTGTCAAAGCTAAAAGACATAGAAAATGGGAGATATTTATACTATAGGGTGAAGGAATGAAAGATGAGTCATAGCCATAAATACAAGGGAAAAGGCTGCTAATGGCAGTCCATAGAGAGAATGGAAGGTGTGAATGGCCAAATGGCAGAGAACCAAAAGAGAAAATGCTAGAAAAATTTATCTAATTCAGCCTTAAAAATATTCAATGAGCCAGCCCCCACTTAACTTTGGGAAGAATTCTACGGACTGACAACCCTTCAAGAAAAAATCTTTCTCTCATCTCCATTTTGAATAGGAGACCCTTTATTTTAAATTGTGCCCCTCTAATTCTAATCTCTTCCATAAGGACTGAGCTGCTTCTCATGTAAATAGAGGCAAAGGAGGAGCAAGAAACCGGTAATGAAATGTACAGTAGAAGGTAAATGTAAACAAGCAACAAACATAAAAACAGAATGTAACAGCTTCAAATAGAACTAAAAAGTATTTATGAATGGGAGATCATGTTTGGAGTTTTTTGAGGATGCTACTAAGATAATTCACAAAGGAGTCAATGAACGTCATGCATTTGGATTTTCAGAAGACTTTTAATAAAGTGTCCGATAGGAGGTTAATAGTTAAGGAGACCAAAACTGTACACAATATTCCAGATGTAGTCTCACCAACAACCTGTACAACTGTAGCAGCACTTCCATACTTACATATCTCATTCCCTTGCAAAAAACATTATATTTGCCTCTCTCATCACTTGTTGGCCTGCACACAATTTCTAAGACTCATGTACCAGACACCTAGATCCCTCTGTACCTCAGTTAGAATCTTTGAAAGTTTAGGGCATAGAAAGCGGCCACTTGGGCCATCTTGTCTGCACCAACTGAAAAGCTATTCCCATTTTTCAGAAATTAGTCTGTAACAGGCACTTGTCCATGTCGAGACACCTATTAAATGAGTTAAGGGTTTCATGTGTCTACTATCCTTTCAGGCAATGCGCTCCAGATCCATATAAATCTCTCTGAAGAGTCAACAGGCCCTTCCCATCCACTCTATCGAGGTCCCTCACAATTTTCTACATCCCAATCAAATCTCCCCTCAGCCTTCAAGGAGAACAACCTCAACCTATTAAATCTGTCCTCATAGTTGCAACTTTCCAATCCTAGCAAAATCCATGTCAATTTCCTCTAAACCCTCTCTAATGCAGTGACATCCTGTATGTAATAAGGTGACCTGAACTGCTCATAGTACTCAAGCTGTGACTTGTGACAATACTGTGTCTTTAAAAAATGTATTTTAATCATGTTTCTTTGCAGGTTTTTCAAGCTGCTCCTCATATTTTATTTTGGCACCATTTTGTCTGCAACCGATATCCTCTAATTGTTACTGAATCAACATAATGGACATCATGTTTATTTTTAATATGGCCTAATGGAGTGTCCTGGGGTATTATGATCCTTTTGCAATTGCTGGGTAGAGCTTGATTGGCAGGGTCAGGTGATACCTGGGGACACTCTTTTCCACAGAACAGTCCAAGGTTTTCATTTTATTTATCAGATGCTATTTGGCTGTGAGACAGAAATCAGTGGCTCTTGTTTTCCCCTCTCTCTGGAGTTGGGCATTCTGCTGTCGGTGAGTTGCTGTTAGAAGATGATGGAGGCAGGCAGTGTGCGCATGCGTCCGTCTGTCCTTCTCTCTCCAGAGGCTTCTTGGGAAGTTCCAACATTTAAAGGACCAATTCACAGCAGGTATCAAAAAGGTGCAAAATCCAGCATCACGTGAGCATACTCACTTTATGTGCTATTTCCGGAAAGGAGTGCAAGTTTGTAGGATGTTGGTTGACTTGGAACATTATAGTTAGCTATTAATGTTTATACAATACATGTTTGATTCTTGTAATTACTAAAAGTTATACTAAATCTTTTTATTTTATCTTAACTGTTCTTAAATAAACATTGTTGATAAAAGCTTCCTAATGGGTCACTTGAATCACACTTGAAGTGAAACACCTTATGCTCATCCATGCCAAAATCAAATGTGAAAACTTAGGGTCTAGGCTAACTTCATAAAACCCTTTGCAGTTTTTGGCCTGGGTTTTAGCAGGCTTAAGTGCTACTTTATATCATTCCAGCATTACCTTCCTGCTCTTATATTCTATGTCTCAGCTAAAAAAGGAAAGAACCAAGAAAATTACAGCACAGGAACAGGCCCTTCGGCCCTCCAAGCCTGCACCAACCATGCTGTCCATCTGAACTAAAGCCCTCTGCCCTTTCGGGGACTATATCCCTCTATTCACATCCTGTTCTTATGTTTGTCCAGATGTCCCTTAAAAGTCACTATCATCTGCTTCCATTACCTCCCCCGGCAGCGAGTTCCAAGCATCCAAACTCTCTACATAAAAAGCCTGCCTTGTATATCTCCTTTATACCTTGCCCCTCGCACCTTAAACCTATGCCCCTTAGTAATTGACTCTTCCACCCTGGGAAAAAGCTTCTATCTACTCTGTCCATGCCCTCATAATCTTGTAGACTTCTATCAGGTCACCCCTCAACCTCCGTCATTCCAGTGAGAACAAACTAAGTTTCTCCAACCTCTCCTCATAGCTAATGCCCTCCATACCAGGCAACATCCTGGTAAATCTTTTGTGTATGCTCTCCAAAGCTTCCATATCCTTCTGGTAGTACGCCGAGCAGAACTGAACACTACATTCTAAGAAAGGATTCCATTTGCTTTCTTAACCGCCTTATCAACCTGCCCTGCTACCTTCAGGAAGCTGTGGACAACCACTCTAAGGTTGCTCACTTTCTCTCCATCTCTCAGTATTCTCCCATCTACTGGCCTTGTTTCACCTCCCCAAATGCATCATTTCACATTTCTCTGGGTTGAATTCCATTTGTCACATTTCTGCCCACCTGACCACGTCATTCCTACAGCAATCGTCTTCGCTAACAAATGTGCAGCTAATTCTTGTGCTGTTATCAAATAGCAACTTCTCCCTGCATTTATGTCTAAGTCATTAATGTATACCATTCAAAGGAGGGTACCTAATACTGAACACTGTGGAATCCTACTGGAACATCAGACAAGGCATACTGGTCTGATTATGAGTAGGCCATTCAGCCATCAAATCTCCTCCACCACTCAATATGAGCATGGCTAAGCATCCATTTCAATGCACTTTTCCCCACACCAAACCCATATCAGTTCAAGTCATTGGTATTTAGAAAGCTTCATATCTCTCCTTCAAACATCTCGATTACTGAGCTTCTACAGCCTGCTAGAGTAGAGAATTTCAAAGATTCATCGCAATTTCTCCATTATCCGAAGAAATAGATTCCAACATCATGATTTCTGTCTTATTTTGAAGTTGTGTTCCCTTGTTCTAAACTCCCCAAACAAGGGGAAATATCTTTGCTGCATCTATCCTGTCCAATCCTTATAGGTTTCAATGAAATTGCCTCTCATTCTTCGAGAATACACGTCCAGTTTACCCAATCACTCTTCATAAGACAGTCCCACCATTTGGGGAACAAGTTTGCTACACTCCCTCTGTGGCAAAAATATCCTTTCTGAGTTAAGGGGATCAAAAGAGCACACACTACTCTAGTTGCGGTCTCACCAGGAATTTATACAATTGAAGCAAGACCTCACCACCCCGAATTCAAATCGTTTTGCAATTTTACAAATCCTTTTACAAATCCATTAGCCTTCTCAATAGCTTGCTACACCTGTTAGTCTGAAGTCATTTACGGATAAGGACACCCAGGTCCTTCTGTACATTTACACTTTCTAATTTCTTACCATGTAGGAAATACTCTACACATCTGTTCCTTTTACCAAAGTGGATTGAGGGTATAGAAGGATGGGTCAGTAAATTTACGGATGACACTAAAGTCGGTGGAGTTGTGGACAGCGTGGAAGGATGTTGCAAGTTACAGAGGGACATAGATAAGCTGCAGAGCTGGGCTGAGTGATGGCAAATGGAGTTTAATGTGGAAAAGTGTGACGTGATTCACTTTGGAAGGAGTAACAGAAATTCAAAGCAGTGAGCTAATGGTAAGATACTTGGTAATGTAGATGAGCAGAGAGATCTCAGTGTCCGTGTGCATAGGTCCCTGAAAGTTGGTGTCCAGGTTGATAGGGTTGTTAAGAAGGCATACAGTGCGTTAACTTTTATTGGTAGAAGGATTGAGTTTCAGAACCATGATGTCATGTTGCAGCTGTATAAAACTCTGGTGCGGCTGCACTTGAAGTATTGCGTACAGTTCTGGTTGCTGCATTATAGGAAGGATGTGGAAGCATTGGAAAGGGCGCAGAGGAGATTTACCAGGATGTTGCCTGGTATGGTGGGAAGGTCTTATGAGGAAAGGCTTTATGAGGAAAGGCTGAGGGACTTGAGGCTGTTTTCGTTAGAGAGAAGAAGGTTAAGAGGCGACTTAATAGAGGGCATACAAGATGATCAGAGGATTAGATAGGGTGGACAGTGTGAACTTTTTTCCTCAGATGGTGATGGCTAGTACAAGGGGATATAGCTTTAAATTGAAGGGTAACAGATATGGGAGACTGGTGAGTCTCATGTCAGTGGTAGGGAAACTATTGGAGAAAATTCTGAAGGAAATAATTAAGGGGTGATTCTTACGGAAAAAAAATAAATGTTGAATTCACATTAAAACTGGAGTAAATCACAATGGTATTTTCATGCGAGTTCAGAGAATAATCTCCCATACTCTGTGCACTGCAGAGTGCACTAGCGTAAATCATGTAAAAAAAATCAGGGGTCTATTCCCGCTGGGGAGGCCGGCAGTATAGCACTGAGTGGGCCACTGCACATGCGCCAATCTGTCAACACCAGGATTGACATATGCACAGTGGCCCCTGTCTGCAGGCCTCCTGATTGCTGTCCAGCTCGATCACTGGCCAGCCCAGTGATCCCACTGCCCTCCGCCCCCTCCCATGCCCGGATTGTTGCCCCACCAGGCATGCCCTGCAACCCCAACCCCCAAGCAGGCTGTACCTCCCCCCTCTCTCGTTGGCCTCCCTCCCTCTCCCACTGATCCTGATTGCAGAGTGGCAACAGGAACCCCCCACCAATTGCTCCCATCGGGCGCAGCCCCTACCAGGCTTCATCCATTAGACCCACCCTCTTGGCACTGCCCCATGCCCGGTGGGCAGTGCCAAGGTACTCCCGGACATTAGCACTTTGCTCCTTGGGCAGTGTCAGGGGCCCAGACTGAAACTGCAAAGGTGACAACTCCCAGGGGGCCCCCATCTGCTCCCCCTCCCACCACTTAACTCTCGGGGGCCCCAATTTCCTCCCTTCGCTCCAGCAGGGTCAGTCCTCTAGCTCAAGTGGGAAGTAATCCCTGTTGGAGTGAAATATTCCTGGCGGCGGGAAGGGGGAGATGCTAGTGGACCTGGAGATTTCAGTCCCAGGCCCAAAATCTTTGCATAACTAATGCAGCTCTACACCTATTTCCAGCACAGAGCTGACTGCACCGGAAATCTGGTGCTGGGAGACATGCTCAGGGCTGGACGCCCATCACAGACCACGTTAATCTGGTGCCGCTGAAGTCTCCCAGCCTGCTGCGCTAAAAAAGCAGTGGAGCAAGATGGGAAAATTGCTCCCTTAATGTCCACTTGGAAAGGCATGGGTTAATTAGGGATAGTCAGCATGGTTTTGGCAGAGGAAGGTCATGCTTGACAAATCTGTTAGAATTTTTCAAATATATGATCAAGTGTGTGGATAAGTTAAGTTCAACTGATGTAGTTTATCTGGATTTTAGCTGTTGATAAGGTCCCACGTGAGACTGATTGAGAAGGTTAAAGCACATGAAATTCAAGGAAACGTGGCGAGATGGTAGAAGCTGTTTGAGTTGAGGTCGGTGTCCAGTGGTGTACCATAAGGTTCAGTATTGGGAACCTTAGTTTGTTATATACATAAATGATATTGATGAAAATGTGCGGGAATGTTAAGCAAGTTTGCAGATGACACCAAGATTGGTAGGGCAGTTAATAGTGAAGGAGGTGGTTGTAGGTACCAGGAAGATTTGTATGAGTTGGTCAGATGGGCAGAGCAGTGGCAGATGGTATTTAACCCTGATAAGTGTGAGATGATGCACATTGTAAGAAGTAACAAGAGGGAGTATTTAATGAATGGCAGGACACTGGGAAGCTCAGATGAACAGCTGGATCTTGAACTAATTATTCACAGATCCCCAAAGTTGACAGAGCAGGTGAACAGGATAGTTAAGAAAGCATATGGGACACTTGCTTTTATCATTCATGACATAAAGTATAAGAGCAAGGAGGTAATGTACAGAGCATAGGTTAGGCTACAGCTAGAATACTGCGTGCAGTTCTGGGCATCTCACTATAGGAAGGATATGATAGCACTAGAGGGAGTACAGGGAGATTCACCAGAATGTTGCTGGGATGGAGCATTTGAGTTAAAGGAGAGACTGGAGAGGCTTGGATTGTTTTCTTTAACACAGTAAAAAGTCTGACAACACCAGGTTTTAGTCCAACCTATTTATTTGATAATATACTCGCAAGCTTTCGAGGGGTTACCCTCTTCGTCAGGTGAATGGAGAGTTCTTTAAAGCAGAGAAGGCTGAAGGGGGTCATGATTGAGGTGTATAAGATTGAGAGGTTAACAGGAAGTAGATGTTCCCCTTGGTTAATGGGTCAATAATGAGCAGGTATAATTTTAGGGTAAAGGGCAAGAGATTCAGGGGGGATTTGAGAAAAAAAATTCACTTGGAGCATGGTGAGAATCTGAAATGTATTGCCTGGGAAGTTAGCAGAAATCTTACAACCTTTAAACAATATTTGGATGAGGACTTAAAACATCATAATATTCAAGGATATGGGACAAGTGCAGGAAAATTGAATTAGCATGACCTTAGTGGTAGTTGTTGTTGATGCAAACTCAATGGGCTCAAGAGCCTTTGCTGCGTTGTATGATTCTATGACTCTAAATACCCTGTATCTACCTCACAATCAGCTTTGCGTAACCCACAAATTTGGAAATATTATATTCAGGACCTGCATCCAAATCATTGACATATATTGTGAACAGCTGAGGCTCACGTCTTTGCGCTACCCCACTAGCCGCAGCCTGCCAGCTCAAGAATGAATCGTTTATTCCCATCTGTTTGCCCATCTTTAATCCATGCCTGCATATTTCCTCCTATCCCATGTACTTTAAGTTTATGAACTTCTGAGTTACTTTATCAAAAGCCTTCTGAAAGTCCAAATACATGACGTCCATTGATTCTCCTTTGTCAATTATGTTATTAATGTCCTCAAAAAACTCCAACAGGTTCATCAAACACTATTTCCTGTTCACAAATGTTTTTACGGAAGCTTTTGCATTCTGTTTTTTCATTTGTTGTTTGTTTACATTCATATTCTACTCTCCAGTTTTTTGGTCTTCCTCTGCTGTATTCTAAAAAACCTTCCAGTCCCCAGGTTTACTACCATTTCTAAAAAATTATTGGGCCTTTTCTTAGAATATTATACAATCCTTAACTTTGTTTATTAGCCACGGTTGACTGGATTTGTTTTGGGTGTTTACCCTTGGAAGAATGTATAGTTCCTGTCAACTATAACTCCTTAAAATCCATTGTCTATGCACAGTCATACCTTTTAATGTATTTTCCCAACTCACCTCAGCCAGTTTGTCTCTCATACCTTCGTAACATCCTCTGTTCAAATTTAACATCCTGACTTCAGATTAAACCATGTGACTTTCAAACCAATTGTAACATTCTTTCATATTATAGTGATTAATTTCTAAAGGTTCTTTTACAAGATTATTAATTAGGCTTTTCTTGTCATAGAAAGCTAGATCTAAAATAACCCCTCTTCTCAGTTCTTCAACATACTGCTGGAGAAAACATCCCATCAGGCTGCAGACGATTGCCCTCCACAGCATGAAGACTCACCTGCTCTACCTAACCTATATCATGATTGAAGTTACCCTTGATTAGTGTATTGCCAATGCTAAATGCTTCTCTCATCTCTTTATTAAACATCACTATTCTTTGGTGGCCTATAAAACCACCTACCAATGTTTGCTGCACTTCGCTCCTTCTTAGAGTCATCCAAACAGATTGCACATTTTGTTCTTCTGATCTGAGATACACCCTTACTAATGTACTGAACCTAACCCTTATTATCAGCACAACGCCACTTCTTGCTCTTTCTGCCTGTCCATTCTAAATGTTGATTATCTTTGAATATTCAGTTCCAAATCTTGGCCACCCTTTAGGCACGTTTCTATAATGGTAATTAAATCAATATCACCTTCTCAAGGGCAATGAGAGATAGGCAATAAGTGCCAGCTTAGCAGTGATGTCCACATCCCATAAACTAATTTTGAAGCAATCATACCCATTTACCTCTATGTGTGCCTTTAAATCCTTAACTTGTGAATGCTGCAATCAGTTAGAGTTAACTCTGTCTTTTGGACATTATTCCACATTTTATGCCTAGTTGATGCTCTTCTTTCTTTCATCTGTCTTCTAATTCTGCTTGCTACTTTTCTACTTTCTGTTTCTAGCTTTATTTCCTTCCAATTTGAGCTCCTTCTCAGTTTCCCATCTCCCTGCCAACCTAGTTTAAACCCTTTCCAATGTTCTGTTAAAGTGTAACCTGTCTGGCTTGTTCAGATCCCACCTGCTGCAGAACTGGTCCCAATGTCTCAGAAATCTGATATTCTGTCTCCTATAGCAATTCTCCAGCCACATGTTCAATCGCTCAATTCTCCTTTTCTGTGTTCACTGGCACATGGCACTGTGAGTGATCCTGAGATTACTGCTCTTGCTATATAATTTTCTTCCAAACTCCAGAAAATCTGCTTTCAGTACCCCATTCCTTTTCCTACCCATGTCATTGGTACCAATGCGGATCACCTCTGTTCATCCTCCCCCAGAAGAATGTCCTGCAACTGAAAACAGCCTTCCAGTGACAAAAACAGCTGTCAACCATTACCCTTTGTTTCCTGTCACTGAGCCAATTCTGCATCCAGTTGGCAAGATTCCTCGGATCCCTCGGACTTTTATTTTTGTAACCAGTCTGCCAAATGGGACCTTGTAAAAGCCTTGCTAAAATCTACATGAACCAACTGCAGTACCCTGATCAATCTTTCTTGTTACTTCCTCAAGGCATTCAAATTAGTCAGACACAACCTTCCTTAACAAACCTGTATTGGATGTTTTTGATTACTCTGTGCCTTTCTAAATTACAATTTATCTTGTCTCTCAGAAGTGGTTCCAATAACTTTTCCACTACCAAGGTTAGATTGACTGGCCTGTAATTATTTGGTAAATTCTTCACTCTCTTTTGAACCAAAGCTACAATGTCAACTGATCTCCAATTCTCCAGCACCTCACCTATATCCAGTGAGGGTTACAAAATGATGGTGAAGTCCTCTGCACTTTCTTCCCTGGCATCTTTTATCAGCTTGGGATACATTTCATCCAGCCAAGATGATTTATCCACTTTAAAGGATGTTAATCCCCTTAATATTTTCTCTCCCTATGTTTATCATATCAATATTTCACATTTCTCCTCCTTAACTACAACGTCTGTATCACCCCCCCCCTTAAGTGAAGACAGATGCAAAGTATTCACTAAGCATCAACATGAGTATTCTTGCTCATGCCAACAGCCTCAGTATCAAAGCATCGACCACATTTGATCAGATCTTAATGAGACTCCTGAAAAAGGGCTTGGAGCTTCGACACAACTAGTGAGTTCCAGGAGAGCAAAGAAAATGCTTCAAGGACACCCTCAAAGTCTCTTTGAAAAAATGTAAAATCCCCACCAACACCTGGGAATCCCTGACTCAAGACCATCCGAAGTAAAGCATCTGGGAAGGAGCTGGAAATACCGAGTGCAAGGTGAAGTCAAGCATCAACAACAAGAGGAGTGCATGGCAACCCAAGCACCCCACCCAGTCGCTCCTTCTACCATCATCTGCCCCAACTGTGACAGAGACTGGAGGTTGCATATTAGACTTCTCCATACCCACGTCCTCCAGCTCCTCATGCAGGTTATCTTTTTGGCTTTCTGTAATCAACCCTTGGTTCTGCAATCGCTCTCCATTTAAACAATATGCTTTTTTCCTATTTTTCATGTTAAATGGACAAGTTTACATTTTACCATGTTTTCCATCTGTCAATTTTTTGTCCTCTCATTTAACCTACCTATATCTCTGTGCAACCGTCTGTGAGAGAAGCTGATAACTTGTCCAGGTAAAATGGCATTTATTATGAAAACCCAGAGAAAGAAAGCCTAATGAAAGATCATCAACTTCAAATGTAAACTCTATTTCTCTCTCTAGAGACTCTGCTAGACTTGTCATACTTCCAGAATTTTCTATGTTTAAATCAGACACAACCAGTAAATACAAATGCCAGCCATTGAGGACGATGGCCTGCTGGATGTGAGGGAAAAGTCCATCTTATTTGGAGTTTGCTCTATACAGAGAGGAGTGAAAGAAATGCTGTTCCCCATGTGCCACACTGCACAAGATACTCTAACTAATCAATTAAGTTCTGAACGTTATTACTAATATGGCTGTATGAGATAGAATCCAGCTGGTACCAGCCTCCAGTGTGACTCTTATAGTTTCCCAAACTGTTTTCTTTCTAACACAGGAATCGATATAAGGGTTGGGTAAAAACAAGAGCCAGCCTATTCCACAGCTTTCTGCCAGCTATCTGCTGGAACACTTCTGAGCATACCCACTCTGTATAACTGGTAATGTTGAGCCCACATAAACTGACCTGAAGTTTAAGGACATACAATACTTCTGTTGTCTTTCACTGATGAGTTGCATTGGATTCAAGCAGCAATAGCGGAAAGTGCAGTTTCCACAGCAGAACTGAAAGAATGGACAGTCAAAGCCACTGTGCCAGTTTCCCTGATTATCTGTGTACCACAAACAGTCATTGTCTGCATACACTGCATAAGAGAGGACAATATCACAGAGAAATAGAAAAAGAAAACAATTTAATCTTTCAGTACTCTTCATAACGACAAAATCCAAGAATAGGCATGAAGGTAACATAATGGGCCCTATTTTACCATTTTAATTCTAAGTGCTGGGCTGACTTGAAAGTGGGAGTGTTTCAGATCCAATTTTTAGACCCATTCTCAGGCAGTCCCATATGCACTCTGCCAAAACAAAATTAGCAATTCTGAATCACGCTGCAGAAGCCTATATGCATGGCTTAACGTGGCCAAATCCTGCAGCTCCAATCGGCACCTCCAACGGTGCATGCTCAGAAAGATGATAGAATGCAGCTCCCCTGGCATATCGCTCCTGGGCTGGATAATGCCTCCCCCTAACCCCCACAACCATTGCCCCACCCCCACAACACTACTGACCCCCTTATTTCCCGCCCAGCCCCTCAGCCACCCAAACATATCGTGGGCCTCTCCACTCCCCCTCCCCCGCACTGATCTCAGGCAGAGTGGCAGAGGACTCTCCTTCTTTCTCACATCACATGCAGAGTGTTGATCACGTGCAGAGTGGCAGCACCCTCCCAATCCTCACTGATCACAGGCAGAGTGGAAGCAGATCCCCCCTTCCCCCTCACTGATCACAGGCAGAATGGCAGCGAACCCCCCCCTTCCCCTTCACTGATCACAGGCAGAGTGGCAACAGACACCTCCCTCCCACTTACTGATCACAGGCAATGTGGCAACGGACCCCAACCTTCCCACTCACTGATCACAGGCAGAGTGGTAGAGGATTCCCCCTCTATCCCACTCCCCCCCACACAATTTCAAACAGAGCCAACAGACCCACCTTTCCCCCACCACCACCAATCTCAAGCAGAGAGCTGTCAGATACTAGGCACTTACCTCCTTATTAACTGGAGCGTCTGAATCGGACTTTTGTAGAGCATGTCTGCTTTGCGCTGAATCTAGATGTGTGAATGCAGTGGTAAAGGGGGAAGTGCCAGTAAGGTTGGGTGTGCAGCCCATTAAATCAATTTAAATGCATGCAAATTTCCGTTTCAGGCACGATCCCAATCACGGCCATTTTTGGGCCTTGGTAAAAGGGGAACTGGCTCGGAGGTGACAGCGGATCGCGCTACTCATCTCAAGCCCAAATTTACCAAGTTTTCGCACAACTTGATGGTAAAATCAGATCCAATGTGTAAAAAACACAGCTTGCTTTACTTCAAGTTGAACCTTATCTATCAAGAAAAAGTAAGAGTGATGAAAAATATTTCAATTCTTAGGAAATATTTAATATGGCCCTCCCACACAGAAGAATTGTGACTTAAGTTACAATCTGAGAGATCCAAGAGGAACAGGGTAATGATCATAATTCTGTAGCAACAGCCAGTTAGGTGGTCCAGACATTCCTGGTGTTTAGAAACATTAACAATGGGAGTAAAGTTAATATAGGTGGAACGTATCAGCCAGTGAATTAGAAAAGGCTGTAAAGGCAAGATTAATAATACAAGTGTGCAATCAAACACACACAAGCACCTTGAAAGATAACAAGCATTCACTTCAAAATAGTTATGTATCTTCATTTAAATTAGCAACTAATTATAAGGAGAAAGGTGGTGAGCTAACATGCATCTATTTATCATTCAAAATCCTGTCTGTGGCACATTCCTTATATCCAACTTCTCACAATTTTTTAGATCAACTGTCTGTAAACGTTTTTTATTCATTCATGGGATGTGGGTGTCGCAGGTCCAGCATCTATTCCCCATTGCTAACTGCCCTTAAGCAAGGTGGTGGTGAGTTGCCTTCCTGGACCGCAGCAGTCCATGCAGTGTAGGTACATCAACTGTGCTGTTAAGAAAAGAGCTCCAGAATTTTGACACAGCAGTAGCGAAGGAACAGCGATATTTTTCCAAGTCAGGACAATAACTGGTTTGGAGGGGGATCTGCCATTGTCTTTCAGGCTGGTACACATGGCTGTCACTGTGAGTCAGTAATGGAGGGAGGGAATGTTTGTGGATGAGATGTCAATCGAATGGGCTGCTTTGTCCTGGATGATAACAAGTTTCTTGAGTGTTGTTGGAGTTGCATTCATCCAGACAAGGGGACAGTGTACCATCCTATTCTTGGCTTGTGCCTTGTAGATAGATGATGGACAGGCTCTGGGGATCCAGGAGGTGAGTTACGTGCCATAGGATTCTTAGCATCTGACCTGCTCTTGTAACCATTGTATTTATACAGCTAGCCCAGTTCAGTTTCTAGTCAATGGTAGCACCCAGAATGTTGATAGAGGGAAATTCAGTGATAGTAACACCATAGAACCCCTACAGAAGGCCCATCGATTCTGCACCGAACTCTCAAAGAGTATCTACCCAGCACCCCCACCGCCATATCTCTGTAACCCTGTGCATTTACCATGGTTAATCCACCTAACCTAAACACCTTAGGACATTATGGGGGAATTTAGCATAGCCAGTCCCCCTAACCTGCAAATCTCTGGACTCTAAGGGACAAGTTATCATGGGCAATCCACCTAACTTATATATTTTTGGACTGTGGTAGGAAACCGGAGCTAACCAGAAAAAACCCACACAGACATGGGGAGAATGTGCATTATCCACACAGTCACCGAAGACTGGAATAAAACCCGGGTCCCTGGCGCTGTGAGACAGCAGTGCTAACCACATGCTGCCCACTGAATGTAAGGGGCAATGGTTGAGCAAAGAACAAAGAACAGTACAGCACAGGAATAGGCCCTTTGGCCCTCCAAGCCTGCACCAATCATGTGTTCCTAATTAGAACATCCGTTTGTATCCCGCTATTCTCAGTCTGTTCATGTGGCTATCTAAATAAGTCTTAAATGATCCTTACTTGGGAGTGCATTCCAGGCCCCCACCACCCTCAGTATAAAATACGTTCCCCGCATATTCGTATTGAACCTTGCCCCCCTTAACTTGAACTTGTGACCCCTTGTGTTTGTCATTTCTGACATGGAAAAAAGATTCCAACTGTTCACCCTATCAATGTCTTCATAATTTTATAAACTTCTATTAGGTCGCCCCTCAACTTCCGTCTTTCCAGGGAGAACATCCTAGTTTACTCAATCTCACCTCATAGCTAATACCCTCCATACCAGGCAACTTCCTGGTACAACTTTTCTGCACTCTCTCCAAAGCCCCCACGTCTGACAAATTTACTGGAGTTCTATGAGGATGTGTCTAGGGCGGTGGATAGAGGAGAGCCGGTGGATGTGGTCGGTCTTGATTTTCAGAAGGCGTTTGACAAGGTACCTCACAAGAGGTTATTGCAGAAGGTCAGGGGGCATGGAGTTGGGGGTAGGGTGTTAGCGTGGATAGAGGACTGGTTGTCAAATAGGAGGCAGAGAGTGGGGGTCAATGGGTGCTATTCGGATTGGCTGATGGTGACTAGTGGAGTGCCCCAGGGGTCGGTGCTGGGGCCTCAGCTATTTACCATTTATATAGATGATCTGGAGGAGGGAACCAAGTGTAGGGTGTCGAAATTTGCTGATGACACCAAAATTGGGGGAAAGGCAAATTGTGCGGAGGGTGGGGAGAGTCTACAGAAGGATCTAGATAGGCTGGGCGAATGGGCCAGGAAATGGCAAATGGAATTTAATGTTGGTAAGTGCGAGGTGGTCCACTTTGGTAGGAATAACGGTAGGAAGGATTATTACTTACGTGGAGAAAAACTGCAGCAGGCGACGGTGCAGAGGGACCTCGGGGTCCTTGTGCATGAGTCGCAAAAACCCAGCTTGCAGGTGCAGCAGGTGGTCAGGAAGGCGAATGGGATGCTGGCCTTCATCGCGAGGGGGATTGAATATAAAAGTAGGGAGGTCTTGCTGCGGCTGTATAGGGCATTGGTGAGGCTGCAGCTGGAGTACTGTGTGCAGTTTTGGGCACCGTACTTACGCAAGGATATTTTGGCCTTGGAGGGAGTGCAGAGGAGGTTTACTAGGCTGATGCCGGAGTTGAGGGGGTTGAGCTATGAGGAGAGGCTGACTAAATTAGGCTTGTACTCGTTAGAGTTTAGAAGAATGAGGGGAGATCTCATTGAGACGTATAAGATGATGAATGGGATGGATAGGATAGAGGTGGAGAGACTCTTCCCGCTCAGAAAGGATAGCAGGACTAGGGGGCACAGCCTCAAGATAAAGGGGGGGCGGTTTAGAACAGAGTTGAGGAGGAACTTCGTCACTCAAAGGGTGGTGAATCTCTGGAATTCTCTGCCCGTTGAAGTGGTGGAGGCTACCTCGCTAAATATTTTTAAGACGCGGGTTGATGGGTTTTTGATAAGAGAGGGGATTAAGGGTTATGGGGAGAGGGCAGGAATGTGGAACTGAGCCACGACAGATCAGCCATGATCTTATTGAATGGCGGGGCAGGCTCGAAGGGCTAGTTGGCCTACTCCTGCTCCTATTTCTTATGTTCTTCTTATGTTCTTATGTTCCTTCCGGTAGTGTGGCGACCAGAATTAGATGCAGTATTCCAGATGTGGCCTAACCAATGTTCTATATAACTACAAAGTCACATGCCAACTTTTATACTCTATGCCCTGTCCAATAAAGACAAGCATGCCATTTGTCTTCTTCACCACCTTTTCCACCTTTAAGGATTTGTGGACTTGCACACCCAGATCCCTCTGTGTGTCTATACTCCTGATGGTTCTGCCATTTATTGTGTAGCTCCTCCCTGCATTAGATCTACCAAAATGCATCACTTCGTATTTATCTGGTTTAAATTCCATCTGCCATTTCTCCGCCCAATTTTCCAGCCTATCTATATCCTGCTGTACTCTCTGACAATGTTTATCACTATTCGCAACTCCAGCAATCTTTCCGCAAACTTACTAGTCAGACCAGCTACATTTTCTTCCAAATCATTTATACATATCACAATAGCAGAGGTCCCAGTACAGAACCCTGCGGAACACCACTAGTCACAGACCTCCAATCAGAAAAAGACCCCTCCACTGCTACCCTCTGTCTTCTATGGCCAAGCCAGTTCTGTAGCCATCTGGCTAGTTCCCCTTTGATCTCATGAGATTTAACCTTTTGCACCAGTCTGCAATGAGAGATCTTGTCAAATGCTTTCGTAAAATCCATGTACATGACATCCACGGCCCTTCCCTCGTACAAAACCATGTTGTCAGTCACTAATGAGACTAATGGTTGGATTCTCTCTCGTTTGAAATCGTCATTGCCCGGGACCTCTGTGGTACATTAGGCCATAAGAACATAAGAACATAAGAAATAGGAGCAGGAGTAGGCCATCTGGCCCTTCGAGCCTGCCCCGCCATTCAATAAGATCATGGCTGATCTGTCGTGGCTCAGTTCCACTTTCCCGCCCTCTCCCCATAACCCTTAATCCCCTCTCTTATCAAAAACCCATCAACCCGCTTCTTGAAAATATTTAGCGAGGCAGCCTCCACCACTTCAACGGGTAGAGAATTCCAGAGATTCACCACCCTTTGAATGAAGAAGTTCCTCCTCAACTCCGTTCTAAAACGCCCCCCCTTTATCTTGAGGCTGTGCCCCCTAGTCCTGCTATCCTTTCTGAGCGGGAAGAGTCTCTCCACCTCTATCCTATCCATCCCATTCATCATCTTATACGTCTCAATGAGATCTCCCCTCATTCTTCTAAACTCCAACGAGTACAAGCCTAGTTTATTCAGCCTCTCCTCATAGCTCAGCCCCCTCAACTCCGGTATCAGCCTAGTAAACCTCCTCTGCACTCCCTCCAAGGCCAAAATATCTTTGCGCAGGTGCGGCGCCCAAAACTGCACACAGTACTCCAGCTGCGGCCTCACCAATGCCCTATACAGCTGCAGCAAGACCTCCCTACTTTTATATTCAATCCCCTTCGCTATGAAGGCCAGCATCCCATTCGCCTTCCTGACCACCTGCTGCGCCTGCAAGCTGGGTTTTTGTGACTCATGCACATGGACTGCTTCAGTATCCGAGTAGCTGCAAATGACGTTGAACATTGTGCAATCATCACTGAATATTCCCACTCATGACCTTATGATGGAAGGAAGGTCATTGATGAAACAGCTAATGATGGTTGGGCAGTAAAAGTGGCATGTACAATTTTGTCTTTTAAAAAGTATTTAGATAGTTACATGGGTAAGATGGGCATCGAGGGATATGAGCCAAACGCAGGCAATTGGGACTAGCTTAGTGGTAAAAACTGGGCAGCATGGATAAGTTCATAGAATCTTAGAATTCTACAGTGCAGAAGGAGGCCATTGGGCCCATTGAGTCTGCACCGACCACAATCCCACCCAGGCCTTATCTCCATAATGCCATGCATCTACCCTAGCTAGTCCCCCTGGCACTAATGGGCAATTTACTATGGTCAATCTAACCTGCATATCTTTGGACTGTGGGAGGAAACCGGAGCACCCAGAGGAAACCCATGCAGACACAGCAGGATGTGCAAATTCCACACAGGCAGTGACCAAGGCTGGAATTGAACCCGGGGTACCTGGTGCTGTGAGGCAGCAGTAGTAACCACTGTGCCACCCCCTGTTGGGCCAAAGGGCCTGTTTTTATGCTGTAAGTCTCTATGATTCTATGACAATATCCTGAGAAATTCTTACAGTGATGTCTTGGAGCTGAAATTAATGACATCCAACAACCAAAACCAGCTTCCTTTGTGCCAGGTATGATTCCAACCAGCAGAATTTTCCCCATTGACTTCAGTTTTGCTTGGGTTCCTTGATGCGATACTTGGTGAAATGCTGCCTTAATGTTAATAAGAACATAAGAACATAAGAAATAGGAGCAGGAGTAGGCCATCCAGCCCTTCGAGCCTGCCGCGCCATTCAATAAGATCATGGCTGATCTGTCGCTGCTCAGTTCCACTTTCCCGCCCTCTCCCCATAACCCTTAATCCCCTCTCTTATCAAAAACCCATCAACCCGCGTCTTAAAAATATTTAGCGAGGCAGCCTCCACCACTTCAACGGGCAGAGAATTCCAGAGATTCACCACCCTTTGAGTGAAGAAGTTCCTCCTCAACTTCGTTCTAAACCGCCCCCCTTTTATCTTGAGGCTGTGCCCCCTAGTCCTACTGTCTTTTTTGAGCGGGAAGAGTCTTTCCACCTCTATCCTATCCATCCCATTCATCATCTTATACGTCTCAATGAGATCTCCCCTCATTCTTCTAAACTCTAACGAGTACAAGCCCAGTTTATTCAGCCTCTCCTCATAGCTCAACCCCGGTATCAGCCTAGTAAACCTCCTCTGCACTCCCTCCAAGACCAAAATATCTTTGCGCAGGTGCGGCGCCCAAAAATGCACACAGTACTCCAGTTGCGGCCTCACCAATGCCCTATACAGCTGCAGCAAGACCTCCCTACTTTTATATTCAATCCCCCTCGCTATGAAGGCCAGCATCCCATTCGCCTTCCTGAGGCTCATGGGATACAAGGCCAGGTATGTAGATGGGTGGAGAACTGGCTTGGGAGGAGGAGGCAGCGGGTAGTAGTGGAAGGCTCCTTTTCCAATTGGAGGTCTGTCACCAGTGGTGTGCCGCAGGGCTCGGTACTAGGACCTCTTCTACTTGTAGTATATATTAATGACTTGGAAGAGGGGGTAGGTGGTGTGATCAGCAAATTTGCTGATGACACTAAGATGGTTGGATTGGCGGGTACTGAGGAGCAGTGCCTGGCAATGCAACAGGACATAGACAGGCTGGTAGATTGGGCAGATAGATGGCAAATGGAATTTAATCCAGAGAAATGCGAGGTGATGCACTTTGGCCGGAATAATGTGGAGGGGAGTCATACGATAAAAGGTAGAACTATCCGGAGTATAGATACGCAGAGAGACCTGGGGGTGCAAGTGCACAAGTCCCTGAAGGTGTCGGTGCAGGTGCAGAATGTGATGAGGAAAGCGTATGGTATGTTAGCCTTCATAGGAAGGGGTATAGAATATAAGAGTAGGAGTCTGATGTTGCAGTTGTATAGAACGTTGGTTAGGCCTCACTTGGAGTACTGCGTCCAGTTCTGGTCGCCGTACTACCGGAAGGATGTAGAGATCCTGGAGAGAGTGCAGAGGAGATTTACCAGGATGCTGCCTGGTATGGAAGGGCTGTCTTACGAGGAAAGATTGAACGAACTTGGGCTGTTTTCCCTTGAGAGACGTCGGCTGAGGGGGGATCTAATAGAGGTTTATAAGATTATGAAGGGGATAGATAGAGTAAATGGTGGTAAGCTTTTTCATAGAACATAGAACATAGAACATTACAGCGCAGAACAGGCCCTTCGGCCCACGATGTTGCGCCGACCAGTTACAAAAACAATGACCCACTAGCCTATACCAATCCCTTTTCGTCCATAAACCTATCCAGAGATCTCTTAAACGCCCCCAAACTAGACGCATTTACAACTGCAGCAGGCAGGGCATTCCAATCCCTCACCACCCGCTGGGTAAAGAACCTACCCCTGACATCCGTCCTGTAGCTACCCCCCCTTAATTTAAAGCCATGCCCCCTCGTGCTAGCTTTCTCCATCCGAGGAAAAAGGCTATCACTATCCACCCTATCTAAACCTCTAATCATCTTATATGTTTCAATAAGATCCCCTCTTAGCCGCCTTCTTTCCAACGAAAACAACCCTAGATCCCTCAGTCTCTCCTCATAGGACCTCCCCACCATACCAGGCAACATCCTAGTAAACCTCCTCTGCACCCTCTCCAACGCCTCCACATCCTTCTTGTAATGCGGGGACCAGAACTGCACACAGTACTCCAAGTGCTATTTTCCGCTATTAGAAATGGATAGAACAAGGGGTCACGGGCTTAGGGTGAGGGGGGCTAGGTATAAGACAAATATTAGAGGGCAGTTTTTCACGCAAAGGGTAGTGGGGGTGTGGAATGCACTGCCGAGTAAGGTGGTGGAAGCAGGCACGCTGGGGTTGTTTAAGAGTCACTTAGACAGCCACATGAGCGGTCTACATATAGGGGGATATAGCAGGCCTTGCTTAACATTGTAGGCTTGGGAATCCGTTTTTGCCTCAGGGATGTTACAGTCTTTGCCTGTTTAATAATGAATTTTTTGTCTCCACAGGCATTTAAGTCCACCTTGTTGACCAGCAAGGGGCATGCATGCGGCATGTGGGCTGCTCTTGGATGTTGCTTCGGGAGTTGCCTATTGCTTCATGTCGTTAGTGTGCTTAAACTGGACCATCTCGAGGGCAACATGACAGCTCAGAGACTATCTCTGTTGCTGTGCGGACACATGGATTTGGGCCTGTGTCTGTGGGAGTTTGCGCGTTCTCCCCGTAGTTGCATGGGTTTCCTCCGGGTGCTCCGGTTTCCTCCCACATCCCAAAGATGCGCTTTTAGGCTGATTGATTGGGTAACAAATTGTCCCTATATTGGACCTCCCTGATCCTCGCACATTAGGCGTAGACTAAAATCATGAATAGGTCACTGAGACAATGGGACGGCGGCGCGGGCTCGTTGGGCCGAAGGGCCTGTTTCCCGTGCTGTGTTGTTCTTTGTTGTTCTTTGACCACCTGTTGCACCTGCAAGCTGGGTTTTTGCGACTCATGCACAAGGACCCCGAGGTCCCTCTGCACCGTCGCCTGCTGCAGTTTTTCGCCCTGTAAGTAATAGTCCTTCCTACCATTCTTCCTACCAAACTGGACCACCTCACACTTGCCAACATTAAATTCCATTTGCCATTTCCTGGCCCATTCGCCCAGCCTATCTAGATCCTTCTGCAGACTCTCCACACCCTCTGCACAATTTGCCGTTCCCCCAATCTTGGTGTCATCAGCAAATTTCGACACTCTACACTCGGTTCCCTCCTCCAGATCATCTATATAAATGGTAAAAAGCTGAGGCCCCAGCACCGACCCCTGGGGCACTCCACTAGTCACCATCCGCCAATCCGAATAGCACCTGTTGACCCCCACTCTCTGCCTCCTATTTGACAACCAATCCTCTATCCACGCTAACACCCTACCCCCAACTCCATGTCCCTCGACCTTCTGCAATAACCTCTTGTGAGGCACTTTGTCAAACGCCTTCTGAAAATCTAGAAAGACCACATTCACCGGCTCTCCTCTATCCACCGCCCTAGACACATCCTCATAGAACTCCAGTAAATTTGTCAGACACGACTTCCCTTTAATGAAACCGTGCTGCGTCTGCTCTATCAAGCAATTCCCTTCAAGATGCCTCGCAATTTCCTCCTTAATGACAGATTCTAACATTTTACCTACCACAGACGTTAAGCTAACCGGCCTATAATTCCCCGCCTTTTGCCTGGCACCCTTCTTAAACAACGGCATAACATTAGCCGTTTTCCAATCATCCGGCACTTCCCCGGAATCCAGCGACATTTGGAAAATAACCACCAAGGCATCCACTATCACCTCCGCCATTTCTTTCAGAACCCTCAGATGCATTCCATCCGGTCCTGGGGACTTGTCCGCAATCAGCCCCTCCAGTCTGTCGAGCACCGCCTTTCTAGTAACAGTAATGTCATTAAGACCCTCCAGTCCTACCACCTTTCCATCGCTAACACCCGGCAAATTATTCACGTCCTCCTCCGTGAAGACAGAAACAAAAAAGTTATTCAATACCTTAGCCATATCCCCATCCCCTACCACTAGGTCCCCTTTCTCATCCTCTAAAGGACCAACATTCACCCTAGCCAGCCTCTTCCTTTTTATATATTTATAAAAACTCTTGCTATCCTTCTTTATATTAAGCGCTAGCCCAGCTTCATAGTTTCTCCTACCCTTCTTTATCAACTTCTTTGTCAATCTTTGTTGACATTTAAACCTCTCCCAATCCTCTTCTCGCCCACTACTCTTAGCTACTCTAAATTCCTCTGCTTTTAGTTTAACACTTTCCTTCACCTCCTTCGTTATCCACGGCTTATTACCTCTCCCCCTAATATCCTTTTTGACCATCGGAATAAATTTCCGCTGAGCACCAAGAAAGATCTCCTTAAAGATCCTCCACTGCTCCTCAACAGACCCTCCCTCCAACGCGCTCTCCCAGTCCACATTCGCCAATTCTTCTCTCATCCTACCGTACTCCCCTCTATTCAAACAAAGGACGCGTGTCCGGGAACCCACTTTCTCCTCCTCCATCTGCACCAGAAACTCCACCATACAATGATCACTCTCCCCAAGAGGATCCTTCACCACAAGGTCCCTAATTCTACCCACTTCATTACATAGCACCAGATCCAAGATAGCTCGCTCCCTCGTCGGCTCCAACACACACTGTTCGAGGAAACTATCCCGGCAGCACTCCAAGAACTCTTCCTCGAGCCCCCCACGTCCAACATGGGTCGACCAATCAATATGCAGATTGAAATCCCCCATAACTACGGCCGTCCCATTCCTGCACACCGCACTTATTTGCGCGTTAACAGCCCGCCCCACCTCCAGATCATTATTCGGAGGCCTATAGACGACACCCACCAGCGTCTTCCTCCCTTTGCTGTTCCTAATCTCCACCCACAACGATTCCACCCTCTGCTCCTTGGCTCCAATATCATCCCTTGCTACCACCGTGATGCTATCCTTAATCAGCAGTGCCAAGCCCCCCCCTTTTCCCTCCTGCCTATCCTTCCTAAACACTTGATAGCCCTGTACATTCATCTCCTAGTCCCTGTCACCCTGCAGCCCCGTCTCTGTAATGGCCACCAGATCGTATCCATTTGCGTCGATCTGCGCCATCAGCTCATCCACTTTATTCCGAATGCTTCGTGCATTCAGATAAAGTGCTTTCATTCCAGCCTTCACCTGGACCCTATTTGCCGCAATGCCACCAACTATACTCACGCCCCCTACTCCCTCTATTATTGGGACATCCTCGGCCTCTTCCCTTACATGTACACTCTCCTTAACTTTAGACCTCGTAAGGTCACCTACCTTCGCACCCTCCCCCCCCCTAATTAGTTTAAAGCCCTGTCTACAGTCCTCTTTACTCGATTCGCCAGCACTCTGGTCCCAGCACGGTTCAGACCAACCCCATCCCGCCCGAACAGGTCCCACCTACCCCAATACTGGTTAAGGGAGAACACTCAGCTCAACTCTGGAATTCAGCTCTTTTGCCCATGTTTGAATTCTGAGGAAGTCACATATGCTGTTCATAAAAGATGGATGTACTAAGATTTCCAAAGGGTGTTTGATAAAGTAGCTTAGAAAATAAAAGTTTATGGTACAGGGCTGCTGACTGACAGGAAACAGAGAGTGGGCAGAAATGGGTCTTTTTCAGGTTAGCAAGATGTAATGAGTGGTATGCCACAGGGATCAGAGCTGGTATCTCAACTGTTTACAATTTATATCAATGACTTGAATGAAGGGACTGAAGTGATGATTGCCAAATTTGCTGATGACACACAGATAGGAAAGTAATTGTGAGGAGGACATAAAGAGCTACAAAGGGACAAGAGATGAGAGATTGCAGAGCTCTGAGATGCAGACGGATCTGGATGCCCTCGTGCATGATCACAAAAGACTAATATACAGCAAGTAATTAGAAACGTTAAATGAATGTTATCATTTATCGCAAGGGAAATTGAATAAAAATAGGGAGGTTATATGTTTTAGTTATACGGGTACCCCAGCGGCATGGTAGTTAGTGCAGTTGGCCTCACAGTACCAGAAACCAAGGTTCCATTCGGCCTTAGGTCACTACCTATATGGAGTCTGCACATTCTCCCTGTGCCTGCGTGGGTTTCCTCCAGGTGCTCCAGTTTCCTCCCTATCCAAACAGCAGGTCAGAGGATAGGAATACTGTGGCAATTAATTGGTCTCCTGATTCCCTAAAGCCTGCCATAATCTAAGGAGTCATGATGTGGAGATGCCGGCGTTGGACTGGGGTAAACACAGTAAGAAGTCTGACAACACCAGGTTTAAGTCCACCCGATTTATTTGATAGTAAACTCACAAGCTTTCGAGGTTAAACTCTTCGTCAGGTGAATGGAGAGTTCTGGCCTCAGACAGAGCGTATAAAACACAGACAGTTTACAGGTTACGGATTAGAATGCAAATCTTTACACCTAACCTGCTATTCAAGTCTTAAAGTGGCCGACAATGTGAGTGGAAGGAGCACTGATCACAAGTTAAAGAGATGTGTATTGTCTCCAGACAGTACAGTAAGTGAGGTTTTGCAAACCCAGGCAAGTCACAGGGGTTACAGATAGTGTGACATGAACCCAAGATCCCTGTTGAGACCGTCCTCATGTGTGCGGAACTTGGCTATGAGTCTCTGTCGTCCAGTATCTGTCGTCCTTCATCGCCCAGTACTTCCCAGGACCGGAGAAGCTACGACATCTTCTCCGGAGTCTTCAACATATCATTGATGAAGACGAACATCTCGCCAGGGCCACCCCCACTTCTTGCCTTCAGACAACCATGCAACCTCAAACAGACCATTGTTCGCAGCAAACTACCCAGCCTTCAGGAGAACAGTGACCACAATACCACACAAACCTGCCACAGCAAACTCTGCAAGACATGCTGGGTCATCGACATGGATGACATCATCACACGTGAGAATACCATCCACCAGGTACACAGTAAATACTCTTGCAACTCGGCCAACGTTGTCTACCAGATACCACCTGTAACTTCCTTTCCAAGCTACTCACTGTCCTGACTTGAAACTATATCGCTGTTCCTTCACAGTGGCTGGGTCAAAAGCCCGGAATTCCCTCCCTAATGGCATTGTGGGTCAGCCACAGCAAGTTGTGGCCAAACGGGACACCTAAGCAGAGTGTACAGAATTGCTTAAGCAATTCTGTACGCTCTGCCCTGCTAGCCCTTCAAAATGTCAGGGAAGGAGCCTCAAGCGAGATCAAGGAAGTGATATTGACTGCAGTAGGATTTAATAAAGGGGATCCTGTAGATGGGTTAAATAAATGTAGAGAGGAATGGGGAACATCCGACTGCCTTTGTTGGTCGTTTATGGACCCACTTCATGGGAGTGTATGGGGAATTAGATTGGGCTGGATTAAGTGAAGCTGATTCATCCAAATAGGCTAGGATATTAGTATCGCACACCACATAGGAAAGCAAGAAAGACTGCACTAATTTTGACCCTGCAGAGACCATCCACAGTGAAGCATGGGTTCTCCGACGGTTAGCTCGAGTCTGGGAGCAGGAAGTTCCAGGGACCCCCAACGTCACGGTCAGGTAGGGAAGCGAGAATGCTCCCAACGAAGGCTAACCAGGGTCCAATATGGAAGATCGAGACTAGAGGGGATCACCAACACCAGACAGGTACAGGTCCACCTTACACAGCAGCCTGGGGAGAGATAAAGGGACGTGTTTTAATTGCGGGCAGCCAGGACACTTCGCCCCAAGAGTGCAAAAGACCCCCACCACCCTATACATGGTACCCGAGACAAGCAGGAGCACCAGCTCCACCAGTTAGGCCAGCTCCTAGATACAAGCGAGAACACTGCCTGCCACCGCTAAAAGGTCTCGGTCACCCCATGCACACCATGAGCACTAACCTGCCACTATATACAATGGTCCCTGCCTATTGGACCCTAGATTGACGGTATCCGGCCTCTCCAACCTGGGCCTGTAGCACCAGGTGGGATAGCGTAGGGAGACCGCTGGTTAATGGCAAGGAAAGAGGCCACCTCATAGAACTCCTTTGGGATACCGGAAGTTCCCGAACTACCCTGAATATATCAAAATTGAAGAGACATCTCTTGGCCAACTACGCCTACAATCACACGCAGTGGATTCACGCGACACAGGAGAGACACATTATAACCCCTATATAGATCCGCCTAGGCAACGTTGCGTGTGATCATCTGGTGGTGTTAGTTCACTTTCCCCCAACACTGAACACATTCTTGGGTCTGATTACATGAATAAATGTAACCTTTCATTTGATCCAGCTAATCGATGCATTTGGCAAATGGCTACGATTAGCAGAGTGCTGTCAATAATTCCAGTCGGCGCATATGCTATTAGGGTCAGCACAATAGGGGAATTCTGGTTTGATATCTTAACAATTAGCAGTGACCTAGCCATCAGGAAGATGTTTCAAAGAAACAAAGGGGTGTTTGAGCAGCATAAGCATGATTATGGCCAGATACCTAGGGAAGTGTTAATTGGAGGGCCAGACCCAAAACCACAGAGACAAGACGGTTTCCCCAGGCAGGCAGAGGTGGCCAAAGTAATTAATAATCTATTACAGTACTGGGTGTTGAGACGGACGGCATCAACAACCAACGCACTGATATGGCCTGTATGGCCTCTATGATGGATCATGGAGGTTAATGATCAATTATCGGGAATTAACTAAGGTCATTCCACTCACGGCTCCCACTGTAGCTACAAGTCCCATCACCATGATGAGACAGGGAGTCCAGGTAAAATTCTTCACGGTATTGGATATCAGTAATGGTTTCTGGTCCATCCCTTTAAATTGGTCCTGCCAGTACAAGTTCACCTTTACCTTCCAGGGACAGCAATACACTTGAACGTGCCTACAATAGGGTTTCCATAATTCCCCATCCATCTTCCATGGATGACTAGCTACCGGACTAAGAAAGTTTTCTCGACTGAGTGCCTGGTCCAATATGTAGACAACTTATTGTTAAAGACTAATACCAAAGAGGAGCATGTAACATTATTAGCTATATTGCTTGCACTGCTCCACTCGTTAGACTACAAAAATCAACCTGAAAAGGCCCAATTACAGGATAGACTCCACAGTGCACCTCCCACTGCCCCGAAACATGAATACCCTCCGATCTTTCCTCAGTCTAGTAGGGTAATGTCAGAACAATATAGATGGCTTCACTACGAAAGCAGCCCCACTATCCGAATTGTTAAAGAAAAACACGACCTCGAAATGGACTGGGCAGCACACAGCTGCAGTAACAGATTTAAAAGACGCCCTTGCCATAGCACCAGCCTTACTAGTCCCCGACCCAGATCTACCCTATATCTTAGAGGTTGCAGCACCAACTACAAACTTTGAATAGTATTGTTACAGGAATGACATTGTAGATCAGGCCCAGTAGCCTATGCCTCACAAGTATTAGACCCAGTCAAACGGGGCTTCTCTCGAAGGACACCTGCTCACAGTATTTTGGGTTGTGCAGCATTTCACATATATTACTAGACTAGACCCGATAACAGTTCTCACTGAACACACCCCAACCCAACTTCTGCCGGACAATTGCTGCCCGTTGGACATTACTACTACAGGGTTGGAACATCACCGTAAAGCAAACCAAAGTGTCCACTGCAGATAATTTAAATATTGGGGGAGATCCACACGAGTGTCAGATTACAGCCACAAAGGACCTCACAGGTCCAATTACCCTGAAACAACAGGAGACGTGGTCAGGGACAAAACAGACAGCCACCCAACGGACAGATTCAGCCATGAGAATTTACGTAGATAGTTCATCCACCATAGAAGATGGGACCAGGATCACTGGATGTGGCATTTATGTGGAAAAACAACAGGGACAGTCATTAATAGAACTCGCTCTCAAACTACCCAGTCATTTGAATGCTTAAGCTGCCAAACTAGCCGCAGTTGCATACGTAGTGAGTCACCCAGATTTATTTCCAAATCCCGCCAACATACACTCCGATAGTATGTACGTGTGCAACAGCTTGACTGAGTTCCTACCATTATGGGAAGCCAGAGGTTTTGTCTCTGCGGACGGAAAGCCCCTACCGTTGGCCCCCTTATTAAAACATGTTCTGTAGACCACCAAAAAGCGTACACACAGAATTATTAAAGTTAGAAGCCACCACGGGACCTCCCCACCTGGCAACTGTAAGGCAGCTTGGCCGAATCACGTGCCCATACAGGACAATTTTGGCAGCCACCCACAGGAAAGCAAGTAGACTCTATGGCCATCTGTCAAACCAATATAGCCATCTTGGTTCAGGCACAGAATACTGGCGATCCCCTAAAACAAATCTTGGAAGGAGTCTACCCAGCCCCATACGAGAAATGGAGGTATAAAATACAAATTCAGGACAGCTCAATACTAAAAGCAGGCATGTATGTAGTCCCTTCCCAAGACAGAAAACAGCTCACCTGCCTATACCATGATGGACATGAACATCAGGACCCAGACAATAATCGAGCGGTTGAAAGAATTATGTTGGTGGCCCGAACTACATGATGATATCACCCATTATACCGAAAAATGTTTAATTTGCACTCAAAATAACCCCAATAGGTATGCCAGGGAAGCAGTGCTAAGGCACATATGCCCAGTAGCAGGTCTCTGGACAAACTGATTACGTCAGCCCACTACCGTCATGCAGGAATGGATTTAAATATGTCCTGATAATAACAGACACTTTCACCAAATGAATGGAGGCATTCCCAACTAGATCCACAGCTAAGGCCACTGCAAAAATATTGGCCCAACAGGTGGTCAGACAATGAGGTCTGCCCCGCAGCATAGAGTCTGACCAAGGGGCACATTTCACCAGATGGGTAATGCAGAATATCATGGCTTTGTTTGACATCAAGCAGAAATCCCACAACGCCTACCATCCACAATCCAATGGAATCGTAGAGCGCATGAGCTGAACGCTAAAAGGGATCATTAGGAAAACTGCAGCAAAGCAACGCAACACAACATGGGATACCGTGCTTCCCTTTGCCGTCATGATGGTACGCAACTCTGTTTCCAGCTCTACTAGGTTCACCCCCACCACACATTAACAACTGACCAAGCTATGAGGGGAACTGAAATTTATTGGGATTTGATTAAATGGAGCCGACAAGAAAGCCGTCTAGCAAATAATGAAAACACTAAAGCAGCCAGTTAGCCACAGCTGTCCAACTAGGAGTTAAAAAGAAACAGAGCAAAGCATATTTTGATAAAACAGTACATCCTGTAGAATATACAGTTAGCCAGCAGGTAATGATTTCCCTCTACCATCCCAGTTCTTTCTTGTCCCCAAGATATGCAGGCCCACATACCATCACTGACAAAATAAGCCCTTCAGTGCATAAGGTCCTGATCGCCGACAGGAAAACTGGTTGGTTCCACGTAAGTCAACTGAAAGCTTATGGGACTCAGAATAATCACTTCCACCATCTCACGTTAGAAATAATTAGACTTTATGTCATGGATATGGACAATGGATGACACAGCAGCTAAGGGAAAACCAAGAGCACATACGCAGTGGACAGGTTCCATCTTGGGTTACTGACGAACAGATGGAACACCTATTTATGGGTAAGAAACACTCAAGTTATCTGGCTGCCATATGTGACAGTTGACCAAGTCTGGTTCAATGATATTGCAAAGGGACTCCAGGGAAAGCCCTGGGAATGATATTAGGGCTCTCCATAATCACTGATGACCGGGTTGGACTGAGGGTCTTTGAAGTGGAAATCATAGGGACTATCCATGATGATATCTGGATAGGGTACAACGGCATTTTACTGTACGCAGTAGAGAAAAAAGGGAGACTCGTGGGCACTACTCTGGATAGATGTCAGCAAACCGACGAAATAATAGTATGCCCCTACCCTGTTTACTTAAATGAGGATGCATGGGGATTCAGAACAAACACTAGGCTAAACTGCTCAGTGGAAGCTCATAGCCTGGACACAGACATAACTCAAGTGGCCTACAAGGGAGCAGGGAAATGCTATCTCATCCTCTCCCCAAAACAATACCAGAATGGTACATTGGGCCTGATTTTACCATTGTGTCTCGCTTGTTTTCTGGCGCGAAAACTTGGTAAAGTCGGGCATGAGGCGATCAGCGCGATCTGCACCCACATCTGCGCAGATGCCCACTTTACCAAGGCCCTAAAATGGCCACAATTCAAACTGCACCTGTTTTATAAGATGGATGCACAATCTTACCTGCATTTCTCCCTTTACCATCGCGTTCGCCCATCCAGATTTGGCGTGAAACAGACATGCTGGTCAAAGTTCTGTTTTGGGTGCTCCAGCTTATGAAGAGGTAAGTTCAGAGCTTCCAATGACTCTCTAAGTCAGATCAGAGATTGGAGGGAGGGGAAGGTGGGTCAAATCATTCTCTGGTGGAGGTGAGGAGGAGGCGGGTCAGATGATTCTCTGGTTGGTGGGGGGGGGGGGGGGAGAGAGAGAGAGAGAGAGAGAGAGAGAGAGAGAGAGAGAGGGGCCATATGGATCTCTGGTGAGGGGTGGGGGGTCCGCTGCCACTCTGTGGGTGATCAGTGGGGGGGAAAGGGGGCAAGGGTCATGATCAGACTGGGTAGTAGAGGGGTGGATAAGAGGGACGGTAATGTTGTGGGGGTGAGGTGACATCTATGGGGGCCATCGCTCCCAAGCCACTTCTTCTGCTCTTTGTGGCCTGGGAGCAATGCGACAGGGGTGCATTTTTCAAATTTTTTTTCACTGCATATGCGCATTTGAAGGCTCTGGTCAGAGCAGCAGCGATTCAGGCGCGATAAGCCCTGCCACAGCACGATTCAAACACGCAAATTCTTTTTCAGGCAAAGTACATAAGGAACGCCTGAAAACAGGTTTCCAAGTCAGATCTGAATTGCGCCCAGATTCAACACTTCGAATCAAAATGTTAAAATACGGCCATTGTGACATTACTAACACTACATTCTGCATCAAACCAGACATATCAGCCAGGGTGGGCCTCATTCAACTGACAGGCATTCACAACAGGGAGAGGATAGATTTAAAATGCCACTGATGAGCTCCGACAGACCCTCAGGGAGTATCATGAGAAATGTGACAGAAGCCTAAACCCCTACCGGAGGAGCTGTACCAGGTTCGGATAAAATTGGCTACAGCCCCCAGAACCTTCACTAAAGTAATACCCCAAACCTAAGAGGTGACAAGGAAAATTAAAGAAATTAAGGCCACCTCATGGTGGAATGATCTTTGGGACTGGGGCTCAAACATTCAAATCTACCCATCCATTTGCATAATTTCACACCTGGCGATATTACTGATTTTATTCACCCTGGTATATCTCATCATCCTCACAGTCCAATTCAGCCGATGGAAAAAGAGGATCACCCGGAGTCAGGACATAGGTTCGCCCTTGAATCACGGTTCCCTCTAATTCAGTAGAGCAATGTTTATAGGGAAACCTGCCGGTTCGCAATTTGCACCAATGGACAGTTGGAAATCCTAATTTCAAAACATTCCTCGGATTCGTGTATACTTTATTGTCATGTTTGAATTTTTTGTTGTAATTGGCTTAGGGTAACGATGATGTTTTAGAATATGTGGTTGTTTGTAACAGTAAAATGTTTGCTGTTTGCAGCTTCTGGAATGTAAATATGTTATAGAGATGTGTTATTATTTTGCATGCCAATACCTGGGCCTTATTTGATTGTTGAGTGATTTGGGAATTCCTGACAGATATTGGTCCTGAGTCTATGATCCATTATGCTTCATGTTCAGGATCAACAGGAGGGACTGTGGGCAAACAGGCCACCCAAGATGGTGGTTTGCAAGGACACACTGGATAATTGGACAAACACTGAAACAGACAGGCTGCAGCCCCAAAATAAATTAGACAAACAGGCTGCAGCTGCAAAAGCTGGAATACACAGAGTATTGGCCATCTTCAGGGCAAAGGGCACCAGACATATGAACACCTCAATCCCTTATTTGGGAGGGAGATATGTGACCTATGTGACTTCAGCAACTACAGGCATGGCTGTTGGGTACACACCCAGAGATCGGCGTGGCAGCACCTCATTGCACCCTATCAATCAGGGTGATTGAGTCCTGATCAACTGATTGGTTTTTGCCAATGAGGTATAAAGGATGCTTCTCAGCACAAGAATGTTTTTCTCTCTCCCCTAACAAATGACAACAAGTGACCATCATCAGCAACAACTAGCATGAGGAGAGCCACCCCACCCAAGAAGGAAGGAAGATCAGAGCCAGAGTATCAGACCAGACCAACGGACCAGATAACACAGAGGACTACAGAGACCAGCACACAAATAAAGGCCAATATCTGCTTGGGTACTTGCCAGTCACGTAGAAGTTAAGTTGAGGTCTAGTATTGGACTTGAACTTTAGTATTCTGTAAGATATTGTCATTGATTGGATGGGCGTTTAATAAATGTGGGTAAATAAATACTATTGTAGTAACAAGAAGTCTATTCACAATCCTTTGTCGACTGTATCTTGTCGATAGTACACACTGCTCCTACTGAGCATCGGTGGCGTAGTATGTCAGTGTTTGTGGATGTGGTACCTATCAAGCAGGTTGCTTTGTTCTGGATGGTGTCAAGTTTCTTGAACTTTGTTGGAGCTGCACTCATCCAGGCAAGTGGGGACCATTCCATCACACTCCTGACTTGTGCCTTGTAGTTGGTGGGCAGGCTATAGAGAGTCAGAAGGTGAATTACTTGCTGCAGTTTTCCTAGCCTCTGACCTGCTCTTGGAGCCACTGTGTTTATGCAGTGCGTCCAATTGAGACTCTGAAGCCTGGTAGCCCCAAGGTTGTTGACAGTGGAGGATTCAGTGACGGTAGAGATTACTTCTCATTCTTCTAAAATTCAGTCTTATCCATCACTCCTCAGAAAATTTTTTACAAATTATAAACAGCAAGATAACAATAGAAAGTTGAAAGTCAATAAGAGACCATAAGTATAACTTCTGAAGATGAAAGACATGAGCACGGTTCTTGATATGAGAGTGAAACAGACATTGCTGTTAATGAGGAGTGTGAAATATTGAACACTTGAAACATAGGTCTAATGTTACATTCCCAGCCTCTATTTGACTGGTTAATCTCATGGCCATTTTTGATAATCAGAGGCATGTAACTGTCCTGTCCAAGTAGCGTCACCTGAGGCACTGGTCACTGGTGGTACTGCAGGAATTCCTGCTGAGGAAATACTAATGCAGCCTGGCAAACTGGCAAGTCCTGGCAACAGAGATTATCAGGATGGCCAGGAAGGAGGCAATGCCCTTTGCCCAGTAACCAGTCAGCCAAGTTTCTAACTAGCCATTTAGAAGATCACAGATTAATTAAGGATAGTCAGAGTGAATTTTTAGCGGATGGTTATGTCTGATTCACTTGATGAAGGAAGTAACAAGGAAAGTTCATGAGGTGTAATCATCATGGATTTTGGCAAAGCTTTTGGCAAGGTTCCACATGCTAGATTCATCATTCAATAACTTAAAAGCTCAATCAAAGGAAAAGTGACGAATTGGATCCAAAACTGGTTCAGTGGCTTCATCTTTTGTGACCAGAGGGCTGCACCCAGTAGAGTTCCATTGGATCCAATGCTGTTTGTGGAATACGTATAATTTAAACTGGATTGAAATGTGATTAAGATACAAAAATTGGTTGATGGTGAGTACGAAAGCTATAGGATAACCCGGATACATGTGTAGTGGTCCATTTTGGCAGGTCAAATGGGATGAAGGAGTATAACATCAAGGGTAAGAGTCTTAGCAGTTTAGAGGATCAGAAGGACCTAGGTCAGAAGGTCCGGGTCCATAGGACTCTTAAATTGGCCTCGCAGGTAGAGGATGTGGTCAAGAAGGTGTATGGTGTACTGGCCTTCATCAATCGAGGGACTGAGTTTAGGAGTCGGGAGATAACGCTGCAGCTTTATAAGACCCTAGTCAGACCCCACTTGGAGTACTGTGTGCAGTTCTGGTCGCCTCATTACAAGAAAGACGTGGAAGCTATTGAAAGGGTGCACTTGAGCTTTACAAGGATGTTGCCGGGATTGAGTGGCATACCTTATGAGGATAGGTTGAGGGAACTCAATCTTCTCTCCCTGGAGAGACGAAAGATGAGAGGTGACCTGATAGAGGTTTATAAGATGTTGAGAGGTATAGATCGGGTGGATTCTCAGAGGCTATTTCCCAGGGCTGAAATGGTCGCTACGCGAGGACATAGGTTTAAGGTGCTGGGGAGTAGGTACAGAGGAGATGTCAGGGGTAAGTTTTTCACTCAGAGGGTAGTGGGTGAATGGAATTGGCTGCTGTCGGTGCTGGTGGAGGCAAATTCGTTAGGGTCTTTTAAGGACTTCTGGATGAGTACATGGGATTTAATGGGATTGAGGGTTATAGGTAGGCCTAGTAAGTAGCGATATGATCAGCGCAACTTGTGGGCCGAAGGGCCTGTTTGTGCTGTAGTTTTTCTCTATTCTACGTTCTAAAGCTATAGACTGTAGAAAGATATCAATGGATTGGACAGGTGGCTGGAAAGTGGGAAATGGAATTCAATTCAGAGAAGTGTGACTTAATGCAGTTGGGAAGGGTAAGCAGGCAAGGACTACACAATACATGGAAGTTTTTTGAGAAATGTAGAGGAACAAAGGGGCCTTGGTGTGCATGTCACTGATACATGAAGGTAGCAGAAAGGCAGGTAACTTTGTTAAGAAGGTTCATAGGGTAGTTTCCTTTATTAGCTAAGGCCTAGTGTATAAGATGATGTGGAGATACCGGCGTTGGACTGGGGTAAGCACAGTAAGAAGACTCCTTACTAGTGTATAATATGGACAGGAAGGTTATTCTAAAACTCGATAAAATATCAGTTTAATTGCAGCTAGAGTACTGCACATAGTTCTGGTCCACACTATTGGAAGGATGTGATCGCACTAGACAGGGTACAGAGAAAATTTAGGGGGCTGTTACCAGGGTGGAGAATTAAAGCTATGAGGAGAGATTGATTATTTGCTGTGGTTTTCTTTGATACAGAGGAGGCTGTTGGAGATTAAGAACTGGAAGGTAGGATTAAGTTGGATCATTCTCCCTCACATAGCAAGCACACAATAGGACAATTAGCCCTGTTTTGTGCAATACGTTTTTCTTTCTTATTTTTTGAAGAAAATATCAGTTGTAGAGCCCAAAAGTAAAAATGACAGATGAGTAAAACAATCTGACTGGCTTCTTCCTGCTGGTCTCCATTAGTTCAGAATCATTTTATGAAAGATCAGTTGAAATAATTGCCAAAAGCTGAGGGCTTAATCTGGATACTTTCATGAACTATCTAATCAGCATTACTTACACAGGATTTGCTCTAACAATGTAATATGAATGAGCTAATAGTACTTCTCAAGGTGGCTGACAATTAAAACAAGTAATGAAATCAGGGTCTCCACATACCCGTCAGACACCTTGTAGTTTGTTTCCAATGTTTGACCTCCTTCCCTAATCTTACCACTTTACAGTTGACAACATTACTTTATTTTGCCATTTCTCAGACAGAATTTCCGATCTGTCTCAACTCTTCTGCACCACATCCACCTGTTCCTGGTGCAACCCGATACTGTTGGAAATATTGCAGAAGCGAAGTTTGTCTAAATAAGAGGAGAGTGAACAAATCAAATAGAATGACTGCATGGAAGATTGGGAACGTTTTGATTGCCCTGGGCAGTCCAATCAAACCAACAACTTTAATAATTATATGAAGAAGCATTTAGTGAGAACAGCAGGAAGTGATGACGATTGCAATAGGTTAATTGGCTTCAAATTCCTGAACTTTTCGAGTATCATTCAGTGTCACAGAGACATTACCACACCAGACGAAGCTATTCATCCCACTGACTACATGCCAGTTCTGTTGAGCAATCAATCAGTCTCATCCCACCACTCTATCCCCATCGAATTTCCTTTTGAAATCATTCATCATCTCTGCTTCCCTCATCCTAGTAGGCAGAGTGTTTCAGGTCATTACACTTATAACAGAAAAAAATCTTCAGATCTCAGAATCTCTTGCTCCCTAATCCTTGTTCAGTCAACTAACAAGAACAGTATACCTTATCAACATCTGCCATAACATTTCACACCTCTATGAAATATCTCATCAATCTCCTCTGCTCCAAGAACAACCCCAGTTTCTCCAACTCTAGTCTTGTAGTTAAATCATTCTCTTCTAGGAAATCTTCTCAGCACCTTGTCAAGGACTCTCACATTATTTCTAAAGTGTGGCAAAGTGGCATACGGATAGAATAGCAGATGGCTGGATGGCAGGTAGGTGCCAGGATAGCAGGTGGGTGGAGTGCAAAATCTGTCAATGATAGGTGAATCAGGGCCATGGCCTTTCGATTCAGGAGGGGTTATCAGGTTGAGGGTTAATCAGGTAGGATGGTGGGGGAGTCAGGTGATAGGGCCAATAAGGAGGATTCAACCCAGGTGTCGAAGAATTGGGGCGGGGGGATGGTAAGGGAAGTCACTGGGGGGAGTGGGGATGTCATGCTCGTTGTATAGTTACATAGGTGTTAGAGCTAAGCTATTTCCTGTCTGAATTGAGACTTTAACATATCCTGAAGTAGCTAAGTCAGACACAGGGCTAATCTTACCAAAATAATATGTCTAATGAGCGTGAAAATGAGAAAGAATGACATCTTTTTTGGGTGGTTGCAGGGTGACCAGGATTGGGAACTGAATATCCAGGGGTATCAGACATTTTGGAAGGATAGACAAGAAGGAAAAGGAGGCGGGGTAGCTCTGTTAATTAAGGATAACATCAGGACAATAGTGAGAGACAATATAGGCTCTAAGGAGCAAAACGTGGAATCATTGTGGGTGGAAATAAGGAATAGTAAGGGGAAAAAGTCACTGGTGGGCATGGTCTATAGGCCCCTAAATAATAACTTCGAGGTGGGGCAGGCTATAAACAAATAAATAGCAGATGCATGTAAAAACGGAACAGCAATAATCATGGGGGATTTTAACCTCCATATTGATTGATCAACTCAAGTCAGACGCAGTGAACTTGAGGAAGGGTTCTTAGAATGCTGTTGAGGTAGTTTCCTTGAACAGTATGTTACAGAACCTACAAGGGAGCCAGCTATCTTGGATCTGGTCCTGTGTAATGAGGCAGGTAAAATTAATGATCTCCTTGTGAGGGATCCTCTTGGAATTATTGATCACAATATGGTTGAATTTCTAAGACAGATGAAAGGTAAGAAAGTAGGGTCCCAAACCAGTGTCCTCTGCTTGAACAAGGGGGAGTATGATAGAGCGAGAGCTGATTGGCTAATGTAGACTGGGAGCACAGACTAATTGGTGGGACAGCTGAGGAACAGTGGAGGATTATTAAGGAGATTTTTCTCAGTACTCAGCAAAAATATATTCCAGTGAAAAAGAAGGATTGTAAGAAAAGGGATAACCAGCCGTGGATAACTAAGGAAATAAAGGAGAGTATCAAATTAAAAGCCAGTGTACACAGAATGGCCAAAATTAGTTGGGTGAAAGAAAATTGGGAGAGCTTTAAAAAACAAACTACGAAGAAAGCAAGAAAGAAAGATAGATTATAAAAGTAAACTAGCATAAAATATAAAAACTGAGAGTAAAAGTTTTTACAAATATATAAAACAGAAAAGAGTGGCTAAAGTAAACGTTGGGCCCTTAGAAGGTGAGAAGGGGGATTTAATAATGGGAAATAATGAAATGGCCAAGGCCTTAAACAAGTTTTTTGTGTCGGTCTTCACAGTGGTGGACACAAATGGCGTACCAATAATTGACATCATGGGACTGTAGCGGGTGAGGACCTTAAAATGATCACTATTACTAAAAAGGTAGTGCTGGGTAGGCTAATGGTCCGGATGTATTGCATCCCAAGATACGAGAAGAAACGGCAGAAGTAATAGCAGTTGCATTAGTTGTAATTTATCAAAATTCAGGGGACTCTGGCGAGGTGCCAGCTGATTGGAAAACAGCTAATGTAACGCCATTGTTTAAAAAGGGAGGTAGACAAAAGGCAGGTAACTATAAGCCGGTTAGCTTAACATCCATAGTTGGGAAAATGCTGAAATCTATCATTAAGGAAGAAATAGCAGGACACCTGGAAAAGAATGGTTCAATCAAGCAGACGCAGCATGGATTCATGAAGGGAAAGTCACGTTTGACAAAATTACTGGATTTTTATGAAGATGTAACGAGTGCGGTTGACAGAGGGGAATTGGTGGATGTGGTGTTTTTAAATTTCCAGCAGGCATTCAATAAGGTGCCTCACAAAAGGTTGTTGTAGAAGGTAAAGGTACACAGAGTTGGGGATAAAGTGTTAGCGCAGACTGAGGATTGGCTATCTAACAGAATGCAGAGAGTTCGAATAAATGGGTGCTTTTCCAGTTGTCAGTTGGTGACTAGTGGCGTGCCGCAGGGATCAGTGCTGGGGCCTCAATTGTTTACTGTATACATAGATGATCTGGAGGAGGGGACCAAGTGTAGGGTAATAAAGTTGCAGATGACACAAAGATGAGTGGGAAAGCATTGCGTGGAGGACACAAAGTCTGCAGAGAGATTTGGATAGGCTAAGTGTGGGGTGTGGGGGTATGGGGGGGAGGGGGGGTGGGGTATGGGGGGGAGACGAGGGTGTGGGGGGAGGGGGAGACGGGGGTGTGGGGGGAGGGGGAGACGGGGGTGTGGGGGGAGGGGAGACGGGGGTGTGGGGGGAGGGGGAGACGGGGGTGTGGGGGAGGGGGGAGACGGGGGTGTGGGGGGAGGGGAGACGGGGGTGTGGGGGGAGGGGGAGACGGGGGTGTGGGGGGAGGGGGAGACGGGGGTGTGGGGGGAGGGGGAGACGGGGGTGTGGGGGGAGGGGGAGACGGGGGTGTGGGGGGAGGGGGAGACGGGGGTGTGGGGGGAGGGAGGGGAGGGGGAGACGAGGGTGTGGGGGGAGGGGGAGACGAGGGGGAGACGAGGGGGAGGGGGGGGAGGGGGAGACGAGGGTGTGGGGGGAGGGGGAGACGAGGGGGAGGGGGGGGAGGGGGGGAGGGGGGGAGGGGGAGACGAGGGGGAGGGGGAGACGAGGGTTGGGGGGAGGGAGGGGGAGACGAGGGTGTGGGGGGAGGGGGAGACGAGGGTGTGGGGGGAGGGAGGGGGAGACGAGGGTGTGGGGGGAGGGAGGGGGAGACGAGGGTGTGGGGGGAGGGAGGGGGAGACGAGGGTGTGGGGGAGGGAGGGGAGACGAGGGGTGGGGGGAGACGAGGGTGTGGGGGGAGGGAGGGGGAGACGAGGGTGTGGGGGGAGGGAGGGGGAGACGAGGGTGTGGGGGGAGGGGAGGGGGAGACGAGGGGTTGGGGGGAGGGATGGAGGGGAGGGGGAGACGAGGGGTTGGGGGGAGGGAGGGAGGGAGGGGGAGACGAGGGGTTGGGGGGAGGGAGGGAGGGGAGGGGGAGACGAGGGGTTGGGGGGAGGGAGGGAGGGGAGGGGGAGACGAGGGAGGGGAGGGGGTGACGAGGGAGGGGAGGGGGGTGACGAGGGAGGGGAGGGGTGACGAGGGAGGGGAGGGGGTGACGAGGGAGGGGAGGGGGTGACGAGGGGGGAGGGGAGGGGGTGACGAGGGAGGGGAGGGGGAGGGGGTGACGAGGGAGGGGAGGGGGAGGGAGGGAGGGGAGGGGGAGGGAGGGAGGGGAGGGGGAGACGAGGGGAGGGGGAGACGAGGGGTTGGGCAGGGAGGGAGGGGAGGGGGGAGACGAGGGGTTGGGGAGGGAGGGAGGGGAGGGGGAGACGAGGGGTTGGGGGGAGAGAGGGGAGGGGGAGACGAGGGGTTGGGGGGAGGGAGGGAGGGGAGGGGGAGACGAGGGGTTGGGGGGAGGGAGGGAGGGGAGGGGGAGACGAGGGGTTGGGGGGAGGGAGACGAGGGGTTGGGGGGAGGGAGGGAGGGAGGGGGTAGGTGGGAAGGGGGGTAGGGGACGGCGCTGGGGGGGTGGGGGCATGGGGAATGGGGGGGCGGGGCAGGGGAGTGGTCGTGGTTGGGGTTTGGGGGGTGGCGGTGGGGTTCCGGTGGTGGGTTTGGGGAGGCTCGCGAGTTTTTTTTCGGGCTGAATATGTAGGGGGGCGTCTGAGAACAGGTTTACAAATCGGACCTGAATCGCGTCGAAATTCAACATTTCGAATCAAAATGGTACAATCGGGGATAATTATATTTGGTAAAATTGGGCCCAGTATCTGGGGTATTTATATTTGGGGTGTGTATATTTGGAGATATTTCCATTTGGGGATTTTTATGTTTCGGAGTATTTTCTCTTTGGGGTGTTTATATTTGGGATGTTTATATTTGGGGATATTTTTATTTCGGGCCTACACACACACAAGCCGCGCTCTCTCCTTACCCGCTTGCGCGCTCAGCAACAACAGCACCGGCCCCAGCTCCATGGCGACTGATTGCGCGACACCGGCACTGAGCGTATGGGCGCGTGATACCAACTCCAAGCGAGGATGCGCGAAACCTGCACGGGAGGGGCGGGGGGAGAGGGGGAGGGGGGGGGCGGCGGGGGAGAGAGGAGAGGGGGAGGGGGAGGGGGAGGGGGGGCGGCGGGGGAGGGGAGGGGAGGAGAGGGGGGAGGGGGGAGGGGGGGGCGGCGGGGGAGAGAGGGAGAGGGGAGAGAGGAGAGAGGAGAGGGGGAGGGGGGCGGCGGGAAGAGGGGGAGGGGGAGGGGGGGCGGCGGGGAAGAGAGGGAGGGGGGGCGGCGGGGAAGAGAGGAGAGGGGGAGGGGGGCGGCGGGGAAGAGAGGAGAGGGGGAGGGGGAGGGGGGGCGCGGGGGGGGAGGGGGAGGGGGGCGGCGGGGGAGAGAGGAGAGGGGGGCGGCGGGGGAGAGGGGGAGGGGGAGGGGGGCGGCGGGGGAGAGAGAGGGGGCGGCGGGGGAGAGAGGAGAGGGGGAGAGGGGAGAGAGGAGAGGGGGAGAGAGGAGAGGGGGAGGGGGGGCGGCGGGGAAGAGAGGAGAGGGGGAGGGGGGGCGGCGGGGAAGAGAGGAGAGGGGGAGGGGGAGGGGGGGCGCGGGGGGGGGAGGGGGAGGGGGGCGGCGGGGGAGAGAGGAGAGGGGGGGCGGCGGGGGAGAGGGGGAGGGGGAGGGGGGCGGCGGGGGAGAGAGAGGGGGCGGCGGGGGGAGAGAGGAGAGGGGGAGAGGGGAGAGAGGAGAGGGGGAGAGAGGAGAGGGGGAGGGGGGGCGGCGGGGAAGAGAGGGAGAGGGGGAGGGGGGGCGGCGGGAGAGAGAGGAGAGGGGGAGGGGGGCGGCGGGAGAGAGAGGAGAGGGGGAGGGGGGGCGGCGGGGAGAGGGGGAGGGGGCGGCGGCGGGGGAGAGGGGGAGGGGCGGGCGGCAGGGGAGGGGAGCGGGGGAGGGGGAGGGGGGGCGGGAGGGGAGGAGAGGGCGGGAGGGGGGAGGGGGGGAGGAGGGCGGGAGGGGGAGGGGGGGAGGGGGCGGGAGAGGGGGGGGGAGGGGTGCGGCGGGGGAGAGAGGGGGGGAGGGGGAGGGGGGGCAGGGGGGGAGGGGGAGGGGGGGCGGCGGGGGAGGGGGAGGGGGCGCGCGGGGAGGGGGAGGGGGGGCGGCGGGGGAGGGGGAGGGGGGGCGGCGGGGGGGAGGGGGAGGGGGGGCGGGGGGGGAGAGAGGGGAGGGGGAGGGGGGGTGGCGGGGGAGAGAGGAGAGGGGGAGGGGAGGGGGAGGGGGGCGGCGGGGGAGAGAGGAGAGGGGGGGGGCGGCGGGGGAGAGAGGAGAGGGGGGGCGGCGGGGGAGAGAGGAGAGGGGGGGGCGGCGGGGGAGAGAGGAGAGGGGGGGGCGGCGGGGGAGAGAGGAGAGGGGGGGCGGCGGGGGAGAGAGGAGGGGGGGGCGGCGGGGGAGAGAGGGGGGGGGCGGGGGAGAGAGGAGAGGGGGAGAGAGGAGAGGGGGAGGAGGGGGGCGGCGGGGAAGAGAGGAGGAGGGGGAGGGGGGGCGGCGGGGGAGAGGGGGAGGGGGGCGGCGGGGGAGAG